>NC_134579.1:163127313-163816480 GCF_037038515.1 Microtus pennsylvanicus | reverse complement strand
CAATGGAGATACGCAATCCTAATTTGGTGATTTTTTTTTTACCCCTTGTGTACAAAGTATGGTTAAAGGAGACACAGGAATTGGACATTTATAGCCCAAGTATTTCTTTTCTTTTCTTTTTTTCTGAGACAGGGTTTCTCTGTAGCTTTGGAGCCTGTCCTGGAACTAGCTCTTACAGACCAAGCTGGTCTTGAACTCCCAGAGATCCACCTGCCTCTGCCACCCGAGTGCTGGGATTAAAGGTGTGCGCCATCACTGCCTGGCCCAAGTATTTCTTAACCTGTGCGTGTGTCCTGACTACATAATTAAATGACTAACCAGTGAGTTTCTAATTAAAGTTTAGCCAAACTGGGAAAGGGAAATGTGCTCATTACAAAGTAGTCGGCCTAGTTTACTTCATATCAGCTCAAACTAAAAGCGTAATCTTTATACACTTTAAAAAAGAATGGTCGGGACAACAACTCGTGCCAAAGACCAAGAGTAATTAGGAAACTGTAAGGACTCACAGAGTCTCTGAATCTCAGTGCTAGGGAAAAAGGAACAGCCCAGCATCCATTTCTAACAAGAGGGAGACCAGGATACACTGTGAGCAGAGTGAGCCACAGCAGAAAGACCAGCCTAGCCCACTCCACTCACACTGGACTGGGACTGAGTGCCAGGAGGAGGTGGAGGGAGGGGGCAGCCATACAGAGAAACGGACAAGCTCCTTCGGCCACTGCACTGTGGCTTCAGGCTGCCTCTGAGAAGCCCAGGGACCTTGGGATCTCCTATAGAGCCAGTTTAAACACATTTTTAATGTGGCAGAAAATAGTGGATTTATTTTTATAAAATGTTTATGTTTCCAATTAATATAGACTAGAATATGCCATGGACCCAGACATAGTCTTCACTAGCAGCTTGGGCTTAGATGATAACATGGCCCTAGGGAATAGCACAGGCCACTCAGATTGGCATGGGCCCCATGGCATTGAGGCCTTTGGACACCAGCATGGCCCTAGGTGGCAGCCCAGACCCCTGGTATTGGCATTGCCTTCATTGATGTCAGGACCCAGGGACGGTTGAAATATACCCTGGCAGCAGGAGGGACCCATACATGGCTCTCTGCAGCAACCCTGGCCCAGATGGCACCATGACTCTAATGGCAGCATGGTCCTTGGACGCCAACATGGCCACAGGATGCAGCCTAGACCCCTGGCATCAGCATGGCCTTTGATGGTATCAGGAGTCACGGACATCAACTCAGACCCTGGCTGTGGTAGGGCCATGGACCCAGACACAGTCCTCAGCAGCAGCTGGTATGGCCCTGGTGGTGGGTATGGCATTATTTGTAGGGACTCCTTGAGGTTTATCTGTCTTTCCTTACAGTATGTGAGTCCTAGGAGGATAGGAACGTAGTCTTGTTTAGTCTCTAGGTCCCCAGTCTTTTATCAGTGCTTGGTGCCAATAAGCACCAAATACACATTTGCCAGTCAGACGAACACAGACATCATCACCTTCTAGAGACCTCTTACCCTCCATCCTAGCAAAAGGCAGAGTCCAGTATATAATGAAGCCATGACAGGAACTAGCTTCACTGTAGTGATAGTCTCCTCTGATAATTCCCAAACTCCTGGTTCTGAAATACTTGTTCTGTGGGTGTTTTAAGAACCAAATGAGGTGCTCATAAAACACCTAATACTTTCTCGCGAAGAATGAGGACATAAAGAACGGAAAAGGCCACGTTCCAGTTTGGATCTGGAGTGACCCCAAAGGCTTGGTCCCCAGCCTGGCACTATTGGGAGGTCCAGGGAGGAGTAAAGAGGTAGGATCTTGTGAAAGGTCTGGAGGTGATTTGGGTGCGTATCCTTAAAAAGTGTGCATCTTCCACACCCAGCCATGAGGTGACTGGTTTCACTTTCCATGTGTTCCCTGACACAGAGCCTTACCACATGCCTAGAAGTGACAGCCAGCTAATCACAGGCTCGGACTTTGAAAACTGGGAGCCGAAAACCCCCAAAACACAAAATCCCTCTTCTTGCTATAAGTTGATTATCTCAGATATAATAACAAACAGCTGCCGGACTGGAATGGTAGCTCATGGCCAGCCTGGGGCACATGGCAAGTTCCAGACCAGCCTGGGTTACAAAGCAATAAATACCCTTCAAACACACAAGCAAAAAGGCAAAATGAAAACCATAAAAGAAATACACATTAATATTTTTGGCAAGTCGTAACCACAAATAAGGTCAAAAAGGAAAATCCCCCAAACACCGACTATTGATACATGGCCCCTCCTGTTTTGGGTGAACTATATAATACTGTTTCACCTGCACTATTTGACAGACTCGCCTGTCACTGAGTTCATGTTATTAAACACAATTACTATAGATAGTAATATTAATCACCGTACTAAATTCTGTTGTGTTCACCATGCCCGTCATGCCCATCGTGACTTGGACGATGGTTTATTTACTCTCTATGTATTCTAGGATGCAGAGAGGACTGCTGCTTCTCTGTACACAGGCCTTGAATTATTTTCATGGGAAACAAAATGTAAAAAGTGAACAGAACAACCCCAATTCTGGAGATGCAGGAAACTGGGATTCCCACACACTAGTGGCCACAGTGAAAGCTGCCAATACCTGAGAGAAGTTCAGCATTTCTCATGGAACAATTCTGCTCCTAGGACAGAAGTCCTCAAAAATTTGATTTTAGAATCCATTGGCATTCTTAGAAATTAAGGACCACAAAAACCTTGTTTATGTAGATTTTATCTATCTGTGCTTAGGTTAGAAATTCAGACAAAGCCAGGTGTGGTGGCACATGCCTCTAAACGCAGCACTCAGGAGACAAAGGCAAGCAGATCTCTGAGTTCAAGACTAACCAGGTATACCTAATGAGTTCAAGTTAAGCTGGGGCTACACTAACGAGGAAGGAAGAGGAGGAGGAGGAGGAAGAAGTTGCTCAGCAATACACAGGGCATCCTTTGGCCACCAGAACAAGACACCATTACATGTTATGTTGCCTCTGGGTGGACCCCACTCTACACTTGTAGGAGCAGAGGAGTGAGAAAGGCAAGTAATATTTAGGAGTATTACATAATAAATACTTTAACATTACCAAGTTCCCCGAAATACCTTGGGAAGTCCCAAGGTCCCCAAGACCTTGCTATGAGAACAGGCCCCCTTGAGAATTCTGTATGTGCAGTTCCAGGATATGGGTACAAGAACTGTAACAGCCGTAGTGCCTGTTATTAATTCCCAAGCAAAACAAGGCCAGGGCCACTCCATAGCAGGATGAACCAATGAATAGGAAAGCATTCATAAAATAGAATACTCCACAGCAAGAGAGGCAAGGCCTCAGCCGTCCACTATCCATGGGTGACGTTCCTAAGTACGATGGTTTGGTCTTGTTCTGTTTTGTTTTATTTTATTTTATTTATTTGTTTCTTTTGTGGTGGAGCCTAACACTGTAGCCTGGGCTGGCCTGGAGCTCATTGTGTTACCAATTTGGGAGGCTGAGGCCTCTCCTCTTAAATGCTAGGAATGCATGTAATGGTGTGTGTGACACCACACCTAGCAATATAAAAAGATGTTGATTGAGAGAGCCTAGATACAGGTGCGACTCTAACATAAAATTCCATTTATATGAAATTCAGGAATATAAAAACTAAGTTATATATTGTCTTGGGGTATGCTTGTAGGTGGTAAATCAAAAGAAAAAGCAGAGATATGGCTATCAAGCAGTTAAGATAATAGGTATTGGGGCTGGATAGATGATTCAGTAATTAAGAACTCTAGTTGATCTTCAGAGGACCCTGGTTCAGTCCTCATGGCCCACAGAGTGGATAACAATTATCTGTAACCCCAGTTCCAGAGGATCCACGCCCTCTTCTGGCATCCATGGGCACTGCATGCACGTGGGGCACAGACAAACATGCAGGCCAAACACCTATACACATAAAAACTTTTTTTAGCCAGGTGGTGGTGGCGCACGCCTTTAATCCCAGCACTCGAGAGGCAGAGGCAGGCGAATCTCTGTGAGTTCGAGACCAGCCTGGTCTACAAGAGCTAGTTCCAGTACAGGCTCCAAAACCACAGAGAAACTCTGTCTCGAAAAACCAAAAAAAAAAACCAAAAAACAAAAACTTTTTTTAAAAAATATTTATTTATTTTATACAATATCCTGTCTGTGTGTGTGCCTGCAGGCCATCAGAGGGCAATAGACCCCATTACAGATGGTTGTGAGCCACCATGTGCTTGCTGGGAATTGAACTCAGGACCTTTGGAAGGGCAGGCAATGCTCTTAACCTCTGAGCCATCTCTCCAGCCTTTAAATAAATAAATAAACAAAATATTTAAAAAGATCATGGTTATTTCTTTGTGATGTAGATCCTTATTTAAAATTTTGTTGCTTTATCATGGATATTTCTCATTAACTTTTAGTTTTCAAAGGATGGCATCGATATATTATGTGTCTTGGTTACTGAGTGTTTGCTGTTTTTCACTCTCTGGCTTTGTTTTTAATTGTGTGTTGTTTGTTTGTTTTGTGCTCCTTGGTCGTGGACGCCCCCCCCCCCCCCCCGGCCTTGGTGATGAAGGAGGGCTGATCAGATCCCAGGAGGAAGTGGTAATATCCTATTTCTCGCTGTTTCTAATTACACCAGCGCCTGCTTTCTAATTACCCACTGTGCTCCACATTATTTTATACACTTTTCTGACGCAAGCTATATTTCACAATTACTAGGAGCGGGCTTTTCTTTGGTGTCAAAGGCAATGAATGTGTGTCCGTCCTATACTAATTGGCCTTTTAACTTTTCTCTTTTGTGATTTCAGGAACCATTGTGCCGGGGACCTCTGAATGCCCTGTGAGGGGGATAGGTACCATTTTCCCTTTACACCTGAGGAAACCGCCCAAGCTTGCCTAGCAGGGTTCACAGGCTGTAGGTGGATCAATGGCACAGTACATTTTAGGTGTTTATGATTATGTTCTAATACGATGGTTAACCAAAAGATCAGGAATTTCAAATGCTTTTAAAGATTCAGAATCATGATGCTCCTAAATTTACAAGTTTAATTTGTTTTTAAATTGGCAAATCATTTCAAAAGGCCACTTGCCCCTGGGGGCTGGAGAGATGGCTCAGCACTTAAGAGCATTGGCAACTCTTCCAGGGATTCTGAGTTCAATTCCCAACAATCACATGATGGCTCAAAGCCATCTGTAATGGGATTTGATGCCCTCTTCTGGGATGCAGGTGTACATACAGATAGAAATGAATGAAACTTAAAATTTTTTTAATTATAAAAAAGCCATTTGCCCAAGGCCACATGAGTGTTTAAAAAGGTGTATAGCGCCGGGCGGTGGTGGCACATGCCTTTAATCCCAGCACTCGGGAGGCAGAGGCAGGCGGATCTCTGTGAGTTCGAGGCCAACCTGGTCTACAAGAGCTAGTGCCAGGACAGGCTCCAAAGCTGCAGAGAAACCCTGTCTCGAAAAACAAAAACAAAAACAAAAACAAAAAAAAAAAGGTGTATAGCTACGCTATGCTATGCTACGCTCTCCTTCCATTTCTTATTCTATGTCTCTCTCTCTCTCTCTCTCTCTCTCTCTCTCTCTCTCTCTCTTTCACACACACACACACACACACACACACACACACACACACACACACGCACGCACACACACGCAAACAGGGAGCATTGAAGAATGAGGCAGGAGGTTGCCTAAAACACAAAAGGAACTGAAAGCAATGGCTGCCACAGGAAGATGAGGCAGTCAGGAATGAAGCAGCTATGAGAATGAAACTAGATCCTGAGGCAGCTCACTGGAGCCCAGAGAGGCTCTCAGGAATCACCAAGTTGGTCTCAACTTTTTGGACAGAGCATTGAAATCGACCGGACCTGGCAAAATTATCCTTATAAGGATTTTCATACAACACCTAGTATCTTTTTTTTCTGATCCCTGATCTGTTGACTCTTCCCTCACTTCCTTTCCACAGACAGGAAGATGGGTTTGCTTCCCCCACCATAGAACACATAGTTTTTTATTTTCTTCTTCCATGGGGTTGCCTGGGCCCAGGTGGGATGGAGCATGTGTCTGACAAGGCTGGGAGCATGCGTGTTTGGGGATGAGGAGCCGGTGAGAATCATGCTGCTCCTCTGAGTTTGAAAGTAAGCTGTTTCATCACCTCTCATCCCTGTACTCCTGGCAGCAGTGTGTCAGATGCTGGGTCTCTGCCTCGGCTTGTGTGCCTGGATTGCATTTGCAAAGCCTGCTCCCATGCTCCTGTACGGGCTTGAGGCAGACAAGTCTGCACACCCAGGCTTTCCTGCACAGTGCCAGTCCTGATTATGCCTCAAGACATGGGCAGCAGACTCTGCCCGTTTCAACATTTTAAATTAAAATTCAATTGTCGTCCTCACTAGCCATATGCTCCTCGTGCCTGCAGTGCAACGTGCTAATACTTGGTACGTTTCCCTGTATCTTTAATCTTGCAGCAAGGACATTCAACAGAGAAATGGCTCTCAGAATGATCAGCCTGACAGATTTACCTTCCCAGCCCAGTCCAAGCTTACCTAGCAGCAGTCACAGACATAGCCGCTCAGCACAGCTCCCTAATGGGACCACTGACTAAAACATCAGAAATTTCACTTATTTAACTTCAAATACTTTTGATGGATCGTATTCATGATGTTCTTAAACTTACATGGCTGATTATTTTAATTGGCAAATTATTTCAAAACGTTTTTTTGTACTGTTGTTGTTGGTTTGTCTCATTTATTTCTGTTAAAGCATAACGTATTAGTTCCTTTATGATGTCTGAGTAATGATCAAGAGGGCCAATGAGATGGCTCCGCTGGTAAAGATGCTGGCTAGAGTTCTAACAGGAAACAGAGGCACTAAAGCCCACCATACACTTGGATTTAAGGTTCCATGTGATCAAACCAGTGTAGCTAAGTTGAGGGCTTATATAAGTGTCCCTTTGCTAAATCGTTTACAAGACAGCTCTTTTTCTCTCGCCTGTATCCTTGGCACGTCTTGAATGACAGCTTGCAACAAGCCAAGATGTTCCCATAACACTTCTGTGTCCTAATAAACCTCGTTTGGGGAAAGCATGTGCAATACATAATGGCTTGTTACTGGGCAGGCGGTGAGAGCAGCAGGCGGCCAACGCCCACTGGAGACACATTTGAAGGATAGTCTACATCTGAGAAGAACGCGCCACAGTGTTTTAACTTCTATCACCAGAAAAAACAAAATCAATCGTGACTCTCAAACATTTCTTCCCCACTAGTTTCATTCCCTACCCCCACCCATCCCCCATCCCCAGTTTGTCTTTGGAATCTAAAAAGAAGGCAGGGATAGAAGCCGGGTGAAAGGATTTACTAAGTCTTCCTACTACCCCCCAAGAGCAGGATAGTAAATCAGCATGAGAATAGCCGACTGCCGACGGCCGGAACCCAGACGCATTTAACAAGAGTAGCTTGCTAATGTCATAAACACCTGAGAACTAGACAGTGCGGACCACAGCCGGGATGTTGTATTCGCTCTTATATCCAAAGGAATGTGATCCTCACCATATTCCTCCTATTTAAAATTGCTCAAGAATTTTAAAAGCCAAGAATTTGCCAGATCTAGACGACAAACACTTGGTGAAGTTAATCGATGGTATTCATGCGACTATCTCGTAAGCTAAAAACAAAGTCTCAAGCAATGGAGAGATTACAAGACTGTGGTCAGAGCTTACCATGCTGTTGCTTCTTCTCCACTGCCTATGGATTCAGCAAAAGAACACAGGGAGCAGCTGGCAGCTCGGCCCGCATCCCCACTCTCCTCTGTCTTCTTACCACAGCCCAATCCGTCCACCTTCCAGTCTGCCCTGTTCAACGCTGGCCAGCTCACTCTCCCGCGGAGCTCGGGCACAGACACTGACGGTTCAGGTGAAAAGCTCATTTAATGAGGGTGTGTTTGATTTCAAGAGTTGAAAGGGTTAAAGAGGTGCGCCCTTTTTTTTTGGGTGTGACACTAAACCAAACTTGCTGAAAAGACGACAGAGGAAGTAGTAAGCAGGTAGTTTGGGGAAAGTGCCCTGCATATATGAAACTCTAAAACTAAAATTTTAAAAAACAAAACAAAACTGCGTGTGGGTGAATGAGAAATACGAACAGAGAAAGTCAGAGCTTAGCTCTGATTTGTAATTCATGGTAAACAAAGTACATTGTCTTTCATAGTGGGTTTTTATTCTCTGTCGCTCTAATTCCAGCTTTATTTACTTATACTTTTTTTTACAAAAGTATAAATTATATTCCATAAATCACATCTCATGTAAGAGTACTAAAATGCATGTGGGGGTTTAACATCATAGAAGGGAAAATTACCAAGGGTAAAAAGTCCATCTGTTTAGTACTCAAATAACTGATACCTATATTCAGCAACAAATCTAATGCAGTAATTATAATCACTATAACATTCAGTCTAAAAGTATTTAGTGTTTGGTGACCTTCTTTTGTTCCAGCAACCCTCTATATGTTTCCCTTTTTTGGGGTAACATAGGTCAGAAAAAAAATCAAAAACAGCTGTCTTGTTCCATTAGGAACAGAGCCTTAGAAACACCTGCTGGCTGGAGTCAGCGGCTGCACACGCACTACTGTGGGGAGCGCACGTGAGATGGTCCTCATTCCCAAAGTTTTATTATCAATCATGGTAGAAAGCATCCAGCACACACTTTACCATCTAAACAGTTTTTAAGCTTATAATCCCACAATGCTAACTATATTCCTATTGCTTTGCACAATATCTCTAGGACATTTTCATCATACAAAACTCAAATGGTACCTTGAGTCCCCAAGTCTCTGCCCTCTGGTCCTCGAAACTGCCATCCTACATTCTACGTCTGTCTACTTCGGATATCTCCCTCATATGGAATTATACAGTGCTTGTCTTTTTGTGACTGACTTATTTCCCAGGACAGTTACTTGGGTTAGTACAAACTTGGCACGGGGGTATATGCTTGTAATCCCCAGCATTTAGGAGGCAAAAACCGGAGGATCATGAATACAAGGCCAACCTCCTTTATAGAGCAAGTAGGAGGCCAACCTGGGCTATAACAGATACTATCTCAGAATATAAAAAACACCTACCAACCAAACATCATCAACAACAAAACCACCCCACAATCACTTAGTATAACCTGTCAAGGTTGACCCATGCCATTGCATAGTATCTATTTCATTTATTCAGTCAACAAGATCAGCAGGCATTTATTGGTTGCCAGTTCCATCAGTCACAATTTGGGTTAAAAAAAAAAACAAGGAATACGTGGAGGCACATATTGTGGAGAAAGACACAGATGTACTAAGGAAATATTGTCATTTAGAAGTATGTTTAATGATATGACAGGAATGTAGCAATAGCTGCCGTTTAGCGATGGCACATGTAGAAAAATTTATGTTTTGTTAAGTGGATTAGCTAACTTAAGAAAGCTTTTTTCTTAGGGAGACTATCAACAAGGTGATGGGACAGACTTAGTTGACTTCCTAGGGGAAACTCTCTGAGGTGTGGATGGGAGTGTGGTGGGGAGAAGGAGGAAGAGAAGGAGGAGAGGAGGGAAAGGGTACTGGGAATGGTATGTAACAAATAAATACTTTTTTATTATTTTTTTGGGGGGGGTTCGAGACAGGGTTTCTCTGTGGCTTTGGAGCCTGTCCTGGAACTAGCTCTGTAGACCAGGCTGATCTCGAACTCACAGAGATCCTCCTGCCTCTGCCTCCCGAGTGCTGGGATTAAAGGCGTGCGCCACCATCGCCCGGCCAAATAAATAATTTTTTAAAAAGGGGGAAAATAAAGTTTTTTCTTTTTTCCCTTTAAAAGAACTATTATAGGTTTATAAGTTATGACTGATTTAACAAATTATTCTGTAACTATCATATTAATTAGAGATTTATTATTATTATTATTATTATTATTATTATTATTATTATTATTATTATTATTATTATTATTATTATTATTATGTGTGTGTGTGTGTAGACCACAGGCACTGGAACTCCCTGGAACTGGAGTTACAAGTGGTTATGAAGGCTGGAGAGATGGCTCAGTGGTTTTTAGAGCCCTGGCTGTCCTTCCTAAAGGGCCTGAGTTCAATTCCCAGCAATACATGGTAGCTCACAACCTTCTGTATTGAGATCTGGTGCCCTCTTCTGGTCTGCAGACATACATGCAGGTAGAACACCATACACATAATAAATAAAAATTTTAAAAAAGCAAAACAAAAAAGGAGTGGTGTAAGCTGCCTGACATGGGAGCTGGGAATGCAATCAGGTCCTCTGGGAAAGCGTCAACATTCTTAACCACTGAGCTCTCTCTCCAGCCTGTGCAATCATTCAAACTATAATTTTTAGATACATACAAGAAGATGTGACAACAAGGCCTGGGATGTGACGTTAGCTGAGCGCTTCCTTAGCATGCATGAAGTTCTAGGTTCTACATAACCCCAACATTTGGGAGGGAGAGGCAGGCGGATCAGATCAAGATCATCCTTGACTACATAGTGAGTTTGAGGCCACCCAAGTGACAGGAGACCTTGTCTCAAAACAAACAAAGCTGGGTGGTGGTGGTGCAAGCCTTTAATTCCAGCACTCGGGAGGCAGAGGCAGGCAGATCTCTGTGAGTTCGAGGCCAGCCTGGTCTATAGTGTAAGTGCCAAGACAGGGTCCAGAGCTACACAGAGAAACCCTGTCTCGAAAAACCAAAAAACTCCAAGACAACAGCAACAATAAAACAAAAAACAAACAAACAGAAAATAAGAAACAAAGCAAAAATCAAAGGCAACAACTTAAGGCAAGATTTCCTTTCCCCACTCAACCTGAACAAAAACTATATACTGACATCTACATCCTGTACTCACTCTGTGAGGGGCAAACTAGAGAGCTTATTTTTGTTTCTAGAAGCTTATAGATTTATCCATAAAACAACCGCCACTATGCAAGCAGGTGTATAATTAAGTGTTCCAGTCGGTAAAGAGACATTTGTAATGCTTGAGGAGTTCAAAGGGAAAGGGACTGGCATGGGCGAGCCTTGAAGCTTCGGTTTAACAAGGCCTGGGTGGAGGGAAGGCACTCCAGGAGAGGGCGGGGCCTAAAGGAAGTTGGCCAAGTGAATTCAGGCCCAACAGCCAAACTGGAGTTATGGGGCACAGTAAAGGCTGGCAGGGCATCCTGGAAGGTGAATAATAAATTCAATCTCACTTGGGAGGAGGAGCTTTGAGAAACAAGTCAAGAAGCTGAAGTGTGAAGTTCTGGGAAGCAAGACTCTCTGCAGGTTTCTGAGCAGGAAGTAACAAGATTCAAAGGCTAGTGGAAGGGGTTGAGCATCGCAGCCTCTCCTGGGTCCCACGGTCCACACATAAAATGAAATGGGGACTGAAGTGACCAGCAGTTGTGGGGACACAGGGAAGGAAAAAGTGCTCAGTGAGAAGGAAGACATCGCGAGAGAAGGATGAACACAAGGAACTCAGTGTAGAGGCCCAAGGCCTGAAGGTCAATGATTAGCTCCAGTGGTGGGCCAGGGGCAGCATGGGCCATGTGGAATTCAGGGGGCAGTTACTATCTCCCAGAGGAAGTAGCCATAAACCATGGAAGAGTCACTCTCAAGGCAATATGTTTGCATTTACTCTGAACCCCAAATCACTCACTGTGGTCACAATTTGGTAAGAGGACCATGGTATCCTTACATGCTGTGCTAGTGTTATGTCAACTTGACATAAACTAGAGACATCTGAGAAGACGGAGCCTCGGATGAGAAAGTACCTCCATAACGTCAGGCTGTAGGCAGACCTATAAGGCCTTTTCTTAACTAGTGATAGACGTGGGAGGGCCCAGTCCATTGTGAGTGGTGCTATCCTTGGGCTGGTAGTTTGGATTGGGAAATCAGTACGGTGATTTCTCAGAAGACTAGGAAACAATCTACCTCAAGATCCAGCAATACCACTTTTGGGCATATACCCAAAGGATGCTCAATCATACCATAAGGACATGTGTTCAAACTATGTTCATAGCAGCATTATTCGTAATAGCCAGAAGCTGGAAACAACCTAGATGCCCCTCAACCAGAGAATGGATAAAGAAAATGTGGTACATTTACATAATGGAGTACTACAAAGTGGTAAATAAATAAATAAAGACATCTTGAAATTTGCAGGCAAATGTATGGATCTAGAAAAAAACATATTGAGTAAGGTAACCCAGACCCAGAAAGACAAATATCATGTGTTCACTCATAAGTGGCATTTAGACATAAAGCAGAGAAAAACCAGCTTACAGTTCACAACCCCAGAGAACCTAGACAACAAAGAGAACCCTAAGAGAGACATATATGGATCTACATAGGAAGAAGAAAAAGACAAGATCTCCTGAATAAATTGGGAGTGTATGAACATGGGAGAGGGTGAAAGGGGAGAGGGGAGGAAGGAAGGGGAGTAGAGAAAAAGATATAGCTCAATAAAACAATAAAAAAATAAAAAGAAAGCAGGCTGAACAAGCCTTGGGGAGCAAGTCGGTAAGCAGATCTCCTTCACGGCCTCTGCATTAGCTCCTGCCTTGACTTCCTTCAGTGATGGACTGTGATATAGAATTATAAGCAAAAAGACCTTTTCCTCACCAAGTTGCTTTAGGCATAGTGTTGTATTAGAGCAATAGAAACTCTAACATGAGATCCATGGTTAGAATTCAGGTTATTAGGTTCTTGCAGTGAGCAATTTTACCCACTGAGCCATCTCCCCAGCCCCACATCAGATATTTTAAACCCTAAGGGTCAGTTCATGCCTGTGAGTGGCATTAATCTACCAGGACCATAATGCAGGCACCTGAGGAATGACAAGAAAACAGGACACACTGGTAACCATGGTATCCACTATGAATTTTGGAGAAATGAGGAAGAGAAGCTGTCAAAGCAGGATTTAGGGCTATGAGGACACAAACTTTCATGTGAATAACTTTGTGACATAGAAACAGAGGGGTGATTGTCCCTCCAAGTGGAAGGGTGCCCCAAGTCTATTCAGAGAGGTGCTCACTGGGCCCTTTGGTGGCTCATTCCCAAGGATCCCATGGAGTTGTCTGGAAAGTACACACGGTTGGCAGACACTGAAGGGAGAAAAGCACATTTGTGTATGAACAAAAAAAGCAGCAAGTGTTCAGATGTCTAGACACGCTGAAAGGTTGACTGTTTTCTTGGTTTAGAAGAGAGAGAAAGCAGGGAGTTTTTTTCTGGTATACACTTGCAGTCACTTAGAAGGCAGAGGCAGGACTGAACATCCCAGGCCAGGACCAGCAAAATGACTCAGTGGGTTAGGCTCTTACTGCCAGGCCTGATGACCCAACGTGAATGTCTGTGTCATGAACACACACATAGACAGATAATAGAAGATTATTTAAACAAAAGTAACTTTTAGAAAAAGTTTCAGGGGCTGGAGAGATGGCTCAGTGGTTAAGAGCACCGCTGCTCTTCCAAAGGAACTGGGTTCAGTTCCAGGAACCTACATAGCAGCTCACAACCATCTGTAATTCCAGTCCCAAGGGATCCAATATCCTCTTTTGGCCTCTCAGGTACCAGACACACACATGGTACACAGACATATATGCAGACAAAACATCCATTTATATAAACATAAATACATAAAATAAAATACACTAAAAAAAGACTGAAAGAACGAAAGAAAAAGAGGGAGCTAGAGAGATGGCTCAGTGATTAAGAGGGCTTACTAGCCGGGCGATGGTGGCGCACGCCTTTAATCCCAGCACTCAGGAGGCAGAGGCAGGCGGATCTCTGTGAGTTCGAGACCAGCCTGGTCTACAAAGCTAGTTCCAGGACAGGCTCCAAAGCCACAGAGAAACCCTGTCTCGAAAAACCAAAAAAAAAAAAAAAAAAAAAAAAAAAGAGGGCTTACTGTTCTTCAGAGGACCAGTGTTCAGCTCCAGCACCCACATCAGGTGCTTCACAACTGTCTCTAACTCCAGTTCTAGAGGAGCCGCTGTCTCTTTCTGGCCTCTGAAGGGCCCTGCATGCACATGGTGCACATAAACTCATGCAAACACACATTGTGTTGGCAATTCTTGGTTGTCAACTGGACTACATCTGAAATTAGCTAAAAACAAAAACAAAAAATAGTTGGGAACCCCTATGTGAAGGATTTTTTTGCTTATTTTTAAGTGGGAAGACTGACTTCTAATCTGGATCTTTGAGAAGGAAAGAGATACTTTTTTTTTAAAGTTTGTTTTTAGTTTCTTTGGTTATTTAAGGCAGAGTTTCTCTTTGTAGCTAGGACTGTCTTGGACTTCGCTCTGTAGACCAGGCTGGCTTCAAACTCACAGAGATTAATGGGATGTACCACAACCATCATCCAGCTCAGAAACACTGTTAAGCCAGATCTTTGGGGTGAGAAGGTCCATCTTTAGTCTAGGCCATACCTTCTTCTGGAAGCCTATAGCCTAAATATAAATATCTGGACATGGAAGAAGGGAAGAAGGAAGCCTCTTCTTTGCCTGCATGCTCTCATCTTGCTAGTAAGTCCATTCCTTCACTGGCATTGGAGCCTACTTATTCAGGATCCCAGTGTATACTGAAGACCAACAGAGACATCCAGCCTGTGGACTGAACAATTACTGGATTCTTGAACCTTCTGTATATAGGCAGACATTGATGGATTAGCTGGATCATAGTCTGTGAGTCATTCTAATAAATGCCATATAGATTTTTCCTATTAGTTATGTTACTCTACAGAACCCTGACTAATATACACACATATAGGTATAAAAACAAATAAATAAAAGTTAAAAAATAAGGCATGGTGACAATTATAATCTCAGCAGTAGGGAGGTAGGAACAGGAAGGTCAAGAGTTCAGGTCAGTCTGGTCAAGCTACATCATACATTGTCTCAAAACAAACAAGGAAATAAACAACATAGCAGTAACAAAGGTGCTTTGCTCTATCTTTTCTTTTTTGTTGCTTTGGTTTTAAATTTTATTATTTCATGTGTATGAGTGTTTTGTCTGCATGTATGTCTGTGTGCCACACGCATGCCTGGTACCTGAAGAGGCCAGGAGAAGGCAGCATACTCAGGAACTGTAGTTATACATGGTTGTGTACCACCACGTGGGTGCTGGGAATGGAACCTGGGTCTTCTCAAAAGCAACAAATGCTCTTAACCACTGACCCACCTCTCCAGTCCCTGCTGCTATGTCTTGATAGAGATTTCATGTAGCCCAGGCTAGCTTCACACTGAATATGTAGCTGAGAATGATCTTGAACTCCTGGCTCTCCTGTATCTACCTCCTGAGTGCTGGGGTTAGCAGTATGCATGACCACGTCCAGCTTTCTCACTGTCTTTTCTGAAGTTGGCACATCTGTCTCCCAGCTTCCTGCTTTCTTGTTTACAATAAACACTCAGTCTTTTCCCCTCGGGAACACTCCAGTTGTCATTACTAATAAAAGGGAAATTTTACTCTTTCCAGTAAAACAGCAATTCTTTTCATTTTTATAGGAGGCTGGGCCGAGTATGGAGTGGCACACCCAGTATCATTCATAGGTTTCTACTGCTCTCTCCCACATCAAGTGCTCACCTAAAATCTAATTATGCTACAAAGAAGAAAATTGCTCCAAATGGCTGATGTATTTTAGGAGAAAGATATAACCAAAATGAGGTGCTCCTTAAATAGAGAATTTTTAAAATATATTTTTAAATAGGTTTTTATCAGAACAAGAAATAGAGATCTTTAGGGGGAAAAAGAATATCAATTTGGGTATCGGAAAGAGGACTTGAGAAAGAGTGAGAGGAAAAGGCCAGTAGGAATTTTCCAGCATGTGGAACGACTAAAGACATTTCATCAGCAGCAGACCGCAGTGTAGTTTACAGGGCTTCGCCTGCTGTGCCCAGCCTTAGGAAAAGTGTACTGCCTATAGCATCATATTAAGATAATGGTGCTTCGGAAAAAAACAAGAAGGAAACTGGTTCCAAGCACAGGGTGACTGTGGGACAAGGAAGGATGAGAAGAGAAGGGAGGAGGGGTGGTCTCAGTGAGGGACCACAGCAAGCAGTGAGCGAGTGGAGGAGGTCTGGCTTTGCTTGGCATGTAGAATGGGAATTTCCATTAGCACACAAGTCCTTGGATGCCTGGGAGTCTCAGGGCATAGCAGACACTATATATGTGTATTCTATTTTTATTTTTTAAAAAGACTTATTTATTTATTATAGATATAGTTTTCTGCCTACATGTATGCCTACAGGCCAGAAGAGAGCACCAGATCTCAATATGGATGGTTGTGAGTCACCATGTGGTTGCTGGAAACCAAACTCAGGACCTCTGGAGGAGTAGCTAGTGCTCATAACTGCTGAGCCATCTCTCTAGCCACCCTCATCCCCATTCTATTTTTATAAGCTGTAACCATGAGGGTTAAATTAACTAGGTCTCATGAATTTTGGTAAGCATTTTATAGAGCAAAAGTCACTGAATGTAAAAAGGTATAATTTTTTATAATTTTTGTGGTGGTTTGAAGCTGTCACCTGCAGTGTAGCACACGAATACTTGGTCCTCAGTTGGTGGCACTGTTTGGGAGTGTCTTAGTGTTCTACTGCTGTGAAGAGATACCATGACCAAGACAACTTCTATAAAGGAAAGCACTTAATTGGGGGCTGGTTTATAGTTTCAAAGGGTTAGTCCATTATCATCATGGCGGGGAGGGGTGTGTGTGTGTGGTGGCAGGCAGGAAGGCTGTAGCAGTAGCTGAGATCTTTACATCTTGATGGGGGGAGGGGAAGGGAGGGAGAGAAGGGGAACATGGGAAGAGAAGGAGAAGGGGAGAGAGAACTCATCATAGACACATATATGGAAACCATTCTCAAAGCCCCACAGGTAATTTAGGAGATGTGGCCTTGCTGGAGGGTGTATAGTGTATATCACTGGGGAGTTGGGAGGGGGGAGGATTTGAAGTTTCAAAAGCCACACACCTTCAGCTGGCTCTCTCTCTCTCTCCTTTCTGTTTGTCATCGGAGATATCTATTTTCAGCTCTCACTTTTAGGCTCTAGTTACTATTGCTACCAAGCTTCCCTGTGTTAGTGATGGAACTACAAATCCCAAAGCAACCCTTCCTTCGCATAGTTGCCATGGTCTTAATGTTTTATCACAGCACTATGAAGGTAAAACGATCTTGGAGAGTAAAAGAGAAGGCAAGCAACTTGTCTAAGGGCTGTCAGCGAGCAGCACTCTGAGGCTGGCCAGCAGCTTTCATCACCCAACTCTCCAGAAAGCACACGTTTTGTGAGTCCCATGTCTTATTCTCTCATTACTTCCCTGCCTAGCTTCCTTGCATCTCTTGTATCCTCATCTGCAATTTAATGTCTGCCTCGTGGGGCCTCAGCTATTGTCCAGGGCTTCTTGTCAGTCTATTTCCATGCTGCGGTACTAAGTCATCCTCAACCATTCATTGCCCCGAGGCTAGAGGACTCTTACCAAGCCACGTGGGAAGAAGGAAGACTAGATGCTCTTGATCAATCCTTTCTCCCTAGTGACACTGAGGTTATGTCTGCAGTTGGGAAGTGGTCACAACTGCCACAGTCCCCTCACCCATTGTCCTATAATTTCTAGGTTATTGTCTCGCAGTAGTAACTCTTGCTTCGGTGTGAGACCATTCAGTCTGTTCTACATACACGCTGCTCTTCTGGATACTCTCCCCAGATGACCACATAGTCATCTGTCACCATAGACAAGCCACCTGCGACCCTACGACCTAGTTAGAATGATACTCCTTTACAATCGTCTTTACCCCTTTTCTCTGTTTTGTTTTTCATCCACTACCTGTCTCTAGCTCACTAGATTAGATTAAAATGGGTCTCTTTGTTTTTGTCTCCCACTAGAGCCTCCATCCTGAGAACAGGGGCGTTACCAGTTTCCTTCGCTGGATGCTCTCACAGCCTAGTAGTGGTGTCTTGTAACAGATGTTTCAGATACACAGTAAGCACCCCAGAGAGTTACAGAACGGATACATTCATCTTGCAGCACTGTTTTACAGGTCAGGCTTGCTGAGCATAGTACATAAATTCCTGAAAGGGAAGACAGAGCTTTAGAGAGACCCTGCAAGAAAGGATGACAGAAGTGGGGTGGCCTGATGAGTCTAATAATGGGACAACAAGGGTCAGAGAGACCCCTGGGCAGTGTCCCAACCCAAGAATAGGAACAGCTCTAGAGGTCAAGAAGGAAGTTGGTACTAAGACAGGGACTCACAGAGGGCCCTGCCTAGGAGTTGGTGGAGGGGACTGAAGGACACAGCCACCAGCAATGCCCTGTAGGGAGGGATCTGGAAGAATGAAAGTCCCAGCCTCATTTCCTTCCCTCTCTTTGGTCTCCTCCCAAGACGCCAACGACTGGTGCCAGGAGAAAGCCCAGTGGACCGTCTAGACAGAAATGGTGGGTGTATCCACCCAAGACACAGAAGAGGATGGAGAAGGATGAGGCCAGATCTGCAAAAGAACCTATAGTAGCAGGCGTGGAGCTGGGCTCTGCCTCTGGTCCTCACTAAGTCCTCATGTACACCAGCAGGGAGTCTGCAGACACACAGATTGTCAAGGGCACTGCCAGGGTTTCGTCGGTTCTCTTAGGGCATCATCCTGTGGTTGGCCAAGGTTTCTAATCATTCTCCTCATGAGTTTAGTTCGTCAGAGTCCCAATAAATTCAACTTTTCACTCCACGAGAGTAGCCAACTTTCTCTTAACATAAAACCACCCAGCTGACTCCAGACGGAGAGGATCCTTACGAGCTTGACCACAGGCTGTGAGCATCATCTTTGCCTGCCTATGTCAGCACTTATTGTCAGTCTTGTGAACACTGCACGTATTCAGCCATCAGCCTGGACTTTCTGAGCTGTTCACACCTGTCCTCACAATAAGTCCTGAGATTTTTTTGTCTTCCTTGGGATTTTGCCATTGAGAAAACAGATTGTATTTCCAGCAAAATTGCATGATCATCTGGGTGGTGGAAGTGCATGCCTTGCCTTTAATCCCAGCACTTGGGAGGCAGAGGCAGGTGGATCTCAGTGAGTTTGAGGCCAACTTGTTCTACAAAGCAAGTTCCAAACAATCAGGGCTGTTACACAGAGAAACTCTGTCTTGAAAAGCAAAAACAAACAAACAGAGAGCATGATTATTCCTGTCTAACCCCCATACACAAAGCCAACACAAAGCAGATCAAAGATCTATGTGTAAGCACTGAACCTGTAAAATGGGAAGATAGGTTTAATCTAAATCTCCATGACTTTGAATTTAACATTAGTTTCTTATGAATCTAAGGTATAACCAATCAATAAATAATAAATAGGACTTCATCAAAATCAAAAGCATCTATGTTTCTAAGAAAATAAAAAGATGGCCCACAAAATGGACATGAAGAGACACTTTCCAAAGAAGATATGCAAATAGCCAACAAACACATACAAAGATGCATAACATTATTGTTAATCAGAGGAAGTAAAATCCAAGCCACAATGAGATAGCACCCGGTACCTATCAGGAAGGTTAAATTAAAGAAGGTACAGCAAATGTAAGTGAGGATATCCAGAAGTAGGGATTTTACTCATTGTTGGTGTAAATACCCATAATGCCCAGGAATTCCGTGCCTAGTAAATACCCAAAAGGATTGAAAACAGCTACATAAAAACTTGTAGGTCAAAGTTCATGACAGATTTATTCATGAATTAAAAAGCAGAAGTAGTCCAAATGTTTATCAACTGATAGATAAATAAAAGATGGCACGCACTCTTGCTAAAGGAGGAATGAAGTGTTGACACAAGGTACAAGGTCGACGAATCTTGGAGACACTTTGTTGAGTGAAGGAAGCCACACACAGAAGCTTACATAGTGCTTCTATTTACAGCATATGCCAGAATAGGCAAACAAAGAGTCAGGAAAGGGGTGGTACTTGCTAGGGAGGGAGGGAACAAGGGTAACTGCAGGGTTTCTTTGAGAGAGCAGTGAGAAGGTTCTGAAATCTGAGGGTAGTGGTGGTTAAAGAAGCGTGTGCACAGACTAAGATACACCTTCTCAGACATTTTAAACGGTGAACTTTATAGGTTATGAATATCTCAATTTTAAAAGGGTGATAATCAATAAATATGGTGTCACCCTAAAGTTCTGTGGGAGTCCTTCTCAGCATTATAATTGTAGAAAGGGAAACGGAGCATAAGAACAGAAATGAGGTTCAGGGAACACCTCCCATGTACTTCACAGAAGCCTGATGTCTAACCAGTGATGCAAGGGAACCTTCAGCCCAGTCCAGATGACTTGTGGGGGCGGGGAGGGGGTTCAGATACCAACTTTCCTCCCTTCCTTTCTTCCCTTTGAGATAAGGCCTCACTCTTTAGCTCAAGCTGGCCTATAACTTGCTGTATCACTTAAGCAGGCCTTGCATTTTCAATCCTCTTGTCTCAGCCTCCTGAGTGCTATGTTTACAGATGTGTGCCACCACAGCTGGCAGAGTGTTTTGTTTTTCCCACACAGTGCTGGGAATAGAACCTAGGATCTTGTACATGTCAGGTCAGGCTTGTGTTTGTAGATCACAATAAAGTCTCAGTTACATTGCAATGATGACAGGAATTTTTGTTTCTCATGCCACTGAATTTCATGTAAGGTTTTACAAATTAATGTTATTACAAATGCTTATAAATTATATCATTATATTGTGTTTATGTGTTAAGAGCATTTACTTGTGGTCTGAAGACATAGCTCAGAGGAATGCCTGTCTATCATGTTTGAGGCACTAGGTACCACCTTCAATACCAAAAAATAAAAATAAAAACAAAATAAAAGCATGAATTTGTTAATTTATTAAAAGTACAGGTGTGGTAGACCATGCCTTTGCCTTTAATCCCAGCACTTTAACTGGGAGGCAGAGGCAGGCAGATCTCTGTGAGTTTGAGGCCAGTTTGGTCTACAGGGGGAGTCCCAGATCAGCCAGTGCTACATAGTGAGACCTGATGTGGGATTCCCCTATGTGTGCTATGAATAGTTTAATTGCCATTTGTTAACAAAGAAGCTGCTTTGGTCTATGGCAGGGCAGAGAATAGCCAGGTGGGAAAACTAAACTGAATGCAGGGAGACAGAAGGCAGAGAGCCATGCAGAGGCCATGGAGCCACCCAAGAAGCAAGATGTGAGGTAATAAATCATGAGCCTGTGATAAAATATAAAATAATGGAAATGGGGGCTGGAGAGATGGCTCAGAGGTTAAGAGCATTGTCTGCTCTTCTAAAGGTCCTGAGTTCAATTCCCAGCAACCACATGGTGGCTCACAACCATCTGTAATGGGGCCTGGTGCCCTCTTCTGGTCTGCTAGCATACAAAGAAACAGAATCTTGTATTCATAATAAATAAATAAATATTTAAAAAAATAATGGAAATGGATTAATTTAAGATGTAAGAGCTAGCTAAGAATATGCCTGAGCCACTGACTAAACAGTGTTGTAATTAATATAGTTTTTGTGTGATTATTCGGGTCTGGGTGGCTGGGAAATGAAAGTACAGAGATGTTGTTTCAAAAATGAATGCATATTTTCTGATGTACCATTGTTTATAACCTTACTTGGATCACATCCAGAACTGTGAGAAATAAGGTTTCTGCTGTTTTCAATCTTCTCTGGCATTTTATTCCAGCAAGGCTATGAACATAGCTCTCCATGTCTATATAGCAACAGAACGTGCAAATGGAACTCCTTCCTGCTGTCCTGCTGACCTTCCAGAGAAGAGCAGAAACTGAGTTGGGGGCTCATGAAGTACATGGACGATAAAGGAAGCACTTCTGAATCATAAGGGAGAACACACAAGAGCCCCTGGGACACTGCGGGGCCTGCACCTCTTAGTCCTGCTGTACTGTTGGCTTTGCTGCCTCAAGAGAAAGCACACAATGCTAGACCACATCCCAAACACCCTGCGATGCAGGTTTAGTGGGGGTGGTGGTTCTCCTAGCAAAGTCACGCTCTCCATGTGAAGGCCAATCAGAACTGTTCATTCACTCAAACTTTATCATCAACAAGGCCTCTCTTGCCTTATGCATTAGTCCTAGATGCATGCGCTGATTAGAATAAACCTTTCTGACAGGGAACTTTAGAAAGTTCCTTGCCTGCAAAGGTTTAGAAAGTAAAGCCGTGTGATTTAGTTCACTGAGACCATTATAACTGAATGGCACAGGCTGAGCAGCTAGCTTACAGCCAGCCCACTTATTCCTCAGGGTTCTGGAGGCTGGGGAGTGCGACATCAAGGGGCTGGCAGGTCAGTGTCTGGTAAGGGCCTTCTCCATGGACCTTCAAGCAAGCAAGCGCTCTACCTTCATTTCATTCATATTCTGTCTCTTTCTCCCCATCCTCTCCCGTCTCATTCCAGGCTGGCTTCTGACTTACCATGTAGCCCAGACTGTCTTTGAAGTTGTGGCAATTCTCCTGCCTCAGTTTTTGAGATTACAGGAATGGATCACTATGTCTGGCTTTGGCATTAAAAAAAATAATAAAAATAAATAGAATAATCACATTCACAAAGGTCTCATGTTCAGGAACCAAAAAACTCCCCAAAGGCCCCACTTCCTAATACATTGTAGGGTAGATTCCCAACATATTAATTAGGGACGGGACACAATTGCTCTGTACACAACACAAATCAGCATTCAGAGCAGGGGTTTTATTTTAAAGAGGTACTGACTGCTTGGGGTGGAATATACCTTTGACCTGGACGCGATTTCCACTCTCTGTCAAATGTCACAGGGTCCTTAGCAGATCCACGGGGGCACAACCCAAAGCTTCAGGCACTAGTCTACCCAGCAATTACTTTCAGCACAGGTTTTATAATTCAGCATGCGCATCAGTTCCCAGATTGCAGCTATCGCGCCGGTCACCGTGTAAACCACAGTTTAACTGGCTTTATCTGATTATAAACATAATTGGAATTAAGGTTTAGAAAGAGTGATAAGGCAGATCTAATCTTAACACAAAGGGCAAACAGGTACCCGCTTATTATTTTCATTTTAGTTGTCGTGCACCCTTAATACTTTAAGGTTTTACATGAAGTACAGATCTGGCCTAACAAAGGCATCCTGTGAAAGTTTATTGTGAGGTCTTCTAAACCTGCTAGGGTGACCCGGGCTTCTCCACAGCCTGCATCCACAGCTCAGCTCGGGCACAGCCTGGAATACCAACTGCTGTGCCTGTGGCACCGCCTCCTTTGCTGGGGCGGGGACTTTGCCGCCTTTCCTGCCCAGTAGCAGAGGAAGTGGCGACTTGGCCCTTGCCTTCCAAAGGGTCGCAGCTCTCTGCTCCGGACCAACCCAGGCAGAATGAAAAGCTCTCTTCATGACCGGAGAGCCTTCCGACAAAAGGGGATTTTCACACCCACTTCTGATGAGCTCCACAAAAAAGGTTCTCAGTCCCAAGAACAGAGACGAGCGTTGAAAAACCTGGGCAGAAAATTGCTCCCAGCACAACAGATCTGAAGGAAGGGCGTGGCCACAAAGGGACTGTGTTCACGTTTCTTTGTCTTCTCCACACCCCATCTTACTTTCATGTTTTGGATATTTGGTCACAGCTCAACTTGAGTTACGGGGATATTTCATGAAGGGTTTTTTGAAGCTTGGGTGAATGGAGCCAAGACAACCTGAGGTGATCCATTCAGCTACAAGCCAAAGGGCAACCTGGCATAAACAGAAGTAGCTTGAATGCAGCAAGTCTTGGGAAGGCTGACTTCCTGCCTCAGCTGAACTTGACATTGCAGTTCCTCCAACTGCAGCAGACCTTCCCTGAGTTAATACTCTGGTGATGAACTTGACTCACCAAGTACAGGTATGGAAGCAGAGCCAACACCACGGCCACACCCTTCACCCACTTGTGCCCCTCAGCCTTTCTTCCATTGTGAGACATTCCTCCATGAAAGTTAAGTGTGTACTCCAAACAGACAAAATATTCATCCTTAGCAAAATGCAAATAATGTTAACAGCGTCCCTTTTGGTGGTTTTGGAATTAAAATCATACCAATACCAAGGAAAAGGACCGTAATAACATAGATGACTGAACAAGAAAAGCTATAAAAACTATTCCACGCAATGAAGCCTTCAGTTCTAGATGCTGGGGAGCCTGTCCTCGGAAGTAGGGTTTCTTCTCCTTGCTTTTTATGGCATCCGCACTATTTCAGCTGATGTTTATGGCAAATAATATTCTTTTTAACAAATAATTTATTTAATTTTATTTTATGTGCATTGGTGGTTTGACTCCATGTATGTCCATGTGAGGGTGTCGGATCCCCTGGAATTGGAGTTACAGACAGTTATGATCTGCTCTGTGGGTGCTGGGAATCGAACCCAGGTCCTCTGGAAGAGAAGTCTAGTAAGCTGAAGCACGGAGAGGTTTGGTACCTAGCTCAGGCTCTCATAGCTATCAAGAGACAGAGCCTGGATTTGAACTTTAGGAGATGGGACTCTGGAAGCCATGCTTTTAACCAACTGTTCATATGTAGTTCTGCAGAAGGAACTGACCTCACTTCATATCCCTCATGGTACCCACCCCCCAAATTTTACAAAAGGCTCCGGCACTTCCAAACCCCAACTGCAAAAGGAATATCATCTATTAAATTTTGTCTAAAAAGCTAGCCCATTTCAAGGATGAGTCATTGTGGAAAGGGAGATAAAATTTCACACAGTGAATGGCCCAGCAACCTTGGTACACAATCAACATTAAAGAAAAAAAAATTTCCACCTCAAGTTTCCCACGGATTAATCACAGATAAGTCCGTTGCTGTGTCAGTCTTTGGTGTCATAGCTGCCGGCAACTTCAGCTAAAGTATGAGTCAAAGCCTGTGGAGAAATCCACGCTACGGTGCGCTCCTTTGGTGTGAGGCCTGAACTGTGCAACTCTAGACTGACTGAAAGGGGTCTCTCCATGCAAGGACCTTCTCTCTTCACATGACACTATCCAGGAAGGAGGGGATGAAATGCCTCATGTTCCAAAAGGCACTCAGTGCAAAGAGCCTCCTGCAAACAAACTCTCAGACTTCACACAGGTGCCCTCCCCCTTTGCCACACTGCTCACCCCTCCCATGTGAGACTTTCATGTAAAGAAGGAACAGCTCTTATCCGGGTAAAGGCATTTCCCTATTCTCTGTGTGGACAGGTTAACTTCAACATATCCCACTGACGAAGTCTGTAAATGCACGTGATCCACCTGAGTTATGAGCTTGATGCTGCTTGGTTTTATTCTGTTTTTAAATTGTGTGGGAGGGGGAAATGTGGGGGGGGGGGAGAGATGTGTCTGGCTGTACACACAGGTGAAAGCATGCCACAGCACGGGCGTGGAGGTCAGAGAGCAACCATGGGTGCTAGTCCTTACCTTCTACCTTTTTATTGAAACAGTTTCTTTACTGGCCCACGAGTGTCTAGGCATTCTCCTGACTCAGTCTCCCATCTCCTTGTAGGAGCCCTGGCATTAGAGATACTTGAAATCCTGTATCCAGCTGTTACGTGGGCTCTGAGGTTTTGAACTCAAGTCCTCATGGTTATAGGGCAAGCACAGCCATCTCCCAGCCCTAGTGGGGACCTTACTAGTTCTTCATTTGTAAGAAGCAGATAGGGAACATAAAACATAAAACACCGGGGGTCATGACATAGTGGAGTGTGTAGGAAGTGAGTGTCACTTTTTCTTACAAGGGAACTTATTTTCTTTTTCTTTCTTTTTTCTTTGTGTGGTTTTTTTGAGATAGGGTTTCTCCGTGTTGCCCTGGCTATTCTGGAACTCACTTTGTAGACCAGGCTGGCCTTGAACCCAGAGATCCACCTGTCTCTGCTTTCCAAGTGCTGTGATTAAAGGTGTGTAGCACCACTGCCCTGCAGGAACTCATTTTCTATTACTTATATGTCATTGTCAATCATGTATTCCCAGAGCAAATCATTGGTGATATCTTTGAAAAACATTAGAAATTTTTATTTGCTTTCTTCTTTTTTTTTAAATTTTTAACTTTTTATTTTATGTGTATGAGTGTTTGCCTGCATGTATGTCTGTACAGAACATGCATGCAGTGCCCTTGGAGGTCAGAAGAGGTTGTCTGATCCCCTGGGAATGGAGTTATAGACAATTGTGGGCCACTGTGTAGGTACTGAGATTCTAACCCAGGTCCTCCCGGAAGGAGAACCCACGCTCTTAAACACAGAGCCATCTCTCCAGTCCCCTTCTTTCTCTCTAAAAGCGAGAGCAGGTCACTTTTTGGCCTTGAATGTAACCAAGGCTAGCCTAGGAACTCCTGATCCCCTGCTCCAATGCACAAAAGCTGGGATACAGGTTTATGCCACTACATCCAGCCCAGACAATGATTTAATTTCTATGAGAAAGGAATATCTCTTTTCTAAATGTCAGGTCTCTTTTTCTGTCCCTGATCTCGGGATCTCTCTCATCCGCCCAGCTCGTCTCTCTCAGCCAATCCCTGCAAGCAAGGTTGTTTGTTTTTTCTACATCACAGCTTTTATCCCATCATCTGCATCCTAAAAGCCTTCAGCCACTGTCCACTCTTGGCCTGCACAAAATGGCACGGTTTGTTTTTTGAAGGCTTCCTGTCTTTGTGGTTCTGTGCAAACCATCCACTCTAAGCTAACTGGGATGATCATTCTCAATGCCCTAACCACAGGCTGTGCTTGTCTGTCTCCCTATCTCTGCTTGTGGACTTTTCCCTTCCAAAATGCCACCTCACTTGCCTGTGCCAACCCAGCTCTGATTCACACGGCAGAGCCCAGCCCGGAGGCCTCCGGACAACCCAAGTCAACAGAAATCTGCCTCTTGAAGCATTGGCTGCTGGGAACACGCCTTTCACAGTCGCTGGTTTTTTTTTAGGTTCTTTTCCCATGTGCATTTTGCCTCCCTTCCCATTCACTTTACAGATTTTGCTAGAGCAGGAAACACTTTTGCAGCAAAACTATTTCCAACCTTATGCCTCAAACACAGAGATGGAAGGCTCAGGTCTCTGACGAGCTCACGACTCCACCCCAGCTCTCCTTGCAAGGCATTCTAAAATTCGACAAGTTGATGGGATGTACATTTAGAAATAGGCTTGTACCTAGATTCCTGATGAAAGTCAAATATAAACTGTAGATCCTCAGTATTTGGAACAGAACGGCATACTTCTTGGACTCTGGCAAGTGAGATGGTGGCTGAGGGTAACACCACTTACCAGGCAAGCCTATGGCCTGGGCTCGATCCCACATATGACTGGCGAAAGCTGTTATCCTCTGATTCCATTTGTAACTATGGCTCGCAAGTGCGCGCGCGCACACACACACACACATACACACACATTAAAAAAAATCCAGATTTGACTATCTGATTAGCTATTGAAAGAATGGGGACCAGTGTGGGTGGGAGGAGAAAAGAGAGAGTAATGGGAAAAAAATATATCAAAATATAAGTATGAAAATGTTATAGTGAAACCCATCACATACAATTAATGTGTACTAAAATATTTTTAAAACTGTTCAAATTTGCCCAACCATTAATTTCAAAAAAGAAAGAACAAGACACTAAACGGAAAGTTCTACACCACATGCTTACGTATTTTAAAGTTGTGAGTCAAGATGAAAAACTGTCAAATGTCTCGATTTCTTTTCTATGTTTTAAATTAGCTTAGAAGTTAAGTTACTTGGTATCACTAGGGCTCTTTGTACAGTGTGCTTGACTAGACCCCCTTCCTCCTTCATCTCCCTCACCCTGAGACCCCTGACTCCTCTCCTAGACCTTCCCACAGTCTTGTCCTTTTTCATGGCCCAAGTGTTCTGTTCTTTTGCCTTCAAGAAATATACTTTCAGATTTATCTGAGACCCAGTGTTTCTTCTCTTCCCCAGCCTGCCTCCATGCTATGTACGAGAGGCTTTCCACACCTGCAAGGACAGCCCAACTTGCGCGTGCAGGCTCTGAGTGGAGTCCCTGGACACAGCCTTCTCTGGGCTACTCCTTGGTCCCGGGAAGACTTCTTAGCTGAGGGTCTACTCTCAGGGGATGGGGAAGAGGATGGAGAAGAGGTCAAGGTAGGCCTTGCAGTCCTAGTCACTCTTCCTCCCACCCGAGGAAGACACCAAATCTATTTAATTTCCTTTTTGAAAGTTTGGATTTATTTATTTTATACACATGAGTGTTTTGTCTGCATGTATGTATGTGAGACGCAGGTGTGCTTCCAGTGTATAGGTGCCAAGAAGGCACTGGGTTCCCTAGGAGCTAGAGTTGCAGGTGGTTGTGAGCCCTTAGCAGGGATGCTGGAAACAGAACATGGGTCTTCTGCAAGAGCAGCCATGCTCTTGGCCGCTGACTCACCTCAAGCCTTCCAAATCTATTCCTATTCTCTCGTTTTATTGTTGTCAAGAGTCAGGGTTTTATTAAGCTCAGGCTGACCTCAAACTCAATATCCTATGGACCACCACACCTGGGTTCATTTATTGTCCGAATGCAGCTGAAACTTTGACTGAATTTATGTTAAGAAGTGAAGAAGTCAGGCATAGAGGTGCTCGTCTGTAATGCCTGGGCTATAATAGTAAGACCTTCTCTTCAAAGCAGCCACAATAAAATGCTAAATAAAAAGTAAAAGCATTGGGACTTTAAAGACCAGTTAAACGTTTGAGGGTGTTTGTAATCTTCCTAAATATGAAAGCACATAAAAAGGGAAAGACTGTATAATTACAAAAGTTTGTACATTGTTAAGCACACTATAGTGATTCCTGGCAGACGGCAGACTGCTGACACATTTACAGCGCCATGGCTTCCATTTATAAGAACCCAGCCCTGGGTTGAGGGCATAACCCAGCCCTGGGTTGAGGGCATAACCCAGCGGTAGCGCCTTGCCTAGCAGATGCCAACCCTCGGTTCCACCTCCAGTACCACAAAAAGAAGTAAGAGCTCGCTGGCGAAAGATGTAAGAGCTCAGGGGACGATCTGAACTCAGAGGTTTTGACATCAGTTTTTCAGATGACCACAAACTTATTTCACGGCAGTCACGTTTGTTTTCTTCAGCCCTACTGCAAGTCAGCCTCTGAGTCACCGTGGAGTTTGGCAGCTGTAATCTTCATCTTCGTTCTTTCTAAGCAAGCACTGCTCCTCTGATAAAGACATACCCATGCACCATATCCCTCAGTGGATAAGGAAACCCATGTTTAGCTGAGTGCATACACAGGACAAGCGATTGCACAGTTCGTGCAGGGGGTGACAACAGACCAAAGTGTTTTGAAATCACACGGCTTGAAAAGTGTCTCATGTCCCATAGAAGTAAAAGAAAAACAATTGAGAAAGAAGATTCATCCTTAGGTTAGTATTTAAGTAGACAAGAGAATCTAGGCGAGAAATGGTACCACCGAGGTCAACGCCAGCAGTTGGCATTGCGGGAGTCCATGTTGCCACAGCGCATGTGTCTTGCTTGCTCTTGGTTGCTCTCTTCCTTTTTATGACTCACTGTACTGTGCCTGTCACCTTTTCTTTGGCTCTCTCTTTCATTCTTCTCTCTCACTCGTGCATGAAGGCAGCCGGTGAAGGTGTCAGGGAATGTTACCCCTTGCTCAAAGTGTCTTCCTCTGCCAGCCACTTCTCTCTCCCTTTCAAAACTGGTTTCTTTCTACTATTACAAGTGTTCTCTCTTTTTTTGCTAAACGTTTATTTATTTGGTGTGGTGTCTGTGTGTGGGTGCAAGGGAAGGGTCGTGGGTGTTGTGTGTCATATGTGAGTATGTGTTCATGAGAGTATGAGCGAACATGTTTGTGCGTGCATTTAGAGGCCAGAGGTTAGTGTCAGTTGTCTCCCTTAACCATTTTTGGAAACAGGACCTCTTACTGAACATGCAGATCATCAGTTGGCTAGGTTGACTGGCTCCAGAAATAATCTATCTGTCTGTCCAGCACCCTTAACCCAGTGCTGGGGTTACAGGTGTCCACCACTGCACCCCATATCTGCACAGGTACTGGGAATCAAACTCGGGTTCTAATGCTTTCACAGCATGCAGTCCACCTACAGAGACACCTTCCCAGCCCAAAATGTCCACTTAAAAAGTTAAAAAGTACCAGTGACTCATACACCTAAGAAACCCACAGCTTCTAGTTTTGTTTTCTGATATTATCTGTTCATTTATAGGATTCCTGCATAGTTGCAAGCACAGCATAGACAATGAGAAAATGAAGGCCATATCTCTGGAGGTCTCATTATTCCAGAAACTGGAAAATAAGGCAGTTAAATCAAGCATTTGTTCTGTTTTTCCCATGTGCCCTTTTAGGTAGCAAAATATGTGATGCGGGAAAGTTCTTCTGATAGAAAAGTCCCAGTCAATAAATGTGGCCGGATAAAGAGATGGACCTAACAGTCATCAGTGGCTGTTTAAAGTCTGGTAAGTACTTTGAAAGGGAGGCGTCCAGAGGACCATATCAATCTTCATACTAAAAAGATGTGAAACCGTTACATGTTTCATAATACAAAGTTTTGTCTGTGAACTATCTTTCCCCAAATACCTGAATCAAGGTTGCATGCGAGTTTACTATTTGCCAGAGAATACTGGGTATAGAGGGAAAGTTCAGTGACACCATGAGGAGAAAGCCAGAGGAACCGAGGATGTGGGACATCTCACAGGAAAAAGAAGTGGCACAGCTTCTGTGGCGGCACACGTCTTTAATCCCAATCCCAGCACGCAGGAGGCAGGATAGGTGGATCTCTGTGAGTTTGAGGCCAGCCAGGGCTACACACTGAGACCCTTGTCTTTAATTAATTAATGTAAAAAAGTGGCAGGAAGAAAAGAGAAAGGAGGAGCTGTCACAGGCTAAAAGAGACCCAGGAGCCACACTGACCAAGCTGCAGCACAGAAACTCAAATCCCATGTAAAATACATTAGAGGACTGGAGTGATTAGAACTGTGACCGTATACTTGCTAACATAAAGTCACTACCAATCCCCTCATCATTGTGAAAACAGTATTGTGGTTATGGTTTTTTTTTGACAGCATCTTGTCTAGAGTTAAATACTGACATATTTATGGGGGAAAATAACTATGACTAGGACTGGACTTCTTTTAGTTTGAGGGACTTTAATCCTTAAACCAATTCTATATTTATGGGAAAACTGATATCTAGATTCAGAGTTTTCCTATACACACTGTAGTCAGGGTTCTCTAGAGGAATAGAACTGATAGAATGAAAAAAAATATATATATTCTATGTATGTATATATACATATTATATATGTACACACACTCAAACATCTAAAAAGGGAATTTATTAGAATGGCTGATAGGCTGTTGTCTAGCTACTTAACAATAGCTGTCTACCAATGGAAGGTCCAAGCATCTAGAGCTGTACAGTGCATGAGGCTGGATGTCTCAACTGGTCTTCAGGATACACTGGAATCCCAAAGAAGTAGGCTCCAATGCCAGCGAAGGAAAGGATTTGCTGGGGAGAGCAAGCAGATAAAGCTTCCTTCTTTCATGTCCTTTCCATAGGCTGTCAGCAGAAGGTGAGGTCCAGGTTAAAGAAGAACATTTTCACCCGAAAGATATGGATTAAGATGGCTCTCCCCACCTGAGAAGACCCAGGTTTAAAGAGGGACTTCCCAGTTCACATGATTTAATTGAGAAAATAAAATCATGCACAGATACACCCAGGCACTTGAGTTTTAGTTAATTCTAGATGTAGTCAAGTTGACAGTCAAGAATAGCTATTCACCCCTTGGTTCATTTTCTGTTGCTAACACATGGTATTGGTGTGATGACCCACACCGGTGACTCACACTGGTACACAATAATAAGCCAAGGCCCACGCTTGTTCAGTGGCCTGATGTTCAGAACCCTTCTATAGACATTTCTCCTTTCTTCTTCTTCTATTTATTTTTGTTGTTGTTATTTGTTTGTCTTTGAGACAGGGTTTCTCTGTGCAGCCCTGGCTGTTCTGGAACTCACTCTGTAGACTAGGCTGCCCACGAACTCACGGAGATCTTTCTGCCTTTGCCTCCTGAGTGCTGGAATTAAAGGCCTGGCCACCCCTCTGCCCCCAGTTTTATTTATTTACAAAGTCCAAACTAAAATAATCCAACCCTAGATATATCATTTCCCACAAATGGGCCAATAACATGGCTAGTAAAGACATTTCAATAAGTCACAGCCACAATTTTATCATCATACTAAAAAACGCTTACTGTTAATTATTCCATATTATCAAATACCTAGCCAGTGTTCTCATTTTTCCTATTACCTCCAATGTATTTCTACAATTGATTTGAGTCGGGGTCAGAGCACATCTCTATCTTGTACTTCTAATATCAGTATGGACTGAAGGGTACTTATTCTGTACTGTGAGTGTGTGTCTTTATTCTGTTTACTCTGTTCCTCAAAGTGCTCTGGCTTTGGCTGTTAAGGGTTTTTGTTTGTTTGTTTTGTTTTGTTTGTAGCCAGTTGCCATTTCTTTCTTACATATCCTCACTCTTGCGTTTAGACCGGTTTTACAGTTTTTACTTTCTGCCATTATAAGGTACTTCACCTTCATCTTAAATATTTTGTGCACTAGCCCTAAAGTCAAGTATTTTCCCAGGGGATGCTGGGTCATTTGAAGGGACTCTGGTATTAGCAGGAAAGAGTTCTAGGCAAGCTCACTGCTTCCAGGTACTCTCAGCTGACAAAACAAGGAAATGTAAGGGGAGCTAGAGAGATGGCTCAGTGGTTAAGAGCACTGGCTGTTCTTCCAGAGGACCTAAGTTCAATTCCCAATGTCCACATGGTGACTTTCAACCACCTTTAACCCCAGCTCCAGAGGACCGAATGCCTCTGGTCTCTATAGGCACTGGCACTCACATGTATACACACAAAATAAATCTTAAAACATCAAAAAATAAAATATATGGGTGTATACTCTAATAACTTAGTTACAAATAAATATAAAGTTGTATGTGTAACCATTTGTATCTATAGTAAGTTAAACATGAGTTCATATTGGTTGCTTTGGCTTTTCTGATTCTTGAAAAATTATTTGTGTATGTGTGTGTGTTATGTATGTGTGTATGTTATGTATACTCTCATATGCACACAGAACATGTCTGTGTGTTTGTGTGTGCATGTGTTCATACTTGCTATAGCATATTTGTGAAGCTTACAAGACAACTTTGTGGAGTTGGTCTCCTATTTCTATCTTTATGTGGGTGTTAGGAATTAAACTCAGGCAACCAGGCTTCTGTGATAAGTACTTTTACCCACCAAGTCATCTGGAGAGCCAAGTTTGACTTTTAATTCTCTGTGTGTCTGTGATGGGCTGGAGATGTGGTGTAGATAATTGTCAAAACTGAAGTATCTGTAAATGGAAGTGGGGTGGGGTGCTGGTTCATTATTTTATTATCTCTATTTTTGTGGGTGTTTTGAAAAAAAATGAATAAGACGAGAGCAGGGGGCACTGGTGTGATGGCTCAGACAGTAAAGAGCTTGCCATGCAAGCTGGAGGACCTGAGCTTAGATCCCCAGGACCAACATAAAGAGCCAGGTATGGGGAGAGGTGCCTAAAACTGCATTACTAGGGAGGTGGACACAGACTGATCTTGGGGCTTGTTGGTCAGCCAGTCTATCCAACCAAGGTTTAGTCAGGACATAAGGTGAAACCTGAAGTAGGAAGGCTCTGAGTGTCAGTATCGACTTCCGGCTCCTACACACAGACATGTACATAAGTGTACACAAAGAGAGAAATGTACATACAAAAAATAGTGTCAGAGTTGGGGAGGGCAACTCTGACCCTCCTGACTCCAGGGAGCACAGTGAGCTAATTTCCAAGCAAATAACTAATTAAACATCAAAACCTGGAAAGGTACACACTGACAAAAGTCAGAAATGACAGGTAACAAAAGGAAACTTCTATTAAAAAAAAACTAATAAAAGAAATAGACAAGCGATAATTTGCTATAAAAGCAGATAGAACACACACTTCAAGGCTAAGAGTGCAGCTCAGAGGTAGGGAAGATGTGTGCTCAGTATGTACAGAGCTGCAAGTTCACTCCATAGTGAGCATTCAGGCTTGCAAACCCCAAAATAAGCCATCTAGAAAACTTTGCTGTTTAGAAGAGTCCACTTCCGAGCTCTGAGCCTTCTCACATTACAGCTTCACCTTGGCTACCCAAGTCTCCTAAAGCACCTACGTAATTTATACATCCATGAAAGTATGCATTTAGAGCTCATGAGAATCTCAGATTTAATTTGAAAAGAAAAAAAAATCAACAAATTCGATTCTTATTATATAACTCTGTGGAGGGAAAGCTTTACAGGAAAGACAACCTGTCCCAAGCCAGGCATGGTGGCTAGTGGCTATAATCCCAGAACTGTAGAGGCTCCAACAAAGGAAGACTGAAAAGTTCCAGTCAGCCTGGGCTGCACAGTGAGACTTTGTCTCAAAAAGAACGATTAAAACAAGCAAGCAAGCAAGCAAACAAACAAACAAAAACCCCACTGTTTTCAAATTCTGCTTCTGATTAATATAATGTAGATTATATCTGCAAAAATTTTCCTTGACTACTGTAATATTTTTCTTCCTTTGCAAAACAAAAGAATATAAAGCCATATTAATAAACTGAGTGTTAAGAGGGATAGTATGCATTGCTTAAAAATGTATTTGAACCACTGGATGTCTTACTGGTCAGCTGAACTTGCTCAAAGAAATGCTTCAATGTGAAACTTCCCTTCCTAATTCAGACCAAATATAAAGAGAAGGGTGTGTGAGAATCCATCTTTTCCTTTCTGTCTACGGCATGCAAATAAACAAAACTTATTTTTCCTTAAATGCCTGGCACAAAGAGTACTCAACAGGGCTGAAGCACCATTTGCCTGGGGTTGGGGAACTTGGAGAACTGACAGCAGCAACTGTCTTTTCATGCTGACTTACAGCCTACCTATTCCCTGTTTGTTAGTGCTTAACTGATTTGGGAAGTGACAGGCAGCTAAAACCCTGAATTCTTAGGACCCTTGTGGTGCGAGATGTTCCAGAAATCAACTCCCAGGCACCGTATCACCTACTGGGTGCACAGCAGCTTCTGGAATTATTTGAATAATTTATACAGAAGACTAAAATAGACAGGATCCTATGGAAACGTGATGAGCAGAAACTAGGTATCTTTCCTTTCCAGCAGTCGGGGCAGCCACCATGAAACACGGGCAAAGTCCCACGCTTCAGCGCACATGTGAGCCCTCTTCCCAGGCTTGTTCTGCAGCACCTCCTCTGGCAAATCCCCTTGAGCTGAAGGGCTTCTAGAACCAGACTTGTCTGTTCTGAACTTATAGAATTTACAGAAACGCTCTGGAGAGGAATGCCAAATTGCTTGTTCAGCCCCTCTACAAAGAATAACATGTTCTCCAGACATAAGTGACATTCTCAAAATGCTCAGCTCAGGCAACATCTCTCTAAAGACCAAAAGTCACAGCATGTCCCTGCTCTTCACTGAGGCAAGCCAGCCCCTCTTCTCCTGCCACGGTCCCTCCTCTCCAGTTCCCACCATGCCATGCAGTAAGCAGTCTCCTTTCATGCAGAAACCCACAAGATTGGAGTTGGAATAGGTTGCGAGCCTAACTTGTTTTGGAGCTATTCCCACTGGGCAGTCTTCCGCAGTAATACAGATAAGACTCCCTAGTGCAGGAAATCCATTTAGAATGAGGAATTCCAAGATTCTTTATTAAGCCCAGCGACACGCTACTCGGAGCCTGGGCTCTGGCACCCTTGTTTTTCCTTGTTTGCAAAGCAGAAATAATGATACCCAGCTCAGGGGTTCGAGTATGGACTAATTAATGATTGTATGTTGCTAATTGTAAGCAGGCTTCGTGGCACCAGCAGGCAGCATGGCCCTGAGGAATGGCACGTAGTAATTATACAGTGTGAGAGCCCAGCACAGCTGCGTCAGTCACCGGAAGGAGGGTGGTCTGAATACATCTACACTCACTTCAGCGAATGATCACATCCTGCCCTTTGGGTTCCTGCTCTGCGCTCATCTTCGTGAAGCACCAGTGTTTTATTTCTGTCTCTCAGTGGGTCCCCGTGAGGGAAGGGCATGCTGGTATTTTAGTTCTTCTGGGTGTATCACTGTGCCATGTTTACCTGGCTGATATTGAACTCATTGGGGGAGAGGAATAGCAGGAAATGTCCTCAACCAAAAGGGACTCAGTCTGGCAGTCTGAGCACTCAGGAGTATCCCAACAGAGGTGACAGCCAGAATGTGGACTTGCAAGAGGAGCCGCTAAAACTGTTGGTTACAAAACTGCTTTCTAACCCAAAATGGCTTTCTGCTAAGTAAGATATCTATGAGGGGAGATTTTTTTTATGTTTTAATACTCTTAATTGGGGGGCAGTTGATAAGAAGGGAACAAAACAGGTTTTGGACTTAACTGACTAAGAAGCCTCTCAGGATGGTTAGTACCAGCAACTACCGCCCTGCTCTGGAGAGCCAGCAGAGTCCCTTCCTACTACATCAAACCAAGGTGAACAAGCCACACCCTGCCTGAAAACTAACAAACTCCTAATGCCTGCTAAGTGTTAAGAGGTCCTTGGGAAATAAAATAGTTAAGCAAATTAAACCAAAATAAAAGAAACAGAAAGAATATGTTTTCTCTCAGTCGGAAGACTTTATCGCGCCCTCTTGGTATGCCAGGCATGATGCTAAAAATGGGGACAGCTGCGAGCAAGAGTCAGCAATCCCTGCTTCCTGGTTTATGTTGCAAGATGCGGAAGACAGACAAAAACAAACAGGAAAATGTCACCCTGATTTGTACTCTGAGGACAATTCCTATAGACTGAGGTGTCCGAGTGGCCTTCCTGCAGAGGTACCATTTAAAGGAAATGTGACAGGTGAGTGGCAATCAGTCCCCGAAGACGCCCCAAGGTGTGTTCTAGACCAAGCACACAGGGGTTGCTATATTGTTCTCCCAGTAAGAGAGAGTTCAGGAGGGGTAAGGGGTGAGGAGTGGTGGAAGATGAGCAGCAAGGGAGGCAGGGGCACACCCTGTGTCACAACGAATGGAGAACCTGCAGGAAGACAGGGGGTTCTCTTCTTAGTATAGGAGCACCTGGGACCCAAGCAGGAGAATGATGGGATGTGGATGACACACAACAAAGTGGTTCCAGCTCTCCTGTACAGAAAGATCAGTGAGAAGAGGACAAAGGGAAGGGACCAGATTGCTGCTACAGTCACAGTCTTAGACCTGGCTTAGTTATTGGCTTATTTGGGGGCAACCCAACAACAAGGATCACATGGTATGCCTCATTTCATAGGTCCCATCTACATATCTGCTGGGAGAATGGAAGAACCTTACATTTTTGTGGGTTGGAACTTTTGCATCCCATTGAATAACAGGGAAGTCATGGTCAAACAGCCCCTCCTGGGTCTAGACAATGACTCTCTGACACTCCCTTCATCCGGGCCCTTCTGCAGCCATCAGTGTCCTGTTACCTCCAACTACGCCTGCCAGTGGTTATCAGGCGGTTACTGACAAATCACACTTTTCCAACGCCAATTTACCCCTTTCTCTAGAAAGAAAAAGAACTCCAGCATGAACTTCTTCATGTATGTCACTGCCGTGTTCTTAACTGACCAGTGTGTTTTACTCTACAAAATGATGTGCCATCAGGCTCAGCACCCCGATCTCCAGTGACCTGCACCTCCCTCACTTTGAAGTCATTTTAGTTCTGATCCACTTCCTTTGTGTTGTTCTTAGCTTCTGAAGCTGCCTGGTGTGTCCCATCTTACCAAAGAGCCTCCCCCAACTGTGTGTGTGACCCCCCCTGACAGCCACTACCCACCTCATTCTTGACTTCACCATCAGTCTGAAGACAAACCTCAGAACCTAGTTTCCAACACTGTGTCTTTAATTGTCTCACTTGAGTAAATAGCATATAGTTTGCCATCAAAACTATTGATGTATTTATTATGCTTTGCACATAGACCTATCTTCCCAAAATCTGAAGATTCTTCTAAAATATTTCTGTTTCCAAAGAGTTTTTCTCCTGGGGGGGAAGACTAGGAGTAAGTTTGGAGCAGCAGACTACCTGTTCCTGCTCCCACAATCTTTAGGAACTCTAGGAGTTCAACATCATTCCTTTAGCCAAATATAATATTCTTATTTACCTTTTGAATTTCCTTTTTTTTAAAACATTTTTCTACTTGTTTCTGTTTGGAATTTAATCTTAATCATTCGTTCGAAGCCTATGACCATTTATTTAGCTCTTAGAGATGGCCTCCAGTTCCGTGATTCTGTAAGACCCCTTACTGCTGCTTTCTCTGAGTTCCGTGATTCTGTAAGACCCCTTACTGCTGCCTTCTCTGAGCTTGCTGCAAGCTTTCCACCCTGCATGAAAAGCACTGGACACAGAAATGTTTTGAAGAACCTTCAGATTTGGGGAAGATGACCTCTGTGGATAGCATGACAAATGCAGTTTTGCTATTTACGCAAGCGAGATAAGTAAAGACACAGTGCTTCATATCTATCCTGGTTAGATGTTGCTGACAAGTGAATTTTGGTGCAAATTTACAAACTTTAATAAATTAATGACAGAAAAACCTTTAGCTTCTCACTTGTTATGAAAATATCCCACATCTCTCTAACTAGTTTTCAAGTGACTACTTCAATCTCAGCATTCTCTAAAGTGAACAGATGGATTCCCACGTGAGTCAGTTCCTGTCCGAAGACTCAAGTTTGTCACCAGGGGCATGTCTCTAGCCTCTCAATCAAAATGTTTAAAACTGTGTCTGTCCACTTTTGATCACAAGATACAAGGGATTTGCCTTCAGAGTCTTTACTTTATCCCACTCAACCACCTCTGCCACTGCTCAAACCCACATAAGCAGTTCCTGGGAGTCCCTCCCCAACTGCTTCCAAAGCTTTGTATCTCCTGTGCACAGCTCTTCCATTTCACCACGAGGACCAATGCCACTCTTTTCCATATTTCATCTACCATAACATAATTGTATTTGCTTAAGACCTCACAACAATTTCTCTGTCTGCATTTAATAAATGGACCCCCCCCAACACTTATGGGGGAAAAGAGCTTCTATTCAGGTTCCTTTCTGTGCCCTTTCTTCTGCCCAGAGACAGTCTCTTTGGGCCAGCTTGTAATTTCCTACATTCAACCAGCTCCTTTGTCCTGATGCCTTTCCTAAATGCAACAGAACAAGGTAGTGTTAAATATAACTAATACAGACTATATTAGTTTTAAATTTAAAACACTAGTCTGCCATTTCTTTTAGTCTTGGTTTAGGCTAAGTACTAGTAATGTAGATAATTCTTTATATAAGTAGCTTCTAAGATAGCCCCATCAAGTATTAAATAAATAGTAAACAGCACACACGCCAAGAAAGGAACAAAGGATAAGGCTAAGACATGGCAAAATTTTAACAGTAAAAACTGCAAAAACAAAAGGGACTGGAGGGATGGCTCAGTGATTCAAAGTACTTATTGCTCTTGCAGGGGACCTAGTTCAGTTCCCGGCATCCGTGCAGGGTCGTTTACAACCACTTCTAACTCCAGCTCTAGCATATCCAACCCATTCTTCTGGCCCCTCAGGGCAGGCCTCCTGCATTCATGTGCACATATCCTCACACAGACATACACACATAATTAAAATGAAAAAATATCCAGGTATGGTCGCACACACCTTTAATTCCAGTACTTAGAAGGCAGAAAGAAGCAAGCAGGGATCCCTTTGAGTTTAAAGCAAGCCTGGTCTATATAGGAAGCTCTAGGCCAGCCAGGACTACCCAATGAGAGTCTATGTCAAAAGAAATATAAAACAAAATCCAAGACGAATAAAAAAATAACAACAAAAGCCTGCAGAAGGGCTAGAACCTGTGCACTGGAACAATCTTTTTGTACATTGTGAATATGTATTGCTCTCATTGGTTAATAACGAGCCGACTGGCCAATAGCTGGGCAGGCAGAGGTTGCAGACAAAAAGAGAGCTCACTCAGGGAAGAAGGGGAATGAAGTTACCAGAAGACTCAGGGAGAAACAAGACGAAGATGCCATGCTGGAAAAAGGTATTGCCACGTGGCAGAGCGTAGATAAGAAAAATGGGTTAGTTTAAGTTGTAAGAGCTAGTTAGCAACACGTCTAATCTATTGGCCAAGCATTTATAATCAGTATTAAGCCTCTGTGAGTTTACTGGGGGGCCGGCAGTCCTGGTGAAAAACTCTGCCTACAGGCCTCTTAGTAGGCTTTGGGTGAATGCTAAGCACATGGTGACATTAATCCCTTCCTTCATTTCATGTACTCTGACCTTCTGGTGGTTCTTCTCTGTCCACCCAACCCCCTCATTACTGCTCATGCTCTGAAATTACTTACGGCTCCGTTTTCTACTTGGGGTGATAACTACTGCACATTTACTCACACCCTTGACAGAAGTTGCTGTTTCAAAGATCATGTTTTAGAAAATATTAAGGTATAAAAGATCACTCATTGCAAGAGCGGCTAGCGACCTGAGGTCAAAGTACCAGCTTAGCCAATGGCCCTCTCCTAGTAATTGCAACTCGATTATCATTCCAATTGGTGGCTTTACAAATGACTGGGAAGAAGGGATGTATCTAAACAGTTAAGATCACTGATGCATAGATAAAAATAGAATGCAAAAACAATTAAACTGAAGAGTGCTATTACAAACCACCACCACCACCAGAAATCCAGTAGGGACAGGAAGCGTCCTTGAACGTAAACAATATTTATAAGAAATAATAGATAAGAAGAGTATGCAATACCAGAGCAAGAAGATCTGTATGGATATGGGGGTATAGGAAGTTAATGGTATCAGCGTGACAAAATCTCTCTCTCTCTCTCTCTCTCTCTCTCTCTCTCTCTCTCTCTCTTTCTTTCTTCTTCTCCAGATCGTACAATTTGTAGGAGTCAGTTCTCTCTTCCCACCATGTGGATTCTAAGGAACAAACTCAGGTTGCCAGACCCAGCAGCAAGCACCTTTACATGGTAAGCCATCTTGTCAGCCCCAAATCTGTTTCTTTTTTTAAAAAAAGTAATATGAGAATAAGGTGAATTAATAAAACTAGTTCATAAAATCAGATATTAGAGGCAGAAGATTATGTATAATCTATTCTAGTCATTTCCAAGAGGTTTTCCAGCACCTCAATGTTTTATTAAAAAGCAATCTGTACAGATTCAGCCAAATGTCAGCAACAGACACAAAGTGGTGGTGGTGGTGACGGGTGTCCTCTGAGCTTTGAAGATGTGAACTGAAGCAGACAAGCCCAAGTTCCTCTCCTAGCCAACTTCCCGTTCCTCCCGGAGTCTGGGAAGCACTACCATATGATGCTGAGAGACCCACCACAGAGCGCCATCTATTCCAGTTCCTAGCCACTCATTCTGAGTAGCCAAAGCTGGTGGGCTCTGCCCTTCAGCTGCATTTGATGCTTTATTCCCAAGGAGACGGCCCAGTGAGTAAAGGCTCTTGCCGTGTAAGCCTGGTGACCACATTTGATTCCCTGAAGATGGAAGGAGAGGACCGATTCACAAAGTTGTCCTCTGACATGCTATGGCACGTGTGTGCCCACACGCATCATGCAGAAATAATACACTTTATTTTTTAAAAGATGTAAGTTCTCTGTTCTGAAGAAGTCATTTCCTACTGGAAGGAGACACCATTTCTCAATATGGAGAAATGACTAGAATGTTACAAAATTCCATGAGAACACGAGCAATGTCAGAGAAGACTCCAGAAACCTGGAGAACCTTTATATGTAAGGTAGTGCTTGATCAGAATTTAAAGATAAATACATATTTGGATTATTACAGTTTGAAAATAAAACAAAAACTGGATGATGGTTCCCTGAAAAGTTTCTCTTTTAGCTTACTATGTATATTGTAAAGTATTTAAACATCCAATATTTTTCATTAACATTTTATGGTGAAACATTTTTATCTAACTCCCAAATTCTTAGGGCTTTTTCTTTTCCTGTGAGGACTGAACTGGACACTGAGGGTCGTGTCAATGCTGGGTAAGTGCTGGAACGACAGCCTCAGCCTGTTCACTTATTCATTTAGACACAGGTCTCCTAGTTGAAGAGGCTGGGCTTGAACTCATTCTGTAGCCCAGACAATACTTGAATTTCTGACCCCCCTGCTTCAGTTTATCAGTTATCTGGGATTACAGGCCTGTGTCCACAATCCTGGCTAGAAGTTAACGTTTGTTTTTTGTTTGGTTGTCCTGGAGCTCCCTATGTTGATCAGGCTGGACTTGAACACACAGAGATCCACCTGCCTCTAACTCCCAAGGGCTGGTATTACAGACATATGCCGCCACTCCTGGCCTAGAAGTTAATTCTTGAAGCAAGCATGTCTTTCTTAGTTTGAAAATTATTTTAGGCAAAGGTTATCAGAACATCTGAGGGCTCTGATTGGAGTGGCAACATCATCAACAGGGAGTTATTTTACAGTGGATGTTGTAATGCCAGGGACCTAAATTCCTCCACCTCTCTCACTCTAAAGTTAAGCAAACTTAGTTCCTCGGTGCTCAGGGATCTCAGTAGGATCACCGTAGGGAGCAGCGTGTCTGCTCTCAGGCTCGTAAGCCCTTCACTCTGCGAGGTGGACATGGGCCCTTGGATCTCTGTGTACTGAGATGACCCTGCTTTCCTGCACTTACTCCACAATCACAGAGGTCTCTCCTAATTATAAGCTGTCACTGAGGCTCTGTGCATTGAAGTTAGTGTTACTGGTTGTATCTTCCAGCCACAAATTTGAGTTTTCTCCCAAGTTCTTCTGAACATTTTCTTTCAAACTGATGATTGGAAATTACTAAAAAATATCTCCAGAGAGTTGCTAATTAGCCAATAATTAGCAAAGATCATGCATCTCTGTATAACGACTTCAGGCTTCTCTCTAGGCAGTGTTTTAAACTAAGACTCTCCGACTTTGAGGATCCACTGAGAGAGGGACAGAGAGAGGCACTCGGAGGCCAGAATAGTAAAGCCAACAGTTGTAGGGATAAATAGTTATTAAGACCGACATCCCCAGTATAGGACACATCTGAAAGGGTGCTCTGACTGATGTGGTCAGAGAGGGGCTGACATCAAATGCTTTAACTGTCATTCAACACTTCAATGTTCTTCAAACGTGTCTCTATGTGTCTATGCATACAAACATACACACATTTTTAAATAAACTACCTGTTTCGTTAATTAGATCAGTACTCTGACAGGGGAAAAGAACGAGAATAGTTTATAGGACATGCTTTTTCCTAGAGCATATTACAAAACAAGGCTGACACACATTTTATGCATTCCATCCAACAGCTTCAAAGTTCCCATGCGCAGTACACAGTAAATATATCTGTACTATTACAGGTGGAGAACAGAGGGAATACGCATCAAAGCTAAGTGCGAGCTGGCGGTGACACCTTCTGCATTTGACAGAGCAGTACAGGTTCTACACCCAGAGTGGGGGTGATGGGGAAACCATCAAGGTTGAGAGCCAGAGCCGTCTCTTCACCTTACAGCTGGTGAAATGTGGTACACAAGAGGCAGTTTAAAGCTGTGGATCAGAAGCTGAAAACAGAGGCAGCAGATATAGCTCGACGGTAGAGCTCTTGCCTCACGCAAACAAGGGCCTGGGCTTGGTCCTCAGCACTACAAACACAGAACCAGAATCTGAAAATGATCATCTGCTTTCCTCAAATGCCACTTCTCAAATCATCCTGATGTATGCTTTGTGACAGGGTCTCCTGTATGCCAAGCAGGCCTCAAACTTACTATGAACCCAAAGATGACCTTGAATTCCTGCTTCTGGTGCAGTGTTGGGATCACAGGTATGGCCAACACACCTAGGTTATGCAGAGCTAGGGATCGAACCCAAAGCCTTGTGCATTTTGGACAAGTATTCTACCAACTGTGCTGTGTCCCCACCTCTCATCCTTCAAGCATCTTTATGGTTTATTATCTAGCTCTAATAAGAACTTAGTACCCAGCACAAAGCAAAAACAGTTTTAGAGAAAATAGGAAGCAAGTTTTATATGTATTTTTACAACACAGGGTTCTGAAAAGCTTCACACAGACAGGGCTGAGTCTCAGAGAACAATATCCCACAGTGATGAGCTTCCAAGGCATTTATTTCACTAACTAAACTATAGCCAATTAGAAGAAAAATTAACACAAGGCAAGGGGAAGAGGGGAGCGGAGAAGAGAGAGAAGAATGCGTAGGTGTACTGATCGGGATACTGGCAGATGGAAGACTAAAACGTTTAGCGATCCACACCAGGAATAAACGCTGGCTCCCACTCACAGGCTTTGCGTTTGAACACCTTTAAAGAGATACTGTAAACAAAACAAGAAACCCAAGGCTACAGAAGACTCTCAGTAAGGACTCACCTCAAGATCCCGGTCATAGTACCTGTTTCTGGAATTTTCACATCTATTCCGGGAGTCAAGGCCCCTGTTTCGAGAGTCCACACTCCTGCTACGATTGTTCGCACAGCCATTACACCTGCCGCAGCCACAGCCACAGCCACAGCAATTCCGGCCCCCCATTGAGGTGCTGGAGTGGATGAGCCTTCTTCAGATCTTCTCCAAGAGGGAAGAGTAAGTGCTGCAGAATGAAGGCAGGGCCCCAGCCACATATGCCGCCGGTGAGGGCACACGGGGGCCTCTGCTCTCTAGCCCAAAGAGGGACTTCTTCTGACGAAAGCAAACACTCTGCTGAGATTAGCAGAGACCCTGTATCCACTCAAAAGAAGACCAGGCTCAGCAGTGCCATCTCTCCAAGTGAGAGATCCTCTCTTGGTGGCCTCAGGAAAACAAGTGAGCATCACAGGCCAGGACGCCTCTTTATTGCAGGCATGATGTCACCACAGCTTTAATTTTCTCCATATTGCATTTGCTGGTAGGAATTCAGCCTGACATTTCAGGATGTCAGAACAATAACAGTAATTACCACTGTGTGGAGCTTTGCATTGTCCCCTGTGGTTTTGGACTACTGGTGATTCCTTACAGCACGTATGCTAGCCAGGACAGTCACCACCTGATGTTCCGAAAAGGAGGCCTGTCTCCCCTGAAGCTGGCTCCGGTATTACAGAAGACCCCTCTTAAGTGTTTTCAGACCCCAAGTTTTAAGTCTTGGAAACTTTTTGTGTCGTATGCAAGAAATGAACTTAGACAAAGAGAGGGAGAATGCATAGAGCGAAGGGCACGGTGGCTCTTCAGCTCCCATGCCAATAACTGCAAGCCCTGTGCCTCTTTCCCATTTGCCAGACAGTCCCTCTAAGGATGCAGAGGGGAGGAGAGAGAGGGAGCAGGGAGAGGGGGAGGAAGAAAAGGAGAGGAAGGGAAAGGAAATGATGCCATAGAAGATAAAAATATTTCATATATATATATATTTTTTTTTATCAGGGCTAGCTGTGGTGGCCCATGCCTTTAATCCCAGTATTTCAGGGGCAGAGGCAAATGGATCTGTGAGGCTAGTCTGGTCTAATAGCAAGTTCCTGGACAGCCAGGAATAGTTACATGGAGAGAACCTGTTTCAAGAAAAGAAAATAACAAAAGCTCTTGTTAGAGCTAAGCATCATGGATTGTCACAGTGTCTCTCCATATAAACAAAGCAGTAAAACTCCAAAGAAAGAATAGGAAAAGAGAATTCGTTACAAAAATATAAAAATCATCAAAAAACATTTTTTTTAAAATCGCAATCTCATTCTTTTTCCTTTTATTGATTTACTTTTCTTTTTTGAGACTGTCTTATTCTGCAGCCCAGGTTGGCCTGGAACTCACGACAATCCTCCTGCCTCATAATTCCAAGTGCTAGGATTATAAAGTGAGCCACCATTTCTGAGTTTCAACACCATTTAATTGAAGAATTGCAAATTTAAATAACCGATGCCAACAGACTGGCAAGATTTAAAAAGATTGATTGCACATATCGTAGAAGAGGGGAAAAAACGGACACCTTCACTACTGGGGTGAAGCTGAAATCCCTTTTTACAGCCAGTCTGAGAATAAATGCTGAAACACAAACGCTTTTAGTTTAGCAATTCCACTTTAAGAGAATTTAGCTCATAGGAGTAACTAACAAAAACAAGGGAAACCAAAATAAGACAAAAAGGTAAAAGGTAGAACACAGATGCGCTAGTCTATCCATCGTACGATGTATGAAGAACACGACTTTTCACAAAGGAACCTGCTGAGTGACCAGGAAAGAGGATAACCAAGGTTTCTTAGTTAAGGAAAAACAAGCTATCAAGGTCATCTTCAAGCTATGGAACAAGTTCCAGCTGGACTGAACTACCGGTGACACTGTTGGGGACAGACAAGAAAAGAGCAAATGAGTTGGAGAATCGTGTGTGCTGCTTGATCGAACTTTCTGTTAAAAACAGCCCACGCTGGACCAACTGCTCACGTCAAAAGTAGTAAGGGACACAAGCTAGGCCAGTCACCTGTCAAGGTAGGGAGAGCCTTAAACCTCTGTTTCGTATATTTCACTACAACTGGACATTTCTTTGGCCACACAAAAATACAATATTGAGAAGAGAAATGATAAATATGTTACCACATTGTTGAAAAAAGTAAACACCACCTTCTCTCACAGACAAAGCCTTCTAGCTTGGCAGTACAGGAAATGGACTGGCTTACATATATTTATGTGTTTATTTATACATATGTAAATAAACGACACCCTCGGTGGCTACTTCAAAGGAAGAGACAGCATGTACTTGGGAAGAAAAGAAAACAAATCCTTTACTGAGCTTTCCTGTTACATCCTGGTGACCCTGGCATCTTTAAATGGAAAGCTGGCAAGACATAAATAATCAATCCTCTCCCCCCTTCCCACTAGATCAGATGGTTTAGGTTTTTGGAGGAAAATAACCAACACAGGGAACCCCACTGCTTGAAAGCCATCTATAGGTACCAAGGCAACAGCCTCTAGTGAGCTGTACAGGGAAAGGCTGTGCTATCAGACTGAGAGACATGGTTATAGGTGTCCAGGCCACTGGGCTCTGTTTCCCCAGGGAGCCGGGCCACTGTACAGCGTGAGAGAGGAGGATAAGGGTGGAACTGTTTCTGAGGCCCACACATGGCTTATTTGTACACACCTGTATTCAGTGAGATTTCTTGATCTGTAAGAGCCTAAACAAAAACAAGGTTCGTCCTGGCACTGAAATACTGCCCGCAAGACAGCATTGCTTTCCACTGTGGACTGACTGTTTTCCAGTCATGCAGGACTGACGTGACCCTGTGTTCCGCACTTTACACGTTATTGGCACAAAGCACCTGACAGAAGCAGTTTAAGGGGAAGGGGGTTATCTTGCTCACAGTCCGCCTTGTCAGGAAGTCATGGTGGCAGGGACTGATGTGCCGGTCATATTACAGTTAAGGGGAGTCTTCCCACCTCATGTGACCTGATCTAGCAGGAGGACTCACTGACAGTCCAGTATAGGCTGGATTCAGAGTGCGCTTAAGGCACTGGCAGTGCAAAGGGGAAAGTGAACAGTTTTCCTGGGCAGAGGCCGCCGAGAAACAGCTTGTCTACAAGTAACTGAGAGTGGGCATGGGAAGAAGGTGTCCAAAGGCAAGAGACTGGCCTGTGAAGGCCACCTGGGACCAAGCAGAATATCCCACACAATACAGGCAACACTGTCACAGTTTATAGCAAATCAGAGGGTCCGGGCAATCACGAATACATTCCTAAATCTCAACTTTAATCAGAATAATGCTTAAATCATTTCTCCTCCTTCAAAAAATGTTTGAGTAAACAGTATTTTCACAGAGCTCCAGGACAGGAATGCAAACAAAGCTTGTGTCTCCTACCTGTCCACTTCCCGCCCTAACCCATCACAGCTAATTATTACTAGTGCTAATTTATTAATTAGAGACTTCGCATCTCCCAATATAGAACAGGCTAGTTGGGAGCTGGCAATCCTCCTGCCTCAGTCTCCCAAGTTCTGGAGTCTGCCTTCACACGCAGCATTCCTAGCTTTCAATGTACACTTCTATATTCAGTGCATTGATAAACAGATAGATACATGTATGCTCTATCCTGCTGCCTGTTGTATAGGTTACAACATGCTATACACTCTGCTTCCTGTCTTAGACTTTTGTTTTGCTCTGTGTTATTTTCATTCCTTAGATCAATAGTGACTTAGTATAGAGACGCCTGCAGTGCAGGCACCTTGAAATGAAAGACCGATTAGAGATGAAGTACGTACATAACCTAGATAGGTTTTTGTTGTTGTTGTTATTTTTAGTAGTAGTGAGCGAACCTTTAGCCTCATTCATGCTAGGCACAAACTAAATCCCAGTCCCTAGAGTTACCTGTGTAGGTAGGCCATGTCCAGGGCAAGGTAAAGTGAACGACAGAAGAGTTGACTGGAGAGGGAATCAGAGGGGACAAGGTAGGTCCTAGGGCTCAGCAGTCTCTAATCACAATACCAAATGGCACAGATTATCCAAAATCAAGACCCTGAGGATGGAGAGACAGTCCAGAAGTTAAGGATGCTTGCTACTCTTTCAGAGGACTAGAGCCCGGTTACCAGGACCCACATGAGGTGGCTCATGACTAACTATAATTCTGACTCCAGAGGATCCTATACCCTCTTCTGGCCTCCTGAGGCACACAGACAGATGGGCATGCATGAACAATATATAAATGCAAACACACACACATTAAAAATAATGAAATCCTAATAGGAAACTACAATATGGGATTGAAGTGTGCAGAATAAAGATGCTTTTTAGTCCTTGAGATGGTGACTGTGGGAAGGTTGAATCTTCATTGGTAAAAGCCTTTATCTCAGCACTATAGTTGGGTCTTGACCTTCAGGATGTGGGAACGTCACTGTTCTTCAAGATGGTTTTTGAACTATTTTTAGTGAAATTGGAAACCAGAATGCCTTAAGACAGCATGAGAACCTAGTGACGAATGTTTCTGTCCTGTGTCTCGGGACAGCTTTCAATGGGAGACATGACACTCTGGCCTGTGGGACAGTGTAAGGCTGGAATAGGACTAAAGTTGGAGGCCTCTCAAACATAGCGTTTTGAGGATTGGGCAGTGAATGAGAAAGCAGTGAAGAGTGACTTTAACTTTGGAATTAGAAATCTTTTTTTCTGTGTACACAAGGAGATACAGTAAATGTCATCTCATTTTAATGGAAGGATTCAATGTAGTATCACCAGCTTTAAGGAATGTTGTTACAGAACTTTAAAATTAGTAACATAATAGTAGAAAATGTATGGATCCAAAATAAATATGGTAAATTCTGCTGTTTGGGAAACGCAAAATATTTAGCTTTGCAAATTAAAAATGTGAACATCAGTTTGAATAAGGAGATGCATCTTTACAGGGCTTCATCAGCTTGGGGGGTCTCGGGAGAATCCATACCTTCTCCTTGGGAAGTGAGGCCATGGGTGGTCCTGATCTAGGTGCCTCAGTAAACCTGAACTATACAGGAAAGGTCTACTAGGGAGAGTGGGTTGAGACAAGGGTCGTTTGGGAAGCAGGAACAGTACAAGGCATGCATTGTGGGTTAAACACAAAGAATTTCCTTTTTTCCCCTTAGAGATTGACCCTGGGGTCTTATTCATGCCAGACAATTGCTCGGCCACTGAGAGACACCCTGGGTCTGAGCTACCCTGCATTTAAGTTGAAACAACTTAATTCCATCTAAAGTGATGGTCCTGGTGGAGGTTCTGGCATCTCTGAGATACAGGTCCAGTTGACCGTCTCAGCCATTGCCTCAAGAGAGGTGAAATCAAATGAACACTGATGGGCAGGAACAAGGGGTAGCCAGCACTTGCTGTGCAGACATGAGGACTAGATATGGGTTCCCAGGACACATGTCAATGCTGGATAGATATGGCTGGATATCTGTAATTCCAGCAGCACAGGGAAAGCAGAGACTCCCTTTGTCTGGTCTGTCTAGCCAGACTTGCCAAGTCAGTGAGCTCTGGGTTTAACTGAGATACCCTGTTTCAGTGAATAAAATGGAGAGTGAATTAAGGAAATTTTCCATCAGGCAATCACGTGCACACACATGAATACACATCACATGTACATTAGGGAAAAAAAATCCACAACAGTGATGAGAAAGATTATGAGAGTCAGGACTCAGGTAAGAATAAAAAGGAGGTGGAGAGATGCTGGAGGAGTAGAAAAGAGAACAGGGCAACAAACGGAGAGAAGGAGGCAGCAGTGGACCTCCAAGTCAGCTCTTCCTGCGGTACTTTGGTAATCCCTAGGGAAGAGCATCACTCAGTGTAGAACAGAGGTTGTACCTGGATGACCCCATTCTAGGTGACACTTGGGGACAGTGTGGCCTGAACTATTTCCTGCTTCTTTCCTTCTACCTGTTCTGTCAACACTGGGTTCCCTATTCACAGGGGCTTTGAGCTCTGATCTTTCTACCTTCCCTGCCTCTTCTCCCTTTCTGTGGCCTCTGGGTCTCCCCTGAGCAATGCTCAGGACTTGGAGTTTCTTGGCTGTAGCCTGAGGGTGTGAGCAGGGGCTCAGGAACCAAAAGTCCTTGCTGTGAAGAGACAATGGAGCTGCTGATGGCAATGCATGGCAAGCAGGGACAGCCTTCACTGTTCCTCCCCAGGGAATCTATCTTTTGTTCTAATTGCTTTTTAAAAAGTAGTTCTTTTATTTTATGTGTATGAGTGCCTGGATGTATGAACATATACCACCAGAGCTCCTGCTGTGCATGGAGGCCAGAAGAGGGCACTGGGTGGACTAGAATTGGAGTCACTGGCAGTTGTGAGCCACCTTGTGGGTGCTGAGATCTAAAGCCAGGCCTTTGATAAGAGCAGCTGGTGATCGCAACCTCTTAATCATCTCTCCAGCCCCTCTTTTACCTTATTCTGAATGCTGCCACAAATCACTTCCTGGACTTCAGCAACCATAAGAAACTGAACTGAAATTGTATTTACAGAGATATTTTCATCTTAAATGATAAAGGGCATAGTTTAATAACACTTGAAACTCTAGCTAAGGTCAATGACCAGACTAAGGTCACCCATAGGTATAAATAACTTTATAAATAAATAATTTATACAGACAGGAGAAAGTGAGAAATCAACTTGAAAGTAGGCATAAAGTGTAGAAAGTTTATTCATTTAAATTTGATTTTTCATTTCAATACTTGAAATGAAATGCTGTTCTGAGTAAGAAAGTACTCTGATTCTGTGGTAATAATGATACTGCTTTTATTTAGTTTGTTTTCTTATATTAAAATTATTCTGCATCAATTTTACCTATCTATTTTTGCTATGTTATGATGAAATACAAAGCATGCTCTTGTAATCTCACCATGCCTTTTTCCTACAACTTAACATCACTAAGCAGTAACTTTTTGGTTTTGTTTGAGGTGTTACAGATTGAACCATGACTTTCTGTATGCCAAACACATGCTCTACTAGTGAGCCCATGTTTTGTTTTTACCCTAAAATTCACAATATAGAACAATTGACCGTCTGAATTATTTTAAGAGTCAGTAGACAGTCCCTAGTACATTCAGATTGATATACAATCAATATCCAGAACTCTTCCAACCTCGTTTTATAACCCAGGGTATTCTTGAACCTGGCAGCCTTCTGCCTTCAGCTGCCAGGTGCTGGATTCCAGGCATGAGCCACCTTACTTGGCTTGCTCCAAGTAGTTTCCTTTCAATATATAGCTAATGAAGCAAATGTCTTTTGCATTTGGAGAAATTTCTTTCACAACAGAGTATCCTTTTTATGCACCCTCACTGATGTTATAAGCTATAAGAAAAAGATGTAGTCTGCCTCTTCTGGGGCCTGGCAGCAACTTAGCCCTCACTGTCACTGAGGGCATCGATCTGATCTCCTATACTGCAGATGCAGACATTACGGAGAGTGTGTTCATACATACAAGTGAACACAGTTAGCAAGAATACATATCTGCATTTCCTACCCCAGGGAAACTTTTCTTTTACGAAAATATAATTAAATCAGAGATTGGAAGCAGGGCGTTGTGTATCCCAAGTATAGAGAATGTTCTGTGAAAACACCAGCTAGCAAATACTGCCTGGGAGAAGTGGCCATATCTTGAATTTCAATGCTCAGGAGGCAGAGGCAGGAAGTTCTTGTGAGTTCCAAACCAGCCAGGGCTACATAGTAAGATGCCATCTCAAAAATAAATAGATGAATAAATAAAAATAAAAAATTTAGAAATTTTAAAAAAAGAAAGAAAAAGAAAAAAAAGAAAAGCAACTAATAACCGTGTTAATCATCTAACCACAGGAAGAAGGCTAATGCTTTAGGGGAAAGAAGCACAGACCTTAAATACTGATATTATAGTTCTGAATATGTCCCAAGTAAGAGGAGAAAGGTAGACAAAGATCCATGTCAGTGAGGAAGAATGACTGAGGGCAGTGAAGGCATGGACCCACCATATTCAGTGAGACTCCTTTATTACCATACATGTAGATACATTATGTCATACTGTATATTATACACTCTATATAATATATATTTGGTATCACACTAAATTAGATAAGTCATATGTTAAATAAAATAAGCATAGCTAACCCTGCCTCAAAAAACCAAAAAGGCATAGTTATATAATATTTGTCTATATATAGTAAATAATGTTCCTTATGTATGTATTGTTTAATAAGATAGCTTATCTTAGATGCTTTAATTACTAAAATTATTTACTTCTGAAAACCATACATTGAAAATTAAGCATTAAAGCTGGACATGGTGGCACATACCTTTAATACCAGTGTTGATGGAGCGGCGGGGCTGCGTCCCGCGACCCGGTTAGCTTTACCCGAAATAAGTACATGGAAACTGTATTCTTTTAAACACTGCTTGGCCCATTAGTTTTAACCTCTTATTGGCTAGCTCTTACATATTGATCTAGCCCATTTTTAATATTTTGTGTAGCACCACGAGCTGGCTTACCAGGGAAAATCTTAACCTGTGTCTGTCTGGAGTGGGAGAATCATGGCGACTGCCTGACTCGGCTTCTTTCTCCCAGTATTCTGTTCTGTTTACTCCACCTACCTAATTTTTTGTCCTATTAAAGGCCTAGCAGTTTCTTTATTAATTAACCAATGAAAGCAACAGACAGACAAATGACCCTCCTCCATCATACCAACACTTGGGAAGTAGACACAGGCAGAACTCAAATTCAAGGCCAGCCTGGTCTATAGAGTTCCAGGACAACCAGGGCTACACAGAGAAACTCTTGTCTTAAAAAACCAAAAAAGAAAAGAAAATGAACTATTACCTTCTTAAACATTGCAGACTCTGTAGATGAAGGGCCAGGTACCTCACTGGAGTTGTAAGATAATTGTGGTTCCCCACCATGCAGTGCTAACTCCTGGGAATCCTCTTGGCTTCCATCTGGCACACCAAAAGCTCTAGAAAGGATGGAAATGGTTTCCCAATGAGTTATCAAAGAGTTGAAAACTGAAGAGATGTAAAGACATCATTGTAGATAATCTGGTACTCTTGCAGCACACCATATGTCTTGATGATGTCACTGTGTAGCTAACTGAATTAGTTTACATCCCATAAGGAAACAAGTCAGAATGGATAGGCATACAGAGACCAGATGGACGGGAGATTCTGGCATGAAGCACACCATTTCATTTTACAGTTTCTCGGTAGATTTGCTGTCACTGCTGCTAAGAAAAGAAAGCCAGCAAAATGTGGTGACTCACACCTGCAATCCCAACACTAAAGAGCTGAGGCAGGAGAACTGCTGAGAGTTAGAAGCCAGCATGGGCTACAGAGTGTTACCTTGTCCCAAAAACAAAACCCAAAACAGCAAACAAGAAATGACAACGAAATTCATAGGTTTCATGAACGCTGGAAGAAAAGTGGACACGGAATCCCAGTTAGCAGAAGGATGTACCAGGAGGGTCCAACTTGTGGACTGTGGGCACATTGGTACCTGGCTATGAACAGCTTGTCATAAAGCCATAAACTTACTTAAAACATGATGAGGTTTTATGGGACTTAATTTTGTAGTTCAATTGTTGAGCATAAACGCTGTAGATGACAAAGTCATGTCCCAACATCCAAAGGCTAGCCACACCTGCAAGGCTTTGCCAGGAAAAGTTACTATTCCCGGGGTTATGAAATGAATGGAAAGAAGCTATTCCCTTTATCCAACCCCCTGCCATCTTCTCTCGCACACATTTTCTTTGCTTCTAACACTCATTTTATTCAAACACCTATCTATTTCAAACATCTATCTATCCCTCATACATTTTGGAATCCATATCCAACCAAAGTAGTCAGTCATGCCTGGTCCTAGTGTTTTGGTTCCTTTACCAGTAATTAATTTAGGCACATCCCATGCATATCTCTTTGCTGATGTTACCACCTATGTCTCAGTGACCTGTAAAGTGTTCATTGTCAGTGAAGCAGGGAAAGAAGTAACCATTCAAGGCCCCAGGTTTCACAGAAGAAGCAGAAACTTGTGAGAATTTCTATAATATGCCGAAGGTAAAGAGACCAATGGGGCAACGCCATAGAGTTCAGAGAAATTCAAGTCAGGGAACAAGATCAGTAAGGAAGCTATGTATGGAAATAGTGTGTGTGTTTTTGTTGTTTCCTGTTTCGTTTTTGGAGTTAGGTAACCCAGGTTAGCCTTGAAATTTCTATGTCAACAAGTATGATCCCGATCTCCTGACCCTCCTGCCTTTGTTTCTCAGCTATTGGGATTACAGGAGGGTACCACCATGTCTGGTACTATGTGGGCATAATTTGGGGAAGTCTATCCTCTACATCTTTATTAAAAAACATTCTTTGCATGACATTAAATGAGAAGGTACATTAGAAGCAGTGTTTTTTGTCTTCCTTCTATACACAGCAAAAAAAAATTGTTGGTCTAGAAAGGAACAAATCTAAAGGATCTCATAGATGTGTCATAGTGAGGTATTCTGTAATCCTCGCACCCAGGAAGTGGAAGCAGAAGGATTCTGTGTTCAAGGTCATTTGGGGCTGCATAGTGAGATGCCAAAAAAAAAGTATGATTTCTTTAGCTAGAACATAATTTCACTCTCAATAAATTTAATACATGCAACATTTGATAGACAATATATAAAAGTCATCTTTGGCTACATAGAGAAGCTCCATCATATAGAACAACAACAACAAACCCAACCCCCCGAAACTAAGAGTCCTTCAGGCAACTTTTTCTTTAAGTTGGATATATATATGTATATGTATATATAAATGTGGATATAGCGTCCTGAATCTTCAGGAGAATTTGAATGACACCTGAACAACAGCTGAGAAGGTATGAAGACTTACCACACTGTGCCTTTCTTCAAGACCTGTCCTCATGAGCTGCTTCACTCTCCCTACAAATGCTCACCCGACCTTCTGCTCGCAAACATGCCAACAGGACTAGCAAGTGAGACAAGACACTTAGAACTTGAAACAGAAAAGTTGTTTCTTATAAATTGGGACAGTTAAGTGAACTGTATAGATAGGCTGCTGTCCTTAATATTGTTCCTCTTTGGAGGAAAATATATGTTTATCAAATTACCCAGGAGTTGAGGGGAGGAAAGTGCTCGTGTGTGCTCCCTAAGCATCATGATACTGAAGGCCCAAGAAGGGAGCTGCCCCTTCCTGCTGCGCCACTCTGGAGCTGGCGAGGCTGCTCTTTCTACACGTTGCGCTGGTGAGTCAGTCCTTGCCTGGACATAGTATAGACCCTCTCCCCTGTAAGTGACACAGAGTCTAACTCAGAGAAACCATTAAAAAAAGCTTGCTAACATATAAAACAAGAGGAATTTGTGAATCCAGTTGCTTCTAAATTCTGTGGTGGCTCCAGTCACAGGAATGGCAGGCTATCTTCCCATGCATCTCCCTTAGAAGTGAAGAAATACTTTCCAGAAGGCATTTCTTGCCATGTGTCATACATGTCAAACCAGTTCCTGGGCCTGTCTATTGAGGCTAGAGCCTAAAGGACATTACTGTCCACAGAATGGATGCCCGAAAACCCAGGATTCTGGTAGGAAAGAATGAGTAGAGAGATGTAGAAATGGACGCTCTTTATTTGCCACCCGGCTTTCTCGTGAAACATGCTCCCCACACTTACTGGGACATTGGTAGAGGCAGAGGGAGGAAATGTTTATGACTGAATCTGAGGCATCAAAGTAGAGACTTCTGTGATTTAGGCCTCACAGTAGGCCAAATCCAGGTAGGCTGCTTGGCCTCTTGACTTGTGGGGTTAAACAAACAAAAGAGCAAATTTGTGGTAGTAAGGCTCAGCACAGGGTAGATTCCATTTGACTCGCCTGAACTCCCGATCTCCCAAACTCAAGAGACTCATAGTTCCAAGGCAGGCTTCTTATCAGTGGCCAGTGAAGGGGAGAACTAGACAGGCAGTTCCAGGGAAGGGCCCTGCTTTAGTGCTAATCTGAAACAGGAAATGCTGTTTGTGGCACACCCATAACTTCAGGTCTGCCTTTGAGGGAGGTGGAGGTTCAGGAGCTGTGACTTCCCTTTCCTTGTGACCCAGATCGAAGCACTGCAGCTATGCACCTGGTCACACAAGGCATCCTCTCAGATTCTGCTCCAGGACTTAGGTGAGGGGTGAGAAGAGGCCACGTGATGTGTGGGCTGAGAGGTTATCACAAGACAGGTTTAGCCCCAGGGCAGCCTTTCCTACAACCCAGATGCTCCCACCATCCATAAGTACTTCCCACATCCTCTATATCACTTCCTATCTATACCCATGGAACTCCTAAACACAGCAGATTTACTGTCTAAATGCTTTTCCTAAAATACCACCCTTTAATCCCAGCACTTAGGAGGCAGGGGCAGGAGGATCTCTGTGAGTCCTAGGACAGGCAGAACTACAAAGTGAGACCCTGTCCCCAAAACCAAAAAACAACCCCCACAAACAGACAGACAAACAAACAAAAATCCACAGTCTCCAGACTGTAGAGCAATGGCTTAAAATATTACCTATGCAATGTTTTACACAGCAAGAAAATGTTCAGAGTCAAGGTAGAGGCTCTGTAGATTCTACATTTCTAGCCATGCCAGATATCAACATACATAAAAAGGAACAAACCATACCCAACCTCTAGGACACTGAGTGTCTATGAGACCTAGGACTGTAACAGTTTCAGTTCTGAAGAACATTTGCATGTAGACTAGACACTGGCAAATTTCCCTAGCCTAAAAGCCAACCTTGATATATTTGCAACAGCAAAGACCAGTTTGAAAGTTGCATAATCGTTCATGTCTAAGGGAGTAAATCTTAGTTTCATCCCTAACAAGCAGGCCAGAGGAGCCATAAGAAAGGCTGAGAGTGGTTTCCTGATGAGAAATTAAGGATTCGGAAATGAGTAAGTCGTTTCCTTTGGAAAGAGTCCTTGCTGAAAACCTATACATACAAGTAATATTATATGGTTTACACACACACACACACACACACACACACACACACACACACACACACACACACCAGTTAAAAGAGGGCATACAATAGAGTAAGGGAGGGTACCTGGGAGGGTTTAGAGGGAAGAAAGGGAAAGGGAAAATGATGTAATTATATTATAATCTCAAAAAAGACTAGAAAAATAAAAATCATTACTTGTCAACAATCTTTTTGATTAATAAAATAAAGTCAGGCCCTCAGAAACAGACATCTGCAATGGAGTCTTAGCATAACATAATTTCTTAATTATAATAATAATTCTTTCTTTCCCTCCCTCCCCCCTCTTTCTCCTTCCCTCCCCCCTCTCTGTCTCTCTCTCTCCCTCCCTCCCTCCCTCCCTCCCTCCTTTCCTTCCTTTCTTTCTTTTTTTCCTTGAGACAAAGTCTCCTATGAAAGCCTTGGCTGGTCTAGAACTCACTATGTAGAACAGACTGGCCTTGAACTCACAGCATTCCATCTGGCTCTGTGTGCTTCACCACACTGGGCTTAATTAAAATCTTTCCTATATTCCTTAAGGGACAGACATTTGGTAAGTACTTAAATTTTCTCAGACTCATTTGTAAAAAGTAGACCATTTGCTGGTTTATTTATCCTTCCTATTTCCTTTTATTTGGTTTACTTTTAAAAACTAGATTGACTGTCTCTTCTCAATTCATTTGGTTGCCATTGTTTGTTATAAATGATGGCAAGGTTGTATCCTTGCTAAAGTATCCTCTGTAGTTAAAGAGTCACATGCCTATTCTCAGACAAAACTCAGTTTTGTGAAGCCTAAAGCTTACTTAAAATGGGTTGTTGGGCTCTTTAAGAAAAAGACGACAGGGCTAGGTGGTGGTAGAGGCCTCAATCCCAGCACTTAGGAGGCAGAAGCAGTGGATCTCTGTGAGTTTGGGGCTAGCCTGTTCTACTAAGTGAGTTCCAGGACAGTGAAACCCTGTTTTGAAAAACAAAAACAACAACAAACAAAACAAAACAAAACAAAAAAGACAGCCTAGTGAAGAGAGGTAAGGGTTTTGAATCCTCAGCCCATGTTCACACTGCTGCTGTCCTCAGCCCATGTTCACACCACTGCTGCCCTACAGCTCCTGGAGCAGACAGATTTGTGCAGCTGTGTATTGAAGTGGGCACTGGTAAATGGAAAGTCTTCAAAGTGCTGAGATGAGTGAGTGATCGTGACTGCTCAGCCCTGACGTCTACATCGCCATGGCTGTTACATACATGAACTCACAGCAGCTGTGGCTACCTGCACAGGATCAAGACACTTAAAGAATTTCAGCACAGAGGTATGAGGGGCTCCTAAAGCCCCAGTTCTGGCTGAGGGACAGCTGGGCAGAGAATCACTTGTCGTTAGGTGAGGGTGTCCATTGGAAGGTTACCCTGCCCCAGTGGCTAACCCCACAGCTATGGGCAGTATTAACTGGACTCAGTAAGTTTTTTAAAAATGAGAAGCAAGTTGGGAGGGAGATGTATTGGGTGCAGGGAGAGCTGCAGGGAGGGAGTAAGGAGTCAGGGTGAATATGATCATGATACAGAGGATACATGCATACAATTTCCAGAGGATACATTTTTTAAAAAAAGAAAACAAATCTTATATCGTTCCCAAAATTTACAGTGCTGGTCTCCTCTGAAGACCCTGGTGGCCCCGAGTCTTGAGGCTCTTTTTGCTTTCTACAAATCTGCCTCAGGTTTTCCTAATATTGCTCTACCTCACCAACTTGTTCCTCAAGAATATTAATATGTATAGCCCAGTATAAAACAAGTCCTCAAGAATTTCAATATCTATAGCCAGTATAAAACAGGTTCTGGAAGCTCCTTTATTCTGTAGTTATGGCTTCAGAGGTAGCATACATACGAAATAATTAAAGCAGAAAGGGTGAGTGACTGGACCAGCAGTTCTCAACCTGGGGGTCATGAACCCTTTGGGGGTCGCACATCAGATATCCTGCATATCAGATATTTACATTACAATTCATAACACTAGCAAATTTATAGTTATGAAGTAACTATATGAAGATAATTTTATGGTTGGGGATCAGCACATTTGAAGGGTTGCAGCATTGGGATCACTGAGAACCATTGTTCTCATACTAGAAACTGCTATACTGTAAACTGATGCTGTACTGCCCTCTGTCGTCTAAACAAATATTACTATCATTTTCCCCTAAACATTACAGTTAGTGATAGAAAAGAAAATTAGAAAAAGGTGCCTCCGTGTGCTCTGAGCTTGAGGCACCAGGTACTGCAGCCATTCTTTTGAAGAAGGTACTGGAAAGAAGGGTTCATAAATTTACTGGTCAACACAGAGAGAAAGACACAATTTAATACACCAACTAATGGCAAAAAATGTCTATGTGGTATTTCTTTAGTTTGGCTACTAAATGGTAGGAAAAAGGCCTTCTGGGTAGAGAAAGGCCTTCTGGGTAAGCCCCAGCCCACATTAGACTCTATATTAGATTACAGATACACACCACTGTATAATAGACAGCAGACTTGAGCCTGAAAAGGCCCTTGGGGACTACTTGGTGTGATCTATTCAGTCTTGAAAAGACACTGCGGTTGAGAAACCATGAGCCCACAGAACATGGAGCCTGCTGGCTACCCACGTGTGGAACTGGAAGCTAGGCTTCTGGAAGAGCCTCACAAAGATGCATCTAACGACAAGTCTAGATAAAACCATGAAGGTCTGATATTTAACAAAACAGAATAGAAATCTATTTCCCTTTCAGGATCAAGGGTTTTAGATTTTCAAAGCGGGCTTTTTCCCCAAAGCAACACTGTCTTCAAATTTACAATCTTCCTCAGCCGATGAGAGAGTACATGCTCAAGAATTTCAGAGCATTTAGGGCTAGTCACCGGGTATCTTAGCTGCTTATGTAACTCCTCGAAGCCTCGGTTCTCCCATCCAAGGTAATAATCAGATTGTAAAAAGGGAATTAAATTAGGCAATATTCATCAAGTGTGTGCCCCCATGCTGGCACTCCATAGGTCCTCAACAAACAGCAACTATTACAGTATACCTGGATGACAGGTAGCATTTCCTGAGTAACACTCTGGAAGGTATCACGTGCATGGCACTCCAAGGAGGCACACTTCTAGCTAGTCGTCAAATCATCTCATTTGGCAGATGAATTCACAGAGGTTCAGAGATGTCAACCCTTCACATTCATGGGGCTAGTTAAGACTAGCAGTTCTGCTGCCCATAGTGGTGATGCCTTTAATCCCAGTATAGGGCTGTGCAGGGTGATCTCTGTGAGTTTGAGGCCAGCCTGGTCTGTTACACAGAGCCCTGTCTTGAAAAACCAACAGAGACTAGTAGTTCTGATTTCAAATTCTCAGCTAATGAGTTTTGTGCTCTCAAAACCTCCAGTTGAATGGGAGAATGGAGATAGTTTTTTTATGTTTAATCAAGTTTCAAGAATTCTAAACATTTTCAAGATTTTAGCTATATAAATGCAGGCATTTAGAGTCAACAACGGTAGCGGAATGCCCAAACCGCCATCTAGTGGTTGTACAAGAACTAGAATCTGCTTGGCCTTTGTAGTTTTGGCAGTTCTTTCCTGAAAGGCAAGGTTCCCTGGCAGCCTTAACTCCCAGGTGGCCTTTACTTCCCTGGGCAGACTGTTGTAAACAGCAACTCCAAGGCCAAGAGCATGTCTCAGTGGCCTGTGGGGATAGAAATGCCCAAGTCCATTATATCATCAGATCATCTCTCCAACCCAGGACTTGGGACCTTTGCCCTAATACATTGGTGAAATCTAGGCTTCAGGAGCTTTAGCCCATGAAACCCAGTAAGCTATCTGAGGGTCAATGCTATGTAAACTTTAGTTATTTGGAATCACTTTGCATGATTAACAAACTGTGAAACATGCCCAGACCCAGGGTGGTCTCACAAAAAGGAATGACCCCATTCTAGGCAGGAAAAGAAATAAAGGGAGGCTGAGAACCACACAACCCCAGACCCACCACACTATGCTCCAGAGAGCTGCCAAACTCTGGAGAGCTCTGGCCCTCGGGGTTGGGCTCCGTTTATCAAAAATCTTGGGTTTTATCCATGGCCCCACAAGCTCTATCCATGGCAGTTGAACACCATGTACACCCCACCTTAGGTTCCCTTTCTGACGTACAAATTGAGCAAGTTTGTACACTTGTCCAAATTTAAGAGGATTTTTGACTGTTCAAAGTTTCCTTTTAAGGCGGCTCAAATTCCTACAATCTAGTGGTAACACAGAGAAAGTGGAGCTTTTCTTTGGACTACATCTGTACACCCCAAAGAAAGGGCAGTGCTTGTGCTAAGTTCATAAATAGTGAATTAACAATGCAAGGGAGCGACCCCTCCCCAACCCTGCCCTGCTGTATGCTAGGACCAGTGCTCAAGTACAGTTTTAAGCTCCTAAACTAAGGCGACCCACCCAGAGCGGTGAGTGCCTGCCTACCGGGCAGACCTCAGGGTCCCCTGTAAGGGAGCCGGGCACCTTCAGCTCTGGCGCCAGGCTTCCTGCGCGCTCCTGGATACCATCCCCCCCTTGCTCCATTCATCCTGTTGGCCCTGGATCATTGGGCTACTGGCGGCCCTGCTTAGTTGCTGAGGAACCCCATCAGGACGGGTGAGTGTGTGCTATCCAGGGGCGGGAACGGTTCCTACTTCTACACTGAAGAGATATACCCAGAGAGTCAATCACAGCAAAGACTGGACCAAGAGACCAGGCCTCTCCTGGCTCCATTTGAAGGAAGAGATGGGAAGGCGCCAATACAAGAATTCCTCCAACAACTTGAAAGGCAACATGACACCACCAGAAACCAGGGATCCCGAAATAAGAAGAATTGTACACCCTACTCCTGAAGAAATAGAAGAAATCGACTCAAAAGTTAACTATATGAAAATAATAGAGGACCTTAAACAGGAGGTGAAAAACTGCCATAAACAATTAGAGATTACAAACAAAAAGGTAGAGGAAATGAATAAATCGCTCAAAGACACGCAAGAAAACCAAGAGAAACAAGAAAAAGCAATCAAACAGGTTAGGGAAGCGGTTCAAGACATGAAGAATGAAATGGAAGCATTGAAGAAAGCACAAACCGAGGGAAGAATGGAGATGGAAAATCTGGGTAAACGAACAGGAACGACAGAGACAGGTACTAACAACAGATTACAAGAGATAGAAGAGAGAATATCAGACACTGAAGATACCATAGAGAAAATAAACACACTGATCAAAGAAAACAGCAAAACCAACAAATTCTCATCACAAAACATTCAGGAAATTTGGGACACAATAAAAAGACCAAACCTAAGAATAATTGTAGTAGAAGAAGGAGAAGAAGTGCAGCTCAACGGTACAGAAAATATACTTAATAAAATTATAGAAGAAAACTTTCCCAACCTGAAGAAAGAGGTACCTATGAAGGTTCAAGAAGCATACAGAACACCAAATAGGCTGGATCAAAAGAAAACATCCCTCGCCATATAATAATCAAAACACAAAATATACAGAATAAAGAAAGAATATTAAGAGCCGCAAAGGAAAAAGGCCAAGTTACTTATAAAGGTAAACCTATCAGACTTACACCTGACTTCTCTATGGAAACCATGAAAGCCAGAAGGTCCTGGATAGATGTACTGCAAAAACTAAGAGATCATGGATGCAAGCCCAGACTACTATATCCAGCCAAGCTTTCGTTCACTATAAATGGAGAAAACAAAATTTTCCAGGATAAAAACAAATTTAAACAATACGTAGCCACAAATCCAGCCTTACAGAAAATTATAGAAGGAAAATCACTAACCAAGGAGTCCAACAATGCCCACAATAACTCAGTCATCTAGAGACCTTTCACCAGCGCATCTCAAAGAAGGGAAACACACAAACCCTACTACTAAAAAAGTGACCGGATTTAACAACCACTGGTCATTAATATCACTTAATGTCAATGGGCTCAACTCACCTATAAAAAGGCACAGACTAAGGGATTGGATTCGAAAACAGGATCCAACATTCTGCTGTCTACAAGAAACACACCTCAACCACAAAGACAGGCACCTACTCAGAGTAAAGGGCTGGGAAAAGGCCTATCAAGCAAATGGACCTAAGAAACAAGCAGGTGTGGCCATACTAATTTCTAACAAAGTGGACTTCAAACTTAAATCAATCAGAAGAGATGGAGAGGGACATTTTATACTCATAACAGGAACAATGCATCAGGATGAAGTCTCAATTCTGAATATCTACGCCCCTAATATAAAAGCACCCACGTATGTAAAAGAAACATTACTAAAACTCAAGGCAGCCATCAAACCACACACACTAATAGTAGGAGACTTCAACACTCCTCTCTCACCAATGGACAGGTCAATCAAACAGAAACCTAACAGAGAAATTAGAGAATTAATGGAGGTAATGAAGCAAATGGACTTAACAGACATCTATAGATTATTCCACCCGAACAGGAAAGAATATACCTTCTTCTCTGCAGCTCATGGAACCTTCTCGAAAATTGACCACATACTCGGTAGCAAAGCTAACTTACACAGTTACAAAAAAATATTAGTAACCACCTGCGTCTTATCAGATCACCATGGATTAAAGTTAGAATTCAACAACAATGCTACCCCCAGAAAGCCTACAAACTCATGGAAACTGAACAGTCAACTACTGAACCATACCTGGATTAAGGAAGAAATAAAGAAATTAAAGTCTTCCTTGAATTCAATGAAAATAAAGAAACAACATACTCAAACTTATGGGACACTATGAAATCAGTGCTAAGAGGAAAGTTCATCGCACTAAGTGCCCACTTAAAGAAAACAGAGAAAGCACATATTGAAGACTTAACAGCCCACCTGAAAGCTCTAGAAAAAAAAGAAGCAGACTCACCTAGGAGGAGTAGAAGATTGGAAATAATCAAACTGAGGGCTGAAATCAACAAAATAGAAACACAGAAAACAGTCCAAAGAATCAATGAAACAAAAAGCTGGTTCCTGGAGAAAATCAACAAGATTGATAAACCCCTATCCAAACTAATCAAACGGCAGAGAGAGAACACGCAAATTAATAAGATCAGGAATGAAAAGGGGGACATAACCACAAACACAGAGGAAATTCAGAGAGTCATTAGATCTTACTACAAAAGCCTGTATGCCACTAAACTGGAAAATGTAAAAGAAATGGACACTTTTTTAGATAAATACCATTTACCAAAATTAAACCAGGACCAGGTGAACAATCTAAACAGACCTGTAAGTTGCGAAGAATTAGAAGCTGTTATCAAAAACCTCCCTACCAAAAAAAGCCCAGGGCCAGATGGGTTCAATGCGGAATTCTACCAGAACTTCCAAGAAGACCTAATTCCTATTCTCCTCAATGTATTCCACAATATAGAAACAGAAGGGTCACTACCAAATTCCTTTTATGAAGCTTCAGTTACTCTGATACCAAAACCACACAAAGACTCAACCAGGAAAGAGAATTACAGGCCGATCTCACTCATGAATATCGACGCAAAAATCCTCAACAAAATACTGGCAAACCGAATCCAAGAACACATCCGAAAAATTATACATTATGATCAAGTAGGCTTCATTCCTGAGATGCAGGGCTGGTTCAACATACGAAAATCTATCAATGTAATCCAGCATATAAACAAACTGAAAGAAAAAAACCATATGATCATTTCATTAGATGCTGAAAAAGCATTTGACAAAATTCAACATCCATTTATGTTAAAAGTCTTGGAGAGATTAGGGATACAAGGGTCATACCTAAATATAATAAAAGCTATATACAGCAAACTGACAGCTAACATCAAATTAAACGGAGAGAAACTCAAAGCCATCCCGCTTAACTCAGGAACACGACAAGGCTGTCCACTTTCACCATACCTCTTCAATATAGTGCTGGAAGTTCTAGCAATAGCAATAAGACAACATAATGGGATCAAGGGGATTCGAATTGGAAAGGAAGAAGTTAAACTTTCGTTATTCGCAGATGATATGATAGTGTACATAAGCGACCCCCAAAACTCCACCAAAGAACTTTTACAGCTGATAAACAGCTTTAGTAATGTGGCAGGATACAAGATCAACTCCAAAAAATCAGTCGCCCTCTTATACACAAAGGATATGGAAGCAGAGAGGGAAATCAGAGAAGCTTCTCCATTCACGATAGCCACAAACAGCATAAAATATCTTGGGGTAAATCTAACCAAGGAAGTGAAAGATCTATTTGATAAGAACTTTAAGGCATTGAAGAAAGAAATTGAGGAGGATACCAAAAAATGGATGGACATCCCTTGCTCTTGGATTGGGAGGATCAACATAGTAAAAATGGCAATTCTACCAAAGGCAATTTATAGATTCAATGCAATCCCCATCAAGATCCCATCAAAATTCTTCACAGATATGGAGAGGACAATAATCAACTTTATATGGAAAAACAAAAAACCCAGGATAGCCAAAACAATCCTATACAATAAAGGATTGTCTGGAGGCATTACCATCCCTGACTTCAAACTCTATTACAGAGCTACAGTAATGAAAACAGGGTGGTACTGGCATAAAAACAGAGAAGTCGACCAATGGAATCGTATAGAAGACCCAGATTTAATCCCACAAACCTATGAACACCTCATATTCGATAAAGGAGCTAAAAGTATACAATGGAAGAAAGAAAGCATCTTCAACAAATGGTGCTGGCACAACTGGATGTCAACCTGTAGAAGAATGAAAATAGACCCATATCTATCACCGTGCACAAAACTCAAGTCCAAATGGATTAAAGACCTCAATATCAGCCCGATAACACTGAACCTGATAGAAGAGAAAGTGGGAAATACCCTACAACAGATGGGCACAGGTGATCGCTTCTTAGGTATAACCCCAGAAGCACAGACATTAAGGGCAACATTGAATAAATGGGACCTACTAAAACTGAGAAGCTTCTGTAAAGCAAAGGACACTGTCACTAAGGCACAAAGGCAACCTACTGACTGGGAGAAGATCTTCACCAACCCCACAACAGACAAAGGTCTGATCTCCAAAATATATAGAGAACTCAAGAAACTAGACTTTAAAAGGCTAATTAACCCAATTAAAAAATGGGGCACTGAACTGAACAGAGAATTCTCAACAGAAGAAGTTCAAATGGCCAAAAGACACTTAAGGTCATGTTCAACCTCCTTAGCGATCAGGGAAATGCAAATCAAAACAACTTTGAGATATCATCTTACACCTGTCAGAATGGCTAAAGTCAAAAACACCAAGGATAGCCTTTGCTGGAGAGGCTGTGGAGGAAGGGGTACACTCATCCATTGCTGGTGGGAATGCAATCTTGTGCAACCACTGTGGAAGTCAGTGTTTCGGTTTCTCAGGAAATTCGGGATCAACCTACCCCTCGACCCAGCAATACCACTCTTGGGAATTTACCCAAGAGATGCTCTATCATATGTCAAAAGCATTTGTTCAACTATATTCATAGCAGTATTATTTGTAATAGCCAGAACCTGGAAACAACCTAGATGCCCTTCAATGGAAGAATGGATGAAGAAAGTATGGAATATATACACACTAGAGTACTACGCTGCGGTAAAAAACAATGACTTCTCGAATTTTGCATGCAAATGGATGGAAATAGAAAACACTATCCTGAGTGAGGTATCCCAGACCCAAAAAGATGAACATGGGATGTACTCACTCATAATTGGTTTCTAGCCATAAATAGGGACCACGGAGTCTACAATAGGCGAATCTAAAGAAGCTAAGTAAGAAGGTGAACCCAAGGAAAAACATATAGTTATCCTCTTGGATAAGGGAAGTATACAAAATTGCCGGGGAGAAAAGTGGGATGTTGGGGGTGGGGTGGGATGGGGGTAAGGGGAGATGGGGAGAGAAAAGGTAGAAGGAAAGGAGGGGGGACTTGGGGAAACAGGAGGATCGGGATAAAGGAAGGTTGGATAGGGGAGCACGGAACCCCATTTCTTAGTTAAAGGACCCACTTTAGGATGGGCAGGAGACTTGACCCTAGAGGGGATCCCAGGTGCCCAAGCTGAGGCCCCCAGTTAGTTCCTTGGGCAGCTGAGGATAGGGAACCTGAAATGACCCTATCCTAGAGCAATACTGACGAATATCATGCATATCATCCTAGAACTTTCATCTGGCGACGGATGGAGATAGAGACAGAGACCCACACTGGAACACTGGATAGAGCTCCCAAGGTCCCAAGGAGGAGCAGAAGGAGGGAGAACATGAGCAAAGAAGTCGGGACCACGAGGGGTGCATCCACCCACTGAGATAATGGAGCTGATCTTCTGGGAGCTCACCAAGGCCAGCTGGACTGTTACCAAAAAAAAGCATGGGATAAAACTGGACTCTCTGAACATGACGAACAATGAGGGCTGATGAGACGCCAAGGACATTGGCACGCGGTTTTGATCCAACGCAATGTGCTGGCTTGGTGGGAGCCTAGCCAGTTTGGATGTTCACCTTCCTAGATATGGACGGAGGGGGGAGGACCTAGGACTTACCACAGGGCAGGGAACCCTGACTGCTCTTTGGACTGGAGAGGGAGGGGGAGAAAAGTGGGGGGAAGGGGAGAGGGGTGGGAGGAGGGGGAGAAGAATGGGAGGAGGGGGAGGGAAATGGGAGGCTGGGAGGAGGTGGAAATTTGTTTTTTTTTCTTTCTTTTCTTTATTCTCCTTTTATCAATAAAAAAATACATATATAAAAAAAACAATGCAAGGGAGCGTATTTTAAATTGCTATCTTAAAATTTAATTTTATTGTATTTACATGTATATGTACATGCCACAGAGGATGTGTGAAAACCAGAGGAAGACTTTTAGGAGCCTGTCGTCTCTTTCCATGGGGGCATCCAGGGACTGACCTTGGGTCATCATCATACTTGGTACCAGCACCCTTGCCTACTGAGCTAGCTTGTAGGCTCTAAATCCCTATCTTCTATAACACAAAACAAGGCTGCTGAAGACTAGACAATTATGGACCAGGCAAGGAGGAAGAAGCCTGGCAAAATATGGTTATAGGGTCATGGATGGAGAGGACATCCTTCAAATAGCCAGAGGCAGGCCAAAGGTGTCCTTCCTGAGGGGCCCCTGCTCCAATCAGCTCAGCTCTATCCATTTCCTCAGGACCCTTCGCCATCACACCCGAGCTTGCTTTGGGAGCTATAACAGGAGCAGCCTCCTGAGAACCCTTTGATAGACACATTGCACCATTGACGGTATCTTACTCAATACCCTATCTCGAGGGACTGAGTGGAGAAATCTGGTTTTATTAAGCTCCGTGAAAAGCTTTGTTCCCTCATCTATAGCCTCTCAGACAATGTGGACCATGAACCGTGATAATGATCAATATTGGTAGTTGCAGAACTTTATGAAGGCATTTCCCTGGAGACTGTTTCTCTGGCCTCACCGCTCTGCCAATCCTGCTTTGGTTTCCCAATCTTTTACCTCTTTGCATAGCGGACTGGATGGAACTCACTGTAAGTCCTTCAGAGGAGACAGTAACGGAGAGACTCTAGTTCCCAGCCTCACAATGTCTTCAGTATAGTAAGTTCCCAACTGGCCCCCCTACTACTACTTCCAACAATGCTCCCTTCACCAATGACTGACCATTCTGCTGTACTCTTATTTGAAAGCCGTTTGATGGGTTAGCACTATAAGAAATGACAGTTCATGGCGCTTCTGTCTTCTGAATCCAGTCTGTGCTGTCCTGGCTCCCTTACCCATCTGTGTCCCGGGCTAATTTGTTACCAGTGGTTTACTTCCATTATAGTTACCAGTGGCTCTTACTCTCATCTGGAAGAGCAAACTCTTAGGGAAGTTCCTGACATGGCATAGGACGATGTCTGTCACGTCACACATTCAGGGAGGGATTCCTGGTGAGTTTTCAGAGAAGGTTTCCTGGGAGAGTGAACGGAAAGTCCCTTCTGCAAAGGTGGATCAACTCATGACCCGGCAGTGGCTTGCAGATCCTGTTTCTGTCCTGAGTTCCTAACACTGTCAATATAAAGCTTCAGCCCAAAAGCACCGCCTTCCAACCACAGGAGTTTCGTGTTGGGCTGCTCCATCTGGTACTAGTTTCTAGAAGTCCAGGGTGAAGTGATGGGCTTTGAAGCTGGCTTTATAGCATGTTTGATATGCACCTCAGCCTGCTTTGTTTATATTTACTCCACCTTAGCTCACTAGTCCAAGATGACTCATATCAATGATGATTAATAAGACTGTCTGAAACTCCAAAGCTCCTGAAGCATGTGGCACAGAACGCACACGCACTCAGCCTTCCAGACACTCACGAGTCATTTTCACCAGTCCTACGCCCTGATTATACTGGCATGTCTATAAACGTGACTACTTTGGAGGCATTTCTAGAAACAATGTTTTAAGAGAAATTGTGGTAACTGGCAATCCACCATATCAAAATCTTTCAGCATTTGCTATACTTCCCAAATTCTCCTTGTCTCACAAATCAGATCCTCAACTTCCCCCAGCTATGCATCAGAGGTTTAGAGGCTGTCTTCCACATAGCAGCTCTGTAAATCCTTTAAAAACCTGTGCGAAAGGAGTCTAATGTTACCAGACACGGAGCCTCCAGGTATGATGGGCTCATTCCTTTAAGCCCAGCACCAGGGAGATTGAGGCAAGAGCCGAGGCCGAGGAGTAAGATGCTAGCTTGAGAAAGAAAACACCAAAAAGAAAAATAAAAGAGACCTGAAATATTCTCACATATAGTAAGGTATTTACAGTAAAGTTTTCATAATCATGTGAAAATAAATTATTTAAAAATATAAGGGTTGGTTTCTCTATCTCTAATTGTCCAGGAAAAGCTTATAGAGGTTAGAGGTAGGCATTTGTTGTTTGTTTTTGAGACAAGATATTGGTATGTAGCTGTAGCTGGCTTGGAACTTGCCATGTAGAACAAGTTGGGCTTGAACTGCTGGCAATTTTCTTGCCTCTGCCTCTTGAGAGTCCTCGGACAAAGGTAAATAGCACCACACTCATGCTAGAAGTTAGCTTTTATATTTGTTTCTTGTTGTTTCAACACGCCCAGCTTGCCCAATTTCTAAACACTGGATAGTTGTTCAACAGTATAAAATGGCCAGTAATTAAAACATAATCCCTGATTGCTTGAATCACACCTTTAGGCTTCTCCCATCCATCTGCACCAAGTGGGTCAATTCCACAAGAGACCAGAGTTGCTTAAGGGCCTCCTAGATACATCCTTTCATAGTGACTAGAATTGCCATCATATTCATAATGAATGACTCCAATTAGTATCTTTAATTGATTCTAATATTACAAAAGAAAACGCTAATTAAAAATGCATCTAAATAAAACCACTTCTAATTAAAAACCAATAAGGCTACCTCAGGGATCCAGATTTGCTGTCTGAAGGAGACAGAGCTGGGGAGCCCAATTTGAGACAGAGTGATAGTGATCATCTCATATCTCAGTAGGAGAAACCTTCTCAGGCACAGAGGGAAGATAAGTGTCCCCACTTTCCATATACCTTAATACAGGTGTCCTTTGAGAGACGCTGTTTGTATGATCCGCACATCAGGTTCAGAGTCCCCATCCCAAGGGGCCTCAGTAGAGCTCTAACTCTTCACTCTCCTCCCAAACTTAAGACTTCTTTACAAATTGATTTGTATGTGTCTGTGGTGTATGTATGTGTGCGCCATCCACATATATGGGGGCCCATGTGCTTGTGTGCACAAATGCAGGAACCAGAGGGGAACATTAGGTGCCCTGGTATACCCATCGTATTCCCCCGAGATAGGAATCCAACTAAAACTGGAATTAAGTTGACAGCCAGTAAGTCCCAGCAGACCTCTTGTCTTTATTCCTCCCAGCAATACAGTTACAGGCGCATGAGGCAGCCACAACCAGAGATGGCGGTGTTGGGATTTAAACTTGGGTCCTCATGCTTGTACAGCAAGCTAGTTCTCTTAACCAGTATGCCATTACTTACTCCCGGACTCTATTTGTGGTCATAAAGACCTGTCTGCCCTTTCCTTCTTTACACCTTGTGCATGTCTTTGCTTGGGTTTCCTGTCAATGCCCCCCTCTCCCTTTGGGATCTTTGCCTATCAAATGCCAGCAAATCTAGCTTGTAAAATCATTTCTCCAAGTTCTTGATTGCAAGGAACCTTGTACTTCCTTACCCTTTAACCATCTGCTCTCAAAGGAAATGTACCAACATTCTTTGAAGGTAATTGATTCATTCCACTTTAGATACAGTGTAAGGACAGTGGTTTGATCTCTATGTGATGCCCTGAAATATTAAACCACAGAGACAAAAAGAAAAAGAAAATCATTATGGACTTCTCCAATATTGATTTTTAAAAGAACAAGAAAAGCAATAAAATAGTTTGAGAAAGTGTTTTGCTCAAGTGTAGATTATTATTTTGTGTAGGAAAGAGAATATTGAAAAATAAATCAGGGTCAGTCAGGAAGGGATAGTGCTTGCAGACCTTTTCAGACAATGTAGGACGGACCAGTGCAGGGCTTTCCTCCCTAGCAGAAGTCGCTATCTCTGACTTCAGGAGACTCATATCTTCCCTCCTCTTCACACAGAGGCACCACGAGCTGTGTGACCTCGGGCTTTATACCCACCCACAGAGTGATGGAGGTTTATGGTGAGATGGAAGTAGAAGCAAAGAATGCAGGGAAAAAAAGTGGAAGAGTCAAGAGCACTTGTTGCCCTTACAGAGGACCTGGGTTTAATTCTCGGCATCCATATGGTGGCTCACAGCCAACTCCCAAGCACTCAGGTGGTACAAATGCATACACATAAAATACATTCTAAAAATAAAAATTAGAAAAAAAAAGTAGAAGAGAATTGGGAAGTGAGAAGTCTTCCTTGGCTAAGACTAGGAAGAGTGGAAAGAATCTCAAATAAGTTAAGGACACATTTGGGAAGGGAGAGACATGGATACTGGGGGAGGGAAGCAGGGGCCTAGCTTAAATGCACAGCACTGAAAGGTGCAGGCAGGAGACCCTCACTCACCCCAGCCTGAGCTCAAAGGCACTAGTCTCTTTACTGAGCAAGAACCGAAGAACATGTACAGGCAGGTCATGGAACTTGTTTCCAACCAGAAGAGGCCATTATGAAATAGACTTTTGTAGATAAGTTGGCAACTTCCTGTGGTTTGGTGTTGTTTATTAAGTGTTCATATTTCTCAAGTCAGTTACAGGCTTTTAGAGAGCAAAGATTCAAACATTTTTCTAGCCCCATAACGCATGTTCGATAAATGCCTTTATTTATTTGGAGCTTTAGTGGGGATATAAAACAAGTCTTCTCTTGTGCCACTGGTTAGCTGGGGATCCAGGCTTCCAGCTCTCGGAGAGAGCTGAATCACCAAACCACAAACATTCTGTCCCAAGAAAATATTTATTTTGTTTAACAGGATTGTAAATGAGGGAGTGTTATCCCCTCGGTAGACTGGGGACTGTGAGTCAACCATCTGTGTACACAGCGGAGTCTAAGCTCTAAACTCAAGACAAAGGCAGTTTTACAATGTTTGAATGTGAAAATCCAGCACGAGCGAGCAGAATGGCTCTGTTCGTTTTCATTTTCCTCGCCACAAATATTTCCACACTGGGTTTGTAACAAGTATGTTTAAATATAGTAAATAATTCAAAAAGAAAATTATTTACTTTTTTTTAGCTTTTTGACATAGGGTATCATGTATTCTGTGTAGCTGAGGCTGGATTTGAATGCCTGAACTTCTTGCCTCTACCTCCCAGATGTTAGAATTGTAGGCACATGCCACCACCCTTGACTGAAACTTGTTTTCTTATAAACAAGGTAACATCAGGCATAAGAAAATGCTTCTAAATTAAGCATTTCGTAACATTAAAAAGGAAATAAGTTGCACTACTATTTTTCATTTGACATATTGTTTAATGTTGACGGCTACATTGTCATTTCCTGTAGAGATTAATTTTTACTGACAAGAGTAAAAATAATTTTAGTTGCAAAGCTAATTTCCTGTAAAAGAGAAAGAGTGGGGGAAAATGTATAGCACATTCCTATCCAGACAATTACAACAAGAAGGACTGAAAAACTAAAAAGAAAAAGCATGAGGCTCCCTTTGCAGAAATGCTGGAAGTGAAGCACTTGCTCTCGAAGAGGCCTGAACTTGGCTCCCAATACGTACTGATCACTCACGACGGCCTGCAACTCCAGTTCCCCAGCACTGATGCTCCAGTTCTATTGCATTTGATTATTTGATTCCCTCATTCCCCCCCCCCCCCGCTTCCACAGGCAAACACACACACACACACACACACACACACACACACACACACACACGTGTAATTAAGTAAAAACATTAAAGGGAATATTTACCCTAAAACAACAACAGGATGTAATTTTGCAAATTTCTCCTGTGTTGTCTTCAGTGCTGCTGAAGGACACTAATGGTTATAGACACTCAGTAAGCAATTTGTCCGTACTTCCTAAGTGCCAGTATCTTAGCACAACATCCTACATCTCTACTTCTAGAAAATGATTCTGAGCAAGTCATTAAAGAACACTCCACTTATTTGCAGAGGTGCCTATGGCAGCATTATTTCTTACTGCAAAATTTGCAGACAACTAAAGCCATTTAGGCAATCATGAAATTGATGCACCTCCATGTTATGGCATGCCATTTCCCCTTTAAGACACAGCAGTAAAGCTTCTGATGCAATGGCTGACAAGGAGACAAGCAATGACCTGCCAACTGGGTAATGCACCAGAAACACAGTGGGGGCAATACACGGTACCGAGCAGTGTCATCTCCCGCAAACTGGATATGAGGGTTTAGAGTCTCTCCTATATTTTCTGAACTTGCCACACTTCCTGTTTTAATCAAAACATAAAACAGCCAACAAAAATGTTTGAAAACTCCTAATGGGCTCCTTTAGGAAGTTTAAATAAGGATTTTTGAGTGTGAACAATAGAAGGTGGAATCCTGAGAAGGGATGGAACTTGTCACAGAAATTAGTCAACCATTGACTCGGGCTTTTCCTTCCAATCTAAATTTCTTTTTCGATTCGTTAGGCTAATAATTCCCAACCTAAATCATGGACTACTCCAGGTTACTGTCAGTGAGTTCACAAGAGTCTGGTCTTAGATGATTTCCAAGATAGCATCTGTTTTACACACAGACTCACAGGGACCATCACCTGTGTGAGGTAACCACTGTCTGGAGAGTTACACAGCAGTCGTTCCAAGGAGCTGTGTGCTTCTGGCGGCTAGACTGAGGTGAAGAACACAGAAGACTGACAGAATTACTGTTTGCTTGTTTATTTATTTATTTACTTACTAATTTGTATGTGTGTGTGTGAGACGTGTACATGTATGTTCACATGTGTGTCAGTGCCCTTAGAGGCCAGAAGTGGGCACTGGATCACCTGGAGCTGGAGTTAACAGGTTGTGAATTGCCCAGCATGGGTGCTGGGAACCAGACTTGGGTCTTCTGCCAGAGCAAGTCAGCCCTCTTAAGCACTGAGCCACTCTCTGACCCCTCATTTTTGTAATGAGAGTTTCCTGGGACCACCACTGTAGAAGTGTCTATGGCTGCTTCACCACACAGATGGCAGAAGTGAGAAGTTCCAAATGGATGGCTAAGATATTTACCATTGATTCTTTACGGAAAGAGTTTGCTGGCCTCTACTTTAGATTATAAGTTTCTTCATGCTCTCTTGGTTCACTTCTTTCTGAACTTTTGTAGCTTTTATTGAACAGGAAAAAACACTTCTAAAACTCTAGTAAGTTCACCAAGCATGTTCAAGCTTACTCACGTCAAGATAAAAAAAAATATCTTACTGTCATAGATGGGGTCTTTGTAATTTTTAAATTTGTTCAAGTTTTCTTGAATGGTAGAGTCACCCTTTACAACGTCCTATCCACCAAAGATCAAGGGACCCACTCTGTCCTAGTTACGGTTTCTAGTGCTGTGATAAACACTGTGACCAGCAGCCCAGGGAAGAAAGGTTGATTTCTAACTCTCAGGTCACACTCCATCACTGAGGGAAGTCAGGGCAGGAGCTCAAGGCAGGAACCTGGAGGCAGGAACAGAAACAGAGTCTCCAGAGGAATGCTGTTTCCTGACTTCGTAGGCCTGCTTTCTTATATACCCCAGGACAACTATGGCACCACCCATTGTTGACTGGCCCCTCCTACCTCCATCACTAATCAAGACAACACCCCAAAGGCAGCTGATCTGATGGAAGCATTTTATCAGTTAAGATTCCCTCTTCACAGAGGACTCTCTCTTGGGTTACGTCGACAGACAAACCAACCAGGACTCACACTTAAACTGATAAGGCTGCTTTAAACTTCCAAGAAGCTCTCTCTCCTCCTTCTCTTACACTTTAGCCAGAAGACGCAAACAGTCTCGATGACGCCTTACATCTGTGTAACGTCTTACAGTTTGGAAGTAGCATCTTTGCACACATGTCCATATCCTCTCGGGATCCCTCACCTACAGGTTTGAAGTAAGAGTCATCAAACATTTGGAAAAATAATGATTGAGGGGAGAACACTGATGGAAAAATAGAAAATAGCATCTGATCATTTCTGTGAAGCATTAGCATGTTTTCTTGTGTAAAGAACAGGAGTTATATGGCAGGGCCTTGGTGGAATCAAGCGTCGGGCTGGCGATAGTCTGGGGTGAAGCTGTGGGCTCCTGACTAAGATTCCACTAGAAAACTCCTTTCTGGTACAGTATAGCTTGGGCTACTCTTCCCAGACCACTGTCTGTCTTGGAACACAGTGTTGGGACTTACCACCCAGGTGTTCAAGCCCTCCTGTGACCTATGGGTTTCCCTTTGTACACACCAACTACTTAGGTATCTGAGAAGCTCAGAAGAGGATAAGAGCAAAGAAGGGTTTTTCTTTAATCCTTCAAACTACAAAACCAAAGTAGTTTAATACCTGTTTGTTTGTTTTGAGATGAGATCTTGTTATATATCCTGGGCTGGCCCAGAACTCATGCCAAGCGCTAGGGTTGCAAGCATGTGCCACCAACCTGGTTACCAGTATTTTCAATAAACTTGTGCCACTTCATTTCATGGACTTTCTCTCCCATCTAAGTTTTCTAAAGCATAAAAACTAACAAATAGCCAGGTGGTGGTGGTGGCAGCAGCTGCAGCAGCTGCAGTGACACACACCTTTAATCGCGGCACTCAGAAGGCAGAGGCAGGAGGATCACCGTGACAGGCCACATGGAGAAACCCTGCCTCGAAACAACCCAACCAAAGCAAACCAAGCCAAACCAAAACACCTACATAACAAAATTTCTGAAGTAGGCAAAACCATGCCAGCAAGTGTGAGAAAACGCCTCTTTGCATTAGCAGTGATTCATCTTCCAGGGAACCTACGTTATGAGGCACAATGAAGAGACCATGCTGCTTACAGATGTCACACGTATGTCACTTTCCACGAGCTCAGGAGAAGAGAAGCACATAGGAGTTGGCGGTAACTCCCGGTCATGCTGGAATAAACACATGCGTCTGTTCCTATAAAGCAGGGTGGGTCCACAAGCATTCAGCTGCCTAAACAAACAGCATCAATAAGCTGCTCCATGCCAACACACCTCGTGGGTGGCAGATTCACTGTGCTTTCTGCATCTGCTGATGACATCTAGTCCTATAAGAAGCCACTGTGAACCCATGACAGTTTGTGACTGAGAACCAGAGAATCCAGAGCTTCAGGGTACAGATGCGTGCCTTTCTCAATTTCTCAAGTAAATCCCCATAACCCGAGGACTGAAAGAGGCCAGGCCGTGGTGATACATGCCTTTAATCCCAGTACCTGGGAGGCAGAGGCAGGTGGATCTCTGAGCTGGAGGCCAGCCTGGTCTACAGATGAGTTCCAGGAGTAGCAGGGGCTACACAGAAACCCTGCATCAAAACACAAACAACAAACCAGGACCGAATGTGATCCAGATCAAGAAACACAACGGCGAAACAGTGGCCACTCCCGAGGGCTGGTGCCCTCTCGTAATCTAAGCGGCTATGGGTGGAATGAGTGAGTCCACAGCATGGAAGCCAAGCATCTCCTGTGGCTTAGCGTTTGTGCTTACCTGCCACCAAGGAATTGGTGCCCAATCTACAATGCCCTCATCTTAGAGTCTGTCTCAGACAAAAATCCCCCAAATGGTTTAAATCCGAATTGAAAAGATTACGAGGAAAAAAAAAAGAGCTAAATTGGATCAAAGGTGAAGCCAGGTATGGTGGCGCAGAGTGACTGTAACCTCTTGCTGAGATAGGACTGTGAGACCACGCTGAGCTGGCAAGACTCCATCTAAAAAACAAACAAACAACCCTCCCACCAAAAACACAGGGGGTACAGGTGTGCATTGGATTGATGGCTCAGTGGTTAGGGGAACTTGTTTTTGTACAAACTCTGGAGTCAGTTCCCAGCACCCACATGATGGCTCACAACCACGTGTAACTCTGGATCTGGGGACCTAATGCTGCTCTGACTTCTGGGGGGCACCAGACACACTCAGGGACACATACATGCAGTCAAATACTTATGCACATAAAAAATTTAAAGTATTTTTACAAATTTTTAAAGAGAGTTGCTTTTTGTTTGTTTTAAATCAGAGGCTGAAGAAGTGACTTGGCAGTCCATAACGCTTGCTGCTCTTCAAAAGATGTAAGTTTGGTTCCCAGAAGCCTAGTTAGATGTCGCATAACCACCTGTAAACCCAGCTACAGGATATCTGATGCCTTCTTCGGGCTTCTGTAGGCACCAGGATGCATGTGACACACACTTACACACATAAAGTACATATATGTACACATAAATAAAAAGTTTAAAAGTATATACTTACATAATTATATGATGTATTTAAGGTCTATGTATGAATTAATTTATATAATACTTGGGAAAGTTATCATTTTTTTTAATCAATAATTTTTAATTATATGTGTGCCTGAGTGTAGGTTTGTGCGCATAAGTACAGTGCCCTCAGAGGCCAGAAGAGGGCAATGGATCCCTTGGAACTGGAGTTACAGGGAGTTTCCAACCACCCAACTTGGGAGCTGGTGTGGGAACTGCAGCCCCAAGTTGATATCCCTGCCCCCATTTGAGGTGCTTATCTGCAAGGAAAACATAATAAATTCCCTCTGCTCCTGGAGCGGGGAAGGAAGGAATTTTAAGTGCATGGTGACCAGTCCTTGATCACTGCCAGGGTCAGGTTACAATCCCTTCGCAGCCCCCTCCTCATTTGGTGCTATGTTATAAAACCAGCCCAGCAGACAATAAAGAGAAGCTGTTCCACCTCAACCTCGTGCTCTGTGTATTCATTCAACCTGGACACCCTCGGCTGAGACTCTTGGTTCCAGCCCGCGCTGGCGCGGCAAACTAGGACTCCACACTCCCATCCCTGGTAAGATCAGCAGGTATTCTTAACCATCAAACCTTCAACTCATTGAGAGATGGCTATTCCAAAGTAGGGAATCGATGAACATGGTGGTGTGTGTCTACAGCCTCACACATTTGAGCAGCCAAGACGGAAGGATTGCTGGAGTTCACAAGTTCGAGGGCAGCCTAGCGCAGAATGAGACCTCGACTCTCAAAACAATGGGAACTTCTGGATGACACAGTGTTTTGGTCTTTGCTTCTGCCAGCCAGTGAAGGAGAGAGAATAGGAAAAAGCGGGGTTCATTCCAGAGAGAGCAAGCACTTTGGAAACCCAGAAAGAAACTGAGATCCTGGAGAGAGCAGTGGAGATGACGGTGGCAGAGAGAAGCAGCCTGGCGCCACCCCAGCCATGTGGCCCTCTGATGAGGAAGGGGGCAGCAGACACTTCTAGAAGGTAAACTAGGTGAAAGGCGGGTAGCCTGGGAGCTCAAATCTGGTTGTGAACTTTGATGAGACAGTCAGCTGTGGAGAGGAATCCCACCTTGTTACACTATATGACAAAGAGGGCACTAGGGGAGGACAGCGCTCAAAATCTATCTTCAGAGAAGATCTATTGTTAAAAACTGAGCTGTGTCAGACAGGAGTGCACGCTTTTAATCTCAGACCCCAGAGACAGAGGCAGGTGCGTCTGTGAGTTCAAGGCCAACTTTGCCTACAGAATGACCTCCAGGGTTGTGTAGAGAGACTCAAAACAAAACAAACATAACGGGGCTGCCCTGTGGGCCTGAGAGTAACCCTGAATCAAGAAGCCTCAGTTTGGCCTGCAATTGCTCTCGGGTAAGGGAAGTCCCAGAGAGGCAGTTGTGGAGCGCAGCAGGGCCAGATACTGACAAACGAAGGGGTGCAGGCCTCAGGAGGCCAGGCTCAGGCAAGGAAAGATGAGTCTTTAGTGCTCAGTACGTCTCATTGATGAGGATAACCCTAGCTCTACTCCTGAGGTGGATCAAACTCTGGGGCCACCCATCTCATTTACTGCCGTAGAGCCTGAGAATTCTTTAATTTTGGGGTGTACTCGATACCTACAGCTGACTCTTCCATCAGGGTGGCTGATGCTTAGGAGGTCTGAGAGGACAAAGACAGGCCCTCTGCCTGGACTGACCGCAGTGATGTGGTCGCTTCCCACCCTTCCAGCACACTAGGGAGACAAATGCCCCTCCAGCTACAATATCAGCCACTGCAGGAGTACAGCGAGAGAACATGCCCAACCCAGACTGCAGGGCAAAGTATGGATGGTGTCTTTTTTTTTACTCTTTACTCCTCGGTCTTTTGGGGGAAGGCAACTCTAAAATGAATCCACCTAGAGACCTATTATTAACTTACAAATGCCTGGTCTTAGCTTGTCTTATTTCTAGCCAGCTTTTCTTAAATTATCCTGTCTACCTTTTGCCTCTGGACTTTTACCTTTATCTATTTCTGTATACCTTTCTTTACTTTTTACTACGTGGCTTGTTGTGTGGCTGGGTGGCTGGCCCCTGGAGTCTTCCTCTCTTCCTCTTTCTCACTCCTCAATCCCTCCTTCCAGATTTCTTCTCCTATTTATTCTCTCTGCCTGCCAGCCCTGCCTATCCTTTCTCCTGCTTTGCTATTGGACGTCCAGCTCTTTATTAGACTATCAGGTGTTTTAGATTGCGTAACAGAGCTTCACAGAGTTAAACAAATCCAATTTAAAAGAATGCAATACAAAGCTGCATCAATAAAACAAATATTCCACAGCATAAACAAATGTAACACATCTTAAATTAATATTCCACAACATATGGCAAATAGAGGTGCCTGGTGCATGAAGAAAAAACCTATCAAGGTGTACACACATGAACACATCAGACATGTGTACAGCAACTGTAAAAAGAACAGGGAAGGTAAGAGCCCATTACTTCATCTGATCCTCCTGCACGTCCAGGGGCCAAGAGTCTCTGGTTTTCAAAAAGAAGCTACTCTGTCTTATCTTGTTTATTAAGATTGATATTGTTATTATTTATATAAGTGTGTGCATGTGTCTATGCATATGTCTATGTGTCTGTGCATATGTTTGTGTCTGTGTGTGTGTGTTTCTGTGTGTGCGCCTGTCTGTCTATGTATGTTTATATCTGTGTATGTGTCTGTGTGTATATTTTTGTGTGTGTTTCTGTTTGTCTGTCCCTTTGTGTGTATGTCTATGTGTGTCTGTGTGAGTAAATGGCCAAGGTGGGAAGGTACTCAAAGGGGCCAGAAGAGGGCATCAGATTCATTGGAGCTGGAGTTACAAGTGGTTATGAGCTGTCTGGCATGAGCACTTCTCACTGAATCAGGGCCTCTACAAGAGCAGCAAGAACTGGCTAGGACAGATTGTGGGGCACCAGGATTTATTCCTACTGCTTGCACTGGCTTTTTGGAACCCATTCTCTTTGGAGGAATACCTTGTTCAGCCTAGGTATAGTGAGGAAGGCCTTGGTCCCGCCTTAAAGCAATGTGCTAGACTTTGATGACTCCCAATGGGAAGCCTTACCCTCTTTGAGGAGTGGGTGTGGGGTAAAAAGGCGGAAAGGTAGAGGGAGCTAGAGGAGGGGAGGGAGTGGGAACTGGGACTGTCATGTAAAATGAAAAAAGATAGTTTTCTAAAAAAAAAAAGTAAATAAAATTTAAAAACCTGTAAAAAAAAAAAGAACTCTTAACCTCTCTATCTCAGCCTAGTCCAGATCCTCCCTCCCCATCCCCTCATCTCACTACATAGACCAGGCTAGCCTCCAACACACAAGGATCCATCTGCCTCTATCTCCCAAGTGCTGGGATTAAAGGTGTATGCCCCCTTTAGGCAACTTTAATTTTATTACATTTTAATTTTTAAGTGTTCATATTTTTGGTTGTTGTTTTCTGTCATGCATTCATCTAATCTTGCTTGTGCACATTTTCACTACTGGGCAAAGAATTTTACCTCCATTGCTTCTTTTTTTCCTCCCTTTACTCATGTCCAATGGTGTTTATTTTGTTTTGGGTGTGTGTGTGCGCATGCCACGGTGTACATGCACAGGCCAGAGGACAACTTTTGGGAATGAATTCTCTCTCCATCAGGAACTGAACTCAGGTCATCAGGTTTCCATAGCAAGTACTTTTGCCTGCTGAGCCATCTTGCCAGCCCAACAGTCAAGAGTATTCAACTTTATCTTATTGGTTTTTATAAAATACTCTCATGTTTTTATTATTTATTCAGCTTCTTACACTTACCTCCTTTTTTATATCTTATTTTAATTGTGTGTGTGTTTGAATACAAATGCCTGAGGAAGCCAGAAAAGAGGGATGTTGGTTGCCTTGGGACTGGAGTTACAGGTGATAGTGAGCTTCCCAACATGAATGCCGGGACGTTAAACTCCAGTTCTCTGGAAGAGCGGTAGACATTATTAACTGATGAACCAGCTTTCCACGCACATATGCTCATTTTTCCCTTCTTCTCTTTTTTCTCTCTCTTTCCTTTTCCTTTTCTTTCTTTTTCTTTCTTTTTTTGAGACGTTGTTTCTCTGTGTATCAGTCCTGAAACTCACAGAAATCCACCTGCATCTGCTTCCGGAGTGCTGAGATTAAAGGTATGGGCTACCACCGCCCAGCCATGATCATTTTTTAAAGAAAACCTTTCACAGAAAACACAGCTATACTAAGAATTTACTAGGTGCCATTTGAAATATTTAAGAAAGGATAGGTTCAGGTAAAATTTTAAAATAAATTTTCCTATCTATCTCACAATTTTATTTTATTTTTTGGTTTTTCGAGACAGGGTTTCTCTGCATAGCTTGGTGCCTGTCTTGGAAACTACCTCTTGTAAATCAGGCGGCCCTCAAAGTCTTATCTCACAATTTTAAATGAATAAGGTATCAGGAGAGAGTGGATAAGGAATCAGTCCTTGTGCTTAGTACCTTGATAATTCTAGGTTCGTAGCTATGACCACCCCTCCCCCCAGAATTAAGTATTTTTTTACCTTGTGATCCTCACAAGGACATAGACTGATGCTATCTGTCACTGACAGTGTAAACAGGGGAAGAAACTGAGGTTCAGAGATAAGGGATTAGTTTATAGTCACATAGGAAGTTATAAAACTGAAATCTCTCTTTTTAAAAGCTTTATTTATTTATTTATTTATTTATTTATTTATTTATTTATTTATTATGTATACAATGTTCTGCCTGCATGTCTGCCTGTAGGCCAGAAGAGGGTACCAGATCTCATCATAGAGCATCTATGTGGTTGAGCCACCATGTGGTTGCTGGGAATTGAACTCAGGACCTCTGGAAGAACAGCCAAAGCTCTTAACCACTGAGCCATCTCTCCAGCCCCAAAACTGAGATCTCTAATATAAAAGCGTTTCATTATTTCATAATTTCTTTTCCAGAGAGGAATGTGCCTTGTAATAACCGCTAAAAGGAAAGTCCACTATTTTGGTCCCAGGAAGTGGAAAAAACATTCTGTTTGCAATTCGGCTTCCTTTTATGTGTCAATGATGGTGCCTGGCCAGGCTTACATAACCGCAGGAGAACAAGGGAAAACCCCACACAAATAGTTTAGACTTTTTGTTGGCTTATCTTGTGTCCCTGCAAAGAGGTTCTGTTACATAAAAGGGAACCAAAGCCCAACCATCCAGTTACAATGACTTCTCCAGATCAGTCCCAGTGAACTCTGCCTGTCATTTACCCTCTGTTGTTGCCGACAGTGCCTGTCCCACTATTTCCCCTTTTTCCTATAGCATCCCTCCACATAGCGTCCCTCCACTCCGAACACGTGCCATCTTTCCATATTTCATAGAGAACTTAACCCTGACTGTCAGGCTGTAAGCAGTGATATAACACACACAGAAACAGGGCATAGAAGAAAATGTATAGTGGTATATTATTTGTGTTTTGATAAAGCTTGCCTGAAGATCAGAGAGTAAAGCAGCCATATTAGTCAGCCATACAAGCCAGCGAGTAGTGGCACACATCTCTAATCCCAGGGCTTGGGAGACAGACGCCAACAGATCTCTGTGAGTCCAAGGCCACCCTGAGCTATACAAGATTGAATCTGTCTAAAAGAGAAAACAGAGCTCACACAAAAGTGATACCAGCACTTGGGGTCACAAGCCTTTAGTCCCAACACTGCAGAGGTAGAGACAGGAGCAATATGGCTGGGTGGAGAGAGGAATATAAAGGCAAAGAGACAGGAACTCGTGGAGTGTGGAGTTTAGAGTGTGGGGTGTGGAGTCTTCAGGAATCGTGGAGACAGGATCTCACCCATTTTCCATCTGAGATAGAGGTAAGAGTCAGTGGCTTGGCTGCTTTGCTTTTCTGTCTTCAGGTTAAACCCCAATATCTGTCTCTGGGTTTTGATTATTTATGCTACAAATATGAAAGAAACAGTTTTGCCAAAGAGTGAATTTCCCAGGTTATCACCTCTGGTGGGCTCACAAATGAGGTTTTCTATTCTCCCAAGTCTAAAATATAAAAATCTTCACAAAGAGAAGTTGGTCTATGACCATGTTCAGGGGCATCTCAGCTTTTTTTTTTTTAAAGTATCACTGAGTAGCCAGTATTCACAAAGAGGGAAAGAACACTCATTCATTTGTTAAAAAGCTAGGGAAGCTGTTAGCTCTCAGAACACCCGATTTGACACTGCCACGAAGATCCTTCATGGCCTCTCAAGCCTGCCAGACTGTTTGAGAATGCAAAAGGATGCTTTACATCATCGGAGTTTAATGAACAAAAGGATGGATTCATTGGTTTATAACAAACATTTCCAATTGCCCTTAACGTGGGAATCTTACTTGGTGTCAGAATATCTTGCATACAATGCCTCTGCTGCATCTAATGGGATCTGGGCAAGAGAATCTCTCTGATGTTGAGATGCTTTGCCTGTAAAATGGGATGATGGTACAACAGCATCCTTCTAAGATTAAATAAAGCTCAGCATGGTGGTTCATGCCTATAATCCCACATTAAGAGGTTGAGACAGAAGGATTGCCATGAATTCAAGGGCAGCCGGGGCTCCATAGTGAGTTCCAGGTTAACCTTAACTACAGAGGGAGGCTTTCCTTTATACAACACCCACAAACTCCCAACCCCCAAACCTAAAAAAAATTAGGTATACCTTTGGTATATATTTAGATGCCAAACTATGGGGGAACAAGGAGGAAGAGAGGACAAAAAAAGCAGACACGGGAAAAATCCAACCTTGAGATGACAGGATGGACCAGGCGACAGCAGTGAACAAGCTAGAAGTCAGATTTTTGGCATGTGAACTGTGGGGTTGAAGGAGAAGTGCTAGGAGCCAAACCACACCTTGTGCATTGCAAGCACACACTCCCCCACCGAGCCAGGCCTTCAGGTCCTAGATACACTTCCAAGCGGAATGGTGTCCATGGTGATTATAAAACTCTTCCAGAGTTCGCATACTCTTCAGATTTACTAAGACGAAGAACAGTGTGGGAGGAGAACATTGGAGGAAGCCAGGAGTGGGTTTTTGGACATGTCACGTTACAAAGACTTACAAGAAAACCTACTTTGGTGACACACATCTATGTAATTTCAGCACTTGGGAGATTTAGAGTTCAAAGTCGTCCTTGGTTACATAGTGAGTTTGAAACCAGCAGGGATTCATGACCCAAGAAATCAGGGTAGGAGTACCGGACATGGTGGCATGCATCTTTAAATCAAGCATTCAGGAGGCAGAGGTAGGTGGATCTCTGTGAGTTCAAGGCCAGTCAGAGCTGACAGTGTGGTAGTTTGAATAAGAATGCCCACCCACAGGCTCTTATACTTGATAAGTATTTGATGAAGTGTTTGGGAGGAACAGGGGTGTGTCATTGTTGGAGGAGATGTGTCACTTGGTGAGGGCTTTGTGGTTTCAAAAGCCTAGGGAAGGTGCAATCTCTTTCAGTCTCTCTCACTTTCTCCCCCTCCCACTCTTCCTTCCTCACCTCCTTCTGTCCCTCTCCCTGTCACTTTCTGATCAGATGATCAGATGTGAGTTCTCAGCTGCTGTTTCGGTGCCTGCCTGCCTGCCACCATGCTCCCTGACAGGAAGGTCATGGACTAACCCTCTGAAATGATAAACTGACTTCCAAATAAATGCTATATTTTATAAGTTGCCTTGGCCGTGGTGTCTCTTCAGAGCAATAAAACAGTGACTAAGAAACCCTGTCTTAAAAGAAACAAAGGAAGGAAGGAGGGATGGAGGGAGGGAGGGAGAGAGGGAGAGAGGAAGGAAGGAAGAAAGGAAGGAAGGAAGGAAGGAAGGAAGGAAGGAAGGAAGGAAGGAAGGAAAAAGAGAAGAGGGACAGAGGGAAAGAAAAGAGAAACATATAGGACATTCAGATAGTCTGGAATACAGAAGAAAAGCTGGTATTGGAAACAGCACAAATGCAGAAGACACAGAAATCTGCAAGGCTAACTAGCTCACCTAGAAAGAAAATGCCAAGAGAAGAAGTCTCCAAGGAGGCCCGAGGCTCCCAGCATTTGGGAGTTTGCAAGAATAGCCAGCAAGAAGCAAAAGGAGATTTCAGGGAGATAGGAGAAAAATGAGGGCAGGGGTGTTACAGGACACCGCAGAAGGAGCTGGGATCCTGCTAAAGGATGTGGACATGAACTCCACAGCTTGAAATAAACGCCGGCCCCATTCCTTTGTTGCCTGACCAGTGTCAAGGACTCATGTCGGGGACTCTGGACCCCTCTCCTCACTCTGTCTCAGTGAAGACAGTAACTGATCTCGTTAGCAAATGTGAACAGAATTACCCTGGCAGGCTTGCTCTGTCCTCCTCCCCTTGGGAGCCAGCAGCTTTCTTCCCTGCTCCCCTAGGGGTGGCTCTGCTCAAGCTGAGACATCCGAGCTCCCTGGTTTGTATAGGACCCCACAAGAAAACAGTGCCACGCCCTTTGGCAACCTCAGCAGAAAAGTGTTTCCCAGCGGGGTGGGGGTGGCATTTAATAGTGAGGGAGACAGCAGTATCAACAATCCTTTTCTCCAAGCTTTCTGCAAGAGGGTCACACAAATGAGATGCTGGGTCTACAAAGAGTTCTATATGACTGATTTTATTTTCTGGGAATGAGAAGCAAAGGTGCAATGCGAAATGGAGCGTCAGGTTTAAAACTTGGAGGATAGGTGAAGACACAGGGAAATGGGGGCCTGAAGAGATGTACAGCAGGATCTCTAGATCTGTACCTGGGACAATTTGGCACTGTGCTTACTGTCTCAGAGTGAAACTAGCCAGCTTGTCTGTGAACATCTCCCCAGTCCTTTTCAGTTAGAGGACCGAGTTTGTCAGCATTGGGTCTTTCTCGGATATGACACCAATGCACCAGGCAAGGAAGCGCCATACGAGAAGGGGCAATGGTAGCAGATCCAAGTTATTTCTATTGCTAGAGCAATGGGAAAGACACAGTTTGAGGTCTAGGGTCAACTGTGGGTTTTGGAGATGATGAAATGACTGATAATGATAAGAGTCTGGGAACAGCAATGGACCTGGTGGGAGGCAAAATGGGGACAACACAGAGAAGCTCAAATGCAAGAGTGGTCAAGAGGGATGCAGAATCACCAGGGGCATGCCTGGGCCCGTGCTGGAAAGAGGGGTGCTGCAGACACAGAGACCTTCATCCAGGAGGGAACAGTGTGTGTGTGCAAGGGTGGTAGTGGTGGTGGTGGTGGTGAGAAACAAGGAAACATCTCTGTGGGATGAGACGTGGGCTGTGTGGAAAGAGACAGAAGGTCTAAGGCTGCCATGGGTAAGGGTGGTCGGAGAGGCAACATTCTGAGGCAAGGGCCAAAATTAGCTCAGAGAAAGTCAACACGTCAAAGAGTGTAACATTTGGGGGTGTTACTGATGATGCCCTCCAAGATCCAGAGGACCCAGCAGAAGGACTTTGGGAGCGAGCCAGAAGTATGAAGTAAAAACTCCAGGGACAAGAAGCATTCAGAGAGACTAGATGTCTGGTACTGAGGTAGACAAACTTGTAGGGCCTGGCAGCATCACTGCTGCTGGTACTGGAACGGGAGGTGGGATCAGTTCCTGTGAGGACCTCTGTCTGCCGGCTGGTCATCTAGGCCATGTGTGAAGGAAAAACATGGGGGCACAGACGAGAAAAATAGTTACGAGAGCCCCAAGTTATCATTATGGTTTTATTGAGATACACATTTGTTGGGCTGCCTAGACAGCTCAGTGGGAAAAGGGCTTACAGTGCAAGCTTGACAAGCCCAGTTGGATCCCTGGAACCTACGGTGGGAGGGGAACGTCCACTCTAGAAAGGTGATTAAGGACTCCCACGCATACACTATTGCACACATGTATACTCACTGCCTCACAGACTCATCCTACAAACACATGCACATGATGGTGATGAGTGAGAATGATAAATAAAAACGTAAGGAGACATACCTATTTGGAGGCTCGGGAAAAGAGAATTGATTATCCTTCAAAGAGAGTGCAAGTAGAAAAAACCATATTTTGTTTTGCACTATGTGTTCCTAAAAAACTTGTCTAGCCATGGAGTTTGGTAAATCTAAGCGTGCTTCTAGTTTGCTGTCCACAGGGAGTGAGACAGCTTTGAAAGTGGAGACTTCTCCACAATATAAATAATCCTTTGGCCCATTTCTTAGGTTTTGGTGTGTTTTCTGTTTGTCCTGTAACAGGGTCTAACTATGAAGCTCACTGGCCTGAATGCACTAGGTAGGCAAGGTTGGCCTCCAATTCACTGCGATCTTCTTGCCTCAGCTGAGCTTTCTGGGATGAGCCACTATGTCCTGCTAAAAGTTGTAACCTGGGTTTTCTTAAATCACAACACATATGAGAGATGGGAGGTGTGGGAGAACAAGGGAAGACAGCAGAGTGAAAATATTTAATATTGTCAAAGCTCACACACACACACACACACACACACACACACACACACACACACACACACACACACACAGAGTTCAACCAGGAACGTTCACTGGATCCAAGCTGTGTCACCTTAGTTTTTATCAGCATCATGTGCTGGTGCCCACGGCACAGAGGGCAGGTGAGCGTTCAGCCCTTCTACATTTCTCTGAAGCCATTTGCTAGAGATCATAAATCAAAGTCATTAAATCAAAAGGCAGGCTGGAGGTGGAGCCCTCCTAGCACAGGCCCTGTGTTAGCTCTCTGGCATTGCTGGAAGAAAGCAGGTGGGGGAGGGAGCAGTAAATGACTTTCTACACGTTGAGAAGCAAGCACATTCCTAAAGGGCAGCCAGGAGCCTGTAATACTTGCTGATTTATCTACAGGAAAAGCTCACTTCCAGGGTTGGAGGCTTAAAAAAAAATCAACTGTTTTGTTCCGGTTTTGTTTTGGCTTGCAGTCATTTAGAAATGACAGCTCTGAAAGGCAGCTCCTAAAAAGGGTGACAATGAGTCATTTTAGTCTCCAGACTAAAGTCCAGGCTCCCCAGATATCTTGTTGATAGCATTATCATGTCTGTATCTAGACACCCCTTCAGTCCCAGCACTGGGAGAGAAACCCCTAAGGCTAGAGACTATCTTCCACCTTCCCCATAATAAACACTGAGGCAATGAGGAAGCGAAAGCATTAGAGAGTGCCCAAGTAGGAGGCAGAAGAAAGAAGAGTATGTATTTTATTCTTGATATAAGAAAGTCTCTTTAAGAAAATTGGTCATCAAAAGAACAAATAATCCAATAAAAAAAATGGAGTACAGACCTAAACAGAGAACTCTCAACAAAGGAAACTAAAATGGCTGAAAGACACTTAAGGAAATGTTCAACATCCTTAGTCATCAGAGAAATGCAAATCAAAACAACTCTGAGATTCCATCTTATACCTGTAAGAATGGCCAAGATCGAAAACACTGATGACAGCTTATGCTGGAGAGGATGTGGGGTAAAGGGAACACTTCTGCATTGCTGGTGGGAATGCAAGCTGGCACAGCCCCTTTGGATGTCAATGTGGCGATTTTTTTAGAAAATTAGGAAACAACCTTCCTCAAGACCCAGTAATACCACTTTTGGGTATATATCCAAAAAAATGCTCAATCGTGCCACAAGGACATGTGCTCAACTATGTTCATAGCAGCTTTGTTTGTCATAGCCAGAAACTGGAAACAACCTAAATGCCGTTCTACCGAAGACCAGATAAGGAAAATGTGGTACATTTACACAATGGAGTACTACACAGCAGAAAAAAAAACAACATCTTGAGTTTTACAGGCAAATGGATGGAGCTAGAAAACATCATTTTGAGTGAGGTAACCCAGATACAAAAAGACAATTATCACATGTACTCACTCATAAGTGGTTTTTAAACATAAAGCAAAGAAAACCAGCCCACAAATCACAATCCCAGAGAACCTAGACAACATGAGGACACTAAGAGAGACATACATGGATCTAATCTACATGGGAAGTAGAAAAAGACAAGATCTCCTGAGTAAATTAGGAGCATGGGGATCTTGGGGGAGGGTTGAGGGGAGAGGCAGGGAGGGGAGCAGAGAAAAATGTAGAGTTCAGTAAAAAAAAGTCTATCATTCTTGACACCATCACCTACTGAGTTGTATTCACCAATGTTTCCCAAACAAAAATTAATAAATTTTTAGCAAGGGAAGAAAAAAAAAAGAGTGGGTTGGGGAAGAGGGTCAGAAAAAGAGAATACAGTTACTGGGGCTATTACAAGACTGGGTATAGTTCAGTGCTAGAGTATTTGCCTGCACAAGAGCCCAGGTTCAGTCCCCAGGAAATAAATCTCCCATAAAATAAGATGTGGGGGAAAGGGGACAAACTGGAATGAGCTGGAAGCTTCCTCCATGCTGGCTGTTCTTGGTACTGGAAGGTGCTATCTAGGCAGGCTGCTGGGAGGAAAAAAATCAATATTTTTGGCTATGGATCCTATGTGCTACCTTACTGACCTTTGGGGAAAGATGTGCCAGCTGGTCCAGCAGTGGCATGACTATTTGGGGGTAACTAAAACTTTCTAACTCCACCCACAGGAAGGAATAGGTGTCTGGTATAAAGCTGGCTAAGACATAAGCCTAATGGAGAAGCTGTTGCTGCTGTCCTGCTAAATGGGTGTGGTGCCCTGTCACATCACCTTCTAAACACACCTGTCCACCCTGTTTCAAGTTGGTAAGAGAAGCTTTCTTTAGCAGGTGTTATTAACTGAAGAGGCTCATAACTTGTCAAAGTGTTGAGAGCAAGTGACTGCAGAGAGCTCAGCCTCAAAGAGGACATCTACACCACCCCTGTCAAGGCTTGGAAAGCATTGCGGAAGACGGAACCAAAGAATGTAGGAGCAGGAGGAAGGGATGAAATGATACAGAACACTGTCTTCTGGGCATGGCAGGACCACTGCACTCTTGATTCTTAGTTCGTGTATATGCCCTACACAAGATTCAAGCTGTTGGTACTCTGGTGTGGGGAGAGCTCAGATCATTGAGTATTTGTGTCAGTTGGCAGATGATGAGGGAGAAAGAGACATTTTCTTCAGTGGTGTAGCCCCTGTTAAGCTGTTCCTACCCCCAATCCCTCAGCTATGCTCCTGTAAGCAGCCCTAATTAAAGCAGTGGGTCTCACACACACAGAATACATGATAGTACAAAGGAGAAGGGAATCAGTAGGGAAGAAGAGGGATAGGGGAATAGGAAGAGTGACTATGGTAAAGACATATAGTGTATGAACATGCCATCATGGAATTCACTGTCGTATATCATTAATATGGCCTGATAAAGAATGGCTGAAAAATAAACAAAATGGGTTTTGTAAGTGCTTACTCATGTAAACCAGTTGTGGGGCCATCAAGGGAGAATGTATATACAGACTACAGTAAGGAGGCACCATCTGTGAGATAGTAGGAAAACAAAAGTTGACATCAAGGCCTAGAGAACTGGGTTGGGGGTGGTATAGTCCAGGCTAGAAGGTGAGAGGAGCAAGAACCTGAAGCCAAGGGAATTCGAGGTCTTCGCACATCAACAGGACAAGACACCAAGTCGTACCTGAAGTAAGGACAAAATGGCATTCTATGAACAGCCTCTGCCTTTCTTCCTTAGAGACCCTAATCTCCCAGGTCAGCCTCACTAGTCCTAAAAGCACTGTGGTGATGGAGGAAGGTCATTGGCTAATAAAGGAACTGCCTTGGCCCATTTTATTGGTTAGAGCATAGGTAGGTGGAGTAAACAGAACAGAACTCTGAGAGGAAGAGGAAGTGAGCTCAGATTCCACAGCTCTCCTCTCCAGAGCAGATGCCTCAGAGAGACGCCATGCCCCAGCTCCGACTCAGAATGGACTTAGGCTAGAATCTTCCCGGTAAGACCTGTGCTCACAGATTATTAGAGTTGGGTTGATCGGGATATCAGAATTAGCCAGTAAGAGCAAAAGCTAAAGGGCCAAGCAGTGTTTAAATGAATACAGTTTGTGTGTTGTTATTTGGGGCATAAGCTAGCCGAGCAGGCGGCTGGGGTGTTGGGGACGCAGCCCCGCCGCTTCATATTACTACACTGTGGCCCCAGACATAGCCACAGATGGGCCTCAGCAACCTGAGAAGTGTGTAGAAGTATACACACACTGCTAAGAAACCATGAAGGAGGCTGAAGAGATAGCTCAGAGGGTAAAGCACTGGCCCCACGAGCCAGACAATCTGAGTTCGGATCCCCAGAACATGTGTAGAAAGCCAGACACAGTGGCACATGCATTTGCAATCCCTCCAGTGTGCCCCTACCAGCAAGTGGGCAGGGACACAGAAGACTCTCTAGCTGTTAGCAATAGACAAGAGAAGCCCTGTCCCAAACAAGGTGGAAGGTGAGGACTGACACCCAAAGTTGTCCTCTGATCTCCACCTGTGCACCATGTATGTGGGTACCCACATGCATACATGCGCACACATGAACACCTGAACATACACAAACCATTCACATACACACACAAACTACATTCACATACACACAAACCACAGACACAAATACACACAAATACACATACCACACACACCACACACACCACAAACACATACATACCACACACATATGAACACACCACACTTATACACATCACATACATGCACATACACCATATACACACCACACACACATGCACACCCCTGCACACCCACTGCACATACACATCACACACACATATACCACATACACACACCACACAATACACACATACTACAGCATATACATACAACAAACACACACACTACACACACCACATATACATATCACACACGCATACACACACCACATAATAAAACAAACACACACCACACATATACCACACACATATACATATATACAACACACACACATATATATATATACTACATATATACAATAAGTACACACATGTACCATACACACACCACACACCCACACCACACCCACATACACACCACATACATACAACAAACACACACTACACACATACCACACAAACACATAAACACCACACACAGGACACGTACATGCACACACACACACACACACACACACACACACACACACACACACACACGGCACAAATGAGAGGAACTCATTTCTCCATACTCCTGACCACTTCTTCCTGACAACTGCTAAATTGGAATGATGCTCCCTCTACTGTTAGGCTCACATAGGCTCATCTCCCATCATTACTCTCAACATCATGAGTCCCGGATAATCTCTTCAGCTCATCTACCTGGTGTGCTGCCAGCCATATGCCAACTCGACACAAGCTAGAGTCATCTGAGAGGAGGCAACCTAACTTAAGAAAATGTCTCTGTAAGATATAAGGCTGTAGGCAAGCCTGTGGAACATTTTCATAATTAATGGTTGCTAGGGAGGGCCAGCTCATTGTGGGTGGTACTATCCCTGAGCTGGTGGTCCTGGGTTCTACAAGAAAGCAGCCTGAGGAAGCCATGTGGAGCAAGCCAGTAAGCAGCACCCCTCCATGACCTCCGCATAAGCTCCTGCCCCCAGGTGTGGCTCTATTTCAGTCCCGGCCCTGACTTCCCTTAGAGGTGGACCATTACCTGGAAGGGAAAGTTAAATGTAAGCATCTTGCCTTCCCAAGATGCTTTTGGTCATGATGTTTCATCAGGGCAATATTAAGCCAAACTAAGATGCCTGGCCTCCAGTGTTGACCAGTTGTTCTCTATGAGTGCCTGCCTCAGTTTCCCCTGAGATGGTTTTCATTTGCTATTCCAACAAAGACTCAGTCCTCAGGAGGCCTCGCTACTCAGCCCAGACATGTCTTCAGAGAGCTCACTCTCCTTTTGCACACTCCACGCTCCTCACTCCCTGTGTTCTCATTCTAACTGTCCTGGTATTTGGTATTTTGGGAAAGGAGGCTTTACGCAAAAGTATACCTGAAAGTGGAAGCTTGCCAAAAATGTAACTTCACCCAAATACATAAACCTTTTTCTTTTCTTTTCTTTTTTTGGTCATGGAGACAGGATCTTTTTCTGTAGTCCTGTAGACCAGGCTGCCCTTGAACTCAGAGATCCTCCTGCCTCTTCCTCCCAAGCACTGGGTTTAAATTCATGTGCCACCAGCTCGAAAAAAATCATTACCATTTTTGAGTCAACCTTTTATTCACCTTTGAGACAAAGTATCATGTATTCCAGCCTGGAATCAAATTTGATATATAGCCGCAGACGACCTTGAACTTTGGATCCTTCTGACTCCACTTCAGGCACTGAGATTACAAGCATGTGCCAGCATGCCAGTTTATGTGGTTCTGGCAATCAAATCAAGTCCCCACCCTGCCCCGCCCCCACACGCTACACAATCACTCTACCAACTGAGCCACATTCCTGACTCTGCAAAGGTTTGGCCTAATGAAGTATGTGCTTCTTTATTCTAAGAGTATGCCAAACAGTTCATCGCTGTCATTACCTAAGATTCCACTGAAATATAGGAAAGGGCTACACTTTAAAGTTAGCTGGGAAGAGGTCCGTGAGGGGCAACCCTTCTGTATGGGTCTCATCTGCTAGACTTGGGAGACAGACTCCACAGCATAAGTCAGAGGCAAGTTTCTAGACCAGATATGCCATCCTCCTGTCCAGAAAGAAACAAAAGCTGCAAATCACTTGTATTTGCTGCTTTGACAGTTTCGTCCTGCCTTAAAGTTCTAGGTAAGTTACAGCTGAACTCGTTAGAGGCTGTCTACTGTACTGTCAGCACTGGGGAGCAGAGGTGGGGGGGGGATCAGGAGTTCAAGGTCACCCTTTGCTAAACAGTGAGTTCTGGGCCATTTTGGGAGACTGTTTCAAAACAATAGCAAAGTAGTTACTGGTGTAGCAACACATCCCCATAGCTCATTTATTCATTTGTTTTCAGAGCTAAGGATTGAACCCAGAGCGTTGTACATGCTGGGCAAATACTGTGCCCCTGAGTCGCATCCCCATCCCCGTGTGTTCCCACTGGGACCCTCTCAGCACTTTAACACTTAGAAGGCTAAACTCCATTCTTGTGTTTCTTTGTTGTTCCCACGGTACAATGTTTATTATAAACACATGATAAATGTCTGGTGAATCCATAATTATAAATCCAAGTAGTTTCTGTGGCTCTTCCTGTCATTGTGAAGATTAGAAAATTTAGAAAAATAGTCAGAAGTTGGTGCAGAGGCTGTGCAGGTGACAGGAAATGCACCCTGCCAGCTTGGCAGCCATACTCTTTTCTTCTTGGCATCTCAGCTACCGTGTGACCACCCCGCCTTTTAATGACTGCTCTTTAAAACTTTAATTTTCAATTTAAAAATTGATTTAAAACTGTAAACTCCATCATTTCTTCTCTTCTCTATTGCAGAAAGTAAAACACACTCAATACAAAATAATTCAAGAAACAGAGAAATGCAAGAGGAATTGGGGTAGAACTCAGGGGTGGAACACTTACTTAGCAGATGTAAGGCTCAACACCCCCAGACCCCAAAGAAAGAAGAAAAACAAGAAATAAGGTAAACCTGTGTTGAAGGACTTTCAGAATAGTCAGTCTTTTGCTTGTATTAATCAATGAATTGTTTATTTATTTATAGCATGTATTAATCAATAAATCATGGATTCATTTACTCAAATATCCCAAGTTTCTTTCCTTTCAGAATTTTAGCTGAAGCCTCCACATGCAAGAACAATGGGAACCCGTTCTGAAGACAGGTATCGGAGAAATCTGTGGCCCACATACCACAACACAACAGAACCAGTCAGGCAGCTCCCAACCCCCATCTCTGACCTCAGGCCTATCTCAAATAAAGCTGGAAATCTGAAGGGAGACTGATGAAAAGCATGTCACAGTAAAGCACCTGTGTGTCATCCCCCATCCTGTCCCCATCCCTCTGCCTTGTCTGTTTCTCTCCTGCTGACAACAAAGGGAGAATGTGCACTTTGAGAATATTCAGTGGGGATTAAGAATGCCTGCAGGAAGGACAGTCTCTCTCTCTCTCTCTCTCTCTCTCTCTCTCTCTCTCTCTCTCTCTCTCTCTCTGTGTGTGTGTGTATGTGCGTTGTGCTGAGTGAATGAACTTTGGGCCATTCTTGCAGAGTTAGCTTACGATGCACTGGAATTTAAGGACATCCATGGACAATGCTCATTTCCTGCCCGAATTCTGAAAGCAGTCGGAGGAAGAAAGGGGGCACCAGAAGAAGGAGTGTACAGAGGGAGCAAATGAACTCAAATCCACAGGAGTCTTCCAGGCGGGCACTGTGCTGTCTTCTTCTCTGGGCCTCCGAGAAGCCCTGTGCTGGGGCTAGGCACTAAGGCTGAGGAGTGGGCTGCCAGGACACAGCTCAGGAAATGAATCTCAAGAGCAGAGACACAAGGAATGCTGCAGGGGAGAGAGAGAGAAGGAGGGAGAGAGAGAGAGAGAGAGAGAGAGAGAGAGAGAGAGAGAGAGAGAGAGAGAGAGAGAGAGAGAGACACCACACTACAGGGACAGACATCAGCAAGCCTGAGAGAGAACAGTCAGAACACACCAGCTAAGGAGAAAGACTTCTACCGCCTTCCTCTGACTCCTCGCCCACTGCCCAGCTTTGATAGCAGAAACAGAGAAGCAGCCCCGGAAAATGCTTTCCCAAAACAGACTCCTAAAGAAAAATAAGCATTCAGTACATGGAATTTTGTCATTGATTGTTTTGTGTGATAATCAAAGTCACTTCCTGAAATCAATTAGATACATTTCAAATGTATGAACGTATACCTTAAAGAGAAGCTTGAGTTTATTTAATGTGAGTTGAAATTATGGGACAGTTTTGGATAGTCTGTCCATTTTGACTTTGCATTAGTGACAACATGATCGATTCACATGAGGAAAAGATCAGGGTTCCTGGAAATCCCCACCACGGGAGTGCATTTACTTGGAAATTGCAGTTGACGAGGGCATCATTGGCACAGCTTCGGTCCCTGATATTGTCTCTACCAAAGACGAGGAGATTACGAGTCCCCTTTCTATTTTAAAGTCACATAGTTGGAAAGCACCTATCAGGAAGTTTATAGAGTTCAGGTGACTTTTTGTTTGCTTGCTTTTCCAGACTCTGTGTGGCCCTGGCTGTCCTGGAACTCCCCATGTAGACCAGGCTGGCCTCATACTCACAGAGATGCACCTGCCTCTGCCCCCTGAGTGCTGGGATTAAAGCTGTGTTACCACACTCAGCTCTCAGGTGGTTACTATTTTAAGTGTATGACTGCTTGTTTGCGTGTGTATCCATGCACCTTATGCCTGCAGGGCTTATGAAGGCCGGCAAAGGGTGTCAGATTCCCTGGAGCTGGAGTTCCAGGCTGCTGTGAGCTGCCTGCTTTGGGTCCTGGGAATGGAAGTCGGGACTTCTGTATCAGCGGCATGTGCTTGAACTACTGAGCCATCTCTCTAGACCCTCAGGTGACTTTTGCTTGAAGAAAATGGGTTAAATCCTACCTCAACTTCTCACTACTGCGAGATTCACAGCATGGAGAGCCTCCAGTTTCTTTTTTTTTCTTTTTTTTATTAATTTATTTATTTATTAAAGATTTCTGTCTCTTCCCCGCCACCGCCTCCCATTTCCCCCCTCCCCCAATTAAGTCTCCCCCCAGCCCGAAAAGCAATCAGGGTTCCCTGTCCTGTGGGAAGTCCAAGGAACCCCAACCTCCATCCAGGTCTAGTAAGTTGAGCATCCAAACTGCCTAGGCTCCCACAAAGCCAGTGCGTGCAGTAGGATCAGAAACCCATTGCCATTGTTCTTGAGTTCTCAGTAGTCCTCATTGTCCACTATGTTTTATCCCAGAGCCTCCAGTTTCTTATTCAAGGAGTGGTATAGAAAGTACACTTCCATGTTTCCCTCATCCACGACATCACCAGCATAATAGCAAGTTCACATCTGTGTTATGAGACCAGACTTTCCCTGTCTCTCTCCTAGAGAGAATGGAAGACTTGAGAAATCAGCTTAATCTTGTCCCTCACAGCTAATGGCCTCCTATGTCGAGAAAGATGATAGCATTCTCCCATTCTTAGCAAGAACAAACAAACAAACAAAATACCCTATTAAATGAGGTCATTTCGGGCCCTGGAGAAGTGGAAAGCATCACACCGACTTCCCATGGCCAGGCCTGTGTGGCAATCCACCCCGGGCACAGAGCAGTAAACACTCTGGGTTTGTGGAGTTTCCTTAGAAGCAAACTAGATAGATTGCTAAGTGTACAGCTGAGTCCTGGTGGAATCAGGGCCTAGATTTTTCACTATTTCTAAGACAGTGGAAATGTCTGAAGTATTCAAAAGAAGTTCACAATGACAGTCACTAAAAAAGAAAGATGTATTTATTTTTATATGTGTCTGTTAGTGTTTTGCCTGCTTGTATGTCTGTGTGTCACGTGTATACAGTGTCCATGGAGACCAGAAGAGAGCATGAGATCCCCTGGAACAGGAGTTACAGCTGTGAACTGTCATGCGGGTGCTGGGAATCCACTGCTGGTCCCTGGAAGAGCAGTACATCCTCTGAACTGCTGAGCCATCTCTCCAGCGCAAGGGAAGCTTCTTATGCCAAAGATTTTGGTTTTATTTCTTGGTACTAAATACAGAAGTAGCCATATTTTCACATATTTATTATTCCTCTCTCTTTTTTTAGTTAATTTTTGTTTTGTTGTTTGTGTTTGCTTTGGTTTTTAAGACACTGCTCCTGAACTCCTAATCGTCCTGCCTCCCCGACCCCAAATTGAGATTACGGTGTGCACTTACTACAGGCTATTCCTTTATTTTCACAAGTCTTTTCTTGCCGTTTACTGTGCTATTCCGATGACCTATATTAAGATTTCCTGGAATTCTTGTCAGTACTTGAAAAAGAGATATAAAATTTGTCATTTGGCATTAAATGGCATGAAGTCTAAAACAGAACTGGAAGCAGAGGCAGACATTAGGTGTTCTCGGACTTATTTTTGAGGCAGGGTCTCTCACTGAACCAGAAAGCCCCAGTAACTGTAGGGGTTCCCCTGCTGGCTTCACAACAGGCAGGGATCAGAGTGAGGTAAGAATGAAACTCAGCTCGGTCCAATTTTATTGTAACCAGAGCGGACCAGGATTTCTAGTTTCTGGCCCAGATCCTTTTAGTTTAGCCATATTTAAGCACAGCACAATTTTGGGAAAAAAGTATTCAGATAACAATGAACTCAGTCCCAAGTGCACATAATTTAAGACATGTTTACATTGAGATTCTTTACAATGTACATCCGGCTTCTTTCACAAGAATGGATACTGTTGACTCAGAGATAGTGCCCAAGATTTAGGGTCTAGGAAGCTATACTGAGGTAAGCATAGGGCCTGTGGGTGTCGTGATTGGCCTGACCCTAAGATAACGTACAAGTCACTTAGGCTGTTGTAAGACACAAGTGACATTACTCGTAATAATGGGTTTTATGGTCTAAACGCAATGCTTAAGATTTAGGGGAAACGGTCTAGGATAAGTAAAACCATAAATTCGGGATGATATGGGAAGAGCCTGTCTCATCAGACGGCAAAGGATCAGCAGGTTGTAAAACCCCACCATTCCAGGCATTCCAGGAAGATCAGCTATGTCCTATTCCACTGCAGGGGTTAGCTGTGTGTTTAACCTTCCTGGCTTCCCCAGAGCTTATCTGTGTGCACAAGGCCTTTTTGCCCTCTACAAACCACCCTCATGTCTGTGCCTTCGAGGGTCTGGGATTACAGGCATGTGCCGCCACGCTGGGGCATCAAGATATAAAACTCAGGTCCTTGGGCTTTTGTGGAAAGTATTTTGCTGAGTAAGCCACCTCTCCAGCACCCACAACAGATATTCTTATTAGGCAAAGGAGCACACGGGATGGAGAAAAAGTTTATTGTTTGAGAGTAGTCAGGAATGCAATCGAGACAGCACCATGTTCCTCCTCTATTTATGCCAGAACAATCCATGATGTTCAGTATCACAGCATCCCCAACTCTCCAACTGAGTATGACAGCTTTTTTTGTGCTCCCCTCAAAAAAAAGCAATAAAAATTTTCAGCATCTAGCTAGGCAGTGGTGGTGCATTCCTTTAATTCCAACACTCCAGAGGCAGAGGCAGGTGAATTTCTGTGAGTTGGAGCCTGGTCTACAGAGTGAGATGCAGGACAGCCAAGACTACACAAGGAAACCTGCCCTTCACCCCCAAAAACAAACAAACAAACAAACAAACAAACAAACAAACAAAAGAATTTTCACAAGCTTGAAACGGATAAAATTCAAATTTGCATAAACCCTGTTAAAAGTCACTCTCTTGTTATAGTAGACACTTGTTTACTCTTGCTAGCTCAGAAGTCTATCCACCTTTCTTGTAATTATAGCACACTGCTTTCTATCTGGGAAATCATGCCTCCCAGGCTCTGACTGTGTGGTTCTTCTGGGACTTGATCAACGCGCAGTTGCCAAAAGCGGGCCTCACCACTGTGACCAGAAGGTTAGAATATACTCATTTCCTATCCACAGACATGTAACCCAAACCAGGCTGGTGATCCGCAACTCCCCAAATATTTCTGTTGCAACTGACAACAAGTTCTTCATTTTGCAGGATCTGCTAGCTGTGATGGGGATGGGGATTAGAACTGTGCTCAGGAGAAGGCACATGATGGTCGAGGATGGGAACATGCTACCTGTGAATATCTGCCCTCCCAGAAGACAACAGAGCCAAGAAGAGGCAGTGATCCCACAGCTGGGAACACCTTGGATCTCCCAGGTGTATGAGTCAACACGGCCCTTTCCGTTCTCCCGTTCTAGAATTCGCATGGATTTCTGGGATTGCACCTGACAGCGCTCTGAGGCGATGGCTGGTGGAAGATAGGCTTCAGCTTTGTGGGCTTTCCACATACGCTGGTGAGGAGTGGGTGACAGGAGGAACACTGCAGTCTGGTGCCTCAGCAAATTCCACATGGGAGCACAAATAAGGACTAATCATCTCTGAATCATTGATTTTCCTTTATCATTCACCAGCTTAGGCCAACGTAAATAAAGACAGATGGTCCTAATCACATGGCTGGGCTGTGTTTTCTAGCACCCGTCAGCAGCAAAGTTCTGTAGACATCACAGCCTGGCAACTCCATCACCATTCCCTCTAGCAACAAAACACGCCTCGTACACACAGTGAGAGGTACAACAATAATGGAACCATGGACACTTGCTTTCTAACAAGGTAAAATTTTAAAGTAATAGGATTTGGGTTGAGATGATTAAAAAAATTAAATAAAGGGGGGATGAAACCCTCCCCTACTTCAAATACAGAGAAAAACCTGCATACCTTAATTAATTAAAATTTTAAATGAATAAATGCACCCCAAAGTAAGAAAGTATTTTTGTATTTCCTTTTTACTTGTGTGCATGCACATACGTGCATGTGGAGGAGATGGTGCCTTGCTAGGATTAGTTCTCTCCTTCCACCACATGGTCCCAGGGCATCCAGGTCACTGGGCTTAGCAGCAAGCACCTTTACACATTAAGCCATCACTTCAATCCAAGAAGGAGAATTTTAAAGAAGGGATATGAAAAAAAAGAATAGGGAAGCTACCCAAACTGTCAACATAAACAGTATGACACTATCTGTCAACACTTCAGCCAGCTGCACTCAGTAGAACTGGGTCTTTAAGGCCAGAACCAGGATGAGTATGGTGGCTTCTGGCCCCGAGCAGTGGGAACTAGGCTTCCCACAGAAGTCTTTAATAAGCTGCCACGGCTGTGACTAAGAGAACTGGCATTCCAGGTTTTGCCCAGGAAGGCCTAGAACTCATTACATATAGTCCAGCCCAAGCTGGTCTCAGATTCACAGTGATCCTCCTGCTTCAGCCTCCTGCATTTTGAGATAACAAGTGTGAGTGGCCATCTTCAACCATTTACAATTTAAACTATGAGGTACAAAGCCTTTATACATAAAGATATAGTCCTACATCACCTAAGGATGCACTGTAAGAAGTCCATTGCTATGCAGTAGAAACTCTATTTGACTATTACAGAATGTACGTTCATGAACCTAGATGGTATAGGCTACTAACAAGTAAGCCTCATGGTACAGAAGTATGTATATATATTGTATGACATATATATGATAAAGACAACCCCAGGATCATGATAAGCAAAACAACAGAAGATCAAATCAGACACAAAATAAAATGATGCAATCAGAAGAAATGGTAAACAGGAAAGAAGTGGAGCTGCTTTGGGCATAAGATGATAGCAGGACTAGAGTATCTTAATGAGGAGGCATATAGTCAAACAGCAATAAAATATAGTACATTAAATAATATAAGCAAGTAACATGGTCACCATTATTATGATCCAGTTTATAATCATACATGTTGTATGCCTGGAATGGAATCTAAGGACTACATGCTAGGCAAGAACTCTACCATGGAGCTTTCCCAGTCTTGCTATATGTTATATGGCTGGCAGAGCAGCAGGCACGTGTCAGCCAGTGTCACTACACCACATGGTGCCCTGAGCTATGTGGTCAGTGGATAGTAGGAAATCTTCAGCTCTATTATAATCTTGGAGGCTATCATCACATATGCGGCCTGTCTTTGACTTGGCATGGGACATGTATTTGCATCTAAGAAACTAAAGCAGTGTGTGAAGTCTTTCTGTCCCTCTATTGCTTTTATTGGTTAGTGAATTAAGAAACTGCTTTGGCCTGTGATAGGGTAGAGTAGAACTAGGCTGGGAAAAGTAAATTGAATGCTGGGAAAAAGAAAGCAGAGTCAGGGAGACGCCATGTTGCCTTGCTGGAGACGACGCTGGATGCTAGACAGAACTTTACCTGGTAAGCCACAGCCACGTGGCAATACACAAAATAGAAATGGGTTAACCAAAGATATAAGAGCTAGCTAGCAATATGCTTAAGCTACTGGCCAAGCAGTGATTCAAATGATAGAGTTTCTGAGTGATTATTTCAGGTCTGGGAAGCTGGGAATGAAAAGGCAACCTCCTACAACACTAAAGTATCAAAATCGTTGAGTCTTGATGAAACTGGTAGGCTAAGCTACCCCTAGGTATATCACTAGAGCCTAAAGCACCTTTGGGATTTCCATGGCAATCATCCCCCATCAATGACACATTCATATTAGACACACCTTCCTAATCACCGTAGGCCACCAGATGGGGGCAAAGCCCTGGATGAGGTCCTTGGCACTGTAATTCTGGATCACAATAATAATGACTCTGCCACTTGCTTAATGCAAAAAAAAAAACCCCAAAAAAACCATTTAGTAAACATATTATTTCAGCTCTTGGGACTAACACCCTCCGCAAACTCTGAAGCTTGGGTAGGAAGCAAATTTCGAATGGATTTTATTGCCTTGTTGAGCTGCTTTTCTGGTTTGTATACATTACTTATTAACCATTTTTATCAACCATCATTTTTACCTAGTTCTTAAGATTAGAACAAGTCTTTTGGAGTTTATTATTTTTACAGTGAATACACTTCCTTAATTCTTGTTCCCACTCTCACAACCAAGGCATTTTGTAACAGAGGCTGACTGTTCACGCACAAGTGCACATTCATGAAGTACTGGACACTGGATTGCTAAAGACGCAAGTCTTATGCTTCGGTTTTAATTCTTAGTGCTCAGCCAATGAACACTACTGGCAGCAGAGCCCTTGCTGTCCTAGCACAGAAAAACCAATGTATTGAAAAGTGGAGCAATCCCAAGTCTCTTTCCACTGTACTACAAGGTGGCGGAATAACACAATGGGAGGATCACCAGGCTGGTGATAAGGAGGGCAGGAATCTGGCTCTTAACAGTCTTCTCCCTTGGAGACTTGCCTTGCAACCAGCCACCTCCCTGTTTCTGTTTCCAGGTGTATAAAATGGAGATTACATCAACAAGCCCCCAAGCCCCAACTTGTCTGAAGATGGAATCCTGGAAACCTGGGCCTGAATCCTTTCCTGATAGGACTCCCATGTGTCCTCAAGCAAGATAACTTCACTTTGGTACTTTTCACTGGATTCCATGGCTCCTGAGCCCCTTTCCACTGATACTACGGGGAGTTACCTTGGCCAAGTCCCCAGGACCTCTGCAGATCTCTGCTTCACCCAGTTTGTTTATTTTGAAGTGCTGAGGACAGAACCCAGGGCCTCGCAGCACAGTAGGCATGTGCTCTCCAGTTGAGCTACACTCATAACTTTTGTGATATCAGCTTTAACCCATCCATCCAGCGTTTATGTTTTTTAAAAAGAGATTTTTATTTTATGTGTATGAACATTTTCCCTGCATATATGTTATGTGCACTGTGTGCACGCAGTGCCCTCGGAGGCCGGAAGAGGACATTGCCCTCTCTGTGACTGGAGTTACAGAAGGCTGTAAGCCCCCTGTGGGTGTTGGGATTTGGATACAGGTTCTCTGGAAGTGTGCACTTAACCACTGAGGTGCCAGCCCTCTTACTTCTAGATGTGTGATGGCTGAGAGGCAACATGGCATCAAATGAATCGTAGATAAGGAGTTGGCTTAGAGAATCAGGAACGCATACAATGAATGCTAATTTATATAATCACAACACAAAACCTGGGATCCCTTGCAAGCCCACCACAAACCCAGTTACTGTGTCTGACTACTGACGCACCCCAGAAAACCCACAGGTTTTCCTGTGCCCCAAACCACTGCAGAGTTGACTGAATGGTTTTCCTAGGTGAAGCAGCTTTGACAGGAAGTAGTGTGTGAGTCACCAGGTTCCTTCAATCATTTTGCAATGTCTCAACCCTGGTTGACAGTAAACTGGGCACTTCTGATTTAGTATGAATTGCTGGTTCCTTTGGCTGTGCACAAAAATTGTTTCTCTAGGTAATAGTCTACTCAGGGAAGATTTCATGAAAAACTGACATCTTGTCCTGAAGTGCAAAAACCAGTAAAAGCATGCTTCACCCCAGGACCGACTCTTAGACTTCGGTTAACTCACTTGGCCAGCAGCCTTTAGGAAGCATGTGCAGAGTCACACTAGGCGTGCGTTTTGGATGCAGCTGTCTCTAAGCTGCTCGAGTTCTGTGTCTTATAGGAGTTGTGTCAGATGGACTCAAAAGGGCTGAAGAAAATAAGGTCGATTTTCCTTACAGCAACAAGAGTTCATAATAACATGGAAATGGTAATGGCAGCTGAGAAGCGCAAGAACAAAATGAAAGAACATGAGGCCAAGAAGGTTTTTAAGAGAAAGATAGCACCAATGGTAGAACACCTGCTTGACATGCTCAAAGCCCTTAGGTTGAGTTCCCAGCACCACATACACACCCAAAATCACACACACACACACACAGCCATATACACACAATCACACACACACACACACACACACACACAATAATATCAACAAGATAGCTCATATCAAAAGGTCATCCAGCAGAAGTCACCGAATATTGGAAAATGTAATGTAATACTTCATTGAATATTGGAAAATGTAATGTAATACTTCAAAAGAATACATATCATGTATCTTTTGCCCTCAGGTGCTGAAATGGCTTTGGAACTCACTACTTGTTTGGTTTGCTGGATTTTTAAATGACTGTCATTCTATACTCATATCTTGGGCCTGAGAACCTTCAAAAGTGAAGAAGAAGGCAGGGAAGAGTTCAGTCTACATATTGACTTTAAAACTTCCTGAAGGAAAAAAAAGATGAAAAAGAAGTGTGTGTCATACTCAGTGAGCTCACTGCTTACTGGCAGGTTGATAAGAATCACTGAGTACTGCAAACAAAATACCACAGATTGGAGAGAGACATGAGTATCCCAAGGGTCTTGCTGACAGACACAGCAGCTCAGCCTCCCACATGAGGACAGCGAAAGGTTAGAGCAGGATTCCCTGGAATCTTGCAGGGTGTAGGTGACTATTACACTTAATCTCGGCTAATCCTTCGTTAGAAATGTTCTAATGCAGAGATTATCGCCCAGTGATCTGGGACTCAGTCCTGATCCACCTGCTGCTTTCACAGTGCCAGACTTGGCAGTAGCCTTCCACTGACCCCAAACCATCTCAGACAGGCACAATGTGCCTACTGTGGAGTAACGTTCTCAGATGCCGCCCTCTCCTTTATCAGAAATGAAGAGGGATAAGACTCAGGCCTATAGAACAATCATGGTGAAACACAACTGAATCAGGTGCCCAACCCTCACAGCCCTTAAATTTTTCTTTGATGTCTGTATTGATGAATCAATCTCCAAAACAGTGATTCTAAATTCTCTTTGCGTGTATAGTTACAACTCCTAGTAAAAAGAAAACGATTTCAATTATGTAGGAGAAAAAAATTCCAGAAGATTCTCACAGCATGGTAACTATAATTATTCTACTGCACTGTGGCCTGACCTAGTGGTGCACATCTGTAATCTTAGCACTGGAGGGGCAAAGGCAAGAAGGGCATGAGATATAGACCAGCTTTGACTATGAAGCATGTTCAAGGTCACTCTGGTATTTAAAAGACCCCGTTTTAAACAGACAGACAAACCCATTAATTACTATATTGATATTTGAGTTTGTTAAGAAAGATCTTGTTTGTTTGTGTGCTTATTTTAGGGGTTGGGAAATGAACCCAGAGCTCCACATATGCTATTGAGGTTCTACCCCTGAGCCATTAAGAGCCCCTAAGAGAACAGATGTTCTCATGAAGAAACACAAGGTAGCCATGTGAATTGATAGACATGTTAATTAGCTTGGTTGTGGCAATCATTTCCTTTCTCTCTCTCTCTCTCTCTCTCTCTCTCTCTCTCTCTCTCTCTCTCTCTCTCTCTCTCTCTGTGTGTGTGTGTGTGTATGTGTGTCTGTGATGTTCACAATCACTAAGGAAAAGAAAAAAATTCAGAATAAAAGTCACTTGTGCTGGGTGTGGTGGTGCACCTTTGATTTCAGCACCCAGGAGGTAGAAACAGGGAGATCTTTGTGAGTTTGAGGCCAGCCTGGTCTACCTGGTAAGTTCAAGAACACCCAGGCCTACATAGTGAAACACTGTTTCAAACAAACAAACAAACAAACAAACACACACACATAAAAGAGCCATTTGTAAAAACAGAGCTTTTAAATACTGTACCCTCACATAATATCACAGCAGTCTAGCTGAGATATTTTCATACATTTTGATGTAATCAATCAAATGTGTCAGTGTTCCTATCAATGAGGGCTACCCTGTGGTTTTGTTTTTCTATCAGAACAGGGTGTTGATGAATTCAAAGTCTTCTCATTTGGTCAACAGACAATTCCATTACACTTGACTTTCCTCTAGTTGCATATGTTCACCATGGTGTGCCAAAGATTTCAGGTATTTGTTTGGTTTTTCTGTCTCTGGTGCTGAAGCAGACCAAACAAGTAGAAACCCTGTTCCCAGCACCTACAGCAGGTGGCTCACAACCACCGGTAACTCCAGCTCCAGAGGATCAAAGCTGTGGACACAGTTACACACACACTAGATAGTTTAAGAAAGCTACAGGGGTCTTCTTGAATGCAAGCAGAGAAAGGACATACGCCAGGTCTCCTAGCTGCTTTCATTGCTGGGATCAACACCTCAACCATGTGGTTATTTCACTCATGGCTCTCAGCCCACCTTCTACCACTGAGGGAAGCCAGGGCAGGAGCCAGAGCAGAGACCAGAGAGGAACCTCCTGACTGGCTTGTTCCCCATGGCTTCCTCGTCCTGCTTTCTTATACAACCCAGAAACAGCTGTCCAGAGGTGGCATTGCCCACAGTGGACCGGGTCCTTCCACATCAGTCAATCAGTAATATACTCCATAGGCCAATCTAATAGGGGCAATTTTTCAGCTGAGATCCCCTCTTTCCAGATGACTCCAGTTTGTATTAAGTTGACACAAACAAATAAACAACAAACAAACAAACCCCTAACTAGTATCACAGCCAAAGTTATAGAATTCTACTTTGTCAGAAACTGACAAAATCACACACAGACAGAACAACACTATAGCTACTACTATTTATTATTATCATTAATTATCATTTTACTAAGGTCCTGGATGCTCACAGGTCCAGACCTGATGATGGTCTCTGTGCTGAGTTCTGGGGTGGTGTCACATGGCAGGCAACAGGCAGCACATGAGTGTCATGTCTGTGTCTCAAAACTATAGTTATTTGGATTTAGATACAGGAGAAGAGTGACAACCTTTGCTTCTACTGAGTTTCTGAGTTCATTCGGTATTCATGCTGAAACAGGGTTCCATACTGTTTACTAGGAGGTCAATAGATAGTTGAAAGCCTTACACTATAAACACAAGGAACATGAGGTATGGACCTCTAGTGTGCTAGACAAGCACTCCACCACTGAGCTGGACGCCCCCCCCCCTTTTTTTTGAGTCAGGTTCTTATTCTCTCGACTGATTTCCTATTTGCTACAGAACACAGACTAGCTTCAAGCTTACAGTTATTCTCCTGCCTTAGCTTCTCAAGGACTAGACACTAGGTACCCACAAGGTGAACATGCATATATGAAAGCAAAACACATACCCACATAAAAAAATAAATAAATCTTTTAAAAATATGCATTGAATAATATTTTTTGAAGTTTAAAAGAAAGGCATAGCTATACATTAGTATTCTTCGGGCACGTTGCAGAGTTTCAAATTTTTCAAAGGTAAACTCATATTGAAAAACTAAAAAGATGATCTTATAATTCTAGTAGCTGGAAGAACAATTCAATGGAATGAACTCCTCGGTTTGCCAGATCAGCTTTTAACACAGGTAATTGCTTTGCCCTAAAACGTCCTTTACAGATCATCAGGAAAATGCAGAGCTGTATGGGATAAACTCATGCTCGAAGATGACGGCGAGCACTTCTGCGCTCTCCCACCAATGCCAGGTAACTCAGAGAGAACACTGTAAAACGCGAAGAACACTTGCTGCTATGCTCATCAACACACTATGAATTCATTAAGGCAGGGCACCACAATTAGGAAATACCTTTTCTTTGACGGATTGAACCAGTCACACTTTAAAATATGTGTTTAATTTTTATTTATGTGTATGTATGGGTGCCTGCATGAATTTATGTGTGCCACATGCCTGCAGGTGCACACAGAGGCCAAAGGGCATCAGATCCCATGCAACTGAAGTTATGTGTGGTTATGAACCTCCTGATATAGGTTCTAGGAACCAAACCTAGTCTTCTGCAAGAGCAGCAAGGAACAGTTCTTCCAGCCCCTAAGTAAATATTTTTAAATTATCATCAAAAACCAGAAGTTAGATAGGCCACTTTAATGCATTGTTATGAAACAAGTTTAACTTATTTGTTCAGAGTCTCTTTTACTTAAAAAAAAAACTTAGATTTTTGAAAACAACTTAAAAACTTCTTTATTTAAAAAGTGTGTGTGTGTGCATGTGTGCAGAAGAAGACAGAACAGGGGTCAGATTCTTTGGAACTGGAGTTACAGGTGGTTATGAACTCCTGATATGGGTACTAGGAACCAAACCTGGGAGTTAATGGCGAGCACTGGGCCTGAACTCGGGTTCTCTACAAGAGCAGCAGGTGCTCTTAACCACTGAGCAATCTCTCCAGATTTACAGCATTTCTCTTCTGCTAGATATGAATAAAAATAGTAGAAAGTACAAACAAGAAGTGCTGATCTTTCTAGAATCCAACCTCTAAAACACAGACTTGATGATAGCTTTACAATAACCTAGAAAAACCTAAAGGAAGCTGAGGGATACTAAAGGAAAAAGAAGATGAAGAAACTATACTCAGTTCTCAGTTCTCTGAACTAAGTAGAAAGGAACATGACAGAGGTAAAATATGAGTTGGAGGCTTAGTTCAGTGGTAGAGAAGAAAACCAGAAACATAGATATTAAATAAACAGTTGATGTTCGCAGGACATCCATGAACATACAACACCACTGCACATGTAAGGAAGAAATCATTGCACATGTAAGGAAGAAGAAGTATGTGCCTTCAGAACATTTTGGAAGTTGAAAAGTAAAGAGAGCAAATTAGTACAAACAATGTTAAAGCCACTTGTTAACAAACCATCTTCAGAAAATTTAGGATCAAGAGCCTTCATCAAGTATACCTAAGGCTTGTGGAAGGTTGGAAAAGGATCAGTAGTGAGTTCAAGGCTAACTTGGGCTGTTCATCAAGTTCCAGGACAGCCCGAGCTACGTAGACCTTACCTAAAAAATATACATATAAAACGATCATTTTTCAGCCCAGTGTGGAGGCACACGCTTTTAATCCCTGCACTCTTGATGCAGAGGCAGGAGAATCTCTGAGTTTGAGGCCAGTCTGGTCTACATAGCGAGTTTCAGGACAGCCAGGACTACATAGAGAGACCCTGTCTCGAAAAACAAACAGCAGTAAAAACAACAACAACAACAACAACAACAAAAACCTCTAACTGAAAATTGTGAAAACTAGACACAACTCATATTTACAGGAGTGATCCAGTGACTGAATGTACAGAATAAATTGGAACACAGTCATGCAATGGAAGAGTTCACAGCAATCATCACTGCAATACAAAATACAGACGACTCTCACAGAAATAATATTGAACATGAAGTCAGACACTTACTATATGATTCCAACTTGATGAAAATCAAAGAAGAAAATTAATCTATGATGAATAAATCAGGGAGTTAAAGAAGAGCTTCTGGGCTATGGTCATGCTCTACAATTTAATCTGAGCCATGATTCTATATAGATTTGTACCCACTGAGCTGACCACTTAATTTTATATGTTTCTGTGTACATTACAGAACAACTAGACAATGAGAGAGGGACAGAATAAAAGCAGGGGAAGAGAGGAGATCAGATTATTTTATCATGCCATTATTTTACACAACATAATGTAATTTGGAAAGCACCAAGAATCAATACTAAGCTCTGGGTCTGTGGCAGTAGCTCTGCTGTTGGAACGCTTGCTTAGCTTGTAGAAAAGGACCAGGGTTGGATCCCCAACATGGTGACTCAGACCTGGAACCCCAGCAGGAGGACTGGAAGGCCTCAGTCATCTTTAGATACAGAGTAAGTTTGAGGGCAGCCTAGACTATATGAGACCTGGTCTCAAAAAAAAAATCAAAAAGAACCTGTGGTAACTTCTTCAACAGTTTTTGTTTTGTTAGGAGGTCTCAAAGTCCGGCACATTCAAGCAGTGCTGTGTTTGTTCTTTGGTTATGTCGCCCATTTTGCGAATGATTCATCTTAGTGCAATTTGTCCTCCAACAATAGCAGGCTTTACGAACACAATTAACTAAACCACGTACTTAGACCTAGGGACCACTGCCAATGAGCATCAAGCAGAGCACCCTTGTGACATGGCTGTTTTGCTCACTGCAAGGAGGAAAAATTAGGTATGGCTTGGGAAAAAATTCTCACAAAGGGTTACTCGGAAGTACATCCTCTGCAAAAGGTGAGTACCTGAATTACATTCAGAACACTAAGAAGGAAGACTTTAGGGAGTGGGAGAGAGGCTCAGCAGTAAAGAGCCCTGGCTGCCCTTGCAGAAGACCCATTCGTGACTCACAGCCATTTTTAACACCAGTTCTAGGGAATATCTTCCTCTGGCCCCTCGGGCACCTGCATGCTACACACAAGTACATGCAGAAAAAACTTGTATGTACACACATAAAATAGCTGTGCTTTAAAAAAATAGCGTTCTATATAATTTTAATGTTTTGTTTTTGTTTTTGAAACAGGATTTCTCTGTGTAGATTTGGAGCCTGTCCTGGAACTTGCTCTGTAGACCAGGCTGTCCTGGAACTCACAGAGATCCACCTGCCTCTGCCTCCTGAGTGTTGGGCTAAATGCATGCACCACTACTGCCAACCAAAAATAATAGTTTTAGAAGTCAAAATATTGGGACTGTAGAAAGGTGCAGTGGTTAACAGCACTTACTGTTCTTGAATGGGTCCCATTCCCAGCACCCCACATCAGGCAGCCCCCAACTACCTATGAGTCCAGTTTCGGGGGACCCGATGTCTTCTGGCTTACTTGACACAAAATAAATAAATAGATAGATATAGATAGATAGATAATGTAAAAATAAAAAAGTCAAAATATCATAATATAATAGACACCTACTATTCATTAGAGTCAACTAGACTAAGATACATGTACAAAGTACAAAATGTAATTTAAAATGTTTATATTTATAGAAATTTGGAATCAGAAGATGAGACAGATAATTAATCATTGCATGTGTGTGTGAGTGTGTTAGGTTCTCACTATTAACTCTGACTGGATGTGTCCTGGAACTCACTATGTAGACCAGGCTGATCTTGAATTTACAGAGATCTGCCTGCCCCTGCCTGCCCCTGCCTGCCCCTGCCTGCCTCTGTTTGCCTCTGCCTTGACAGGTGCCACCATGACTGGCTCAAAAAATTTTATTTGCAGAGATTGTTTTACTGGTTTGCCTTGAAATTTGAGGGGTTTTGGGTTTTTTAGGTGTATGGGTGTTTTACCTATATGCATGTCTATGCACTACGTGCCTGTCTAGTGCCCTCTGAGGCCAAAAGAGGGCAATGCACCCCTGTAATTGTAGTTACAGACGGTTAAAAGATGCTGTGTGGTTCTGAGAAGAAGAGCAGACATTGTTCTTGACCACTGAGCCATCCCCAGCACCTGGTTTCTATATTCTCAAAATAATACATTAATTTTGGATACTACTCTGCTCAATAAAACATTTAAATTGGAAAAAAATTTGAATTTTATAAAAGAAAAGAAGTTTCAGCTGGGCAGGGATGGCGCACACCTTTAATCCCAGCACTTGGAGGCAGAGGCAGGTGGATCTCTGTGAGTTCGAGGCCAGCTTGGTCTACAAAGTGAGGACAGCCAGGGCTACACAGAGAAACCCTGTTAAGAAAAACCAAAAAGAAAAGAAAAGAAGTTTCACTCACCATCTGAAGTAATAATATACTATAGTCAGTGTCCTGAGACTAAGACCAAATCATAGCTATACATTTTAATTCTACCTCTGAGCTTCCACAAATCAAGAAGCCAGACACACTAATCTTAAAATGGGCAAAGACGTGTCCCAAAGAGGAAACACACGGCAAGGATCCAACAAGCGTGTGGAGTGTGAAGCAGCATCTAATCGCTAGCCGTCCAACACAACTCTCACAGGAAGTCATCCTTAACAAGCATGGACTCGTCACACGAGTCAGCCCAGCACGCGCAAGGCCCCGGCGGGGTCTGATCCCCAGTGCTTAAAGAAAAAGGAAAAGCCATGGATGAAAATTATGCAGGAAGTGTTGGGAAAGAAAATTTAATTTGGAGTGAAATTTAGCACTGTGCTGAGGAGACAGAGGAGAGATCAAACAAACCAGCCCCACCATTAGACAGAGAGAAGACACTGCCACTGTTGCATTCTCTGCTTAGGCATTGTCTGCCTTCTTTCCTTCTTTCCTTCTTTCCTTCTTTCCTTCCTTCCTTCCTTCCTTCCTTCCTTCCTTCCTTCCTTCCTTCCTTCCTTCCTTCCTTCCTAAGTTGAAAAGCACTAAGTATCTCTAGCTACCATAAAATAAGGAATTCCATGTTTATTTGAAAATTTTATTTATTAAAAATTTATTTATCTAATATGATTTATTTTATGTGTGAGTGTTTTGCCTACATTTTATGCACCATGTGTGTGCTTGGTGCCCACAGAGGTCAGAAAGCACTGCATACCCTTGAGCTGGAGTCACAGAGTATGAACCACAAGGTGGGGCCTAAGAATTAAACCCATGACCTCTGTAAGGGCACCGAGTGCTCTTAACTGCTAAGCCATCTCTCCAGCGACTCCATTTTTCTCTTAAAGGCACAGTAGTATGCTGATGGACTCTTTCAGCTAGCTACCCATGTAGTACAACTCCAGAGTTTTACAAGATGTTATGACTACCTATTATTTTTTTCAGGAAGGATAGCTCTCTATCGCCTGGGCTAGCCTTGAATTTGAGATCCTCTCATTTCATAGAGTGATGGGACTATAGGTGTGCACCATCTTGCACCATCAAAAAAACAGCATTTACTATAACTGCCTGCAAAATACAGAAAAAAAAAACTGGCTTGAGAAAGAAACTTTTAACCTGATCCATGGTAAAAAGTGTCACCTCCAAGGTCTGATGGTAGATTTCTTGGCACACTGATTATCGATACCAGAAATAATAATCTAGTGTGGAATTGAAGCCCCCAACCCTTTCCCCATTTTGGGTTTCATGTAGCCTAGGCTTGCCCTGACCTTCTGATTCATCTGCCTCTTCCTTCAAGTGCTAGGACTATAGGCGTGTTCCACAACACCGATGGGTGCATAGTGCTGGGGATCAAATCTACTGCTTTGTGCATGGCAGGTCCTAGAAGCACAGGGGTGCCATGAATGACTATAGAATGACTGTGAGGATGGAGAGCTCAGGGACGGTTACCTGGGGAACAGAGCCTCTTCCGTCTTTCCTGGGCATCTAAGGCAGATTACAAGACCGCAGTGACTAGTTACTTGTTTCCTCCCTCGCTTCTGCTTGCATTTGCTCTTGGATGTTTCCTCTTTCATGGTGTTACTGCATTTATCTCTGCATTTGTTCTCATGGGTCCTGACGACTAAACTCAGGTCGCAGGCCTGGCAGCAAACATCTTTGCTCACTGGTCATTTTGCCTCTTTTAAAAATGATGCTGGGGTGGGGCGGTGGTGGCGCATGCCTCTACTACCAACACTCGGGAGGCAGAGGCAGGCAGATCTCTGTGAGTTCAAGGCCAGCCTGGTCTACAGAGAGAGTTCTAGGACTGGCTCCAAAGCTATACAGAGAAACCCTGTTTTACAAAAAACAAACTGTAGTGATGAGGCGAGCAGGCCTGCTTTTTGTCCCGCCCAGTCCCGCATGGCGCCCGGTCCTGCACGGTTAGCTTAGCCCCGGAAATAACAACACACAAATTGTATTCTTTCAAACACTGCCTGGCCCATTATATCTGTCCTCTTACTGGCTAATTCTCACATCTTGATTAACCCATTTCTAATAATCTGTGTAGCACCACGAAGTGGTGGCTTACTCGGAAGATTCAGCATGTCTGATCTGGCGGCTGGCTCCCTGATGTCTGGTTCACTTCCCTTCTTCCCAGCATTCTGTTCTGTCTACTCCACCTATCTAAATTCTGTCCTATCAAAGGGCCAAGGCAGTCTCTTTATAAACCAATGAAAATAACACATAGACAGATGACCCTTCTCCATCACAAACAAACAAAAATGATGCTGGGAATTATTGAGCATGGGGCGCTGTGGTGGTTTGAATAAAAATGGTCCCAAAGGGAATGGCACTATTAAGAGCTTTGGGCGTCTTGGGGACAGTATGTCACTGGGGTGGACTTTGATATTTCTCAAGCCAGGACCAGGTCTTTCTCTTCTTGCTGCCTGCAGATCTAGATGTAGAACTCTCAGCTACCTCTCCCTCCAGTACCATGTCTGCCTGCATGCTGCCATGCTTCCTGCCATGATGATAATGGACTAAACCTCTGAACTGTAAGTCAATCAAATGCTTTCCTTTATAAGAGTTGTCATGGTCATGGTGTCTCTTCACAGTGATAGAAACCCTATCTAAGACAAGTGCTCATCTTTAAATGGGGCATCTATATCACACCTCTTCCTCCCAAGGTTCATTCAGGAATACTGTGGTGGTTTGAATAAGAACGGTACCCCATAGGTCCATATATTTGAATGTTTAGTCATTAGGGAGCGGCACTATTTGAGAAGAATTAGGTGTGACTTTTTGGAGTAGGCATGGCCTTGTTGGAGGAAATGTGTAGTTGGGGGTGATTATGAGGTTTCAAAAACCCAAGCCAGGCCCAGTTTTTCTCTCTTCCTGTTGCCTGGCTACCCAAATGTAGAACTCTCAGAAAAGGGGTTGAAAAGACGGTAAAAGCCAGGGGAATAGATGTCTACATTAAAACAGTTGCAGACACTGCAGCTGTGACAACAGTCACAAGACTTGGACAAGACCAAGCCTGCTCTATACCAGCAGGGATCAGGGAGGGGTTCATAGAGTCACGTTCCTCTCCGAGAAGCTACTGGCATTTGATAGTTCCTGAGGACAGGAGAGTTGGTTTTCTTCAAGGATACAGGCCCTACCCATGCTCCTATAGACAGGCCAGACTCATGCATATACAGGCCGTGCTACATGGACCCTGGGTATTTAGGGGAGAGAAAACAAATGAAGTTGGGAGGGAAAAGTGGTAGGGGGATAGGGAATGAATTGGAGGGGAGAGAATGGGAAGTAGATCTAATCCAAATATACTGTATGCATGTATGGGTATTAAATAAAATATCTGTAAAAGGTGGCCTCACTGAAGAATGTTCAGCCCTAAATGGGACATCTATATCAAAGGCTCAGGGATCAACATGGAAGAGGGGTAGGGGAGGCTGTAAAGCCTACAGGTAGTAGAGTGCTGTCGCAAGACAATGCTTTCCACATACAAGAGGGCAGTTGCATCCACGAACTCACAGTGGCTATGACGTCATACACAAGACCTACACAACATTAAGCTAGCTCAAACCCCAGAATGGGTGACAGAGAGACTCACAAAGTCCCACCCTTGCTGTGGAACTACTGGCAATGGCTGCTGGGGGAGGGGGAACTATGATACTTCTCTTCAACCATTAGGGGCTACCCATCCTCCAGTAGATGACTCTACACCCATGGACACACAGTGGACAAAGTGGTGTGGAGAAGAGCCCCAGAAACTTGGCAAGGAAATGTGGTAAAGGATACAAGAGGAGTTAGAAGGGAGGGAGTGTGAGGTGATGTAATCAAAGCTTATTATATAGATATATGGATTTTCAAACAATAAAAATTTAAAAATGAGTATTTTCACAGAACAAGATGTCTGGGCTTAAGATATAACTGGGTAGTGAGAGGCATTCCTGCCATGCAAGAGATCCTGGATTTAATATCCAACACAGAGGCTGCTTCATTGTCCTCTGGAACACCATTGAGTGTGTTGTTAAATCTTGCTTTGTGTCAGAGGTTAAACTCATGGGAAGAGAGAGCCTCAGCTTAGAAATTGCCTTTATCAGACTGGCATGTGGGCAAGACTTTGGGCATCTTCTTGAACAACGGTTGATGCATCAGGGCCCATCCCATGGTAGGCAGTGCCATCTCTAGGCTGGTGGTTCTGGGTTCTATTCAAAAGCAAGCTGAGCAAACCATGGGAGGAAGCCAATAAGTAACACTCCTCCATGGTCTCTGCTTTAGTTCAGGCCTCCACGTTCCTGCTCATATTCCTGACCTGTCTTCCCTCAATGATAAAGTGTGACTTGAAAGTTACACAATAACAGTTTTGCTCCACAGGTTGTTTGGTAAGTATTTTATCACAGCAATAGAAGGTAAATTAAGACACAATTCTAAGCAAAAGTGACCACCATGAGCAGTAAATGCTCTCCAAGCTCTTCCCCAGTAGAGGAGATGGGCTGTGCTGGGTTCAATAGCTGCTTGGTGTCTGCATGGAAGACACTGCACATCTACAAATAGAAATTCCGATTATGAACAGGGAGGAAATGTGGTGTGTGTATGTGTGCATGTGTGTGTGTGTGCTTGTGTGCATGTGAGGGCAATGCTGATCAGCTACACACAGGTACTAGTTGTATAAACTCATTAGTTAGACCGTCATGACTACATGGCTCTAAGTGGTGTACACATGGTTGGAAGATGGGGAAGACACACATGCAAAGCAGCAGGAAGAATTTCTGGCAGAACGTGAATAAAAGCTGAGAAAATAAAGGCAAAATCAGAATGAAAGCATTGCTTCAAGTGGCAGCCCCATTGGGTGTCCAGTCACACTGGCACTGTGACCTATCACACAGCTTCATGCTACAGCCTCATTAGGAGTCCAGTCCAACCAGCATTGTTTGTTTTGTTCTATGGTCTTAAAGGAAATGAAACCCAGCCTTCCAAAACTATTCTCATTCTAGATGGTTTCATTCACACATTTGCATTTCTAAAAGAATTGATACTTTATCTATTCTATTTGATTCAAATGATTGCTTATGCAGAGAATAAGTATAAAATGTGGCATTTATAAAAAGCTCAGACATGAATGTTAAAGTCAAGAGATCTGGTTGTGGTCTCAGATCTGCCACCAGGCAGCCAAGTACACTTGGGAAGTCCCTTGAGGGCATCCGGTTCTCAAGTCTGACTTGGAAGGGCATGTGACTCTTAGCTGTGACTACTACCTTGGGAAATAAATCAAATGCAGACTAGACTTTACAGCACATCTACCAAATTTGAATCTCCGGAGGTGGAGCAAGAATGTGCTTCCACAGTCCATGTGATTGTGATCTGGGCACAAGATTTGATGGCCTCTTCCTACACCTTGAAAAGCTCATAACACTCTGGGCCCATGATTAGGCTGAGTTGAATCCACAGCATCCTTTCAAAAGGATGTTGACTAGAGTCTGGCTGCCCACGGTTATGATCTGCCTTCTATGGGCACAGACTGGGATTTCCAGATTGTCCTATTTGGGTGTTAGTAACTGACAGTAAGCAGGTTGCCTAATAGTAATAAAGTGTGGCACTTTAACTGTGAGCTTCATTTGCAACGTGGTTAACCCATGGACTCAAGGACGATTATTTACTGGGTCACATTTATTGTTAGCAGTGTGTGTGCGTGTGTGTGTGTGCGCGTGTGCATGTGCGTGACCTAGGGCTTCATTCATATTAGGCAAGCACTCTACCACTGAACTACACTCCAATCTATTGTAAATGGCTCTTGTTGTGTATACATTTTAAGCGAGTTTTACTGTGTTGCTTAAACTGATCCTGAACTCGTGGGCTCTAGTCATCCTCCTGCCTTAGCCTCCTGTGTAATATGCCATTTCACTCTGCTTAATCAAAAGTATATGTATTATCAAAAGCCTCTATTAGCTTCTGCACACAGGTGACAGAGAAAACCTCGTAAATGTTAACTCAGTATTGGCACAAATGTTAAGAATAAAACCTAAACTTTACCAAAAAAAAATGAAATGATCATCCTAACAGGGCACACCTGCTTTTCCTCAGCATCAGGAGCAAACAATAGAAAGACAGTTTTTCTTTCTGTGGTACTGAGGAGCCCACAGTATGGAGCATGCTAAGCAAGCCCTCTAAAACTCAACTGCACTCTTGGCTCCAAAAGATTTTTAAAACAGACCTCACCTTTATGACGCTGAAGGAACAGGAATTGGATCCTGTGCCAAGCATTCCAAATGACTGCACAGATATTTCGAAACCTATGACACCAGACACCGATTGCTGGTCTGATTCTTCCTGGGAAATTATTTATCTCCTAATATGCTTTTATAACACTTTAGAGAACTTCCTTCCTTACCATTTCTAACATGAGCGTGTTCCTCATGGATGCTACTCCCTCTAAAGTGTTGTGTCCTTGGTGTGGCCTGCAATTAGGCCCTGCAGTTTTGACTACTGACTGTTGCCCGTGGACTGCTGTCAACACCCCTTCCTGCAATGCCCATGTCAGGCCTCTCAGATCTAATAGGCATGCTGCAGCCTGCCCTACCCTGGTTGCTACATGCCACTGTGTTGAGAAGTCGGATAGGCCATCCCTGAAGTTGAGGAGGGCTCTCTCATCCCAGGTCCTTCCTCAGTTCCTGGGTGATGTTTCCTTCTAGAAATGTATCTCTCCCATCTGCTGCCTTACAGACAGCAGTTTGGATGCAGTGCTGGCTGTACACTGCAAAAAACACCGACTGCTGCTGTCTGTTCCCTGGTCCATGCAACTGGGGACATCCAGACTTCCAACCTCTTAGTGCTACTTTGACTATCAGGAGCCCTCCAGCGCAGGAGATGCCAGTCAGGCTGCCACAGAAGCCTGATGACTAACAGATCTTGGTGTGTGGGTCCTCTGGTTCTTCTCCCCCAGGGGTGGCATAGCTCTGAGCTCAGTACTCTTTCCTACCTTCAGTTGCTTCTGTCCTAATGCCAAGAACTTTCTGTCATAACAAGAAAAGATACTAAGAACTTGACTTGCCCTTCAATTGCCCTTATAACAACTAGTTATCTTCTAGACCAAAAGAACCTGGAGAGAGATCACTAAGAATAAAGGCGTATGCCACCACCGCCTGGCTACTAAGAACCTTTTATTCCAATGAGAGAAGCGAGCTATAAAGAGGTGACATGGTTACATAAGTGACAAAGCCAGAAATCACTGAATCAGAAACAGAACTAAAATAGTTTTGTCTAAAAGGTCAGTGCTGAAAACTCTCAAATCTACTAAAGAAAGCAGGATGATTTTATATTATATACACAAGTATATGTGTATCTTATACACATACACACTGCTTATATTTGTAGGTTGTGTGTAGATATGCATGCTGTCATGTGTGCCGCAGGAATGTGTATACAGTTGCTTGAGCAAATGTCTTCTTGTCGAGGCTCAAGGTTGATCGGTATCCCCTGCCATTGCTCTCCACCTTCTGCATTGAAATAGGCCTCTTGTTGAATTTAGAGATTGACATTTTGCTAGTCTGGGTAGTAGCTTGCTCTGGCATTCCTTTGCACTGAGATTACAGGTGATCCACCATACCCACCTGGCTTCTTTTAATGGATTCTGGAGACCTCAATTCCATTCAGTTTTCACACTTGCATGACAAGACTTTACAAGCTGAGCTATCCCCCAGCCTGAGAATGCTCTTCTATGAAGTCAAAAGACACATTGTGACTACAGAGAAGCCATAGATAAAAATGCCTTTCCTCCTTCCTTCCATTCTGCCTTCTTTCCCATGCAATTGCCCAGATTGTTCTTGCCTCCACTGGGAGTAGCCATGATTACAGGCATGGGCTACTGTACCTGGATCTACTTTTTTTTTTATTTCTTACTCTTCACCATCAGTAAGATCTTCTGTGCATCAGACAGGAATGGGTTGCTTCAACATACGCTTATGATATATCTAAATTAATATAATGGAGATTAAATATAAGGACACAAGAAGTTCATCAAAACACCATTTATTCATGAAGCTCCTTCCCATTATCTATATGAGTAAATGCATAGCTTTTGCAGCTTTCTTTTCTATTCTATAATCTTCCAAGATAGATTAGGTTTCTACTTAAAAGAAGTGTTCAGACTCCAACCCTGTTCAGTTATTTCATGACTCTGATGACCCCCTACTTTTTCCCAAGAGTCATTTCCATGATAATGCTGGAAATAACAATCAAAAAAACCGATTTAGTTTTCATCTATGATAGGTATTGTTGCTTATTTCATTTACAATACCACAAATTTTCCAATAACATTATATATGTGTGTGTGTGTGTGTGCGCGTGCGTGTGTGGTGTATGTGTGTGTGCAATTCTGAAGGATTTTTTCAGTACTGAGATTTGAAAGGCCCTCACAGCGCCTCTGCCTGCACTCTGCTCCTGAGCTGTCATTAGGCCTTTTTCACTTTGTATTTGATACAGAATCTCACAACTTTGTTGAAAATGGCCTTCAACTCAGTCTGTGACCTGATAGACTTTGAATTTCCAAGCCTCGTGCTTCAGCCTCCAGAATGGCAGAGATTTGGGGCCTGTGCCACCATAGCTGGCTAAGATCGGAAAATTTTAAGATTACTTAAACTGTTATTTTAAAAGATTGAATTTGTTCTTCTTAAAACAAATTAAGAAAATAAAGTAAAATGAATCCCAGGGCTTCAAATTTCTGTCCTAATTATTTCCTCAAATACCTATTAGTTAGGTAATGTGTCTGTACACAGGTGGAGGAATGAAATACACACGTGGTGACGGAAACATACCATCCCCTACTCACTCCTCCCTCCACACTTATTAGCAGCCATCAGACTCATCCAAATGGCTACCCCAGGGCCCTTGGACCTACCTCCAAGTTCATATGCATAGGAGAGATTAGATTCCAGCTACTTTGGGTTTCTCTTTCTCACCCAGGCCTTGATTACTGAGTTTCACAATCCCTGTGCAAGTTGGTGTGGCCCTGCTGGCCTATACTCTTGGCATTTGGAAGTGTAATAGGGAGTTCAAGGTCATTTTTAACTATAGAAGGAATTTGAGGGAAACAAGGTTACATGAAATCCAGTCTCCAAAAATAATAAAAATAAAAATAAAAAGAGAATGCCTTGGGAATTTAAACAACAGCCCTTTGAAACTGCAAGACCTTCTTCAGTCCCCCCAGAAACAAACTGGAAAGACCAATTTAATGCAAGAGCTACAAAGTGATCTCCAAGCTTTCTGCCCTCCACTGGCTTGTCTTGCACAGTTGAGGCCCAAGCTCTTGAGAGGTAATGGGCATGATTTACAGTAACACCACTAAAAATGCTAAACCAGGAAGAGTAAGAATTACTACGGGGGCATTTGAAACTGTCAACATTTGAGTTTTTAATTGACTTATCTACTCTTACTGTGTAGTCCACTGGGGGTTGAAACTTACTGTGTAGCAAGGCTGACCTGGACTTGACATCTTCTTCTTCTAGTCTCCCAAGTGCTGGGATTTCAGGTGTATACTAGCATGCCCAGATCTGACATTTGAATTCACTAAATATGTGTTCTGACATTTGAATTCACTAAATATGTGTTCAGTACTATTCCGATTCCACTTAAGGAAAGTCTGGAGTTGTTCTAAGTACACTATCTTGGTTACAAATTGTCGTGTGCTGTTTGGGCACACTAAGAAGCGACTCTGGAAGCAGACTCAGCCCTCACCACTTTAGACCCAAGAATGTTTATGTCAACTGTCATCCAAAACCCCTGTGCAGAGTCAGGCTGACTCTTGGCTCTATGTAAGAGGGAAACAAGAAAAACAGCAAGTAATCCAAGAGTAGAAGTATTATGCCACTGATAAAGTAAACCATTTCCAAGGGAGGTCACTGGTGCTTGTCCTGTGATGTAATAATGTCCACAGTGTGGCTGGAGAGATGGCTCAGGAGCTTAAAAGTACTTTCTGCTTTGTCAGGGGATGAGCGTTTGGTTCCTACTACCCATGCCAAGTGGCTCACAAGCACTTGTAACTCCAGCCCCACCAGGGGACCTGACACCCTCTTCTGGTTTTCCTGGACACCTGCATGCAGACACACACACACACACACACACACACACACACACACACACAGACCTCCTGTCTCTGTCATGCATAGGAGAGCACACACACAGACACTCTGTCTCTGACGGTCTCTCTGTCTCTCCTCCCACCCCACCACTCGCCACAGGAGTAAAAATAAAATAAATCTTAAAAATGCATATAGTGAAGTAGGATCAAAACCCAGTGCCATTGTTCTTGACTTCTCAGCAACCTTCATTGTCCCCTATGTTCAGTGAGTCCGGTTTTGTCCCATGCTTTTTCAGACCCAGTCCAGCTGGCCTTGGTGAGTTCCCAATAGAACATCCCCATTGTCTCAGTGTGTGGGTGCACCCCTCGGCGGTCCTGAGTTCCTTGCTTGTGCTCTCTCTCCTTCTGCTCCTGATTTGGACCTTGAGATTTCAGTCCAGTGCTCCAATGTGGGACTCTGTCTCTGTACTGGCTTTGTGGGAGCCTAGGCTGTTTGGATGTTCACCTACTAGACCTGGAAGGAGGTGGGAAGTCCTTGGTCTCCCCACAGGGCAGGGAACCCTGACTGCTCTTCAGGCTGATGAGGGAGGGGGAGTTGATTGGTGGAGGGGGAGGAAAATGGGAGGCGGTGGCGGGGAGGAAACAGAAATCATAAATAAATAAATAAACAAAATGCATATAGTGAAACAATGGAAATAATGGAAATATAACCCAGAGGCTCAGCCATGAAAGGTGCTCTGCCAGGAACTCCGAGTGGGGGAATTTCAGTACAACTTCCCAGTCTTTTCGGCGGGGAGATAAGTGTCTAATATAACGATGTTATCTATCTGCAGCTTACTCCTTGTTCTTTCCCCGGGAGCCTCACCTAAAGGGGTGATCTGCTCCACCCAGTGCTCCTGATCCAGCTGGCTCCCTCACTGGGGCTTCCCCAGTGAATTTCAGGTGAACATTTGTTAAGTTCCCAGTTGATGATGTCAGCTTTTGTTTGCTCTCTCCATCAGCCACTCAGTCTTCTTTCTATCTCTGTCCACTCAATTGAGGATGTTCTGCTATTTGCTGCTTCTCTCTAGCGGACACTCTATTTATTCTGTTGTTCTTGCTCATTCAAAATGGAAAGCCTGTCTCCTGGAGGTCACTCTCGACCATACAGACACTGAAGTTATTGGGGGCACATTTGCAATCCCGGTGCTGGGGAGGCTAAGACAGGAGGACTGCCAGTTCAGGGCACGGCTATGCTGCATAGCAAGACCCTGGCTCATCAAAGAAAAGAAGCCAACCTCCCTGAAAATCCAAGTTAAGATTCAAACATAAAGTCCTAGTCAGAAGGGTGGCTGCTGGGGCAACAGCTTTGTGGGTTTTGTTCCACTGAAGACCTCTGTGTCAAGGCAGGGAAAACTCCAGACATGGAGATGCCTAGGAGCAGTATTTATCTTTTCTTTTCTTTTCTTTCCTTTCCTTTTCTTTTCTTTTCTTTTCTTTTCTTTTCTTTTCTTCTCCTTGCTCTGTAGGTTTGGTCTGGAACTTGTTGTGTAGACTAGGCTGGCCACCTGCCTTCTGGAGGTGGGGTTAAAGATATGAGCCACCACACCCATTGGAACAAATATGGCAAGCGCTTGAGAATTCAGTGGCCAACTGGGTGTTACTAACAAAAATTCACCATTTTCTACAAGTAGAATTTTACTTCACTAATCAAATAAAGGTTCTCCAATTCCATCCTGAACTTCATCATTTAGTTCTCTTAATTTTACCCATATTGTTAAGGTGGGGGTGGTGCTGCAGGAAGAGGAAGACGGACACAGTCATGGGCTAGTGAGGCAGTTCAGCAGGGGAAGGCATTTGCTTCCAAGCATGACAACAGGAGTTCAGTTCTCCACACTCACACGGTAGAAGGAGAGAATGGATTCCTGCAAGTCATCCTCTAACCTTCACATTCACAGAGTGAGATACACACACACACACACACACACACACACACACACACACACACACACAGAGAGAGAGAGAGAGAGAGAGAGAGAGAGAGAGACACACACAGAGAGACAGAGACAGAGGGACAGAGTTGGTGAGACACACTAATAGATCTGTTAGACTGCAAAACTCTTTTCTCTATTTTCTCATGAGATCTATGTGAAGCAATACCAAGTAAGCACTAGATAGAACTCTGGAGTCCTGGAGTATCATCTGACTGTCTGAGTGTCATGGCCAAATTCCTTAATCTGTGAAACAGTCCACCAAACCAAGAACCTTCTGGGAATATCTAGGAATTCCATGAGCTTCCTATGAACCTTGAAGGAAAGGTGACCTCATGGTCCTGGTGGAAGATGAAACGTGCAATTACGTATCCAGCAGTCATGGTTCTCCACACAGTTGGCACTGTAGTTTGAACATCAAGTGTCCCTCACTCTCACAGGGTTGTGTATTGAACTTGGCCTCTGGTTAGTCCTTTGGAATGTGGGTGAGTCTTGGGGGTTATAGCCTAGTCCCACTTTGGACCAGAATGCCTTCTTCCTGATGCACCTACACAATGTGATCAGCTTCTAACTGGTCTCTTCTAACCTCTGCTGGCACACATATGACATATACCACACACACATATACACACACACAACTAAAACAGTTCTTTTTTTGGGGGGGGGCTTAGAGAGTCATGTGACTCAACAGCTACACCCCCGCATTTCCACATTCACCTCTGTAACTGTAAGTTTAGTCTCTTCTGCCATCAGTGGTTACTAGTAAGTGAAAATAATTTTGTATAATGAATTTTAATTATCCTTCCATAGACCTATATTAGACTAAAACTAAAGTAATTCATTTCCATGGACATGAAATATAGCAATGTCCTGTATAGATCATAAATACATATATTCATATGTATACACATATACAAATATATGTGTGCACATATACACATGAGTGTTGTAAAAGACTAGGACTTTTAAGTACCTATTGAGTCCTAGGGTCTCAATAGACCACATGGTCCAGCTCCTGTCAATGAACATCCAAGCACAGCAGAGATAACCTGTGATTTAAAAGTTCTCTGAGATGCTAACAAACCCAGTAAATTTGTTGATTGCTGCGGAGTTTGTTCTAGAAAAACCATAGACGGTGAATCAGAGCTGATGCAAAATCAAATGAAGCTGGCTGCATGCATCGTGCTCCGTGCCTCCTTTTAAGACTGAAAAGGACATTGCTCACATGTGCTCACAAATCCTGACAGTGCTTTCACCAAGGGGATTTCTGGAGCCAACATGCAGAAGCATAAGAACAATGCAAGTCTACACAGAGGACTTTACACATGGATGCGCAGCCACCCACGAACAAGAGGGAAAACCCAAGGAGACTTGCCAGAAAAGCCACAAAGGTAGCTGCAGTGACTGAATCAACAACATTCAGAGAAAATTTAAAAACCTGAGAATATTTTCCCTGGAAGAGATCCAACTCAGCTCTTACGTACAGGTGCTGAAGCAATTGCCTCTTCTCCCTGTTCCAAAAGAATTTGCTTATCCCTCTATCCTACCCAAGTACTTGGATTCAAACCACACAATTTTTCACCAGCATCAGCTCAGACCTGAACTAAGTTAACTCTACGACCTGACTCTGAGTTGTCTTTCATCCTTTAGCACTACAAAGCTTCAAAGCTGAAATACACCAAAAAGAGCACAGCACTTAGATTATGTCAGCTAGAATCACAACGGGGGCCAGATGATACCCAACGGAGATGACCAAAAGGGTTCAAAAAACACAGATTACAGGTAAGGGAAACATAAAAAAATGACAGGGTTCCTGAGCACTCCACAGTAGGAAGTGATTACTATCCCTAGGCAGAGGCAAGGGGAGGGGAGCAGCGCTGGAGTTGGCAAGTTCCCAGCTAGAGGCATGGTCCACCCATTGGAAGCTGTAGTCTTAAGATACTAGAGATACCTATGCTTATGCTTATGTGGAAAGCTCTGGAATTGGTCTAGATGTTCACCCAGACAAATGGATGAAGAAAATGTGGCGTACATATGCATGTTCAGCCACAAAGAAGGATGAAAGGGTGACATTTGCAAGAGAAATCCAGCACTACTCAAGCTTCTCTACATATAGAGATCTATATAAGCATCTTTAAGAACTTAACCACTCACAAGGTTCAGTCCACTCCAATGTATCTTTCAAATGAAGACATTTCTCAACCCTATAACAAATTCTAACAACTTAAAATAACTCAAGACTTGAGGTGTGTGTGTGTGCTATCATATATGTGCATTGAGATAGGGTCCCTCTATGTAGCACTGGTTGTCCCAGAACTCTCTATGTAGTACAGGCTAGCATCAAACTCAAGAGATCCACCTGTCTCAGCCTCCGGAGTGCTAGGATTAAAGGTGTGCTCCATCATGCCTGGATTAGATTCTTCCCCCTCTTTTATCCCTGCTCTCCTGATGTTATAAACACAACTTAACTTGCCACAGGTACTCTAACATTTCATGCAAATATAAATGAAGCCCTAGGGCATGTGTATGTGCATATGTCTGTTTACATACAAACATATGCTGTGCACATGTGTAACCTGTCTTTGGAGAATGTATAGCTGTGTTTCTAGGCATGCCCAAGTACACCTGCACAGACATCACCTGCAGCCCCCTGTAGCTCCTTCAGCTGGAGAACTCTTGAGAGCTGCAAATCCTTTGTCTCCTCTGAAGTCTAGCATCCTTAGTCCTCAGTCTCTTGCACACAATTAAATATGTTCTCCCTTTTATCATAAAGGTGAGTGTGGAAACACTTCTTTGATTTAATGGTGGACATGGCAGCTTCTCTGGAAGGAAGATGGGCTTTGCGACTGTTTCCTATAGAGCCTGGAATGGTTCACCACCCCACAGTGCATCCCAGGGCCCAGCACACGGCAAGTGTTCACCATGTTTGCTCAGTGAAGGACTTATAGTGCCACACTCACAGACACTGTCACTGAAGACCGTATAACACAGAGCATGATGCACTCAAGAGGCAGAGGCAGAAGGATTGCCATGAATTCAAGATCAGCCTGGGGTATATAGTAAATTCTAGGTCATCCTGAGCTGCAGAGTGAGACCCTATTTTAAACAAACAAAAACGAGTAAGTGACAGTGTGTATGGGGGTAGGAGAATTGAGGAAGGCAATCAATGCATGAAGAAAAGAGACAGGGAAAGGAGGGGAACACAAAGTAAATAAATAAAGAGGGGCCGATGAACTGGCTCACCAGGTAAAGGTGATTGCTACCAAGCCTGGTTATCTGAGTTCAATCCCTAGAACTCACACAGATGGTAGAAGGAGAAAACCAACGCCTACCTCAAGCTGTCATTTGACCTCTGTGACACACACACACACACACACACACACACACACAGCTTAAATAAATATTGTTTTTTAAAGTTTAAAGGTTAAAAATATGAAGAAAGAAGAATTGTTCTATCAAGACACTTTGGGGACAGGAGAGATGGCTCAGCGATTAAGAGCACTTGCTGCCCTTACAGAGGACCTGGGTCCCCACATGACAACTCACAACTGCTAGTAACTCCACTTCCAGGGCATCTGACCTTTCTCTTCTGGCCACCTCAGACACCAGGTAGGGACATGGTGTACAGACACAGAGCAAACACTAATACACATAAAATAAAAATAAATCTAGGAGCAAAATTTGGACTTGATGAGGTTTCAAAAGAGGGGCACAAAGCAGGGTGGTAAGGACAGAATGGGACAAGAAGGGTTAACAAGCCTCAGGTGGTCTGAGATGCTCCAGGAGAGGACCACGGACTTGGCTGACAACATTGTGGAAGCTTCTGGTAAGACCATGTATCAAACCCTCTGGTGTCCACCACTTCCTGACAACATAGGAACTGTCCTGCTGATGGACTGACTCTTCTGTCCCCAACGTCCTCCTTCTTGTCCTCTACCACCTCACGTCACAGTGTGTGCTCAGTGTCCCCCTCCTTAGAGACCCAAGTCTCTACCACCTCACGTCACAATGTGTGCTCAGTGTCCCCCTCCTTAGAGACCCAAGTCTCTACCACCTCACGTCACAGTGTGTGCTCAGTGTCCCCTTAGAGACCTAAGTCTCTACCACCTCACGTCACAGTGTGTGCTCAGTGTCCCCTTAGAGACCCAAGTCTCTACCACCTCACGTCACAATGTGTGCTCAGTGTCCTTAGAGACCTAAGTCTCTACCACCTCACGTCACAGTGTGTGCTCAGTGTCCCCTTCCTTAGAGACCCAAGTCTCTACCACCTCACGTCACAGTGTGTGCTCAGTGTCCCCCTCCTTAGAGACCCAAGTCTCTACCACCTCACGTCACAATGAGTGCTCAGTGTCCCCTTCCTTAGAGACCCAAGTCTCTACCACCTCACGTCACAATGTGTGCTCAGTGTCCCCTCCTTAGAGAGACTCGAGTCTCTTCAGCTGTTTGGATTAAAAGAACAATTCTGCTTCTGGAGATATTTATCTGTTTCATTTTTTTCCCCAAGTTACCTGGATGAATTCAGATCTAATGGGGGTGGATCTGGGAGGAGTTGGGGGAAGGGAGTGAATATTAAAATCCAATGTATGAAATTATTAAAGAATGAGTAAAATATTTTTAAAGATTTCAAAAATAAACATTTAAAAAATATACATAGAAATAAATTGTCATTTGTAAACATAGCTTTAAGTTTGTCACACCAGGCACGGTGGCTCACATCTTTAATCCCAGCACTCAGGAGGCAGAGGCAGGTGAGTCACCAGTAACTAGAGAGCAGCCTGGAATCCACAGTGAGTGTCAGGCCAGCCAAAGCTACATAGTGAGATCAAATAAAATAAGACAAAAGTCTGTCGAGGTAACAGTGGAAATAGGAACTGAGCACCAGCAAGCATTCAGGTTCTTTGTTCCCGAATTGTGCACATTGCAACCAGTGGCCTCAAGCTCCTGTTGCCCTAACTTCCTAGTCAATATGGCTGCACTGTGGACTGTGAGCAAAAATAAATCCTCAAAAAAAAAAAATCTACCAATTACACAAAACCCCACAGTTTAAGTAAACTGGCATAAAAAATGTAATTATTTAAAGATTTTTTTTCTGAGAAATGATTTCACACTGTAGCCAGGTTGCTTGAACACCAGCAATCTTCTTGTCTCACCCTTCCATGAGCTGGAACTGTGAGCATATGCCACCATGACCAGCTACTTGAAGGATTTTTATTCACCCACTTTTATCAAATGATCCACACCTTCCAAGTAAACAGAATCTTGTGGACTTGGGAAGGCCCACAATTTCCTGCCTCTTTCAAAGGATGGCCGAGCATGTGCAGAGTATCTCCAAGTCGACAGTATCTCCTATCCATGTGTCCTTTGGAGAGTACGCAGTCTTCTGACTCTGGCAAAGGGTGGCCAATCCTGTGCAGAGCCAACAGCCTCCAAATCCCCTCTAGATTCTTCACATAGGCAAAATTATCAGAAGCAACAAGTTTAGCTATCACTCCAGGGTCAGAGTCAGCAATTCTCCCCAAACCACCTGTCACAGGTGACCAGGAAAGAAAGATAACCCCTGATTTCCCAAAGCATGTGAATGTTTTCTCCCTTTTCTATAGGGGCCCACAAGGTTCAGACTGTCAAAACAGAGAAACTCTCTTTCCTGGGTTTTAAAGGTAAAAACAGTAAATAGAACCTCAATTTCTTCATCCTCCTTTTTTTTTGAAACAGTTTCATGCAATACCATCTGTCTCTCTAACTCATTATGTAGCAAAAGATGACCTAGAAGTACTGATTCTCCTGTCTATACCCCCATCTCCAATGTGATGGGATTCCAAGTATGCATCACCATCCCAAGTTAGATAGTTCTCTTCTACCTCCTATGCACAAACACCCTCCAGCAACAACTTGGCCAATAGGCTAATTTACTTTTCCAGTGAAGTGGTGAAAATAGCGTGAGTTCAGGTATCACAAAGAATTGGGTTCAACTATCGCGTTGCACTTAGTTATCCCTTTCAGATTCTGTTCTCTCAAAGGTCAGTGTAAAACTGAATGGCCCACTTTGCACAGATTAAATAATATATAGCATTGGAAAGTAACTGTCTTGTAGCAAGCACTCAGTATCTGGACATGCCCCTTGGCCTATTTCTTTCTCTTTTCTCTTTGTTTGTTTCTTTGTTTTAAGACAGGGTCTATGTCGCTCTGGCTGGCTTCAAACGCACAGAGTCTGCCTCTGCCTCTCAAATGCTGTGATTAAAGGCATGCACCACTACACTTGACTAACCTATTTCTTTCTGTCCAAAGTTCCTATGCTTATTAATTATAGGAGAAACTGATAATTATCTGGCTGAAAAGAATTCTTTCTCCATTATCCTAATGTCATGTCTATTTTCCTCAGAAAATGTCTAAATCCAACTTATTGTCACTTTTGCCCTTTGTTGATCATGATGGCATTAGGAAAGAAATTTGAAGCCTCATGTTGGTGACACATGTCTGAAATGCCAACACTTGGGTGCTGGAGGCAGGAGGACTGGAAGTTCATGATCAGCTTCATATTAAGTTTGAGGTCTCTGTGGGCCCCAGGAGACCCTGTTCAAAATAAATAAATAAATACTGTGTGTGCGTTCCTCTTTAACTTCTGTAGGCCTTGTGATGCGTGGAACTGGGGCCCAGGCATGTTTACACTCAGAGAAAGGCAAGCAGCAAGCCTGTGTAAGCAGGGGCGACCATGCATATAACCCCTTCAAATGTTGTGATTCATAAGGGAATGGCAATCCCCTTTGAGGCATTTTTTTTTAAAAGAGCTTAATAAAAATTAAAGTACCAAAAAGGGTACAATTAACTCTTAACAATGCAGGAATGCTAGGACATCTAGAAACTTCCTATGGAGTAGGATCAGGACAAGCTTAGCATGCAAACTGGCAAGAGTCAACTTTGAGCAAATTCCAGGCATTCCATTGCTCACACTTTGCTTTCATCTTGAATATCCAAAATCTTGCTTTCAGACCAGCCTGTTTGAACATGCTCACCGACATACAGGAATACAACGCTTGTTTCCATTCAAAGATGATCCCATGAAAGACTCCTGATCAGTAATTGTCTAAGGTCCCAAACTTGTTTTGGAGCCCATTTGAAAACCGAGTATCTTTGTACCCTGCCCTTGCAGTAATTGCATTTTCTTGGTTTATAGACAACAAAAATTTTCAGGAGAGTTAACAGCTGGGACTCAAGTGAACATTCATGAAGCAGCAGAGCCAAGTGTGGCTGGCAAGGCCTGGAAAAGCTTCAATACACAGGCTTGAAAAGGCCTGCCCCTGTAGTCACGTGGCACACAGATAAAGAAGGCGCTTCAACTTGGGTGTAAACAGGTGCTTCTATCGAACTTCTATCGAATCTTTTTCTAATCGCAGATACAAAAACAACCAAACCGGGCATTCACGGGTTATTTATGAGTCCGTCATCATAACGAGAATGTTTAAACAACAAATCATAGATAGAATACGGTATGCCACTGACATCAAACCCTGCAAAGGGAGTTCCTACATATGGCATTGAACAATCCAGGCTGACTCCGTAATTGTAATGACAGTTTATCACTTTAAAATCTGTTTGTGACCTGGCATGGTTGTGCATACTTTTAATCCCAGTTCTCAGGAGACAGAGGCAGGCAGGTCTCTGTGAGTTCAAGACTAGCATAGTCTATATAGAGAATCCAAGGTCAACAGCCAGAACTATGTAGAAAGACCCTGCCTCAAAGAACCAATAAACAATTAACTAATCAAATCTGCTTGTAGGCTGGAGAGATGCCCAGTTGCTAAGAGCTTGCACTGCCCTTGCAGAGGACCTGAGTCCAGTTCCTATTACCCACATCCAGTGGCTCACAAGCACCTTAACTCTATCTGGGCATCTGATGCCCATCTCCTCACCTCCATAGGCGTTGAATCCATGTACAAATACACACAGAGACACATAATTTAAAATAAAACAAACACTTAAAAATACATTTTAAAAATCTGTTTGTATAGATTTTTTTTTTGCAGTGTGTGTTAGTTTAGCTCACTATGGTGACAGGGAAGGGACTACTTAGCAGGAACTCTGGAAGCTTTGACCATGTCAGAAACCAGTCTACATCAGTTAGCTACGAGTGACCCAAACTAGGGGTCAGTCTTAGAGTTGTCGGTTATGGAATAAGGGGAAGGTTTCCAGGGGCATGGTTACCAGAAGTAGGTGAATGATTTGAGCTCTGTCAAAGGTGACATGGGCTGGGAGTGGTGGTACAGCCTGTCACCCAAGAGACCCCGGAACAGAGTAAAAACCAAAGCCTGCTTCCTCTCTTCATGTTTTCCTCTCTGAACTTTAGTTTCCTTCTCCACCCAAGGGTGTGGGCTTCGCAGGGCCCATCTGAGCCTCCATGGGATGATGTAGCAGTGGGGTTGATAACCTGACAAGCATAGGTCAACCTAAGGAGGAGCCTGTACTTGGCTGGTGAGTCCTCAGACATACATCAGGTAGAAAATTCGCCATGCAGAGATCTGCATCTCCCTGCGCTGAGTGCTAAGGCAGTTCTTGAGAAATCATGATATCCCTACCTAGCCTAGCACCCACTGCAAATGTAAAGAATCCTCTGAACTTGCATTCCTCAGCCTGTGCCCTACTGCCACCGATAAAGGCTGGGCTGGAAGACAGGTTTGCCTCTTGGTGATACTGCTTCCTGAAGGCTGGGCTAGGGGTTCAAAGAAAGGATCCAAATACAATATTTCCACTTATATATACAGCAATTTCTAAAGATGTTTATTTTTATTGTATGTTTATAAGTGTCTTGCCTGTACCTATGTCGGTGCATCTGTGTGTCTGCAGCGCCTTTGGGGGCCAGAACACAACGTCACCCTAGAACTGGACTTACAGATAGTTGCTAGCTACCCTGTGTGTCCTGTAAACCAAACTCCAGTCATCTGCAAGAACTGCAGAGCTCTTAACTTCTAAGCCATCTCTCCAGCTCCTGCACTTCCTTTTCTTCATTAGCCAGAGGCACAGCACATACTCAGCTATAGCTTGGTGGGAGAAGCCAGCATTACTGTGAATGGGATTTTGGGTTTTACTTCCATAGTTGGGTCTCTTCATAATTTGTCAGAATGATGCTCGAATGTGAGAGGATAACGTCCACTGAGTAGCCCATCCAGAATACAACTAGCACACATATGATCTGCTTTGGAAGGCAGAGGCAGTAGGATCTCAAGTTCAAGGCTTGCCAGAGATACAGAATGGATCAAGACCACCCTGGGCAATTCAATGACATAGTCTCGAGATTAAAACAAACAGCCGGGCGGTGGTGGCGCACGCCTTTAATCCCAGCACTTGGGAGGCAGAGGCAGGCGGATCTCTGTGAGTTTGAGACCAGCCTGGTCTACAAGAGCTAGTTCCAGGACAGGCTCCAAAACCACAGAGAAACCCTGTCTCGAAAAACCACAAAAAAAGATTAAAACAAACAAACAATAATTAAAAAAAACATTAAAAAACGACAGAAGCGGTAAAGGAGGAAAAGAATTTGCTGCCAAACCTGTGACCTGGCTCAATCCCTGAACCCCATATAGTGGAAGGACAGAGAAAGTGATTTTGATTTTTAAAAGTTACCTTCTGAACTCCATAGACATCCACACACAAAGTCACACGCACAGTCACACACACACATAATTAAATAAGATGTAATTATAAATTATCTATGTGGTAAAGTTCAGTGGTACAGTGTTTGTTTAGTATGACAGTTCCTGGGTTCAATTCCCAGTACCACACAAACACACACGAAAATGCAAAGTACAACTCATACTTCAGTGCCCTCTGGGTAAAACACTAGAATTATTTATTTTAAAGTGAACATGGGAAAGATGTATGTTGATGTGCCAGGCGTTTTGATTATGAATATAAATCTTGGTCTTAGTGGTGATATTTTTTTTTAAGATTGAACCCAGAGCCTCACCTATGCTACGTCCTTAGCCATAATATAGATTCCTGTAGCCCAGCATTTGGGAGCTGAGGATTGATGTAAGATTCCCCTCTGTATGCTGCGAACACCATTGGTTAATAAAGAAACTGTCTTAGGCCTGTGATAGGGCAAAAGAGTAGAGCTAAGTGGAGAAAACTAAACTGAATGCTGGGAGGAAGGAGACAGAGTCAGGGAGAAGCCATGGAGTCACCTTCTTACTACAGAGGATTGCAAAGGCCAGACTAAACAACATAGCTTCTGTCTAAAACAGATAGAGAAACAAAAACAAATGAAAGGAGGGGCAGACAAAGCCAGACCCTCCCAGCAGGAACTTTCAAGAGATCCAGACAGCAATTCAGCAGAGCACTCCAAAGGATAGCCTTCTTAAGTTTGTAAATCCACTGCAACGTCCAGACTCCTGAATTTCCAGTCAATGATTCTGTAGGGGCATCACTTTAACCTGCTCCTTCCACCAGGGCTTTGATGTCAGTTTGCCACATTCTAAGCTTTATTCTAGGTGCCAAAATGTGAAGCGAGAACTGAACCAGACCCTGGGCCTGAAAGCTGGAGAAAAGCATGACAAACCCTGGGTATGTGCCTTGTGGTTCCAAGTGCCACTATGAAATAAAGATTTCAGGCTCTTCTTTAGATCTGGGATTGAATATAATTGAAGGCAGTCATAACCCGAAGAAGATGTGGAGCCTTTCATGATTTGTATATCAGGGAATAAAAATCTCTCATGAATTATTCAGTATGAGTAAAATTTCATGAGAGGAAAAAAATACCTTCTGCTTCCTCAAGATAATCCTTCTTTTGACCTCAACACATTGGATTAAATCTTCTAGTTCCGCACTGAATGCATCATATGCTCCTTTATTGAGTTTCCTGCACATGCCCCACCCTCCACTAGACTGAACTTTTCTTAGGTGACTCTTCCAGTTCCTAGTTTCGGTGCTTCATGTTTGCTGACTCTAAGCAATGGCTCTCGGAAATTCAATTCATCTCATCATTTCAATAATATAGAGGCTCAGCAGCATAGGATTCGAGAGACCTAGGGTTCAATCCCTAGTACACACATTAACACACACACACACACACATAACATATACAGAGACACACATACAAACATACTCATACACATAAACACACAGACACATACACATATACATACATACACACATACAAAGGCACACATACAAACATATTCATACACAGCCACATACACACATATACACAGACAGATATATACACACATACACATATATACACATATACACAATACAAAAGGGAAATTTTGGCATTAAAAAAAATCAACCCATAATCCTGAAATAAAGATAAGATTCTATGGCTTGCAGCTGGACAAACTCAGAGAATCCAGGCCCTGAATAAACTCTTTCACAAAACAGATCATCAATTTAAAATGGGCAAATGACTGTACCCACTAAGCCTGTGCTTGTCAACCTTCCTAATGCTGTGACCCTTTAATACAGTTCCTCATATTAAGGGCACAAACCTTTAATCCCAGCACTCAGGAGGCAGATCTCTATGAGTTTGAGGCCAGCCTGGTCTACAAGAGCTAGTTCCAGGACATGCTTCAAAGCCACAGAGAAACTCTGTCTCAAATATGTGTGTGTGTGTGTGTGTGTGTGTGTGTGTGTGTGTGTGTGTTTTGGATACAGGGTCTAACTGTGTATCTCTGGCTGGTCTGGAACTCACTCTCTAGTCAGGCTGGCCTTGACCTCACCGAGATCTGCCTACCTCTGCCTCCTGAGTGCTGGGATCAAAGGTGTATGGCACCATACCCAGCTTCAAAATAATTGTTGTTCTTTTTTAAGAAAGAAGAATGAAAAGGAGAAATCACGGTCATTATCAAGCACTCACTACGTGCCAGTGTTCTACACACTTGACATGACTCCATCTGTTTACTTGTACAACTGTTGATCCCTTTTTCTGAATGAGGATATTGTGACATCAAATGGTTCCAAACTTGCCAGGATGACATAACTAAGTGTCACAGTAGACAGGGATTTAAACTCAGAGAATCCAGGCCCTGAATAAACTCTTTCACAGATCATCAATTAAAATGCAACAAATGACTGTACCCACTAAGCCCGTGGTTGTCAACCTTCCTAATGCTGTGACCCTTTAATACAGTTCCTCATATTGTGGTGACCTCCAACTATAAAATCATTTCATTGCTATGCCATAGCTGTAATTTTGCTGTTATGAATCATAGCTATCTGATAAGCAGGATATCTGATATGTGACCCCTGTGAAAGGGTCATTTGACCCCCAAAGGGTTGTGACTCACAGGTTGAGAACCAATGCAGTAGGCCACTCTGGCCACTGCTCCTCGGTGCACAGCACATACACTGCTGGCCCTCTGATGAAGATAATAATGTATGACATGGGAGAAACTTTGACCTCAGAGGGCAGTAATTACTTCTGTGAAAAATAACACAGGATTAGCATGCTTGCCACAGTCAAGGTGGAAAAGACTTGAAGACTGCACCGTAGGAAGAGACGCAGCTATTGTCAACCTATTTTATTTAAAACAACTGGCTTTTAGGATGTTCACACTAAAGCCACAGATATTCCCACAATACAGAACTCTAGGACTTCCAGGCATCTTTGCAATGGTCAGCTCTTCCAGCAAAAGAAGCACTTCCCCCATCTTGCCCTATTTCCCCACTTCTCCTTCTGTATCTTCGCTTTTATGATAGTTTTAGATTCACCTTTGAAACAAGTAATACATTAGTCTTCATTATCCTGTGAAGGAGAGGGAAGATGATTCCAAGACAGCCCACTGGGGACCCTGTTTGTGTGGGGGGAAGGGACATAGAGATTGATTTTATTTTGTTTTCTAATACAACTGGCCTCCACATCACAACTCAGCATGGACTGCAAATACAAAAGAGGAGGCTGGAGAGTGGATAATGATGCATAGAACCCACATTCTTTATGCTGAACCTCTAATCTGGCACCTACAATGCCTGTAACACCAGCTCCAAAGGACCCAATGTACTGGGGGGTCTATGCAGTGCACTCACCCACACACACTCATACACACACATATATGCAATAATTAAAAATAAACATCAAATTAAAAATAAAAGAGAACAACCGAGTGAAAAATACTACACCGTACTGAACATATACAGCTATTTTTTTCCTTGACATTATTTCATAAGATATTTAACAATCAGTTAAATATCTTACATTGTATTAGGAATTAAAAATAATCTATACATTACAAAGTATATGGGAGGAAGGCATGATGGTGGCCCAGCCTGTATTCCCAGTGCTTGGAAGGCTGTAACATAAGGAGGCCTTATGGAAGGCTGGGTCCAGTTCAGTCTGGACTATACAGCGAGACCCTAAATAATAATAAAAGCAACAACAATAATAAAGTACATGGTAAGAGCCGGGTACAGTGGAAGCCACACTGACCTAACATTTGGCCATCCTCTTTAAACGTCAAGAACTTTCTCCCAGCTGTAAATGAAATATTTGTAAAGATGCTGTGACTAGAAACATATTCCAAGGACAGAGGAGTAATTTATTTTTCAGAGTTTTTGTTAGTTTTCTGAAGGAAAGAATGAAGTGTTTCCTCATTGGCCTAAAATACATAAAAGCTCTAGAAGGAAAGCCTTCTATTTGCCATTTCACCACCAGATGTGTTTTCTTTTGAATAAAATACCAAGAGTCATGTGTTGTCACATTTTGATGGACAGAAAACAGGACTGGGATTCCACTGAGCCAACCATCAATTCTGATAGGATAACTGAATAGCTATTACACTTACAATAAAATCAACACAAAAATCAATATATAACTTAAAAGTACATTGACTATCATTACCCTTTGCTTTTGTTTTGGTGTCGACCAGTGAACCTAGAGACTGGCCCAACTAGGCCAGCACCCTGTCACTGAGGTATAGTCCCAAACCCTATATTTTAAGAACTAGGTACTCCGTAATTTGTCACTGATTCTATTGGGGACACTTAACCCGGGGCCTCTATTCTTTTAATAGAGTCCAATCTTGTTCACCATTTTCTCCTCCCTTGGATCTGGAGGCTAATATCCATGAATATGGGAGGCTTTATGATTAAGGCACGAAAATCAAAATAATTCCAGACCTCTAAGGCATTCCTAGAGGTATTTATGGTCATGCCAACCCTTCACTTCCCTCCTGCTCTTTGCAGCTGCTGGCCTGTGCAGACTACTGATGAAAGTCAAAACTAAGGGCCCCAGCATGAGTCTCTGAAACTCGGACTGAGCCAAAGCTGAGCGGCCCGGACCCCGTGGCATAGTTTCGGGGCAGGAAGAGCCTTGCAAAACAGGGTGAGCCTAGGCTAAGAGAGCGGGCGCGGGAGGGATCTGCACAAGCAACGCTTACCCGGTCTCACCGAGCCCCGCGGGCGGGTGCGGGACGAACACCCCACAATTGGACCGCGGAGATTGCTTCTTCTTGGAGCGCCAGATGTGGAAGGTGGGGTGCTTCTTGGGGGCCTTGGACGGGCTGGCCTCCCTGGATCCGCCCGGCGACGGTGGCGACAGCGGCATCTCCTCCTCGTGTGCCTCTTCTGCCGGCTGCTCCGACGCAGTCCTCGCTGGACCCCAGCCGCGGTGGAAGAACTCACCTGGGCGCCAGCTCGCCCGCCTTTCCCAGTGTGCTGCCCGACCCCGCCCACTTCTCGCCCTAGCGAGGGACGGAGGAGGGAGAAGGACAAGGACCTGAGAAGGCTGGGCTGCTGGAGCTCCGCGGAGCAGGGCCGGGCCGCCCCATAGCGCCCCCGCGCGGCCAGGGCTGCAAGCCCAGGTGCGGCCACCTCGGGAGCATCAGGTACCTCCGGCCCGCCCCTCGGCTCCGGCTGCGGGGCAGCGACACCTATTGGACACTGCTGGAACAGCGTCCCCTGTTCCTGGTCGGTTTCTACAAAGCCTCTAGCTGCCATGGGTCACCTGCTGGAGTTGGTGGCTTCTCTTGGCCTGTGTCTGACTGGCAGCATGAGTGGCTGCTTAGCCACGAACTTCACCTGGGGAAGGATGGGAGAGGCACGTCCCCAGGCAATTCGGACTCCTTCACTCTGGGTGGCTGGGCAATCACGGGCTGGGTGGTTTCTGATGCTGTTTGTAAACACGAGAGCCAACTTCTCCACTCCTCAAGAGTCTGAGTAATTAATTTGGACGCACATCGCATAAAGTACTAAGGGATTAAAAAAACGCACGGAGGAGGACGGAGGACATTCCCAAGCTTTACAGTTCTGAAAGGGCTCTACATATCCCTCACAGTGAATTAAATGTTAGTCCCATAAGGTACATGTCCTTTGTTTTGCTGCTCATCACTTTCTTTACTGAAGCGGCACTGAGATGACTAGGTAGCATGGCCTTCCTCGTGGCGGCCAGCACGTTGCTCAGCTCCTCCCGCTTCCTCTTAGCGCGTACGTGGTGCCCACCCGCTTCTTGATGAACTTGAGCACGCACTTGTACTTGGACACCTTGAGCAGCTCCACGGGCACGAAGCCACACACCTCCCGGATCATGTCCCGCACGAACTTGGTGTGCTTTGTGAGGCGCCCGTGCTGCCGGCTGTGCCTCGACTGGCTTATGTTCTTCATCACCTTGTGGCCCTTGTTGAGGCCCATAGCCATGGGGTAGCGCAGGGCCACGGCTGCTTCTCTCCGATGGCAGCCGCGACAGGAAAAACGGCGCTGCATGGAACCCTGGGATATCTCGCATGGCAGTGATTTTAAGCGACAGAGGTACACTGGGAATTCTCTGAAGAGCATTAAGACCACTGTTTAAAACCGAACCCCACCATGCTGCAATGCCTTCTTCTCTTTTTGGAAGATGCAGCTCAGGCCTTCATTCCTTCACTTATTATCCCAAAGCATGCATTGGTATTTCATTGTTTCCCTACAATTGTGTCATGATATCAACTACAGATAGTTACAGAATACAAATCGTGCCAGGCATGGTGGCATGTGCACCCGTTGATCACAGCACACTTGAAAGGCAGATATTTATTTGTAAGTTCAAGGCCACTTGCTCTACATAGCTATTTCCAGGACTGTCATGGCTCTATAGAGAGGCTCAGTCTCAAAAGCAAAACAAAATACCAATCATAAGCAACTCAGGACTTTTCATATTTAACTGGTTGAGGTGTAAATGTTTTCAATGATGGGCAGATGACATGGTCCTACAAAATCCTTTTGCAAGAACCTTTTAAGATACACAAAGTTGGGGCTTGGAGCTGAGTGATAAATACTTGATTAGAAATCTAGAAGCACAGGTTTGATCCTAACTGATAAAGAATTAAATAAAACAAATAAAAACAACATAGACCAGATAAAATGTCACTATAAAAACTGCTTCTACTTCAGAATCTCTCTCCTATCCCTTCTGTGCGTGGATGCTCATTTTGTAAAAGTCACCCATTATTCCAACCTTTCTCACCAAGGGACAGCTGCCTGTTCTGGGACTCCACTTAAAGGAATCCAAATATGTGTTCTTTTGCTTTGAACTCTCACCATTGACCCAATATTAATCTGTGAACATCATTCATATTCCTGCTTCTAGCCATTTTAAAGCTGCTGTAGACTGCTATTGCATGGTATGACCCTACCACAGTCAACTGTGGATGGATGTTTAGAGTTAGGGTTGTCATGTTGGGGCAATTATAAATAAAGCTGATGTAATTCTCAGACACTGAATGAATAAGCATTCACTTCTGTTGGACACACACACACAAACACACAGATGCTCAAGCTCTGAGTAATAGCAAGTGTAAAGGCTCAGCATTGATGAAATATATGGTAAACTATAAAATACGGTTTTGTAACACTTTTTATGATTCTTCAACAGTGTTTGAAAATTCCAGTTTTTTAAGCTCTCCATCAAAACTTGATATTCTAAGTCAGGCATTCAAGCTCACACTGTAATCCAAACACTCAAAAGACCAAAGCAGTAGAACTGGCTGGAGTTGGGACAGCCTGGGCTACATGGTAAGTTCCAGGCCTGTCTAGACTACTAAATGAGAGACTGTCTGAAGGAAGCAAGCGCTCCGAGTATAGTTGCATTCACTTCGATCGCAGCACTGGGGAGACAGAAGCAGTCGCATCTCTGAGTTTGAGCACGGCCTGGCTTACTTAGCAAGCTCCAGAACAGCCAGAGACACAGAGTGAGACCCTATCCATCTTCCCTCGAAAGAGAAAGAAAACAAAGATGGACAGAAAGAAGGGGAAAGAAACCAGGGTAAAATATAACATTTTGAGCCAGGTCCTGGCTTGAAGGCACATGTGGATAGTGTACATCAAAAGGAAGAAATCATTAGCTACTTCAAGGAACAGGGAACTTGTGAAAAGTCCCAGCCCAAGGTATTAGGCACAAAGAAAGGGAACTGTCAATAAAGATTTGTAAAAAGCTGGCCCTTCAGCTGCTAAAGGGCCATGATAATAATAAGACAGAAGTAGGGGACGGGAAGAGAGAAATGGGAAAATAAAGGGAATGAGGGGCATGGAGAGAGAAAATCTTATTGCTACTAAAATTTGAGGCAGCAGTAAATCATCAGTTCTTTTGTTTCCTTATTTTAGCAATTCAGTTCTCCATTCTTGACCTTCCAAGCGAGCCCCTCCCCTTGTTTGTGTGACTTATGAATCCCAATCACACTTTTTTTTTAAATCACTCTTTCCCATTGCAGTGAAGTAAGTACTTTACAGATCTCTGTCTCCTATTATGCTCAGAGAAACGAAGGGCATTTCTTATTTCTCTTTATATGTTCAAGGCCATTAGTTGAAATTTTCAATTAAACCAACTGATGCTGCAGATGAAGGTGGACATCTAAAATGTCCAGGCACAGATCTTTTAGACTGTACACATCACATAAGCAAAAGTCACAGAGCTCTCTCCACTATCATGTTCTTAGTGAGTAGTAGCACAGGGAATGACTTAGTGTAGGCATTTAACATATACTCACGATATAAATGTTCAAGAAATTCAAATTAAACTGGGCATCATGATACAGGCCTATCACTCTAGCCCTTGGGTGGTTGAAATGGGAGACCAAAATTTTCAGGCTACCTGCACTACACAAGGAAACTCTGTCAAAAAACTAACTGAGCCGGGAATGATGGTGTACACTTTGTATTCCTAGCACTGGAGTGACTGGGGCAGGAAGTTTGCTACAAGACTGAGGACCAGACCAGCTTAGATTATAAACATTACCTATTCTCACCTCTCTTTCCCTCCAAATGCCAAACAAAGTCGTCATGGGAGTAGATGTTTACATCCGAGCACTTGGGAAGCTGAAGCAAATGATTTACAATACATATTTGAGGTCAGTCTAGACTAAACTCTTTTTAAAAAGTTATAAAAAGCCAGACATAATAATACATGCTTATAACCTACACACTCAGGAAGCTGATGCAGGAAGATTTCCAGGAGCTAGACTCTGATGTGGTCCTGCCACAACCTGTGTTCATGTGCTGAGAGGAGGAAGTGGCTTCAAGGAGAAGATCTGAATTGTCTGATCATCAGATCAGTTTCATATAAGTGGCTAGCCCCAAATAGCTTCAACCATCTTTATTTATACATCAAAACAAGCATGTTTTTCCATAATAACAAACACGATTTTTTTCATCCTCCAGTGAAACACCCCCCCCAAACGAGTAAGTCAAATATGTTTTTCCCAACTTTTAGATTAAAACATCTTTTTTTTTTAACATTAAAACCCTAGGATGTTTATTACAAAGGTAAACCCTGATCCTTGAGTTGGGCTTATAGGTAGAATTTCTGGTATCGAGCACGGGCACCAGGACCTCCGAACTTTTTGGATTCACAGCGCAAAGGGTCAGCTACAAGCAGAGTCCGATCATACTGGATGAGGATATCTTTGATCTCCTTCTTAGAGGCCTCATCCACATACTTTTGGTAGTAGGCCACCAGGGCTTTGGAGATGGACCGTCGGATAGCATAAATTTGGGCCACATGACCACCACCCTTCACACGGACCCGGATATCCACACCCGCGAATCGCTCCTTGCCCAGCAGCAGAACAGGCTCCAGTAACTTGGACTGCAGCGTGCGCGGCTCGATCATCTCCAGGGGACGTCCGTTCACCTTGATGAGCCCATTCCCCCGTGTGCAGTGTGCCACGGCTGTGGCTGTCTTCTTGCGTCCGAAGACTTGCAGGACTGCAGCGGACCCTTGGCCTGCATAGCTGGGAGTATGAACACGAGGTCCTCACCGCGCGGCGCCGCCACAGGAAAAGTCATTAAAACATCTTTAAATCAAAAGCAACACGTACCATTTTGCCAGCTTGGCCAAATACTGACCCAGGTACATTCTATTTTTACAAAACTAAAGGCGATACACATAGGCACACATTTTTAAGAACAACATCATTCAAAACATAATTACAGAGATTGTGATGATCATCCTGTCAGCACTGAATTAGAGCAGCTCCCGGGGTCCAAAGGGACAGCTGGCATCCCTAAGCAGGAAACCTGAGAAGCATCAGCTCCTTAAGAATTTTAGGGAAAAATTTTAAGAAAAAATGGGGTTTCCAAGAATGATCACATTTTCCCATACATGATTAACAAAATGATAATAAAACCATTAAGGTTTCTCTCTCTGTGTTACAAGAGAGAAAAGACAGTGTGCAGGCTGTGGAGTCCCAGCAGTATTCTGTGGTGTGCTGAAGTCTACTGGCCCTTGCCAAGTGAGTCTGTCCCCATCGGCTTTTCCCTCATCTGGAGACCCGTTGGACAATCACTCATATACTGTCCCCAAAACTGGGCCACACAACTCCCAACAAGACCCTGTCTCAAAAGAAAAACAAACAAACAAAAAAACCAGACAAGACAAAGACATTGGAAGCACACTACATAGAACACACCAGAGCTGGGGTTAATGTAGTGTAGCAAGACAGGCAAACAGATAACACGTAATAAAGTTGATGCACATTCTAACCGAGGAATTTCAGACATTACTTTTCAGTTGATGCAAATACAGATTCATTCAGACTTGTTTGAGTTCATTCATTCATCCAGGGATATTAGGTGGTTTGTAAAATGTCTGGGAGACCTGGTACTGAAACATTCCCAGTCACCCTGACAAGATACTCTAGCAAATGACCTCATTGTTTCTCAGCACCAGAGCCTACTTACCACAGCTCCACCACTGACCTTCCCAAGAACCAAAGGCCTGTCTACATAGACCTTGCTAGATGATCAGTCTCCTGCCTCACTCCCCTGGAACACTCAGAACCCATTCTGTATGTAGGCTTGGGGAAATTCTATGCAGGGCCATTTGATTAAAAGAGTCTGGTCCTTTAGTTGCTTGCTAAATACCAGGACAATTTTGGCTGTCCGCCGAGACATGGAATTCCTGTGGTTTATAAAATTGGCTAACAACGAAGGTATTCAAGGAGGCCATGTGGTTGGTGTGTGAACAATGGCCACTTCCAAAGCAGAGGGCAAAGAGGATTAAGGCTTCAGACGTGACTAAATGTATCTTGGTGGCTCAGGGAAGTTATCAACAGGGAGGTGACCAGTTTGTGAATTGTCCTGATGAATAATGAATAAGAATTCCCAGAGAGAAAAAAGAGGGTGTATAGTCTAGGAAGAATAAACAAGGTGGGTCAATGGCAAAGATTGCAAAAGTGCACGTGTTGTTAGGGAAGCTGAGAAAAGGGCAAGAGGTGAAAAAATAGGAAGGAGATATGATGGGTAAAATCAGGCAGAGGTGGTGGGGAGTAAATGGTAAGTAAGTCCTTGAGTTTGGACTTGGCTATATGGGCAACAGAACTAGAGGTTGGATCTTAAGTCCCCAAAGGTGCACATAGTGAAGGCTCAGACCATAGTATGGAGCGATTTGAAACTGGAGGGCCCCTCAAGGTGGTATTACAAACTCTCCAGATCATAGGCACTATGTCCTGGAAGGAGATAATTAAATCCTAGGCCCCTTTTTTCTTTTTGCATTAAGACCGTGATGATGTGGTCTTCCTTGGCCATCACCTTTGCCATAATGGGCTGCCTCACTTCAGTTAAAATGAACAGTTAGCCAGACACAGAGCTAGAGGCAAGATTAGTACATTTAGTGACGTTCCCATAATAATTGACTTTATGAATTAGGCTTTTGTTTTGTTTATTATTTATTTATTTTGCAAGTTGTGTTGTCTGTGTGATGGGTTTTATAGTCTGAATGGTACTTACATCATGGACTCAGTTGATCTAAGGTCTGGGGACCTGTTACATTCCCCACTGATTTTACTGAATGAGCCAAATCATGGATTCATCCTGTTTTAGTTTGAGATGTAGGGTCCCATTGTTAATCCAAAGATATTAATGAGAATTAAAGGCCCAGCCAGTGCTGATAGCAATTAGTTAGCCAGGGGAACCAAGAAAACAGATTGGTACCCATTCTTTCTTTAACAATGGCAACATTTTTTTCTAATTACTCCTGCTCCACTAACATAGAAATGGTGGGCTTTCCCCAGAGTTCGTTCGTTCGTTCGTTCGTTCGTTCGTTCGTTCCTTCCTTCCTTCCCTCCCTCCCTCCCTCCCTCCCTCCCTCCTTCTCTTTCTTTCTTTCTTTCTTTCTTTCTTTCTTTCTTTCTTTCTTTCTTTCTTTCTTTCTTTCTTTCTTTCTTTCTTTCCTTCTGTCTGTCTTCTTTCCTTTCTTTTTGACTCTTTCTTTTTGTCTGTATTTTCTCCTTCCTTCTCTTTCTTTCTTTCTTTCTTTCTTTCTTTCTTTCTTTCTTTCTTTCTGCCTGTCATTTCTCCTTCCTTCCCTTCCTCCATCCCTCCCTTCCTTCCTTCCTTTTTTGACTTCTTGACTTCTTTCTTTCTGTCTGTCTGTCTTTCTTTTCTCCTTCCTTTCTTTTTTCTTTTTTTCTTTCTTTCTTCTTTCTTTCTTATCTCACAAAAATCTCAGCCTCTCCAATTTTATAGGATAAATTCTGCAATCGAACCTAACTGGTTTTAATTTAGAAATAGAAGCTTTTAATATCTCTAAGTTCTGATCAATATATCTGCTTAGTTTTGAAAGCATCAGAAGAGGGACATTTAGTCAAAACATTAGTGTAAGCCTATCAAGTAGCCTCGGACCCAGTAGTGCTGTTATCCAGATGAATTACCCAAGAAGATAGAATGGCAGGCATCAGAATAATGGCAAATGCCCAGGTTAAAGGTTTAGAATATTAGACAAATTTTAGTCTCTATAAGTCCTCTAACATTAATTTGGGCTGCCTGCAGTCACAGTGAGTTTTGTCAGTCAATGGGCGGACAGTCTGGTTAGTTCTTATTCTGTGTAGTGCAGAGGTCAGTTGTCTAAGCATAACCAGCAATCCTGGCTGATTTTTGAATGGGAAGGATTAACTGTCTCCTGTCCCCTAAGGTCCCTTTTTATGGCATAGAGTCTGATTCCCCAGGTTTTTTTCTGTTTCCAAAAATCCAGAATCTTTTAAAAGCAGTTTTGTTGTTGTTGTTGTGTGTGTGTGTTTCAGAATTCTCAGTTTTACAACTCTAAATTTTGCAGTGTAAATTCCCTTGTTTCTGACATCTGGGAGTGAGGAGGTAGCTGCAGGATATACATAGATTTATAAACTCTGTATTCTTATTTCAAAAGATAATTCCCATATCATTTTCTCCATACAACCAAATGCTTAAAATAGACATCAGCAAGTAAAGGTCAAGATGGAGTATGGGATGTGGTCTATAGACATATAGCCATCCCTTCTCCTGTATCTATCCATCTTCCTCAGTTCCCGGGTCTAGGCCTGAGTACAATGGGGTGTGGACCATGATCCTATATTCATACCAAACGTTATTTATGAGGATGTAGAGGGCCAAGGAGTGGAAGGGCCTGGGGACCACTGAAACCTTAATTTTAATGTCCCCACAGTTCAGAGACAGACCATTTGGCAGTGTTTGTGGCTTCTGTTTTCTTGACCTGGGTGTGGTGGATCCACAGTGTAATGTGAGCTATCTTCTCAGCCAGAGGAGTGGAAGGAATCACTGCACAGTGGATTTCAGTACCCCTTTGGCTACTTGTTTGCCCCAGACAGTATCACTGGGCTCAAACAAGGGGTAACTGGTGGCAGTTTCACAGGTCAGCTGGGTCTCTCAATAGTCTAGTGAATAGCCTTTATGGAAGACTGGGGGACCTGTAGTGACTTCACAAACTCTGGTATCCAGAAGCAGCAATATCCAGCTGCGTCTAGTGATTCTTGGACCTGTCTCTTAGTCTTCGGAGCTGGGATCTGAAGGATGGCAGAAATCCTACTCTGAACAGGCTTCTTTGCCTCCTTTCAGCTGGTAGCAAAGATAGGTAGCCTTCTACAAAGTTGGACCTTTTAACTGACATTTTGTACCCCAATGTCTTTCAGTAGCCCTTCAGTTGCCCTTTTATAATCCTTTTCTCATAGGAAACCTCTGATGGAAGGGCAGGAAATCTGTATTTAATGTTTTTAAATCTGAGGAGAACCTGGTCCAGGTATATTGCCCACTGTACCCTCCCACTGGTTCTCTCCATTGAAACTCAAAGGTGGGTTGACTCATCTTTGCCAATGATAGATTAAAGAAGACATCTTTCAGGTTCAAGACAATGTACATCTGTTTCTCTGGAAGAATCAGACTCATGAGAATCAGAGGTCCCAGATTTCTTCATAGGTAGGAGGGGCATATTCCAGGGTGACTGGCAGGGCACCAGGATGCCTATTTCTTCACGCCAGGCAATATGGGCTACAATTTCCCTTTTATTCAGGGTCATTGGGTATTGTTTAATCTGGATGGAGGTAGCTTAACTGGTTAGTCGAACAATTATAAGAGCTTGGTGTTGGGCCAGTTCTGGGTTTTTTTCTTCTGATAGAGGGTAAGACAGCAAAATTTTGCTATGTATCTGTAAGTCTAACTGTGCCTCACCATTAGGGATGGTGACAGTGGCTTTCAACTTATGCAACAAGTCTTGTACCAGTCAGTTCTCTATCGTTAAACACCTTTAAGTAACCTCCAACACCTGAAATTTGTTGGGGGAGGCTGCTTATTCATTTCCTGGCCACCCAGATTCCCAAAATAACCACACAGAAATCTGTATTAATTGCAATACTGTTTGGCCAATAGCTTAAATGTGTTTCTGACTAACTCTTATATCCTAAACTAACCTATCTCCATTAATCTGTGCATCACTGATATAGTTTTAGTGGGCTCCTGAAGAGGCATCTGTCTCCTGATGAGGCTACATGGCTTCTCCTCACTCCACCTTCTTTCTCCCAGCATTCAGATTAGGTTTCCTGGCTAGCTCAGTCAGTAGAGCATAAGACTTTTAATCTCAGGGTTGTGGGTTCGAGCTCCACGTTGGGTGCCAATTTGTTGAGGAAGGCTGCTTGTTCATTTCCTGGCTGCCAAGACTCCTGAAATAATCACACAGAAATCTGTACTAATTGTAATATCATTTGGTCAATAGCTTTAGCATATTTATGGCTAACCTTTATATCTTAAACTATTTCTATTAATCTGTGTCTTGCCATGTGGCTGTGGCTTACTGGCAAGGTTCTGGTGAGCTCCAGCAGAGGCATCTGTCTCCTGAGGGCAGCTACATGACTTCTCCCTGACTCTTCCTACTCTCTCTCTATATCTCTTTCAGCCTGGCTTTACTCTGTTTGTCCATTGGCTGAAAGCAACTTCTTTATTAACTAATAGCAATAAAACATATTCATAGCATACATCACCTCCCACCTCCCCTACCTATTAATATCTTTAACCTTTTAAAAAAACCTTTATGCCATTTTTTTCTACTATCTGGGTGACAAAAGACTTTGTTTTTAGCAGCTGTCTTTAACCCTTTCAAATGACCTAGAGAACATTGTTTAAAGTCTCCTTGGTCAGTGTTGGACAGAAGGGAAAATTTCTTTTGTCCACAATGCACTGATTTCCTTTCCTAGCTCAGGTGCTTTTTTTTTTCTCCTTCAGAGAATGGTAGGTTTTATGGATCATTGATTAATAAGGAGACATAAATGATGAAAGAGAAAGGAGTGGAACTTTCTCTTTTTTTGGGGGGGGGGCTCAGCCCAGGGGATCTTTTCCCCTTTCCTGGGGCTGCTTAGAGCATGTAAGGAAAGGAGCAGAGGGAATGCTCACATGGGTGAACTATTTCCCCCTCCCAGTGTGCATTCCACTTAAATGACTGGGACCCTGTATGAGAAGCCCAGCCTCTCCCCACTTCCACACAGAGACCAACCCTGACCTTGAGTGGGAGCCAAGCAACAAAACAAGCAAGTGCTCTTGCTCCTGGAGTAGGACAGGTGGCTTCTTTTTGTGTTTCTCTGGGTGACTTGGAAGAGCCAAACAAATTTAACTTCTCAATAGAAGGGGTCACAGGTCTTAAGCCAGGGGGTTCTCATACCAGAGAATGCCACTTGTCAATAGAGGGAAACAAAACTGACAAAAAACCCACATAGAACACACACACACACACACACGAGAGAGAGAGAGAGAGAGAGAGAGAGAGAGAGAGAGAGAGAGAGAGAGAGTGAGAGAAAGACTACACATTCATAAATGAACAGAGGGATCCAGTGATGTCCTACATGGATCATGGACACTGGAACAGTAGCCATGTCTGACCTCCCCTATGTGTGCAAACAGAAGGCTTCTGAACCAGACTTATCTCCAGAATTAAGAGACCAGATGACTTTCTAATTTGTTTCCTTTTGGGGCAGACATGTCAGACTCCTCTGAAGAAGTAGGCAGTGATTGATCAAAGGGAGCCCTGGGGACCTGGGACATCTCAGGTTGTGCACCCCCTAGGAGTCCCCTGACCACCACACTCTTCTTTGTTCCAAAAGTTTCTGAGACCCTTGGTATCTTGATATCTGATCTCTGGGATCTGTCTGGGGCCTCCAGAAGTGTGTGACAGAGAAGAAGCTTAGACATGGGTTTAAGCCAATAGAAAGTCTTTATTAACTGACCTGGGACTACACTGGGACATTGGGATCCCAATGTAAATGTAACCTAGAACCCTTCTTAGGATGAGCTTTTAAGCACAAAAGCTATGCCCTGGGCTGACACACTTCAGTTAACAAGAGCAGTTAACCAGAAGTGGAACTATAGAAGCTAAAAAGCAAGGATAGTACATTTGGAGACTTTCCCATAACTATGGACTTGGATTTTAGTTTGGGTCGTGTTATCTGCATGCTGAGTTTTACATCCTGAACAGTAGTTCCGTCAGTTCTATCAATGTCTGGAAGCCTACTAAGGTCTGGGGCCCTGTTACAACAACAAATACCAACCTCTGGTCTCCACACGGACATGCCCATACACATCTATAAACATACACATTGATCACATACACACACACACACACACACACACACACACACACACACAGAGTTTTTCAAGAAGAAATAGTTACTCAGCAAGTAAAATATATGCCATACAAGCCTGGTGACCTGAGTTTGATCCCTAGAACTCACTGTGGAAGGAATGAGATGAATCCTAAAATCTGTCCTCTGACACACATGTGCACACACAACACATGCACACACACACACATCCACAAATGCATTCAAATGTCATGGCATATACACTCCTAAATACATACACACAAAGAATTCCCTTAATGGAAGAGAACTGTAGGAGATGGAATGACAGTGCTTGAAGTGAATAAAGAGAAACAATGAAGGGTTACTACATGTTGTCTGATGCTTCCAGCGTACATAGATAGACCGCATTGCCTAAAAACAGAAATACCGAAGAAGGATTAGAGTGTTTGTTTATAAAAGTAAACTTGGTTTTGAATGTAATGCAGACTGGAAGCTCCATAAGTAGATTTTACTTAGGAGTTCACTGAAAAATGAATTTTGAAGTTAAGGACAGAGCAATATGTATAAATGGACATTGCCCCTGAACATATTTAAGCAGAGCCCATGAGACTAGATATCATCCAATAAAAAATATATAGGATAAGGCTATTAGAGGATCAAATATGAAAGTCTTGGCCACATAAATGACTTTCATGTAAGAAAGACCCTCCATATATCAGAAGGCAGGCAGACATCAGAGGTGAGAAGGTAGGGTAAAGCCCTTCCCACTGGACATCAATCTGACCTATTTTAGAGGCAAGCTTCCTCCAACCAACACTGATTTTTTTTCTTTATTTAATCTTGTATTACATTTTACCTGAATTTAATCTGGCAGCCTGAGAGACTATAGAAATGCCTATAGTTCTCTGCTTATCCCACAAATAAGCAAAAAAGGCCTTTTTTCTTAGGCCTTATACTGGGCTATGAGGCTTCCTCACTAGCAAGAATAATACAAGCAGAACTTGACTGTGGGGATGGACTTTTAATATTTGTAAAACTTGGGAATATTGGATTAATTGAAGATTTCTTATGAATCATTTATACCTTCTCCCAGGAGTATGACTTCTAAGATTTCCCAAGGAAATTCCTGAGCATACTGCCCACCAACTGTTGATTTTAGGGGATTATCCTTATTTAAGTGAAGGTCTTCCTTATCACTTAGAGGTTGTGATGTACATAAAGATGCCAGAGATCTCTTAATGAGATCTGTTTGTCATATGTCTGTTTGAGACAAAATATCTCTGTTAACTTGTAGCCTGCCCTGGAACTTGCTCTGTAAACCAGGCTCACCTTGAACTCATAGAGACCCATCTGCCTCTGCCTCCTGAGTGCTGGGATTAAAGGTGTGCACCGCCACCACTGCATGGCAGATATTTTTTAAAACATACACCCCTGTACTTACCCAGGGAAAAGATAATCAAAATAGGTAAATTATAAAAGATCAACAAGATTTGGTGGGCTAGAGGAGTTGATCAGCTCAGATTACAAGCCTCTTTCTTCTCTATGCTCAGGTGATTACACGGCTACACTTAACAAAGTTAGATTAGCTGAAGTTACCTCTGCCCTACTAAGAGACTCATACTGATGGGTAAATAATGGTGTGGAAAGATGATAAAAAGAATGAGGTGTCAGGACCTCCATTTCTTAGAAAAGTTAGCTCCTGCAATGGCACTGTGTTGTCATATAATAACGAAAGAACAAAAGGATGTCAGGATTAGATATATAAATACATTCTATAAAGATATATAATGTTTATTATATTGTATTACGCCCAAAATTTTAATAATAACTGCAGCAGCTTTGTCCTGAAGATTTTTCTTGGGCATTGCGACCATTAAGAGTTGATCATACACTTCTCATGACATGCTAATTTGTCCAGGCTGGCTTGAAGATTTTCTATCTAGTGTCTGTCCTTGAAACCACAAGAGTTGCCTAAAAGTTGGGTTATGGGTTGATGTGTAAAAATTATTGTAAAGATAACAATTTTGTTGCGATTTATGAATGATTACTAAAAGATAAATGTGGGAGTTAAACACGTTTGAGAGCAGAAATGATAGGACCTATGTTTTGTCACAACATAAACCTATTTCTGCTTTCTGAATTCTGTATAAATAAAGAAGCAATCTGGCTGCAAATCAGTCAGGCTTCAAGATTCTCTCAACCGTAATGTCTGCTTCTGTTGACAGAGGTTTCTGTCCTGCCCAGTCCTACAGCTGTCCAGTCCCAAAGAAACACACAGAGGCCTACATTATTAGCCCACAGTTCTTGTCTGTGTTAGGCACATGGCTTACTACATTTTATCAGGGAGACATTCTCATCTTGCTTCCTCTGTTAATGACTGTAGGCGTAGCCTTTTCCTTTCCCAGAATTCTCCTGTTCTGGATGCCCCGCCTATACTTCCTGCCTGGCTACTGGCCAATCAACATTTTATTAAGCCAATAAAAGGGACAAATCTTAACAAGGTACAAGATTATTGTCCTACAGAACTCAACCCCCCAATTTTTTCCAAAACAAGAACTCTGAATCTAATCTCCTTTGTTTAGTTTTTTTCCCTTCCCATTATCCATAACAACTTGTAACCAACACTCTAAACAAAGACAAACATCCATAATTCATTTTTTTGGAATGTGTACATAGTTTTCTAGGCTACTTCCTGCTGATTGGGGGTACTGGTAATCTTATGGGGACCTAAAGAAAATTTAGGATTATGGTCAACTCCTGATTGGAATATTCTGTGAGGCTTGATCATCTCAGCCAGCAGTCTTGAGGCTGTTTTGAATGTAGAACTCAGAGGAAACTCCAACAGAAGTTCTCTGAATTGTTGGATCTTCTGAGCCAGCCTCTTCTATTGGATATTTTTCAGGGGGGGGTCTTCCTTGATCAAACCTGATTTTTATTAGCCCAGAATGAATCCACAGCCTTTCATTTCCCATAGAAACAAAAGCAAAACCTCTTCTCCAAAGTAACATATATTTTGAGTTAAATTTTGAAGTCAGACATTTAAAATATATATATGTTGGATTAATACAGCAGCATGTATAATCAAATGTCTTTTAGCAGTTGTTGCTCTTTCCTCAGCCATCAAACAACAATTCAAATACAACACAATAAGATACAGTATCAAGATTCTCTGCATATTTTCCACCTTTATGTGGCTTTATTTTAAATGTCCCTTATTTTTATTTTTAATTTTTTTTGAGACAGGATTTCTCTATGTATCTTTAACTGTCCTGGAATTTACTCTGTAGACCAAACTGTCCATATTCCTCTGCCTCCCAACTGTTGGGATTAAAGGTGTGTGCCACCACATCCAACTACTCTCTTTATTTTTTTGCTTTTTAAGGACTTTATCCTTTTTCTTTTCTCCCCCATGCCTACATATATTTTTAAGTACATGGTAAACTGTTTAGAGGTTTTTTTTTTATCTGAATCTATCTTTATTGTATATCTCTCTTTTTCTGACCACACAAGTCTTCAATTTGCTAAGTGATATGGCTAAGACTAAAGCCGTGGCTTTGATGACTGGATCCACCCCATTCCTTAGCTTTCTGAGAGTCTAGCTTCATGTCAGAGGTACTGGCAGGAGCCATATTTATTGCCACAGCTCTATGGAGTTTCAAAGTCCCTATTACCACCAAGAAGTATGCTGTTGGCTATTCATGAACATTATTTAAATGTTTGGTGGTGAGGCCTCTTAAAAGGACTGCAAGGTTTTTGCAGCTAAAGCTGAGTCAGGAAGCCTCTCTTAAATGAGACATACTTGCCTCTAGCAAACAGAGCCCAACTGAGAAAATGCTGCTACCAAGAAGCTGTGTTTAACTCTGTTCTTTTGTGTCTAGAATTATTTCCCAAGATCTTTTAGGTTTTATGTGGAGGTAGTTGTCCATGTTGGTGCCATTTGTTGTTGGGGGTTTCTGTCCTGCCTGGTCCTTCAGCTGTTTAGCCCTAAAGAAGCACACAGAGCCCTATATTAATTATAAACTAGTTGGCCTGTTAGTCCAGGTTTTCTTATTAACTAGCTCGTATATCTTAAATTAGCCATAATTCTTGTCTGTGTATGCCACATAGCTTGGTACCTTTTATCAGTTAGGCATTCTCATCTTGCTTCCTCTGTAGATGATTGCAGATTGAGCCTTTTCTCTTCCCAAAATTCTTCTGTTCTGGATGCTCTTCCTATACTTCCTGCCTGGCTACTGGTCAATTAGCATTTTATTAAGCCAATACAAGGGACAAATCTTTACAGGGTACAAGACCATTGTCCCACAGCACTAGGCACCAATTTGTAGGTGGAGGCTACTTATTTGTTCCTGGTCACACAGACAAAGAAATAATCACTCAGAAACTATATTATTTGCAATACTGTTTGACCAATAGCTTACATGTATTGCTAGCTAGCTCTTTCATCTAGAATTAACACATTTCTGTTATTTTATATTTTACCATGAGGCTCATGTCCTTCCAGCAAGGTTCCAGCTGGCAGCTCACATCTTTCCCCTCTGGTGGCTACATGGCGTGTCTCTAACTCCATCTACTTTCTCCTCCCTTTTCTGCTTTGAAATTCCACCTTGCCCTATTCTACTAAGTGACTGACTGAAACAGATTTATTCAATGACCAACAAAAGCAACAAATAGACAGGACTTCCCACATCATGCTTCAATTTTCCCTCTCATCTCCTTGCCTTCTTTCTGGAACCTAGTAATAGCCAGCACTGATTCCTGGCAAGGTTAATCCTTAATTGTAAACAATTAACAACTAGAGCAAAATAAATGAAGGAAAAATCTTTAATTTATGAGAGCCATGGGCAGAGCAGTGATATGATTCATGATAAAAAGATAACAAATAGTGTATGCGGTTGGTCATATAACAACTGTTCTTGCCTTCTGCCTAGAGGATTTCCTTGAATATATCTGGACCTAAATGATTCCAAAGAGAGTAAAGTGGATTTTATTATTTGATAAAAAACAGATACTAATTTTTTTGTTTGTTTGTATTTTGAGACAGGGTTTCTCTGTGTATCCCTGGCTGTGCTGGAACACATATATCTGGCTGGCCTTGGACTCAGAGATCTGCCTACCTTTGCCTCTCCAGTTCTCAGATTAATGTCGTGCCACCACATCATGGCCCTGAGGTTAGATTAGATTAAATATTTTGAGGAGTAAAATTACTGAATGTTATAGATAGAGAATTTTTTAAGAAGATGCAGAGAATTTTAAAAAATTACAAGACATATGCAACAAGGGCCCCTGGAGTCTGTTGCTGAATATCAGTCTAGGCACAAGTAACATGAAACTGCACAAGGGAGGCCAGGAACAAAGATCAGTGATTTTATTGTTTCTAGACCGAGAGGTATGAAGACTCTGAACAGCAAAAATGGAGTTCTCACTGAACCCTTGGGAAATTCAATGATGATTACCAGGAGGTCATCCAGCAATAGAAGGGCTAACTTGATTCAGTGCAAACCCTACTGAGAAATTAGCTTTTGGTCTTCCCAAGTGGCTTAGAAGATTCAGTACTTGCTACTATTCTAAACACAAATCCTATTGAAACAGAAAAGGCTTACTCATGTAGAATACTATAACAACATCTAAAGAGATCTGTAATTTGGAAAGTAATCTAGACCGGAGGCATTTTATAAAGAATCTTATCATCTGTCTTAGTCTCGGTCCTCTGTACAGTGACACCAACATGGGATTAAACTTGACAGCACAGTATTAGAAGGCCTTGCTATGATAGTAAACAGGAAGAACACCAAAGGGTCTGGAGAAGTCTGCCATCAGCATGGAGGAGAAAAGCAAGCAGATAGGAAACAATGCACACAAAGACAGTGCTGTACGAGATTCTGAAGTCTCTAAGCCACAGTCATCAGTAAGAAGGACCACATGTCCCTGCAGGAATAGGATGTCCTTAGAGTATGAGCTTTATTCAGTCTCCTCACAGGAGCTACCAATGGGAAGTGAAGAAAGTTTCAGAAGTAGAAAGGTGAGTCTTGGTCAGTATTTTTCACTAGCAAGGTCTGTTCTTCTGGCCTCCATGGCAGTCTGGTGTCTACTAACAAATTTTCACTGACTCTGTTGATGTTTGTGATAGTAGATTGTTTGTTTAATAAAATATATTTTATTTGCATTTTGACAATTTAAAACATGTAAACAATACATCTTGATCATATGTATGCTTGCTTCTCCCCCTCTTTCCAGGAGCCCCCAACTCTTCCCTATTACCCTTCAGATATTCCCAGTACCTTCCTTTCCCTATTTCATGTCTTCACCTTTTTGTTGTTGGTAATAACCCATTGAATCCAACTAGTGCTGTCTGTTGGGATGCTGACTGATCTTGTTTACTTGATCTTGGACAGGTGCATAGGTAATGTGAGTTTATGAGTGCAAAAAGCATGCCATGTCTTAAAGACAGCATTTTACCATGCTCAATCCCATCCCCAGATCTTAAATCCTTTCTGTCCCTCTTCTGAGATGGTCCCTGAACTTAGGAAAGGAGGAGGTTTGATACAGATGTCACGTTTAGGACCAAGTGATCAACAGACACTTATTCTCAGTATGTTGTCAAGTTATGAGTATCTACAGTACTTGATAGTAACCACTGCAGAGAGAGTTCTCTGGCCAAGGTTGAGGAAAGCACTAATTTATCAGTATACATATAAATATTTAGAAGGCTGTTTGACAATATATAATTCAGAAAACAAAAACAAACAAAATGAAACAAAACAAAACCACCAAACCCCCAAAACAGTAATAGATTTCTCCCCAGGGCCATGGGCTTTTGTTCAGATTAAAAGTATGTAGTCTGGAGTCTTATTCTGAGATTCTGGAGGCAGGATCGCCATTTCAGACTGAGGTAGAGGATGTGGCAGGTCTAAAATGAAATGACTAATCTAGACATAACATCACCCAGCCGAGCCTGTCTGGGCACTGGGTCCGAATCCTCGGGGTACCCAAGCGGGCTGGAGTTCCTTTGTTTCTATGGCCTCCCTGCACCAAGCAGGGTAGGCGCTTTGTTTGTGAGCTGCCCAACCAGCATGGAGATCTGATCTCTTGGCGCCAGGAGACCCAGCGTTGGGGGTAGGCGCTTTGTTTGCGAGCTGCCCAACCAGCACAGAGGCCTGATCTCTCGGCGCCAGGAGAGCCAGAGTTGGTCACGGAGACCTGATATCTCAGCGCCAGGAGAGCCAACATTGGGGAGAGCCAGCGTTGGGTAGGCAAGGAGACCTGATCCAGTAAAAGAAGATCCATAAGGGAGCATTTGGAAGAAGAGATGGGCAGACGCCAAGGCAAGAATTCGCCCAACAAGCTGAAAAGCAACATGAAGCCCCCAGAAACCAGCGACCTCACAACGGGAGGACATGAACACCTTAATCAAGAAGAAGTAGAAAAGATTGACTTCATGAAAGTGATTGACGCCCTTAAACAGCATGTAAAAATCACCCTTATAGAAATGGATGAGAAATATAACAGAAAGTTTGAAGAATTGAATAAATCAGTGAATGATACCCTAGAAAAGCAAGGAAAAACAATCAAACAGATAATGGAAACAGTTCAAGACTTGAAAACTGAAATGGAGGCAAAGAAGAAAACACAAACAGAGGGCCGGCTGGACATGGAAAATTTAAGTAAACAAACAGAGTCTACAGAAACAAGCATAATCAACAGAATACAGAGTTAGAAGAAAGAATTTCAGATTCTGAAGATACCATAGAGAAAATAAACACACTGATCAAAGAAAACAACAAGTCTAATGAACTCTCATCACAAAACATTCAGGAAATATGGGACACAATAAAAAGACCAAACCTAAGAATAATAGGTATGAAGAAGGAGAAGAAGTGCAGCTCAATGGTCCAGAAAATATATTTAATAAAATTATAGAAGAAAACTTACCCAACCTAAAGAAAGATATACCTATGAAGGTTCAAGAAGCATACAGAACACCGAATAGGGTGGATCAAAAAAAAAAAAACATCCCCTCGCCATATAATTATCAAAACACAAAGCATACAGAATAAGGAAAGAATATTAAGAGCTGCAAAGGAAAAAGGCCAAATTATTTATAAAGGTAAACCTATCAGACTTACACCTGACTTCTCCATGGAAACCATGAAAGCCAGAAGGTCCTGGATAGATGTACTGCAGAAACTGAGAGACCATGGATGCAAGCCCAGATTACTATACCCAGCCAAGCTTTCCTTCACTATAAATGGAGAAAATAAAATTTTCCAGGATAAAAACAAATTTAAACAATACGCAGCCACAAATCCAGCCTTACAGAAAGTAATAGAAGGAAAATCACTAACCAATGAGTCCAACAATGACCACAATAACTCAGACATCTAGAGACCCTTCACCAACACAAATCAAAGAAGGGAAACACACAAACTCTACGACTAAAAAAAAAATGACCGGAGTTAATAACCACTGGTCATTAATATCACTTAATGTCAATAGACTCAACTCACCTATAAAAAGGCACAGGCTAAGAGATTGGGTAAGAAAACAGGATCCAACATTCTGCTGTTTACAAGAAATACACCTCAACCACAAAGACAGGCACCTACTCAGAGTAAAGGGCTGGGAAAAGGCCTATCAAGCAAATGGACCTAAGAAACAAGCAGGTGTGGCCATACTAATCTCTAACAAATTGACTTCAAACTTAAATCAATCAGAAGAGATGGAGAGGGACATTTTATACTCATAACAGGAACAGTTCGTTAGGATGAAATCTCAATCCTGAACATCTATGCCCCTAATATAAAAGCACCCACGTACATAAAAGAAACATTGCTAAAACTCAAGGCAGCCATTAAACTGCACACAGTAATATTAGGAGACTTCAACACTCCTCTTTCACCAATGGACAGGTCAATCAGACAGAAACCTAACAGAGAAATAAGAGAATTAATGGAGGTAATAAATCAAATGGACTTAACAGACATCTATAGAACATTCCACCCAAAGAGGAAAGAATATACGTTCTTCTCTGCAGCTCATGGAACCTTCTCGAAAATCCACCACATAGTCAGTAACAAAGCAAATATCCACAGTTACAAAAAAATATTAGTAACTACCTGTGTCTTATCAGATCACCATGGATTAAAGTTAGAATTCAACAACAATGCTACCCCCAGAAAGCCTACAAACTCATGGAAACTGAACAGTCAAATACTGAACCATACCTGGATTAAGGAAGAAATAAAGAAAGAAATTAAAGTCTTCCTGGAATTCAATGAAAATAAAGAAACAACATACTCAAACTTATGGGACACTATGAAAGCAGTCCTAAGAGGAAAGTTCATAGCACTAAGTGCCCACTTAAAGAAAACAGAGAAAGCTCACACTGGAGACTTAACAGCCCACCTAAAAGCTCTAGAAAAAAAAGAAGCAGACTCACCTAGGAGGAGTAGAAGACTGGAAATAATCAAACTGAGGGCTGAAATCAACAAAATAGAAACACAGAAAACAATACAAAGAATCAATGAAACAAAAAGCTGGTTCCTGGAGAAAATCAACAAGATTGACAAACCCCTATCCAAACTAATCAATCGGCAGAGAGAGAATTTGCAAATTAATAAGATCAGAAATGAAAAGGGGGACATAACCACAGACACAGAGGAAATTCAGAGAATCATTAGATCTTACTACAAAAGCCTATATGCCACAAAACTGGAAAATGTAAAGGAAATGGATACTTTTTTAGATAAATATCATATACCAAAGTTAAATCAGGACCAGGTGAACAATCTAAATAGACCTGTTAGTCTCAAAGAATTAGAAGAGGTTATCAAAAACCTCCCTACCAAAAAAAGCCCAGGACCAGATGGTTTCAATTCAGAATTCTACCAGAACTTCCAAGAAGACCTAATACCTATACTCCTTAATGTATTTCACAATATAGAAACAGAAGAGGCATTGCCAAATTCCTTTTATGAAGCTACAGGTACTCTGATACCAAAACCACACAAAGACTCAACCAAGAAAGAGAATTATAGACCAATCTCACTCATGAACATCAATGCAAAAATCCTCAACAAAATACTGGCAAACCAAATCCAAGAACACATTAGAAAAGTTATTCATTATGATCAAGTAGGCTTCATGCCAGGGATGCAGGGCTGGTTCAACATACGAAAATCTATCAATGTAATCCATCATATAAATAAACTGAAAGAAAAAAATCATATGATCATTTCATTAGATGCTGAAAAAGCATTTGACAAAATTCAACATCCCTTTATGATAAAGGTCTTGGAGAGATTAGGGATACAAGGGTCATACCTAAATATAATAAAAGCTATATACAGCAAGCCGACAGCTAACATCAAATTAAATGGAGAGAAACTCAAAGCCATCCCACTAAACTCAGGAACACGACAAGGCTGTCCACTCTTGCCATACCTCTTCGATATAGTGCTTGAAGTTCTAGCAATAGCAATTGATGGAGGAAGGTCATTGGTTAAATAAAAAGAAACTGCTTGGTCCTCATTGGTTAGAAGATAGGTGGGAGGAGTAAACAGAACAGAATGCTGGGAGGAAGAGGAAGTGAGCTCAAACCCCACAGCTCTCCTCTCCGGAGCAGACGCCTCAGAGAGACGCCATGCCCCAGCTCCGACCCAGGATGGACTTAGGCTAGACCAGGATGGACTTAGGCTAGAATCTTCCCGGTAAGACCGGTGCTCACAGATTATTAGAGATGGGTTGATCGGGATATCAGAATTAGCCAGTAAGGGCTAGAGCTAAATGGCCAAGCAATGATTAAAAGAATACAGTGCCCGTGTAATTATTTCAGGGCATAAGCTAGCCGAGCAGGTGGCTGGGGTGTTGGGGACGCAGCCCCGCCGCCGCTCCTATTACTACAAGCAATAAGACAACATAAGGGGATCAAGGGGATTCGAATTGGAAAGGAAGAAGTGAAATTTTCGTTATTTGCAGATGATATGATAGTGTACATAAGCGACCCCCAAAACTCCACCAAAGAACTTTTACAGCTGATAAACACCTTTAGTAATGTGGCAGGATACAAGATCAACTCCAAAAAATCAGTCGCCCTCTTATACACAAAGGATATGGAAGCAGAGAGGGAAATCAGAGAAGCTTCACCTTTCACGATAGCCACAAACAGCATAAAATATCTTGGGGTAACTCTAACCAAGGAAGTGAAAGATCTATTTGACAAGAGCTTTAAGGCATTGAAGAAAGAAACTGAGGAGTATACCAGAAAATCGAAGGACCTCCCTTGCTCTTGGATTGGGAGGATCAACATAGTAAAAATGGCAATTCTATCAAAGGCAATTTATAGATTCAATGCAATCCCCATCAAGGTCCCATCAAAATTCTTCACAGATCTTGAGAGGACAATGATCAACTTTATATGGAAAAACAAAAAACCCAGGATAGCCAAAACAATCCTATACAATAAAGGATTGTCTGGAGGCATTACCATCCCTGACTTCAAATTCTATTACAGAGCTACAGTGATGAAAACAGTGTGGTTCTGGCATAAAAACAGAGATGTCGACCAATGGAATCATATAGAACACCCGGATTTTCACCCACAAACCTATGAACACCTGATTTTTGATAAAGGAGCTAAAAGTATACAATGGAAGAAAGAAAGCATCTTTAACAAATGGTGCTGGCACAACTGGATGTCAACCTGTAGAAGAATGAAAATAGACCCATATCTATCACCATGCACAAAACTCAAGTCCAAATGAATCAAAGACCTCAATATCAGTCCGAACACACGTAACCTGATAGAAGAGAAAGTGGGAAGTACCCAACATCAGATGGGCACAGGAGATCGCTTCCTATGTGTAACCCCAACAGCACAGACATTAAGGGCAAATTGAATAAATGGGACCTACTAAAACTGAGAAGCTTCTGTAAAGCAAAGGACACTGTCACCAAGAGAAAAAGCTAACCTACTGACTGGGAGAAGATCTTCACCAACCCCGCAACAGACAAAGGTCTGATCTCCAAAATATATAGAGAACTCAGGAAACTAGACTTTAAAATGCTAATTAACCCAATTAAAAAATGGGGCACTGAACTGAACAGAGAATTCTCAGCAGAGGAAGTTCAAATGGCCAAAAGACACTTAAGGTCATGCTCAACCTCCTTAGAGATCAGGGAAATGCAAATCAAAACAACTTTGAGATATCATTTTACACCTGTCAGAATGGCTAAAATAAAAAACTCCAATGATAGCCTTTGCTGGAGAGGATGTGGAGGAAGGCGTACCCTCATCCATTGCTGGTGGGAATGCAATCTTGTGCAACCACTTTGGAAATCAGTGTTTCGGTTTCTCAGGAAATTCGGGATCAACCTACCCCTGGACCCAACAATACCACTCCTGGGAATATACCCAAGAGATGCCCTATCATATGACAAGAGCATTTGTTCAACTATGTTCATAGCAGTATTATTTGTAATAGCCAGAACCTGGAAACAACCTAGGTGCCCTTCAGTGGAAGAATGGATGAAGAAAGTGTGGAATATCTACACATTAGAGTACTACGCTGCGGTAAAAAACAATGACTTCTCGAATTTTGCATGCAAATGGATGGAAATAGAAAACACTATTCAGAGTGAGGTAACCCAGACCCAAAAAGATGAATATGGGATGTACTCACTCATAATTGGTTTCTAGCCATAAATAAGGGATACGGAGTCTACAATTGGGGATCCTAAAGAAGCTAAGTAAGAAGGTGAACCAAAGGAAAAACATATAGTTATCCTCTTGGCTATGGGAAGTAGACAAAGTTGCTGGGGAGAAAATTGAGATGTTGGGGGTGGGGTGGGATGGGGGTAAGGGGAGATGGGGAGAGAAAAGGGAGAAAGGGAGGATGGGGGGAACTTGGGGAAAAAGGAGGATTGGGATAAAGGAAGATTGGATAGGGGAGCAAGGAAGCACAATTCTTAGTTAAGGGAGCCACCTTAGGGTTGGCAAGAGACTTGAACCTAGAGTGGCTCCCAGGTGCCCAAGCCGAGGTCCCCAGTTAGTTCCTTGGGCAGATGAGGATAGGGAACCTGAAATGACCCTATCCTATAGCAATACTGACGAATATCTTGCATATCATCATAGAACCTTTATCTGGTGATGGATGGAGATAGAGACAGAGACCCACACTGGAGCACAGGACTGAGCTCCGAAGGTCCCAATGAGGAGCAGAAGGAGGGAGAACATGAGCAAAGAAGTCGGGACCACGAGGGGTGCACCCACCCACTGAGACAGTGGAGTTGATCTATTGGGAGCTCACCAAGGCCAGCTGGACTGTGACTGAAAAAGCATGGGATAAAACCGGATTCTCTGAACATGGTGAACAATGAGGGCTGATGAGACGCCAAGGACAATGGTATGGGGTTTTGATCCTACGTAATGTGCTGGTTTTGTGGGAGCCTAGCCAGTTTGGATGTTCACCTTCCTAGATATGGACGGAGGGGGGAGGACCTAGGACTTACCACAGGGCAGGGAACCCTGACTGCTCTTTGGACTGGAGAGGGAGGGGGAAAGGAGTGGGGGGAGGGGGAGAAGGTTGGGAGGAGGGGGAGGGAAATGGGAGGCTGGGAGGAGGTGGAAACTTGTTTTTTTTTCTCCTTTTCTCAATAAAAAAATAAAAAATAAATAAAAAAAAAGTAGGATTACGGGGGGGGCGGGGGTATGTAGTCTGAATTCTTTCCTATGAGGCAGAATGCAAATCTAATCCAAAGCAATTGGTTACCCCATAACCTTTTTGTCTCTATTGTTTGTTTTTGTTGTTATTGCTGTTTGTTTGTTTGGCTTTTTGTCTGTTTTGTTTTCTGAGACACTGTTTTATTATACAGCCTGAGCTAGCCTTGAAGTCTTTGTCTTCCTGCTACAGCCTTCCAGATGCTGGGATTGCAAGCTCCATTGTGTTTCACCATACACATAATTATAAGTAAAATTCCAAATAAACCATTCTTGTGATAAAGAAGTTGTAAGATAGGTTGTGTTCTTTGACTGAACAAAAAGAAGCAGGGGGAATGTTCTGAGCCAAGCATTATGGGGGATGCCTAGAATCTCAGCTCCCAAGACATGAGGCAAGAGGACAATAAGTTCAAGACCAGCCTTGGTCACATATAAGATCTTGTCTCAAACAATTCTTTTTAAAGTTCTGAGAACACCTACAGCTTGGTGCATCTTAGAGGCAGTTTTAGGTATTCTTCTCGCCTTTACAGTTCTCCTTAGCTAACATCCTTTATTAATGAGCCTATCACCAGCTCATCTGATTTGATCCTGTGTACCTCACACTTTATTTAGAAACCAAGCTGGTGTGTGAACTTTCTCCCACTTATCTTCCTCAGGCAACACTACTCACCCTACGTTTTGCTTGTTTGTACCTGGGCTAAATCAAATTCTTCTCAGTTCTTTTACATTTGGACAATATTTTCTTGGCTAGGCATGGTGGTGGCAGGACTGCAAGATTTTTCTTTGTTTTGAGACAAGAACTCCTGTAGTCCAGGATCAAAGTAGCAGAAGATGACTTTGAACTTCTGACCTGCCTGCTGCCATACTTGGTTTAATTTTAATTTTTATAAATGTAACCTGTCTAATATCGGATAATTCAGGCTTGAATCTAGACTTCTATAATTAAAGCAAAGGAGAAGCTACAATCCGTGTGAATTCATTTTTATGAAGCAAGTAATGGTATTTTAAAGGTGAGCTTAAGAAGCAGCATAGACAGAAGGAGCAGTCTGTTTTCACAAGGAGTACTCTGGGTACTAAGTACTGTTAATACTTGGGGTAGGCTATCATGCAGAGAAGTCAGCCACAGCAGCCAGTAAAGCAGCATCTGTATCCATCTGTGAAAACAGTCAAGCTACCTTTCCTGTGTTCACATGATCGTATATGAAATTACAGTTCACATTTCTGGGTAGGGGAGCTTACCCACATAGCCTACTGCTGATGTGTTATCTGTATTTAACTCACCTGCCTTACATCCCTTTTCAGAACAAGACAACTATGAATAAATAATCCAGTGATCTATCATCCACACACCTTACAGTCACTGCAAATGAGAAGAAAGGCTATTTTCATGTCTTCATGTGATGATCATGTTCTTTCTTGCAAAACCCTCATTCTTCCGTAAGAGTTATGCAACATTCCCGGTTTACTATGGGTGAGAAATGCTTAGCTTGTGTGGCATGTAGATGTGTCATAGCTTAGTTCCAGAGCAGATCCTCATTCAGGCAATTCCAAACATGGGTGTTGTTCAGAATAGTTATTTAGGCCAAGATAGGAAGGGAGAAGCAATAGTGAATGAAGGTATGGCCAAGAAACAATATGAAGATAAAATTTATGATGCATTTTATGAATTAAAATAGAAATCTAATTATCCATGATAAAATCTACAGTAAAGCAGCTACAGCTTTTTTAAAATATGCATGAGTATTTGCCTACATATATGTACATGTACTATATGTGTGCTAGTGCCCGTGGAGGTCAGAAGAAGGCACCTAACCCCTGGAGCTGATGTTATAAATGGTTGGAAACCACCATGTGGATGCTGGGAGTGTTAATCAGGTTCTTTGTAAGAGCAGTAAGCACTATTAAAGGCTGAGCCATCTCTTCAGGCCCAAGCATCTACACCTTAATTTTGTTGCTATTAATTATTGTTGATATTATTAGTCTTATATGTCTAACAAGATCATAAACTCATAAAAGATGCTTGAGGATTCAAACAGTACTCATCAGTATTCTCAGCAATGTTTATTTCTTGGCATATATATATATATATATGATATGCATGATATCTATATCTATAATATATAATATTCTAGCTGAATGTTGCAATTCACACCTTTAATCTCATTTGGGAGAATGGGACAGAATTGCCATGGGTTAGAGGCCTTCTGGAGCTCCATAATTAGTTTGAGGCCAGCCTTGACTAGAGCATGAGCCTTTAAAAATAAAATCTTAATTAAGCAAACTTTCCCTTACTACTTGTGACACACTCTGCCCTTTTGCATTTATTCCCTATACAATTCTATTTTGCCAAGAAATCACCACAAACCATTAAACTGATCTCTCAATCCAGAAAGTAATGCCTAGAGCTCTAGAAGATGAAGTGAAAACTCCTCACATTGGTTTTCCAGCCCTTTTCGTATATAATCCCACATCAATAAGGTGGGCCTCATTCATTCATAAATAGTCCTTGATGCCCACTGCCACTCATTAGCCAGGGTATGAATAGCTAGGGAAGGCTCATTGCCAATCACAGAAAAGGATAAATTGTTTTGTGGAACACAGGCCAGTAAAAATCCATTATCATTCAATAAAAAAATGAAGATAAATACATTTTGTTGTTCTGGGTTTCTTGTTTGTTTTTGTTTGAAACAGGGTATCACATTGCCTGGATCTTACTATGTAGATCATCCTGGGCTGGAACGCAAAGACCCACCTGCCTCTGCATCCCTGGCATTAAAGATGCGCTCCAACAACACCCCACCCTGTTAACTACGGACTATTAGAGTGTGGGGTTTGATGTATGCTTTGAGTTCTAGTAATGTTTCTTTTACATATGTGGGTGCTTTTATATTAGGGGCATAGATATTCAGGATAGAGACTTCCTTCTGATGAATTGTTCCTGTTATGAGTACAAAGTGTCCATCTCTATCTCTTCTGATTGATTTTAGTTTGAAATCAATCTTGTTAGATATTAGTATAGACACATCCGCTGTTTCTTTGGTCCATTTGATTGGAAAACCTTTTCCCATCTCTTTACTCTGAGGTAGTGTCTGTCTTTGAGTTTGAGGTCTGTTTCTTGTAAACAGCAGAATTTTGGATCCTGATTTCTTATCCATTCTCTTAACCTGTGCCTTTTTATAGGTGAATTGAGTCCATTGATATTAATGACCAGTGATTGGTGACTCTGGTTATTTTATTATTATTATTATTATTATTATTTTGGTGGTAGAGTTTGTGTGTTTCCTTTCTTTGAGTTGTGCTGGTGGAGGGATGTCAGATGCTTGTGTTATTATGGGTGTTGTTGACTTCCTTGGTTTGTGATTTTCCTTCTAGTATTTTCTGTAAGGCTGAGTTTGTGGCAATATATTGTTTAAATATGTTTTTGTCCTGGAATATCTTGTTTTCTCCATCAATGGTGAATGCAAGCATTGCTGGGTATAGTAGTCTGGGCTGCATCCATGTTCTCTTAGTATCTGTAGCACACCTATCCAAGACCTTCTGGCTTTCATGGTCTCCATTGAGAAGTCAGGTGTAATTCTGGTAGGTTTCCCTTTATACGTTACTTGACCTTTTTCCTTTGCAGCTCTTAATATTTGGTCTTTATTCTGTATGTTTTGGGTTTTGATTATTATATGGCAAGGGGATGCTTTCTTTTGATCCAGTTTATTTGGTGTTCTGTATGCTTCTTGTACCTTCATAGGAATATCCTTCTTTAGATTGGGAAAGTTTTCTTCTATAATTTTGTTGAATATGTTTTCTGGGCCTTTGAGCTGTGATTTTTTTCTCCTTCTTCTACCCCTATTATTCTTAGGTTTGGTCTTTTCACGGTGTTCCAGGTTTCCTGGATGTTTTGTGTTAAGAATTTGTTGGATTTGTTTTGTTCTTTAATCAGTGTGTTTATTTCCTCTATAGTATCTTTAGTGTTTGAGATTCTTTCTTCTATCTTTTGTATTCTGTTGGTAATACTTGTCTCTGTAGTTCCTGTTCATTTACCCAGAATTTCCATATCCAGCCTTCCCTTGGTTTGTGTTTTCTTCATTACCCCCATTTCATTTTTCAAGTCTTGAACTATTTCCCTTACCTGTTTGATTGCTTTTTCTTGTTTTTCTTGGGTATCTTTGAGAGATTTATTCATTTCCTCTATCTTTTTGTTTGTCATCTCCATTTCTTTATGGCAGTTTTTCACCTCCTGTTTAAGGTCCTCTATTATTTTCATAAAGTTCCGTTTAAAGTCGATTTCTTCTATTTCTTCTGGAGTAGGGTGTTCAATTCTTCTTGTTTCAGGATTCCTGAATTCTGGTGATGTCATGTTGCCTTTCAGGTTGTTGGAGGAATTCTTGCTTTGGCCCCTGCCCATCTCTTCCTTCAAATGGAGCCAGGAGAGTCTTGGTGTCTTGGTCCAGTCTTTGCTGTGACTGACTCTCTGGATGGATCTCCTCAGTGCAGGAACAGGAACTGTTCCTGTCTGGAGGAACTACTCAGCACTGAAACAGGGACACCATGGACAAAAGGGCGAATGTGGGGACAGGGCAGAGTCAAGTAGAACACAGAAGACCCTGCAGCACAGGCTGAAGGTGCCTGCACTCCCTTGCGGGGACCTTCAGGCCTGCCTGACAGACAGACACTCACCACTCTGGGTGGATAGCCTTAGTGCTGACCCACTTTTTTGTAGCTGAGGATGACCAGAAATGTCTGGTTTGGTCTTTGCCACTCCACCTCCTGGGTGCTGGATTACAAGCCTGCACCACCACACCAAGATAGAGGTTAGAATACATTTGGTGTGAGAACTTGTGAGAATTTCACAAGAGTTCTTACAATGACCAGAGGTTTCCTCCTGGCAATGTCAGCAAGGGTTGAAGAGCCTTGTTGGCTGGGGAGATTTTTGCCACCTAGTGGCAGCAACACATTACTACAAGGACTGGCTTTGTAAATTTTAAGTCTGTTTTATAAGGACGTTTATACTTATCCTTATCAAACTATTTTTTTTAATGTAGTGCCTGAAAAATTTAAAAAGACATAGAAACTTCAAATCTTTGATACTGAAAACGTTGCACATTGTAAAAACCATATGTCTTGGAAGTCTTAGGTCAGAGTGGGGAACCTACTGGTATCATTAATATTTATGGATTTTTTCTGGAAACAAGGAGTTTATTTAATCATATGTGTTGCAGCTGACAATATAGTATAGGAAGTTAGGGAATGAACAAAAGGCAGAAACTGATGGTTCTAGCATTTTCTTGGTATAGTAAACTGGGCTGGCATCTGTGGTCTCTTATAGGCTGTAGCATATATGTTCAGGTCCTTACAGATTTTAGAATCTACATTACCAGGGTTAGTGTTTTGATTATTATTATTATGTGCTGAAGGACCTCTTTTCTGATGCAGTCTATTTAGTGTTCTGCATACTTCTTGTACCTTCATAGGCATCTGCTTCTTTAGGTTAGGGAAATTTTCTTCTATGACTTTGTTGAAAGTATTTCATGTGTCTTGAGCTGTGTTTCTTTTCATTCCTCTCTTTCTATTATTCATAGATTTTATTTTTCAAAGCCTCCCAGACTTTCTGGATGTTTTATGCCAGATTTTTTTTTAAACATTTTTGTTTAACATTTTCTTTGACTTTGTTATCCATTTCTTTACCATGTCTTTAGTAAATGACTCTCTCTTCCATCTCTTATATTCTTTCAGTGAGGTTTTGTTAAACCTGAAATTCATGAAAATTCAGATCCATAATTTTGAGCCAAAATTGAAGAAAGATTTAGGTAATTACTGATCAGGAAGATGGATTCTAATGGGGCCAATTTCAGATTTCCCAGTAAATGGGCACAAGTCATGTTTTGCAGAGGCTTAAAAAGTCAAAACCATAAGGCCACCTTGCCATCTAGTTCAATCAGGGGCAAGCATACATCCTGATGCATTTCCTTCCCTTGTACTTCCCACCTACATCCAAATAAGCATATCAGTTGCAGTTGTGTTCAATAAAGCTGTTTAGGGGAGTGAAATCATTAGCAATAGCTTCCAGCATTTGACTTTGAGTCTCACACTCCCCCCTTGAGTTATATTCTGGATTAACTCCTTGGCTCTGTGATTGGTAACTGTTTGTAATGGGATCTAATAACCATCAGCCTAATGATACCCAGTCTGGAAACAGAGGGTCTAAGGCCCTTCAATGACTGAAATAAGGAGCCTGGAAATGAGAATGGGCATCAGTCTTTTATTTCATCGCAAGTTCCCCTTTATGAAATATTTCTTTAGGAGTAGCCAGATTATCTATAATAATCTCAGATGGGTTTGTATACAAATAACAATTTTCTCTTAAAGCTATGTATTAACCTCTCTGTTTTACCTTGAGCAAACCAAGTGCCCTATCATATTGCACAACTATTTTAGTGAATGAATCTGCCTGTTGATACATCTGGCTCCACTTTTCTGGTATGTTGATTGGTGCTATAGGTAGTCATTTTGTTCCCTATGCCAGGGAGTTTTCTTTTGACTTAGTACTTCAGCCTACTGACCATTGGCGAAGTAATCTTTTCTGTAACTGTTTCTTGCCTTAAACTAAGATGTCATTGTCAGGGTCCAGGAAGGAATGCTGAGCTGTGTCATTCCCTGTTATAGTCATTAAAAACAAAATAGTGGAGAGAGACTTTTGATTTATTTTTATGTGATGGACTATGCCTGAACATTTTAGATTTCCAACTGGATCAGGAACTAATAGGGGACAGATCTATAAACTATTTCCTTTACTGCGATAAGAGAATGTGATAAAAGAAATGTGACTGGAATTTATAACTGGCACAAAGCAAGGGAAGGTCTTGCTTAGAGGGAAAAGAATGAAGAAATGAATCACTAAGATAAGAAAAACAAAATATGAATCTTCAAAAATATAAGTAAACATGCAGGTTTTCCTCTTCATCTTCTCATTTCTTCTATGTTCCCATTTTTCTTTTCTCCTCTATGACCTTCTTACTAATATTGTTACACTTTAAGCAGCTGAAGGGCCAGCCTTCATTTTGGTCTTTCTTTCTTTCTTTCTTTCTTTCTTTCTTTCTTTCTTTCTTTCTTTCTTTCTTTCTTCCTTCCTTCCTTCCTTCCTTCCTTCCTTCCTTCCTTCCTTCCTTCCTTTTTTCTTCCTTTCTTTTTACTGTTACAGAATTTAATGTAGTACTTAGTTTCAGCCTTTAAAAACATTTAAAGGTGATTAAGATTCAAAACATCAACAGGGTGGCCCTAACTTAATTCCAAAGGGGGTTTATTTAATAATTTATTTTATATTTTAAAAGAAAACAATCTTTTTTTTTCATTTTACATATCAGTCCCAGTTCCCATTCTCTCCCTTCCTCCCATTTCCTCCACCTACCTTTCCACCTTACCCCCATCCACTCCTCAGAGAGGGCAAGGCATATTACTTTGGGGAAGGTCTAAGACCCTCCCCCATTATATCCAGGTTGAGGAAGTCATCCATCCAAAGAGAATAGGTTCCCAAAAAGTCAGCACAAGCAGTAGGGACAAATCCTGGTGCCACTGCCAGTGTCCTGGCAGTCTGTCCAAGCCATATGACTGTCACCCCCATTAAGAGGAAGAAGTTTGGACCTATGCTGATTCTGTTCCTGTCCACTTGGAGTTGGTGAACTCCCATTAGCTCAGGCAAATTGTTTCAGTGGGTGTCCCCATCATGGTCTTGACCTCTTTGCTCATATTCTCACTCCTCCCACTCTTCAACTGGACTTTGGGAGCTTAGTCCAGAGTTCTCCTGGGTCTCTGCCTCTACTTCTTCAGCCTCTAGATGAAAGTTCTATGGTGATAGTTAAAATATTCATTAATCTGAATACAGGCAAGGACAGTTCGGGAACCCTCTCCTCTATTGCTTAGGGTCTTAGCTGGGGTCATCCTTGTGGACTCCCGGGAATCTCTGCAGTGCCAGGTCTCTTACCAGCCCCATAATGGTTTTTTTTCAATCAAAACATCTCTTTTCTTGCTCCTATTTCTTTCCTCCCTCCATTTCAACCATCCTGTTCCCTCAATTTTTCCTCCTTCTCCCCTTCTCCCTCCTCCCGCTCCCTTCTTCTCTCATCCCCATGTTTACATTTTGTCAGGTAATCTTGTCTATTTCCCCTTTCCAGGTAGATCTATGTGTATATTTCTTGGGGTTCACATTGCTATTTAATTTCTCTTGGATCATAAACTATAGGCTCAATATCCTTTGCTTTACAGCTATTATCCACTTATGAGTGATTACATACCATGTTCATCTTTCTGAGTCTGGGTTACCTCATTCAGGATGTTTTTTTTTCCTCAGTTCCATCCACTTGCACACAAATTTCAAGCTGTCATTGTTTTTTACTGTTGAGTAGTACTACAATGTGTAAATTTGCCACATTTTCTTTATCCATTATTTGGTTGAGGGGCATCTAGGTTGCTTACAGGTTCTGGCTATTACATATAATGCTACTATGAACATAGTTGAACAAGTGTTCTTGTAGTATGATTGAACATCCTTCGGGTATATGACCAAGAGTGGTATTGCTGTATCCGGAGGTAGGCTAATTTGCAATTTTCTCAGAAACCACCATACTGATTTCAAGAGAGGTTGTCAAGTTTGCATTTCCACCAACAATGGAAGAATTTTGTTTACTCCATATCCTCTTTAGCATAAGCTATTATTGGTATTTTTGATCTTAACCATTTGAATGGTGAAAGGTACTATAATAGTCATTTTTATTTGCATTTCCCTGATGGCTAAGGATGTTGAACATTTCCCTAAGTATTTTTTGGCCATGTGAGATTCTTCTGTTGAGAATTTTCTGTTTAATTCTGAACCCCATTTTAAATTGGATTATTTTGTGTTTTCAAACCCAATTTCTTGAGTTCTTTATATTTATTTTGGAGATCATTCCTCACTCTGATGTGAAGTTAGTGAAGATCTTTTCTCATTCAGTAGATTACATTTTTGTATTATTGACTGTACCCTTTGCTTTATAGAAGCTTCTCAATTTTAGGAGGTCCCATTTATTTATTGTTGCTCTCAGTGTCTGTGCTACTGGGGTTATATTTAAGAAGTTCTCTCCTGTGCCCATGCATTGAAGGCTACTTCCCACTTTCTCTTCTATCAAGTTCAGTGAGGCTAGATTTATACTGAGGTCTTTAATCTGCTTGGACTTGACCTTTTGCGTGAGGATAGATATGGATCTCTTTTCATTCTTCTACATGTTGATATCCAGTTATGGCAGCACTATTTTTTGAAGATTTTTTCTTTTTTTCCATTGTATAATTTTAGCTTCTTTGTCAAAAATCAGGTGTTCATATGTGTGTAGATTAATGTCAGGGTCTTTGATGCAATTCCCTTGGTCAACCTGTCTGTTTTTATGCCAGTACCAAGCTGTTTTTATTACTCTAGCTCTATAATGGAGCCTGATGTCAGGGGTGGTGATGCTTCCAGAAGTTTTTTAATTGTATAGGATTGTTTTTACTACCCTGGGCCTTTTGTTTTTCCATATGAAGTTGAGTATTGTTCCTTCAATGTCTGTAATGAATAGTTTAGTATTTTGTTGGGGATTGCACTGAATCTATAAACTGATTTTGGTAGGATTGCCATTTTTATTATTTTGATCCTATCTATCCAAGAGCATGGGAGTTTTTTTTCCATTTTCTGATATTTTCCACAGTTTCTTTGTTCAAAGACTTCAAGTTCTCGTTGAACAGGTCTTTCACTTCTTTGGCTAGTGTTATCCCAGATATTTTATGTTATTTGTGGCTATTGTGAAGAAAGAGGCCTCTCTGATTTTGTTCTCAGTTTCTTTATCATTTGTGTTTAGAAAGGCTACTGATTTCTTTTGAGATGATATTTTATCCTGCAACATTACTGAAGGTATTTATCAGTCATAGGAAAATCATAGTAGAGATTTTTTTGGGTCTCTTATGTATATTATCTTACAAATAGCAAAAGTTTGACTTTTGTGTTTCCTATTTGAATCTGCTTGATCTCCTTTTGTTGCCTTATTGCTCTAGCCAGAACTTCAAGAGTTATGCTGAATAGATATGGAGAGAGTGGACAGCCTTGTCTTGTTCCTGATTTTAGTGGAATCACTTTGACTATTTCTCTGTTTAATTTGATATTGGATGTTGGCTTGCTGTATGTTGATTTTATTATGCTTCAATATGTTCATTGTATCCCTGTTCTCTTGAAGACAGTTATTATGATGGGATGTTGGATTTTCTCGAATGTTTTCAGCATCAAATTAGATGATCATATGATATTTTTCTTTCAGTTTATTTATATGATGGATTACATTGATAGATTTTCATATATTGACCCATCCCTGCATCTCTGGAATGAAGCCTACTTGATCATGGTAGATGATATTTTGATGTGTTCTTGGATTTGGTTGGGCAGTATTTTATTGAGGACTTTTGCATTTATGTTCATGAATGAGAATGTTCTACAGTTCTCGTCTTGGTTGAATCTTTGTGTGGTTTTGTTATCAGGATAACTGTAGCCTCATAAAAAGAGTTTGGCAACGTGTCTTCTGTTTCAGTTATGTGGAACATTTTGAGGAGTAAAGGTATTAGCTCTTCTTTGAAGTTCTGGTAGGATTCTTCACTGAAACCATCCAGCTCTGGACTCTTTTTTTTTTTTTGTTGGGAGGCTTTTGATGACTGGTTCTATTTCTTTACAGGTTATAGGTCTATTTAAATAGTTCACCTGCTCTTGATTTAATTTTGCTATGTGGTTCCTATCCAGAAAATTGTCTATTTCTTTTACATTTTCCAATTTTGTGGAGGACACATTTTTGTAATATGACCTGATGATTCTCTGGATTTCCTCAGTGTCTGTTGTGATGTCCCCCTTCTCATCTGATTTTGTTAATGTGGATATTCTCTCTCTGCTTTTGTATTAGTTATGATAAAGGTTTGTTTATCTTGTTGATTATCTCAAAATATTTGTTTTGTTTATTCTTTTATCATTTTCCTTTTTTTCCTATTTTATTTATATCAGCTCTCAATTTGATTATTTTCTGTCATCTACTCCTCCTGGTTGAGTGCTTCATTTTATTCTAGAGTTTTTAGGTGTGCTGTTAAACCACTATTGTGAGGTTTCTTCACTTTCTTTATGTTGGCACTTAGTTCTATGAATGTTCCTCTAAGCACTGCTGTCTTAGTGTCCCATAGGTTTGGATATGTTGTTCCTTTATTTTCATTAAATTCTAGGAAGTGTTTAATTTCTTTCTTTACTTCTTTTTTGACACAGGGGTGGTTAAATAGAGCACTGTTCAATTTCCATGAGTTTGTAGCTTTTCTGTAATGAGTTTTGTTAAATTCTAACTTTAAACCATGGTGATCCAATAAGATATAGCACATTATTCACATTTTTATATCTATTGAGGTTTGCTTTGCCACTGAGTATGTGGTCAATTTAAGGTTCCACCAGATGCTGAGAAGAATGTATATTCTTTTGTGTTTGGGTAGAATGTTCTGTAGATATCTGTTAAGTCTATTTGAATCATGATATCTGTTAGTTGTCCTATTTTTCTGTTAAGTTAATGTCTGGTTGACCTATTTATTGGGGAGAGTGGGGTATTGAAGTCTCCTACTATTAGTGTATGGGATTTGGTGTGCAATTTAAGCTTTAGTAATGTTTCTTTTACATACATGGATGCTCTTGTAGTTGGGATATAGATGTTAAGGATTGAGACTTCATCTTTATGGATTGTTCTGTGCTGAGTATAAATTGTTCATCTCCATCTCTCTGATTGATTTTAATTTGAAGTCTGTTTTGTTAGATATTAGGATAGCTTCACCTGCTTGCTTTGTAGGTCCATTTGATTGGAAAATCTTTTCCCAATCCTTTACTCCGAGGTAATGTCTGTCTTTGAGGTTGAGGTGTGTTTCTTGTATGCAACAGAAGGATGGATCTTGCTTTCATTTCTATTCTCTTAGCCTGTGTATTTTTATAGTTGAATTGAGTCCATTGATATTAAGAGATAATAATGACCAGTAATTGTTAATTCCTGTTATTTTTTAGTGGTAGTATCTGTGTGTTTCCCTCTTTGGGTTTTAATGGTATGAGGTTATCTGTTGCCTGTGTTTTTGTGCTTGCAATTAGCTTCCTTGGGTTGGAGTTTTCCTTCTAGTACTTTCTGTGGGGTCAGATTTTTATATATGTTTTGTTTAAGTCTCATTTTTGTTATGGAATATTTTTCTTTCTCCATTGATAGTGTTTGAAAGCTTTGCTGGGTCTAGTAGTCTAGGCTTGCATCCTTGGTCTCTTAGTGTCTGAAGCACATCTATCCAGCATCTTCTAGCTTTCCTGGTTTCCATGGAGAAGTTGTATGTAATTCTGGTAGATGTGCCTTCATATGTTACTTGACTTTTTCCTTTGCAGCTCTTAATTTTCTTTCTTTATTCTGTATATTTTGCATTTTGATTATTATATGATGATGGGACTTATTTTTATTTAGTCTACTTGTTGTTCTGTGTGTTTTTTGTACCTTCATAGTGATAACCTTCTTTAGGTAGGGAAAGTTTTCTTCTATGATTTTGTCTAATACATTTTCTGTTCCTTTGAGCTGGAGTTCTTCTCTTTCTTCTACCTCTATTCTTCTTAGGTTTGTTCTTTTCATTATCTCCCAGATTTTCTGGATATTTGGTGTTAAGAATTTGTTGGATTTAGTGTTTTCTTTAACCAATGAATCTATTACTTCTATTCTATCTTCAACATCTGAGATTTTCTCTTTCATCTTTTGTATTCTGTTGGTTATGCTTGCCTTTGTAGTTTCCATTCATTTACCCTAATTTTACATACCCAGAATTCCCTCATTTTGTGTTTTTTTTAATTAGGTCTATTTAAGTCTTCAAGTCTTAAACTGTTGATTCAGCTGTTTGATTGCTTTTTCTTTGTCTTCTTGGGTTTCCTTGAGAGTTTTATTAAATTCTTCCATTTTTTTGTCTTTTCTTCCATTTCTTTCAGGAAATTTTCATTTCCTCATTAAAAGTTTCCACCGTCCTCATAAAATTACATTTAAAATTGTTTTCTTGGTTAGAATGATCAAGTCTTTCTATTGTACGACCACTGTGTTCTGGTGTTACTGTGTTGCCTTTTGGTTATTGGATGAACTCCTGCATTGTCTCCTACCCAATTCTTCTTACAGTTGGTACTGGCAGTGTCTTTGCCTCTTGATCCAGTCCTTGCAGTAGCTGTGTATGTCTTTGGGAACTGTTCTTGGTCTGCTCTGAACTGTCTGTGTCTCAGGGAGCTACTGAGATCTTTCTTGACCCTCTTTCCAGACCTCCTCTCTTGGTGTGCTTTCTTGGTGTGCTCTCTTGGTGTGCTCTCTTGGTTAGCTCTCTTGGTCTACTCTGTGAAGTCATAGCTTGTACTTCTGAGTTTCTCTGTGGTTGCGAGGGAAAGGGTAGGATAAGAGGGTTTGAGCGCAGAGTGGGACTTGTAACTCTCAGGGTCCAATAGACATGTTGGGAGTGTTGGAGCATCCTACCTGCAGGAAACTTGCCTGTTGGGTGGCTATTGAAGCCGATGCAGGTGGGTGAGGGACCCAGAGCTTTAGCCGTGGTATGGAGGGCCTAGTGAGTGGGGGTGTTGCACTGGGTGGCTAGTCACTCATCTCTTGGTCCTTTCTTTGTAGCAGAGGCTGAATTTCAGAGTTCCACAAAAGCTGTGGGAGTAGGGGATAGGAGGGCTTAAGGGCAGAGTGGGACTTGTAGCTTTTAGGGTACTACAGATGTGATGGGGGAGTTGAGCAGCCTACCTGTGGGACACTCACCTGATGCCTGGCTAGAGAAGCTGAAGCAAATGGGGGGGAGGGTCCTGGGGTTTTGCCCCCAGTATGACCGGTCTAGAGAGTGGGGTGTCCTGTTGGGTGTATGGTCACTCAACTTTTGGTCCTCTCTATGTAGTAGCAGACTGTATTTTAGAGTTTTTCTGAGGTTGTGGGTGCAGGGGTGGTTGGAGGGTTTGGAAGCAGAATGGGCTGGTTTTTGATCTTTCAAGACAGGGTTTCTCTGTTTAACAATACTGGTGTTCCTTGAACTTGCTTTGCAGACCATACTGGCCTTGAACTCACAGATCTGTTTGCCTTTGTCTCCAAAGTGCTGGGATTAAAGGCATGAGGCACTATGCCCCACTAAAGTGACAGCCTTTTACAAGATTTTATTGATGATTCTGTTTCTTTCTCCCTAATGTCTTAGGCTGTATTAATGACTTTTTACAAGTCACATATGCCATGAAGTATCTATTGATTTCTCATCTTTTGGTGTATATTATCCATATGTCTCTCAGTGTCCTTCAAGTCATAATGTGGTTTGAAAATACTTTTTTCTTTTCCCTCCACCTTACTTTTTTCTTTCTCTCTTTTCTTCCCTTTCCTTCTTTTCTCCTCTCTCTTTCTCTCTCTCTCTCTCTCTCTCTCTCTCTCTCTCTCTCTCTCTCTCCCCCTCGACAGGGTCTCACTGAGTGTCTCTCGATGGTCTGGAGTTTCCTATGTACACCAGACTGACCTCAAACTCAGAGATCCAACTGCTTCTGCCTCCCTAGCGCTGGGATTATAATGAGTGCTACTCTACCCAGAATTGTTGCTTCCTTTAGACAATGTCTCATTTAGTAATCCAGACAGGTCTGGAACATTCTTTGTAGCCCAGATTGGCTCAAAGTCCATCCAGTTCTACTACTTTGGCTTTCTGAGGGTTTAAAAAGTTATTAGCAGAAAATTGGTGACATGTACCTTATGGGGCTGACTTTTAATTGACTACGAGGGAAACATTGAATCATGTTGGAATTGAAAAGCTTGGCTAATGTCCTTTTCTGTGTGTTTTTCAATCCCTTTTTGTTTATGGGATATGAGTCCAAATTAATCATCAGACTCTTGAGGAGAGTGGAGAAGAGTGGCATTCATGCTTACAAACAGCATCAAAAGCCCAAGTCACCCATAGTGAAGGAGTCCTAATTGATGGCCAGGGGACATGCCCCTTCCAGTTTGTGGTGAAGCAGCCACACACGCTGCCAGACAAACACAGTCAAGAGCATCCACCAACTCCAGCAGGTGACCCATGGCAGCTACAGAGACATTGCAGAAACTCGACCAGGCTCTGGTAATATCCCAGGATGTCCAGTAGGAGTCGCTGTCCTGCAGTCAGGCCAAGTGGCTAGTCAGGGGTAACTGAGGCTTCCAGGGTTGCTGCACCTGAATGCTTGAAGGCACTGTGGAGCAACGAGTTATGCTAGGCAGAGCTATTTCTGTCCATAGGTGCTTGGTCCTTGTCCTTTAACCCTCCTCTGTGCCCTGCATGGTGACAAGGGCAGGGGTCCAGCAATGCATATGTAAAGGCAGGTGAGCTAGCACCTAGGTGAGTTCTTCAACCATGGCTGGGCTCCAGGAGGGACAGCATCTGAGAAGGCAGCCGAAAAGGAGGTGCCACTGTTGCCACCATCACAGACCACAACTAAACCCAAGGCCCATTCTGTGTCCCCCCATTCTGTCCCAGCACGAGCAAGGCAGCTGGACCCTGCTCCCATCTTTGGTGAAATTCCACTGTTCTTCTGCAGTATCCCACCAGCCTATAAGCACTGATTGACATGCCTCTAGGCTGTTCCCACATCCCTGCCATCCACAGGGCTCTCTTCCTCCAGACCCACTCTGATGACCAATCCCACATATCTGAACATCCTCCACATGGCCAACCCTCCCCTGCAACCCCAGCAGACTACATAGGCACAGGTCTCAACCATAACATTTGGAAAGACAGCAGAGTACATAGGCACAGGTCTCAACCATAACAATTGAGAGAACAGGCACAGGCCACACCAGTGCAAAGAAACGATGAGTAGATGCTGGTGTAAAAATGCATCCAATAACTGAAGGAGCAATATGGCATCACCATAACCCAGTGATCTTACAACTGCAAAGCTTGAACATTCCAAAACAGCTGAAACACAAGAAAATAAACTTAAAAATAACTTTTTGAAGATTATAGAGGTTCCAAAAGAGGAAATGAAAAAATTTCCTTAAAGAAGTTAAAGAAAAGACAAACAGAACATTGGAAGAAATCAATAAATCCCTTAGAGAAAGCAAAGAAAGCCAAGGGAAAAAAAAGCAAGCAAATAGGTGAAGGAAATGGTTCAAGACTTGTAAACTAAAATAGAAATAATAAAGAAAACACAAACCTAGGGAATTCTGGAAATGGAAAATTTGGGGAAGGTATCAGGAACTACAGATGCAAGCATAACCAACAGAATACAAGAGATGGGAAAGACAGTCTCAGGTGTTGGTGAAACAGTAGAGGAAATAGATTCATCAGTCACAGAAAATGTTAAATCTGATGAAGTCCCAACACAAAACTTCCAAAAAATTTGGGATACCATGAATAGTCCAAACCTAAAGAATAATAGGGATAGAAGGAGAAGAAAACCAGCTCAAAAGCACTAATAATATATTCAACAAAATCATAGAAGAAACTTTTCCAACCTAAGGAAGCATATGTCTATAACAATATAAGAAACTTACATAACACCAAACATACTTGACCAAGAAAAGGCCCCTCACCACAGAATAATCAAAACACTAAACATACAAAATAATGGATACTAAGAGCTGCAAAAAAAAAAAAAAGACCAAGTAACGTATAAAGACAGACCTATCAGAATTAGACCTGACTACTCAATTGAGACTCTAAAAGCTGAAAGGTACCGGACAGACATTTTAAAGACACTAAGGAACATGGAGTCAACTCAGCCTTCTATACTCAGAATAACTTTCTGTAAACATAGGCAAAGACAACAGTTATTTTGTAGCAAAACCTGATTTAAACAATATCTATCTGTTGCCACTACATATGCTTGTTGGTTCCCGGCTGCTTAGTCCCAAAATAATCTCACAGAAACTGTATTAATTAAATCATTTCTTGGCCCATTAACTCTAGCTTCTTATTGGCTAACTCTTACATATTAATTTAACCCATTTTTTATTAATCTGTGTATCGCCATGTGTCTGTTGCTTCCCAGCTAAAGTTCGGGCATCTGGTCTCTGATAAGGCTACATGGCTTGTCTCTGACTCCACCTCTTCTCCCAGCATTCCGCTTAGTTTTCCCCACCTAGCTCTGTTCCCCTAAGCTCTGCTATAGACCCAAAGCAGTTCCTTCATTAACCAAAAATATTCACAGCATACAGAGGGGAATCCCACATCATCTATCCATAAATCCAGCTCTTCAGAAAGTACTAGGAGAAAATGTCCAATTCAAGGAACTCAGTTACATTCATGAAAGTACAGGTAATAGATAATCTCACACCACCAAAACCCAAAGAAGGGAAACACACACTATCATCACCACCATCAAAACCAAAAATAATAGGAATTAGGAATCATTCATCAATAACATCTCTTAATATCAATGGTCTCAATTTGCTAGTAAAAAGACTAGGCCTAACAGAATGGATATGAAAACAGGATCCATCCTTCTGCTGCCTAAAAGAAACACACCTTAACTTCAAAGACAGACATTATAACAGACTAAAGTGTTAAGAAAAGATTTTTACAATCAAATGTATCTCAGAAGCAAGCCAGTGTAGCTATTTTAATATCTAACAAAATAGGCTTCTAAGTAAAACTAATCAAAAGGGATGTAGAAGTGTTGTCTGAGGTTTCTGTCCTGCCCAGTTCCCACAGTCATTAGGTCCCAAAGAAATCACACAGAGGTCTACATTAGATATAAACTGATTGTCCCATTAGCTCAGGTAGCTCAGTACCTTTTTCAGCAGGGTAGGTCACATCAGCCTTCTTTTGTGCTGGGCTCAAAACTACTGAAAGAGCTTCCTTCTTCCCAGAATACTCCTGTTTTCATTGACCTGCCTCTACTTCCTGTCTGGTTGTCCCATCTATACTTCCTGCCTGGCTACTGGCCAATCAGCATTTATTTAAAGCATAATTGACAGAATATAGATAATTGTCCCTCACCACTTCCCCTTCTTCTTCTTCTTCTTCAAAAAAAAAAAAAAAAAAAACCAAAAAAAAACCTGTTGGACCCTAAAGCCCATTTACCAAAGTTGTTGCAAAAGCAAGAGGAATTTTTATTGACTGGTGTATTAGGGCCCCTCAGCCTTGGGAGGAGAAGGACCTCAAGTGGCTGTTACAGGTTACTTTTAAAAGAGAAAACCACAGAAGCAAAGCGGGAGTCCAGGAGTTGTTTGTCAACTATTGTGATTTGTTCATCTAAAAGTCAGCTAACTATGATTGGTTGGGGCCATGGTGGGACAGGCGGATGCTAGGTCAGGTGGGCAACAGAGGAATATCTGCAGGTCATTTGGCTCTAGTTCCAGGAACTGGATTTATTCTGAGAAAACCTGCAGAGAGATGGAAAGTACCTGGGAAAGTATCCATTGTTCCAGTGCACGCGTGGGTGATTATCATGTTCCTGGTTCCCAGGGGAGGATGTGATATGGGAGTGCCATATATCAATCTGTTGCTTTCATTGGTTAATTAATAAAGAAACAGCTTGGCCTGATAGGTTAGAACATAGGTGGGTGGAGTAAAAAGAACAGAATGCTGGGAAGAAGGGAAGTTAGGCAGACGCCATGCCTCTCCTTTCCAGGGCAGATGCTATGAAGCTCCGACCCAAGATGGATGTAGGCTAGATCTTTCCAGTAAGCCAAAAACCTCATGGCACTACACAGATTATTAGAAATGGGTTAGTTGAGGTGTGAGAATTAGCCAAGAAGAAGCTATATATAATGGGCCAAGCAGTGTTTAAAAGAATACAATTTGTGTGTTGTTATTTTGGGTAAAGCTAGCTGGTGGCTGGGAGCCAGGCAGCAGGAATGCAGCCTGCAGCTCCTACTACAGAATGGCTTCCCAACGTGAGGATAACTGAATCCACAGAAAGCCTGAGAAAGCTTGGGGAAGAATAGAGTAAAGCATGTTTTCTTGGTAGCAGCAATTTCTCGGGTCTGCTCTGCTTGCTAGAGGCAAGCACGCGCTCTCATCTAAGAGAGGCTTCCTGACTCAGCTTTAGCTGCAAAACCCTGCAGCTCTTAAGAGGTCCTGCCACGAAACACTTAAATGGTGTTGATGAAAAGCTGAACGCATGCTTTTCGGTTTTCAGCCATAGCAGGAAAAAAGCCATGCCATTTTAAAATGCCGGCTTTATGGGCCATCCTGCTAGGGCAAACTCTGACTCTTTGAGGCAGGAGGTCAGCTCCAGAGAGAGCATTTGAGTGTTGCAGCTTGCTTGCTGGCAAGGACCTTGAAACACCATAGAGTTGCGGCAATAAAAATGGCTACAGCCAGTATCTCCGCCATGAGGCTGGAAAGCTAAGGAATGGGCTGGATCTAGCTGCCAAATCCACAGCTTTAATCCTACCTTTATTTCTTGGCAAATTAAAGACTTGTGTGGTCAGAAAAAGAGAGATATACAGTAAAGAAAGATTCAAAGACAAAGAAAACCTCTAAATTGCTTACAATGTGTTAAAAATAGATGCAGGCTAAAGGAAAACGTTCTTAAAAATAAAAAAGAAAAAGAGAGTAGTTTGGGTGTGGTGGTACACACCTTTAATCCCAAAACTTGGGAGGCAGAGGGAGATTGACCTCTGAGACTTCAAGGGGCAGAGGTAGATTGGCCTCTGTGACTTCAAGGTGTGGTAGGACACACCTTTAATCCCAATGCCTGGGAGGCAGAGACGGATGGATCTTTGAGAGTTCAAGGACAGCCTGGTCTACAGAGTTATTCCAGGACAATATACAGAGAACCTGTATCAAAAAGTAAAAGTAAAAATAAATGAAATAGAGTTAAAAATAAAGCTGTACAAAGATGGAAAATACACAGAGAATATTGATGCTGTATGCTATTATACTCTCTTTGAATTGTTTGAATGCTGAGGAAAGAGCAACAGCTGCTAAAAGATATTTGTTTATAAATGCTGCTGAACTAATCCAAGATAGATATTTTGAAAATACCTTGACTTCAGAATTTGGATCTAAAGATATGATACTATGGAAAAGAGTTTCTTCTTTTGTTTTCACAGAGGATGAGACCCTGTGGATTGCTTCTATCCCAATATTGTATGATAGACCATGCCGTCCTGAAAGGTTGCTGTGAACACCCTCAAAAATATTGCTTCACTCAACTGCTGACTGAGATGAATCTAGTACACAGGTTATACCATGAAAGACCTGAATAACAGCGCCCCCATTTAGCACGAAGCAGTTTGGAGAGAAATAACTGTGCCCATATTCCCAAATATTGTTTATAAATGTTCTTTTACATCTAGAAGGGGATATGATATAGATATGAATAGTTTGAATTGGTATAAATTTTGCTTAGTGATTTAAATTTAAGGTCAATCTTGTTATATGTATATGTATTTCTGACCTTGACTAAGGTATTGTGATTGTGTAGTTCATTTAAAAATGTAATGTATATAGGTTGTTAATGGATAATCATTAATAATAATCAAGCTTGTAGTCATGTTGTTAGATTTTCTAGGTGTGCATAGATATATTTCAGATAGGCATTCTTCATATCTTTCAAAGACTACAGAATATGGCATTTAATGTCTTAATAATTTAGGGCTTTTTATGACAATGTGACTCGTCTGCTCCTGGCAGCACCAGATACTTCAAGAGGAAGATGGGCATTGAAGACACTCCTTATAGAGTTTGATAGCCATTTGGACAAGAAACTGCTCTTGCCTGGACTGTTGCATAAACTGGACACAAAGAACCCACAGAGAGAAGACTGCTGAACTTGCCTAAAGATGAGATAATCTTTTGGGGTTCCTGATACGTGAAAGAGTTTGCGAGACATTCTGCAGGACACAGCAGATAGTGACTGTACTGCCTTTAAAATTTCCTGCTTTATGGAAATGTCTCTGGATACTATGGGCCTATAGGCTGAAGATGGATGCCCCAATGATACAGAGGAACTTTGGGTGACTGTCCAGGCAGCGAGATGTCTCTGTCATTTCTAGAGTTTTGGAAGTTGCTTCTTTCTTGTTTACTTAGGTTATATTATATTCTTCTAGAGTCTTTGATGGAGTTGAAGAATGGTTAGTTATAGTTACAGTCTTCCTTAGTTATGATAAAAGATAAAATAGATATAAATATTGTAACTGTAATTCTTACTTGATAACTGTTTTGTTATATGTAATTTTGCTATGTTAAAGATAAAGACTTTTTTTGTTTAAACAGAAAAAGGGGAAATGATGTGGGAGTGCCATATATCAATCTGTTGCTTTCATTCGTTAATTAATAAAGAAACTGCTTGGCCTGATAGTTTAGAACATAGGTGGGTGGAGTAAAAAGAACAGAATGCTGGGAAGAAGGGAAGTTAGGCAGACGCCATGCCTCTCCTTTCCAGGGCAGATGTGATGAAGCTCCAGCCCAAGATAGACGTAGGCTAGAATCTTCGTGGTAAGCCAAAAACCTCATGGCACTACACAGATTATTAGAAATGGGTTAGTTGAGGTGTGAGAATTAGCCAAGAAGACGCTAGATATAATGGGCCAAGCAGTGTTTAAAAGAATACAATTTGTGTGTTGTTATTTTGGATAAAGCTAGCTGGTGGCTGGGAGCTGGGCAGCAGGAACACAGCCTGCAGCTCCTACTACAAGGATAGGCAGTAATGCTGAGATGCCCCAGAGTATTTCATTCCCTCCTCTTATTTGGTCGAATCCCAATCTTGGGATTCTTAGGTACCACTCCTAAGAGCCTGGTATTGTTGGGTCCACACTAAAGCTTGAGTAATATTAAGCCACTTGTGAATGAACATTAGGAGTTGATTGAAGATGCTTCAAGAGGAAGATGGGCATTGAAGACACTCCTTATAGAGTTTGATAGCCATTTGGACAAGAAACTGCTCTTGCCTGGACTGTTGCATAAACTGGACACAAAGAACCCACAGAGAGAGGACTTCTGAAATTGCCTAAAGGTGAGATGGTCTTTTGGGGTTCCTGATTTATGAAACAGTCTACAAGACATTCTACAAGACACAAAATAAAGTGACTGAACTGTCTTGGAATTTCCTGCTTCATGAAAATGTCTGCTGGATACTATAAACCTGAAGGCTGAAGATAGATGACCCAACGGTACAAAAGAACTTGGGGTGACTGTCCAGGCAATGAGATGTCTCTGTCATTTCTAGAGTTTGTAAGTTGCTTATTTCTTGTTTGCTTAGGTAATATTATATCTTTCTGGAGTCTTTGATGAAGTTGAAGAATAAATAGATAGTTATAGTTTTCCTTAGTTATGATAAAAGATAAAATAAATATAAATATTGTAACGATAATTCTTGCTTAATAACTGTTTTGCTGTATGTAATTTTACTATGTTAAAATGAAAGCCTTAATTTTTGGTTTAAACAGAAAAAGGGGAAATGATAAAGGAGAGTTATTTGTCTATGTGTTACTTTCATTGGTTAATAAAGAAACTGCCTTAGCCCTTTAATAGGACAGAAAATTAGGTAGGCAGAGTAAACAGAACAGAATGCTGGGAGGAAGAAGGCAGGGAGCCAGACACCATGGGACCAGCCACCAGGTCAGACATGCTGAATCCCTCCTGGTAATCCACCGTCTCGTGGTGCTACAGATTATTAGAAATGGGTTAAGCAAGATGTGAAAGTTAGCCAGTAAGAGGCTACAGCTAATGGGCCAAACAGAGCTTAAAAGAATACAGTTTCCATGTAATTTTTTTGGGTAAAGCTAGCCGGTGCCTGGAAGCACCCGGGTGGCGGGACACAGCCTGCTGCTCCTACTACATTACTTTCACACTGGATAACACTTATTATCTTTGCATCCTTAGTTTATTTTGTCATGGAAGAATCAGGAATTCCATTCATCTCTGGTACTTATAAGCCACAGCTTCTTGACAAGTGCCTGTGCCCCTTCAGTTTTACGATTGGTGAGACAACTTACAACACTGGTTATGAGAGTTTTAAGTATATATTTTTGATGGCCATCTCGGTGCCTGGCACATCACAGATGGTTAATAAGTGGGAGCTCTAAGAGCAGATTGCTGGGAGAGGACAACTGTCATCCATGTTAACAGACTCAACTTTAGAGATGCCTTTTTAGAATTTATTTTTGCAGACCTGGAGGTCAAACCGAGGGCCTGGCACAGGGTAGACATGCACTCTACTGCTGAGCTGTGCCCTCAGGGCCAGCCTCTTTCATCTGAACAGCTGTTTAGCCTCTGTAAGCCTCCATTGCTTTACCTGCAAACACAACCATGTTTACCTTGCATTTCTCTATGAGGACTAGGTATTATACATTGACCACAGATGGAAAGGCCCTGGCATGGACAGGTGTTTTCAGGGTAGATGGTGGTGGTGAGAGCTGTCACTGTTATCTTAACCCCTAGAAACTTAGAAGTTATAACTCTAAAAGTCTTGAAGTCCGGTAAATATATGGATTTTTATTATATTTATTCTTTCTTTCTTTCTTTCTTTCTTTCTTTCTTTCTTTCTTTATATTTGTTACAAGGCCTGACTTGTAGCCCTAACTGGCCTGGGACTTGATTTGTGTAGACAAGGATGTCTTTCAACTCACAGAATTCCCCCTGTCCATGTCTCCAAAGTGTTGGGATCAGAGGTGTGTGTATTGCCGTTCCCAGTTTATGGATGCTTTTACTAGGGTATAAAAAATGAGACCTTCCACACATTTTGTAACTTAAAAAACATTGATGGATTAGATTCAGTCCCAGCTCCAGCATTAAAAGAGAAAGCACAGTTTAAATACATCTCAGAAGGAAGTCAAAAATAGAACCAAAAGTATTGATTCTGAAGTGATTTCCTAGCATAAACTTAGTGTTGATAAGATTGTTACTTATCTCTGTCATTGTTGCTTCATTCTTTCCATCTCCAAACTTAGAGTCATAACCTGCTCAGTCCATATATGTCATGATCAGTGACTAAAGCCCTTTTGGGAATTTTTTTTGACAAACTTAATATTTATTTACACATAAGTGGCTTTTAGACATAAAGCAAATTAAAGCAAATCTACAGGACACAACCAAAGAGAAACTAGACCACAAAGAGGACCCTAAGAGATACATACATGGATATACATAGGAAGGAGAAAAAGACAAGATCTCCAGAGTAAATTGAGAGTGTGGGAGGTCACGGGAAAGGGTAGAAGGGGAGATGGGAGGAAGAAATGGGAGTGGAGAAAAATGTATAGCTCAATAAAAAATTGAAGAAAAGACCTAAAAAATAAATCCATCTGAATTAAATTTCTTAGACATCACTGGGAAAATATATTGAGATGTTTTCAGTCCATGAACTTCCTCAGCTTCCATAGCAATCTCTCAGATGTGGGTCTGCAGGGTTTGCTGCCAAATCTTCTTTTACTTACTTACTTACTTACTTACTTATTTAACGATCTATTTATTTAACCATTCAATTATTGACAATTCCTTCCCTTCTCCCAATCCCCTCCCGCTCCCCCATACCCCCTCTTCCCTCTCCAGCCCTGCTTAAGAGAGTGCCTGGAATCTTGCATTGTGGAAAGTACAAGGCCCTCCTCCCTACATCCAGGCCTAGGGAGCTGGGCATCCATATAGACTAGGGTCCCAAAATGCCATAACATCCTGTCAAAACAAGTCCCAGTACCTTTCCCAATGGCTTCTCAGTCCGCTCCCATTGTCAGCCACAATCAGAGAGTCCAGTTTGATCACATGCTCATACAGACCTGGTCCAGCTGTTTTTGTTGAGCTCCCATTAGAGCAGGCACTTGCTTCAGTTGGTGAATCAACTCCTCGCAATCCTAACTTCTTTTCTCATCTTCTCCCTCCTTTCAATTGGAACTTGGGAGCTCAGTCCTTGCTCTGATGAGGGTCTCTGTCTCTATCTCCATCCATCGCTGGACGAAGATTTTATGGTGATATTCGAGATAATCATCAACGTGATAGTGGGACAAGGACAGTTCAGGCACGCTCTCCTATGCTGTCCAAGCATCTATCTGGGGACATCCCCGTTGACAGCTGGAATCCCCTCTAGAGCCAAGTCTCTTGCCAACCCTAAAATGGATCCCTTACTGTAGGTAACCATTGAGACTTGGACTCACTTCTTTTTTTTTCTCAGTTGGTAATTTTTTTTAATCTGAGACATCTGTCAAAGAAGCCTCTAAGGTCTTAAACACACCAGGAAAACCCTTCACTATCCATCCATATCCCCTGCCAAGCTTTGTTAGCATTTGATTACAAGGAGGAGAGCAGTAAATGGCTCCTTAATTTAATGAACATGAGTGTATCAATGTGTTGAACAAATTAGATATTGGGAATCATTTGCATTGAAACAACTATCCTAGTAGTAAGACACACATGCCTGTCTTAGGGTTTGAGTTAACTGAAGGGTCATTTGTGTTTCAAAAATGTACAAGTAGGAGAAGAGTGATTTATATACTAAAAGCCTGGTCTATGACTGGAATGAAAATGTCAAGAATGGAGGGAAGCGTTCCCGCCTGGATCCCGGCTAGCTTACCCCTGAAATAATTATACGGAATCTGTATTCTTTTAAACACTGCTTGGCTCATTAGTTCTAGCCTCTTATTGGCTAATTCTCACATCTTGATTAACCCATTTCTAATAATCTGTGTAGCACCACGAGCTGGTGGCTTACCAGGGAGATTCTGAACTTGCGTCTGCCTCAGAGAGGAGAATCATGGCGACTGCCTTACTTGGCTTCTTTCTCCCAGCATTCTGTCTGTCTACTCCACCTACCTAATTTTCTGTTGTATTAAAGGCCAAGGCAGTTTCTTTATTAACCAATGAAATCAACACAAAACAGAAGACTCTCCCACATCATGAAACTGCTCCCTGAAAAGTGTCTTCGTGGTCCTGTGATCACATTGGTGGCTTTCTGGCTCCCATCCGGGCCACCCGAGAGCACAGGAGTCCTATTAAACCTGGATATGTTTTAATTAGGCATTTTTTGATTTGGCATTTTTGTGTCGCCAGCGAGAAAATATTTCTAACACATGCAACTGGAATTGTAGGTCATACTGGCCTTGAATGCACATAAAAACGTCTGCCACTGACTCTGCAGTGTTGGCTTTAAAGTTGTGAGTCACCATGGCTCGCTTTCCAGTGTTCTGTTTAGAGATAAATAATTCTAGTGTTTTACCCAGAAGTCCCAGAAGTATGAGCTTGTACCTTGCATTTTTCTGTGCGTTTCTGTCGTAAAATTCACAGAATTGTTGCTCTTTCCTTCCTTACTGTCAAAGGGGTGAGCTCCTTTCTGTACGTTCTGTACCCCACCTTATCACTTCCTGTCTCGACCTCTCAAGCACTGGGATTAAAGTTGTGGATTAAACGCGAGGAATGCTGGGAGTAAAGGCATGGGCGGGGCCACAAGGAGGTATTAAATCCCAGAAGATTTGGCCTTTCCCAAAGACCAGAAATCTCGCTTAGTTGTCTTGAAGCTTGGCAAGGCTTTTTGTCATGATGGAAAATTGTAGCAATGTTTGGGAGACCACCGAGATGCGAGAAACCCGGAGAAGAACTGTCTGGCAGGCCAGACAAAAGGAGACTCTGATAGCAGCTTTCTCAAAAAACCCTTACCCAACATTCAGGGAAAGAGAGGAACTTGCCAGGCAAATGGGGCTGCCTGAGTCCCGTGTCCGGGTGTGGTTTCAGAACCACCGAAATCGCACAGGGTTGGTGAGGTCTCTGCAGAGACCTGCAGAGCATGTTGTGAAGGCAGAAGCTAGAAGCACAGTCACAGGTCGCACAAGGCCCCGCACACAAATCAGCTCGTTCCAGTTGACGATCCTGCACCAAGCTTTCGAGAAGGACCCATTTCTGAAACTTCCTGCCAGGGAGGACCTTGCCAGAAGGACCGGTTTACCTGAAGACACTATCCACATATGGTTCCAGAACAGAAGAGCCCGCCACCATGTTGGTGGCAGGGGCAGAGTTCGAGGACAACACTCTCAGGCATCATCTGTGCTGAAGGGACGAATGTGTGACAGTGAGACTGGGCTTGCCCAGGACAGCATTATTCCCGAAGGGAGCCTGTTTACTCTGGCTGCTGCAGGAGGTGGGGACATCCACCAGTCTGTGACCCACACCACCTCAACAAGTTCCTCCAGAGTCTCATTGCCTGCAGCACCACAGACCTCTGAAGCACACCACCCAGAGCTCCAGGAAGACGCATGGAACACGAGCCCTGAGGAATTTATCCACAGAGTGCTGACAGAAATCACAGATAACCAGCTGGCATTCGCCACTCTGGACCCTGATGACCAAGGGGAGGAGAGAGACAAAACACCTGAGTACCTTCTGGAGGAAGAGGAATATCAGAAACTGCTGCATCTGTTGAAGAATTAATAAACTCCTCTTGCCTGGAGGCCAAGACCTTTAGAGAAAACACCTACTGGGGACGATATGATCCCCGATTTGTGTATGATGGCCATTGCGAGAAATGTTCCGGCTGTAAAACATAGCTCCCTTGACTCCCCAACTGCGCAAATCTTCAGTAAGGCATGGAAGACTTCTAGGGTGCGTGTGTAACCTTTCAGAGAGCCCCAGGATTAGGAAATTCCCTGGAAGGTGTCTTCTTGAGACTAGAGTGAAATTTCCCCTGTGATAGCTCAGCTGCATGCCGGACTGAGTAAAACCTCAACAGACACCAAACCAAGTGTCTGCCTGACGTGGACTCCACAAGATCTCTCAGGGAAACATTTCACTTCTAGACTGCCTAGGCCACTACAGATTGCTGAGGAGGAGAAAGTCACTCTCACATGGGAAGTAACCTCTTCTTTGCTTCTCAATACGTAGTGTTGACATCTGAACTCACAAACAAGTCATTCCGTAGGAATAATCAACTTCATATCGATAAAGAACAATCATGGGATAGCTAAAACAACGCTGTAAAATGAAGAAACTTCGGCAGACATCACCATCCTTGCCTTCAAGCTCTGCTACGGAGTTAAAGTAATAAAAAGAGCTTTGTACTGGCATTAAAAACAGAGAGGTTGGAGCCGGGCGGTGTTGGCACACGCCTTTAATCCCAACACTTGGGAGGCAGAGTTAGGCTGATCTCTGTGAGTTTGAGACCCGCCTGGTCTACAAGAACTAGTTTCAGGACCAGCTCCAAAGACGCAGAAAAACCCAGTCTCGAAAAACCAAAAAAAAAAAAAACCCAACCCCCCCCCCCAAACAAACAAACAAAAAAAAACCCAGAGAGGTTGACCAATGGAATCAAATAGAAATCCCAGATATCAATTTACACACCTATAAATACCTGATTTGTGACAAAAATGCTAAAATTATACAATGGAAAAAAGAAAAACAAATGGTGCTAACATAACTGAATGTCAACATGTAGAATAATGAAAATAGATCTATATCTATCCCCATGCACAAAAGTCAAGGCCAAACAAATTAAAGACCTCGGTGTAAATCTAGCCACACTGAAACTGATAGAAGAGAAAGTGGGAAGTAGCCTTCAATGCACTGGTACAGGAGAGAAGGTCCTAAATATAACCCCAGTAGCACAGATACTGAGAGCAACAATAAATACATGGAATCTCCAGAAACTGAGAAGCTTCTGTAAAGCAAAGGACACACTCAATAAGACAAAAAAACAGCCTATTGAATGTAGTAATACAGGACAATAAAATTCCACTCTCATTCAATGACAACATAAAGATTAATACATTTTTGTAGTTTTGTGCCTTTTCTTTTGGTTGACTGTTTGAAGTTGTCAGTTGGGTATGTGTGTGTGTGTGCATGTGTGCTTCTCTCTCTCTCTCTCTCTCTCTCTCTCTCTTTGTGTGTGTGTGTGTGTGTGTGTGTGTGTGTCTGTGACTATGCTTGGGAACAAATCTCAGAAGGAGCTAACTAGGTAGATCATCCTGGGCTGGAACACAAGGCTCCACCTGCCTCTGTGAAGCATGATTAATGAAAGCTCAGAGACTGATATTGGGGTTCAACCCGAAGACCGAAAAAATAAGCTGGGAGGCCCAGGCTCGTGCCATGACCTCAGTCTGAAAATGATGATTCTAACTCCAGGAATCTGAGAGTGAGATCTAGTGAAGTCTCTGAGCTTTAATTAATCTTGCATCTATTTGCGCCGAAAGTGAGGGGCATGAGTTTATGAAAAATTCATTTCTCTGAGGCTTTTTCTCCACCAGCCCAGGTCAGAGCTGGGATTGGAATTCCAGCTCTAGGAACTGGGGCCACAAACCTGACCATGTGGGTTCAGGAAAGGCACTAGTGCTCCCTGGTTTGCTTCCTCTCCTGTGGTGACTATCCTTGCTGCCACACCACAGGGAACCCACACAGCTTTCCCAGGACTCCATCAGCCTTCCTGTGGCTCCAGCCATCCACTACTTGCCTCCAGCCTCATGTCTCACACATGTTTACCTCAGCTTCCCCATCCCTGCAACTCATGTACAACTGCATCACAGTTGCTATGACCAGCATCTCTTCAACAAAAGTCCGCTTAGCTTGGTTGGTTTTGAGTTCTGCTTAGAAAACGTTCAGTTTTTTTTTTTTTGGACCACATCATTATTGCAACTTAAAAGTCTCACGTAAACTAGAACATTAACAGAAGTAAGTCATCTGCTAACTATTTTTTTTTGCAATTTGTAAATCACGTCTGAGATACTCACAGATGATATCCCCATGCAAGAATTCAATGACCTTTTCATTTTTAATGTAGATGGGGACATGTGTAACCTGCCTGGGATTTGTACATTCTTAGCCATAGCTGTTATCAGCTTGATAATTCCTATTGTATCTTGGTGAGGAACAATTCTATATTCTGTCAATTAGGTTTTAAATAAATGCTGGTTGGCCGGTAGCCAGGCAGGAAGTATAGGCAGGAAAACCAGACAGGAAGTAGAGGTGGTGCAATGAACACAGAAGTATTCTGGAAAGAAGGAAGCTCTTTCCCCTGTCCTGTCCAGACCATGGGAGAAGCAAGATGTGACCTGCCCCGCTGAAAAGGGTACTGAGACATGTGGCTAACATAGATCAAAATAATGTGTTAATATATGTTCTAAGAAGTAATACGAAGACTGAGCTAATGGGTCAATCGGTTTACAGCTTATGGAGATCTCTGGATGGTTTTCTTTGGGTCTTGCTAGCTGTGGGAACTTGGCAGGAGAGAAAGTCCCACAAGCAGGCCCTCATGTTACAGAATGGTGCCACCATGCAGACAACTGCATCCACATAAAACCTCAGAGAGCTTGGTAAGTAATTCTGGGCAGAAAAGAATAGATTAAGCATGGCTTCTTGGTAGCAGCAGTTTCTCGGATCTGCTCTGCTTGCTACAGGCAAGCAAGTGCTTTAATTTAAGAGAGGCTTCCTGACTCAGCTTTAGCTGCAAAACCCTCAGGTCTTTAAGAGGTCTTGCCAAGAAACACTGAAAAGTTGTCGATAAAACTGACTGCGTGCCTTGTGGTTTTCAGCGATAGCAGGAACAAAGCTGCTCCGTTTTTAAGTGCTGGCTTTCTAGGCCGTCCGGCCAGGGCAAATGACTTTTTCAGGCAGGCGGTCCTACTATGGAGCATTGATTATGGTTTCTGAGTGCACTTCTCCAGTGCTTGCTGGCAGGGTCATTGAAACACTGTAGAGTGGGGGCAGTGAATGTGGCTGTGGCTGGTACCTCCACCAAGAGCCTGGAATTTCAGAAAGCTATGGAATGGGCTGGATCCAAGCATCAAGGCCACAACTTTAATCCTAGCCATAGTGCTTAGCAAATTCAAGACTCGTGTGGTCAGAAAAAGAGAGAGAGATATACAGTAAAGAGAAATTCAAAGATGAAGTAAACCTCTAAATGTAAAAATATATGTTTTAGAATATATGTGTGTTAAAAATATGTGCAGGCTAAAGGTTGAAGTCCTTAAAATAAAAAAGATAGAAAGAGAGAGGAGTTGGGTGTGGTGGTACACAGCTTTAATCCCAATGCTTGGGAGGCAGAGGTAGACAGATCTCTGTGAGTTCAAGGTGTGGTAGCACACACCTTTAATCCCAGCACTTGAGGCAGAGGCAGGTGGATCTCTGTGAGTTCAAAGACAGCCTGGTCTCCAGAGTGAGGTCCACGACAGAGATACACAGAAACCCTGTCTCAAAAAGCCAAAAATTAAAAATAACGGAAATAGAGGTTGGTGTAGGAGGGTCTTCTGTTTATGTGTTACTTTCATTTGTTAAATAAAGAAGGTGCCTTGTGTAAACTACCTGAAAACACATCAAAAATGCATTCTTAATTACTGGGTGTTCTTCTTTACCTATCCCCACATTTTATATATAGTTTTTGTTGACACCTTTTGTCTAAGAAAAAGATTGTTCCTCACATTAGAAACCTCATTGGAATTATGGTAAGCACAATATCTTCTTTTGATATGAGTCAGCATATATAAGTCAATATAACTATATCATAACATACTGTGATAATACAACATGCTTAGTGAAAAAAAATCTAGTGTTAATGTATTTTTAACTCTACTCTTTTTATTAAAGGAAACCACAAATTTCTGTAGTTCTCTCTAAATCTCAAAGTCCTAAATAAATGCATTTTCATATGAACAATAACAGGTAAACATAGTTTTAGCAATGTGAGACTTAAAGTTTTCCGAACACTTCTCAGCCCAGGTTGTCAAGAAGGATCTGATGCTAAGTAAAGAAATTACTTTCAGTTTGTTTCATTCCACAACATCCACTTGTGAACTTTGACACTAAAAACAAGGTGAATACCATGATCCGCTTATTAGGATTTTCATCTACAGTTGAATTCAGCTTTTTTTCCCCATTTCTGCTTTGCCTTGGTTGAGTATTATAGGGTAATATAGCCCAAGCTCTCAGTGCATAACTTGACAGCTGAGTAGATCACTTGAACTAAACACGGGAGAAACAGCATTTTCATCTCTCCCATATCCATGAACATCTATGTAATCTAGCCAGGAGTAAATACATTCTTGATTCCTGAGACTCTGCAGATGGTTAGTGTGATTTTTCTCAGGTGAATTGTGTTTGATGATACTTTTAATGCAAATCTTGAAGAGAGATTCCAGGCGATCAAGGGATACAAGCTTTTCCGTCAGTAGAAGCTCAGAAGAGATGGCTGCTTCTGCAGTAAGTACGTCTCTGCTCAGCAGTTATGCCCAATTTCTATTATCCAATTTATAAACTTATATTGCGCATCTCTACCTCTTGGTTCTCATAATCCTGCCTAAGAACTTTATCTCTGGTGAAATTTACTTGGCTGTACTTCTTGTGAGAGTTATGATTGAGTCTTTAAATGTATATTGTTTACACAGCGTGGACTTCCCTCCATTTTTTTTCTTGCCTGCTAATTATTATCTTGACTTGTATTCTGAATGAAATGATGATGTTCATCATTGAGGATTTCCTTGTAATAGATGAATGTTGTAACTTGTTAATGTTCACTTCCTCCAGAGATCATTTCATATTTTCATAGAAAGACAGAAAATAAAAAAATTAAAAATGAAAAGAAAGGAAATGCAAATGTAAGGCATGACCTCCATCTGATAGTTTAGCTGGTTTACTGGCTTATTAAAATGCATATACAATTGTTGAATGATGTGGGTCAAAAAATCCCATGCTAACTACAATATAGTCCAGTTATGTCTTCTTTATTTATGGGGCAAATTCGTGAAACAGAAACTAGAATTCCAACCTCAGTTTTGTAGTGCGGGAACCACAGAGAGAGAGAGCAAACCTTGCACAGGCAGATCTTTTTTCTCTGGGTACCCAAAATATCATTCCCTAGCCTCTTCTCACCTCTTAAACATCATTGGCTGACAGAGATTCCCCATCATACAATCACATGGAAGACTTTACCAAGAATAACCCATTCACTTACAAAAAGAAGTATTAAAAATGGCATATTATAGAGAGCAAAAGTACACAAACAGAATTCTACTTGACAATCTAGAATGTGGCAGATATATCTAGCTTCTACTTATATCAAACTGATGCTGTATCATTCAGTTTATAGTTTCCTTGCTTTCTTTCTTGGACAGTGACTATCACAACAGTAATGCTGTGACTGTTTTTGAAAACCTGTAATCAATTAATCTTAATATATTGATGTTGACTTCATTCACCTGTGTTTGGTTCTCTGTGACAATGTTTACCATTTCAGACATATTTTTTTGGTTTTTGTATTCTTGCATTCATATACAGTGTTTTATTCTGTAGCCAAAATATTTTGGATTCAGCAATAAGTATTTTGAAGCATTGGCAAGTGATGTGTATAAAGTACAATATATTATTCAGGAACTAAATTTTTCCCTAATGATTTTAATGTGTAGCCTAGAATTGGAGACTACCTTGCATGGTATCTCCCAACATTTTCTCCCATAAACACAATTGTTTCCTTGGGAAGCTTTCAGAAATATAGGCATGCATTTATACCTTTCTATTTATTTATTTTTCCTTTTATGGAAAATAGATGTCTTTCTCACATAATAGTTCCTTAATATTGTTTTCTCCCACTCCACTACAAAGTTTTCACAGCAAGCTATAGAAATATCAAATATAATGCTGTAGAATTAACCAGAGCATAAAATTAAAAAGACATAAAGCAAAAGGTAGTAAATTTGGAAATGAAGAAGTCAATCTGCCCTGTGTTGGAGAAAATGTCATTCACATTAAGACCAGAGCTCTCCACCAGAAAAAAACAACCCTAAAGCTCACAAAATAATCAAAGGGCTAGAGGTGATATGATAATCAAAAGGGTACAACAAGCACATGGTTCATAGACACAAATTCAGGCAAACCACTAATGCAAATAAAATGAAAATAGTAAAAATAGATGACTCTTTTCAATCGTGCATAAAAGGATGTGATAGAGTGAAGAGACAGTTTCAGGGTTAACAGAAAATATTTACAAACTGTATATCACAAGAGTTAATGTCTAGAGCACAAATAAAAACACTTCCAATGAAATAACAAAAAGACAAGTAAAAATGAGCAAATACTTGTATAAATGTTTATCCAAAGGTAAGCAAATGGCTAATAAATATATGGAAAAAGCTGCCCAATGTTACCTATCTTGGAGAAATGAACTCAAAAGTGCAACAAAATATGACTCTGCATCCATTAGAATGACTATGACAGAATTCTATGAGATTTTTAAACAAGACAATACAATCTTCAAATTGTTCCTATTAAGAGAAATAGAAGGAACATTGAAAATTCATTTTATAAGACCATATTAACCCTGAGTAACTTACTGTGATGTAGTCCTCATACTTTTCTGTTCTTGAAACAGTGATGGAACCCTGTACTTTTAGGGGTGAGTAAGATTTGGATGAAAACTGATCTAAACCATGGATGAGTAACCCAATCTACTGCCTTCACTTGTCCTTTATTAATTTGCCTACAGTGTTTTTAGCACTTTTCAGGTCTTAAAAGTCAATCTCTATCCAGTTACCACACACGGTTGTCAGATCTTCTATGGTCTTTCCCACTGATATAATTGGACCCAATTGCCATAAGAATCTCTTCATCCTTCTTGGGTATAGCAGTTCTACCTCTTACTATACACCTGACATGGGGCAAATATTCAGTTGACAACAGTGTAGTCATGCCTTGTGTCATCGTTATAACTCATGTTTCTCCAGCCACTGTCTTGTACAGCAATGATTTGCCATGAGGGTAGAGGCTCTTGACGGATGATTCACAGTATCATTGTCTGGAACTGCAATGAAATATCTTCTTCCCACTCACATACCTTACTTCAGCCTGTGAATTTACAGCTGAAATTTGTCCTAGTTCACTTGGTCTGTCATGCTTCCTCACACAGATTTTTAGTATAGACTGTAATTTAGAGTATGTCTTTCAGAATAATGCTAATCAAGAATAAACCAAGTTTTATGATGATCTTATGTATTCTTAAAATACATAAGGAACTTTGTACCTGGGCACTTGATAAAACATCTTCTTTCATGACAGGAAATCTTGACATTTGAGCATGTGTCCATAGACTTCTCTCAAGATGAGTGGGATTGCCTGGACTTTGCTCAGAGGGCTCTATACAGAGATGTCATGTTGGAGACCTACAGTAATATGGTCTCTGTGGGTGAGACTTTTCTTTTATGATTCCTTTTTAATCATAATTGTTTCATACAAGTATATTTTAAAACTATGCCTGAATTGTTTCCCTCAATTTGACATGCTGATTTAATAAAAATCTTGCAGTTCATCGTGTCAAACTCAATGGTATCTGTAACTTTATTTTGTCAATATTTTTCTGATTACTGGGGTTGACACTGATCATTCAAACTTTTATGATATGTTTTACTTTCAGACACATCAAATATTATATAGATTTTTAATTTATGACTCACTAGATTCAATAGAAATCTCAAAAAGAACTCTGGGTATAGAATATTAATAAAATGATTTTGAATATTTTAAAATATTAGAAGAGAACATTTAGGAAATTATTTACTGAATTTTATACTATTTGTCTTCTTATATAATCACTATGACGGTGTATTAGAAACTCGTGCGTTTTACTATTATCCCATGATAAGGTCATATGTATGTTTTAACATGCAGGTATTTCAGTGTCAAAACCAAACCTGATTAGTTGTCTTGAACAGAGCAAAGAGCCCTGGAATATGAACATTAGCGAACAAGAAGGCAATGAACAAGGTAAGCTAGAAAGAAGCATTGGCACTTGTGGGAATCCCAAGACTTGGAGAAATTCATCAATGCAGTGGGGTTTGCAAAGATCTTTAATGAAAATGATATAAAAATTCACATAGAAAATTATCACAAAATATTTTCTAAGTCTTCTTCACATAAAAATGTAAAATTTAACTTTGAATAGTTAACTCAAATTATGGTCCAAAGAGAAAGAAAGATGCTTTGTTGCCATATTGTTGACTGTCATCAGGCTTTGAAATGAACGAAACTGAAAGGATAAAAATCACATTAAAATAAAACCTCACAGTATATGAAAGAGTATTTCTCTGTACCAGTTCAAACCTTCTTGAATGCTCTAATGATAGTATTACATGGTTTTTTTGTTGTGTAAAATCACACGAAATCAGAAAATATAACTTTTTTAGTGGTACTCATTTTGGAAGATGGCAATATTCTTTCTTTGTTTTAAATTCCACAGAATTTAAGTGTAACATTATCTATATCTGTAAAAGAATACATTTTGAGTCATTAATTGTTTAGAGAGATACATATTATTAATCTATTTTAAAATTATCCACAATCTCTTAATATTAAAATTTATAATATGTTAATTTGCATATAAAACTTGTGTATTCTCTTGTTTTCCTTTGTGATTTATTCTGCAGTTCATTTTCCTTGGAGAAGAAAATTTGTGTATAGATAATCTATTATTTGCAATACTTGTATTAATTATTTTACAATATCCTACAATGTCATTTGATCACATTCAATCCTGAAACACCTCCTACATAACATTTATTATTGTTCTGTCCTGAATGAGCTTTGCACGTTCTAGGGAACAGGTTTGATATAAATATTCTATTTAGATCTGATGTTTTAATTGATTTTTATTGAGCTCTACATTTTTTTCTGCTCTCCTTCTTTCCTCTCCTCTCCAATCCCAACCCCTCTCAAGGTCCCCATACTCCCAATTTACTCAGGAGTTTTTGTCTTTTTCTACTTCCCATGTAGATTAGAATGTTTTCTTATTTTCTGTACCATGACAACTTGTGGGTCACCTTTTATATGTAAAGTTCTATGAGAAACTATAGAAATGAAGTCTTAGAGATGCAAGATTTTGTGTAAAAACAATTAGACATCATGCATAATTTTGATACTACTTTCAAGCATTAGAATTGTGGTAGTTGGTATTACTTGCTATCTTTCAACAATTCTTCTTCAGTTAGCATGAAAACTGTTCATACCATTCTACAAAGTAAAAGCAGCAGATCACTGTGAAATTCTTTTCATAAGGAGAGTGACACTGATACCTGAACCACTTATACGCTCAAAAGTACATGAATGATATGACAATTTCCTCATGAACATATATATATAAATCCTCAATAAAATATTAGAAAACTGAATCTATGAACACATCAAAATATCATTTACCATAGGATTTAAACAAAACATACAAGGGTGGATCAACATATGAGAACCAATGAATGTAATCTACCAGATAAACTAACTAAAAATCACATTTTAGATGTTCATCACCTTAGATGTAGAAAAGCCTTTGAGAAATATCAACCACCCTTCTTGATAAAAGTCCCTGAAAAACTAGTGAAATGGGATGAACTTCAAAATAAAAGATGCAATTTATAGCAATCCTATGAACCAAATCAGACTAAATTGTGAGAAATTCAAAACCTTTCCAGTAAAATAGGAAACAATAAAGGATAGTCCCCTTTTTCATATGTGTATTTTTAATAGTGTATTTGAAATTTTCATGGGAACAAAATACAAATTAAGATGATCAAAATTGCTCCTTATTTGAAATCAAATAAATTGTATATGCAGAAGGTATGATTTTATGAATAATAGACAAAGAATACCACCAGAAAAATTCTACAACTGAGAAACACTTCCAATAAAATGGGCGTGTTGTAAAATAAATAACAATTGTCAGTAGCCTTTCTTTATACAAATGAAAAAACGATACATTGAAATCTGTGAAACAATGTTTCTCACAATACATTCAGAAATTAGTTTTGGGTAATTAAAACTAAACAATAGAAAGAGCCTTGTCAAATGTATAAGGCATAGAACATTAATTGGAAAAGATATCAGAGGCTAGAGAATGTTCAATAATTAATGTTTGGTCAATTGATATAATAAAAGTCACCATCATACCTAAACTAAAGTTCTGATTCTGTGCAAACCCAATAAAATTCAAGTACAATTCTTCAAAGATCATGAAAAGACTGTCCTCAGAATTATATGAATGTAAACAAACAAAAATCTCACAGTGGCTTAGATAACCATGAAAAATAAAACTATACAATGTACGGTGTATTACCACCCACAATATTAAATTATACTACATTTAAATAATAATCAATGAAAGAGCTATGCGACTAGCTCCAGCCCCTATCCACATTCCCAAAGATGCGATGCTACTCTGGAGTGAAAAGAATAAAAGGATTACTATGAACCCATAAACGGGTTAATGTCCCACCTTTTATGTGTTCTTTATTGTTCTTCTGTGCTGCAAACATTTCCAACTATAAATACTTATAATCAGCAATTTCCAACTCTCACCAGGTCAGAGTATTTCAGGGCCATAGAAAGAGATAAACGTTTTACGTGAAGAAATAACTCTCAGTTTACTCTAATGGCTCAAGTATTGGCTTGTTGAAACCTCTAGGAACTTCTCTAAGGGAAAGGAAGTTAATTAAAGGAGAAAGAGAGAATAAGAAAATTGGGAAACTTAAGTAGTGAACATGCATGCTTTGCTCTTTTCTTAAATGTCACTAGATAAATAAGCTAAAATTACAATCAGGAAAAATCAGGGACTAGGCAAGAATCATCTTTTTCTCTGAGTGCAACTTTTCTCCAGGGACTGGAGGAAGTATCTGGTAACTAGGGAATTTAGATAAATATACAAAGAAAGTGTGTGGTATTTGGTTCTTGTTCGGACTTTCTCCAGATGTTAACTCCCTGAAAGAAGCCATTTTGGCTCTGGATAACATTCTCTGTTGTCTTCAGGGTAAAATACCAGCAGTAAATGTCTTGTTTCAACAGACCAAGGTAAATGTAATCCCCAGAGCTTTGTTTTGTTCTCTTCTGTTTCACGAATTTTTCTGTGTGCAAAATTTTCTCTTTCTAGCTACATATACTTGCTGTGCTTTTGTTTCATCTTCTTTCTTCTGATGTCCTGTCTGATTTTTTGATATTCATTATATTATTTTATTGTTATTCTTTACATGCCTATTTGTTTCTAAAGAAATGACAGAGTGGTTAAATTCAGACCTGATTGAATATTGGGAGATCCATAGGTAATCTGAGGGAAGAAAAGTCATAATTAGAATGTATTTTATGAAACCATCTATTTTATATGTAAGAAAAAGAGAAAAATATGATTACAATGATATGATCAATATTTTAGAATTTCTGATGTCTGAAAAGTGGTATAAATGGTTGTCTGAGAACCAGTTAGTAATAATTGTTTCCTGCTGTTCATGTCTTCTGTTTTTATTAATTAATAATCTGTCTGTTTTAAATATTATTCAGTTTGTTCACTTCAAGTGTTTGAAGAGGTGGGATTTTTTATAGAAATACAATTAAATAAGAAATATTATTTTTTATACTTGGGTTATAGGCTTTGTAATAGTTACTTTTCAATTGCTGTGATAAAATATCATGATAAAGACAATGCACAGAAAAAAGATCAATGATGATGAATCAGAAGGAGTAGTTTACAGGGAGCTGGAACAGCAGTGAGAGGTCCCATATAGAAGCACCATATGAAGCAGAGACCTTATTAGTGGCAGCAGAAGGCTTTAGAGATCTCAAATCAAGACTCTAGGAATGTAGACTTTCCATTAAGTTGATATCTCTTAATCCTACCCATAAATATATACCATCTTCAGGCCATGTATTCAGATGTCTGAATATATGGGGTCATTTTACTCAAACCAGTATAGTCTTATTTATTATTCTGAAAATTATGTTTGAAAAGCTTGAGGTAATATAATTTCAACCCTGCCATTTTATATATTCTTTATTCTTTCTTTCTTTCTTTCTTTCTTTCTTTCTTTCTTTCTTTCTTTCTTATTAAAAATTTCTGCCTCCTCCCCACCTCCCATTTCCTCCCCCCTCCCCCCACTCCTTTCCCCTTCCCTCTCCAGTCCAAAGAGCAGTCAGGGTTCCCTGCCCTGTGGGCCGTCCAAGATCCTTCCTCTTCCATCCAGGTCTAGGAAGGTGAGCATCCAAACAGGCTCAAGGTAATATATTTTCAATCCTGCCACTTTATTTATTTTTTGTCTCCTTTCATCGCCTGATGAAGGTAAATATTCATGAGGATGCCTATGTGTTTGTCTTTGGGTTCACCTTCTTACTTAGCTTCTCTAGGAACATGCATTATAAGCCCAATGTCCTTTATTTATGGCTAGAAACCAAATATGAGTGAGTACATCCCATGTTCCTCTTTTTGGGTCTGGCTTACCTCACTCAGGATAGTGTTTTCTATTTCCATCCATTTGTATGCAAAATTCAAGAAGTCCTTGTTTTTTGCTGCTGAGTAATACTCTAATATGTATATATTCCATACTTTCTTCATCCATTCTTCCGTTGAAGGGCATCTAGGTTGTTTCCAGGTTCTGGCTATTACAAACAATGCTGCCATGAACATAGTTGAGCATATACTTTTGTTGTATGCTAGGGCCAATGTATGTTATGAAAGATGTTATATCATTTGCCTTGAGAATATTGTTTCATAAGAATAAATAATAATCATGAGATTTTTATGCCACATAGTATAATTAAATATTTCCTATTTTCCAGCTCTATATTCCCATCAAACACAAGACCTATTTGCACAGGAGAATACACAGGATTCTGTCCTGAAGCTGGTATCTGGAATATCGGTAAGTTTTAACCTAGAAACCTTGTACTTAAGAATATTTTAAAAATTTGGTGATGAGAGTAAAAAGAAGGGTTTATGTTATACTTGAAATAATTTTTACTCACCAGCCATCCTGGATGAATTTGCCAAAATAGGTCAGGAATCTCTACCTTATTGTGGATGGTGTCACATTAGATCTCATACATTTACAGAAGTTTCTTTTCTAAACAAATACACTTAAAGTCCTAAAATATATTTTTATCTGCAAAGAAAGTTGAAAAATCTGAAAACTGAATGATACATGTTATATCAAGCATTCTCTAGATTTCGCACAAATATTAATTACAGTTGTGACATAATAAGCAATTTAGATCCACATGAGAAGGTTTTTCTCAATAAAATCAGACTGAAAATACATCATAGATAGCTGTTTTAGTTGGGAAAATTCTTACACAGGTACTGATGCTATTAAGCTGTTTTCTAAGAGTTTTAGGAAGAATAGTACCAGAACCCTCAGTTGACCAGAAAAAAAAATGCCCAAAACACTACATCACAGTACATATTTTCTCAGTATTTAAATACATAGTAGAAGGGTTTTATTCCCGAGAAGTGTACAGAGACTTTTTATTATAACACACACCATTTTTTGTTCCAGTATGACCAGAAACAAGAGAAGCATTATATAAACAATCAAAATGAAGAGAGACAACGGAACTATAAGGAGTGTGGGAAGAGCTTCAACAGATATTCCTGCCTCACTAGTCATAAGAGAATTGATTCCAAAGAGAAGGCATATAAATTTAAAAACTGTGATAAATCATTTTCCTATCATGCAAGTACTCAAGATCTCCAAAGAATCCCTCTTGGTGAGAAACCTTACAGATGTAAAGAATGTGGGAATTCCTTTACCCGTGTCTCAACACTGAAACAACATCACAGAATCCATACTGGTGAGAAACCTTATAGATGTCAAGAATGTGGCAAATCATTTACCCGTCATGCACATCTTCAAGATCATCACAGGATCCACACTGGTGAGAAACCTTACAGATGTCAAGAATGTGGTAAGTGTTTTACCACTGCCTCAACCCTACACACCCATCACATAATTCATACTGGTGAGAAACCTTACAGATGTCATGAATGTGGCAAGTCCTTTACTTGTCGTGCAAATCTTCAAACTCACCACAGAATCCATACTGGTGAGAAACCTTACAGATGTCAAGAATGTGGCAAGTCCTTTACCCATGTCTCAACACTTCATAGACATCACAGACTTCATACTGGTGAGAAACCTTACAGATGTCAAGAATGTGGTAAGTGTTTTACCACTGCCTCAACCCTACACACCCATCACATAATTCATACTGGTGAGAAACCTTACAGATGTCATGAATGTGGCAAGTCCTTTACTTGTCGTGCAAATCTTCAAACTCACCACAGAATCCATACTGGTGAGAAACCTTACAGATGTCAAGAATGTGGCAAGTCCTTTACCCATGTCTCAACACTTCATAGACATTACAGACTTCATAGTGGTGAGAAACCTTACAGATGTCAAGAATGTGGCAAGTCCTTTACTCGTCATGCAAATCTTCAAGCTCACCGCAGGATTCATATTGGTGAGAAACTTTACACATGTCAGGAATGTGGCAAGTCCTTTACTACATGCTCAAGTCTTAGATGGCATCAGAAAATTCATGTAATGGGCACACTTCTTCAAACTTCTTAGTTTAACTCACAGTAATACGGTTTACCTATCTTTATATACTGAACAAATTACTTCACAGACTCAAATCCTTAAATTACTTTCCAAGCTTAGTCAGTAATTATCTGGCACTACAGTTCCAATAAATTCAAATACATTTCGTCCAGGTTTAAATATTATAATCATGAAATATTCATAGTAAAATTAATTAATTATGCACTATTTTGGGAGATGTAACCATTCAAATATAAAATATTATCAATAAGTAAATATCTCTAGTAGGAATGAATTAAGCAATAACATTTCTTGACTGTATATCAAGGTAATGTGTTAAAGAACCAGCCAAAATCACACTGCTCCAGATTTTGATGCATATTTTAGATCTTGGAATATGGTTTTTTAGGTAATGTGATTATATTCTACATAAATATTATTTTCCTGTACTATTTGTTATTTATATAAATAACTGCTCATTTTTAACTTCATATCTTTTCCTTCTTTGCAATAAAAATGTTAAATATCTTAGACATTTTTCATCTTTTTGTTTGATAGTTTTTACTCTAATTGCATGATAACATTAATGTGAGCTGTTCTGTAGATAATAGTAACAATATAAATATGTCATAACAAAGAAGTATATTTTTACCTGCGATATGTATATAATGTGAACATGTATTACTGTGATTGACATAATAGAAAGTAAATGGACAAAAGCTAAGTAGGAGATATTAGCAGGACTTGCTGGGAGAAAGTGGAAGCAGGAGGAGGAATTGAGGCAGGCAAGTTGCCATCAGAGATGGAGGAAGCTGGATGTGTGGTAGGTTTTAGAACATATCATAAAAATACATGGATTAATTAAACTTATAAGAGCTAGTTGGAAAGGAACCTGGAATTTTGATCTGTCTTGCCCTTGCTCAGCTCTCATGAATCACTGAGTTCCTAATTACACATTTCCCGGTGTGTGCTGAAAACAGTGCTTCTTTATAGTCCTACATCACCTTTGACTCTTTACATCTCTCATAATTCTGTTCTGAACTATCCTTGGAATTGCAGGAGGGGATGATATTGAAAGGACACTTAAAGCTGAATATCTTCTTATTGTCTGCACTGTGACTGCAGGTTGTCTCTCTTTTAGCAGTAAGCATATGCAGGTAATTTCTGTGATGGAGGCTTAGCGATGCAGTAGTTGCTGGTAAAAGATAGGAAATGAGGAATAATTTTAAACCTTAAGCTTGTAGCAGAATAATATTAGCAGGTGGCACTTTCTAACTTTTGGTAATTCTTCTAGAACAAACACGAATTCTCCTCAATTAATTGTACAAACTAGAAGCAGAAGGATCAGTGTGACATTCTTTTCATGAGAACACTTACCTTAATACCTAAGCCACATAAAATTTAGCAAAAAGTGATTGATATAACACTTTTAGCTTTTTGAGGCAATTCCACATTGATTTCATTTTGCATCATCAAAATGTGAATGCTCAAATATATGAATAAGTTATTATCTTTTCCTCAGATATACATCAATATTTGTTATCCTTTATTAATATTGGATATTGTTATTTTTCTTAGTCATTCTGATATGGGGAAGAGATTTCAAAGGATAGTTAATTTACATTTCTCTGATTGCTACACATGTTGAACTTTAGAAAATACCTCTCAAACAGATTTATAATTTTTTGAGATTTCTGTGTAGGTTTATGTCTAGTTTTAATGCTAGTGGCATTTTTGTTTTTGTTTGCTTCTTTGATTCTCTCTCTTTTTTGGTGTAAAACCATAGAGTTCTAGATATGTTCTACAATCAATATCAGACGTTTAGCTTGTAATGTTGTTTTCCTAATCTAACCATATAGTTCTAGGTATGTTCTACAATCAATATCAGACGTTTAGCTTGTAATGTTGTTTTCCTAATATTAACACAGTCTCTTTTTTTGAAAGTTAGTAATCTGTTATCTATGAATGGCAGTTAATTTTATGAAGTCTTATTTGTCACTACTTGGTCTTAAACGCTATGATCTAAGGATCTTTGCCAGAAAGTCCTCTCCTTTGCCTACTGTGAACTCCGTAAATATTCTGTCTTTATAAGAGAACATTGTAAAAACCAACTTTACTTTCTTTGAATTTTCCACATCATTAAATTATTTTTGTAACCTAAGCTAATGCATACATGAGATTTAAATTAACCTCCTCGACAATAAATGCTAAATACAGTAGAGAGATAAAACCTGATATGCAATGGTGTTTGTAGTACTGTCTGTTATTGGTAGTGTCAAGGGGGTTCATTGACAAGTCCTTGTGAAATTATTTAAAGACTTCAAGACAGTATCCCCCAAACCTTTCCCTTCTGATGTTTCTTGTTCTGATGTTCCTTGTTTTCTTTAATAAAATGACAGAATAAAGACCCTGATAAGGACAAATACATTGACAGGCACAACGACAATTTTATAAGACAACCTTCAGGAAGGCATAGATTAAGACTCATATAAAGGACAGATATTATAAAATGGATGACATCAGGTGAGTGAATTAGACTATTTAAATCTGGGGTTGCTACTGGCCAAAGGACAAAAGGGAGAAGTGATTACCTGTTTTGGTCTATAAGATACCAATAGGTGAGTCTGAGTATAGTATTAATATATTTAAACTGGAATATTTTGGTGTCCTATGTGAGGATTCTCAATTTCAATAAATATTTCTAGTAAAAATATGGCATCTTCATGGAAGAGTTTGGCAAAAGGGTATGAGCGAGAATTTGAGGACTAATATATCGAAATCTTCTTTAAGATATGACATGCATACATACATCCACTTCCACATGTTGCTGTAAATATGTATATATATGTAATTATGTATATATACAGATGGGATTATGAAAAATACATAAAAACTACAACGATTAGTATCTTATAGGCTATTGCCCTGAACTGATCAAGCTAACAGTTAATCTTAAAAATCACCTGCATCTTTCAAGCTTGTGCAGATATTTTGCAAGCCTACTGAAAACACATTAAAAAATTATTTTTAGCTATTTGGTGTCTTTTGTTACCTGTCCCAACATCTTTCACATATAGCTTTTTTTTGTCACTTATGTTTAAGTAAAAAGATGGTTCCTAAAAATAGAATCCTCATGGGAATTATGACATGCACAATACATACTCTTGATACATATCAGAATATATGGATTCATATGAATGCATCAAAACATACAGTGATAATATTCTACAAACATAATGAATGAAATCTAGTGGTGATGTGTTTTGTATTCTACTGCTTCCATTAAAAAAGCCAAAAAATTCTATAGTTCATTCTAAATCTCAAAGTCCCAAAAACTGCATTATAACATGGACAATAAGTGGTTTAGATACATTTTCCAATGTGAAAGTTAATGTTTCCCAAATCCTTCTAAGTGTAGACTGTTAATTAGGAACCAAACGCCAACTGTTGAAATTACCTTTACTTGTGCTTCATTCCTCAGCTTCTATTTATTATTCTAAGAAGGAACCGTCACATCTTTGTAAACTTTGGCCCTAAAAACCATGTGCATTTTGTGATCAGCTTTATAGGATTTTGATCTACAGTTGAGTTCAGCTTTCATTGCCAATTTCTGCTTTGCCATTGTTGAGTAGAACAGGCTAGTATAGTCCAAAATCTCATTGAATATCATGTCTGCTGAGCAGACTGTTTCATCTCAGCAAGGGAGATTTCATGAGTATTTTTATAACTAAGACAGGAGAGGATATTCTACTCATTTTTGAGATTCTGCAGATGGTGCATTTGCTTTTAGCATGTTAATGATGTTTGATGATACTTTTAATATAAATTGGACAGAGATATGCTGGAACTACAAGGGCATATGATTTGACCACTTCCTCTATATCAATTCAACATAGTTCTTGACATTCTAACTATAGCAATAAAACAACAAAAGGAGATCAAAGGAATTCAAATTGTAAAGGGAGAAGTCAAAGTTTCGTTATTTGTAGATTATGATAGTATATATAAGTGACTCCAAAAACTCTACCAGAGAACTAATACAGCTGATAAACACCTTTAGTAATGTGGTGGTATACAAGATCAACTCAATAAAATTCAGTAGCCCCCGATATACAAATGATAAAGGAGTAACAAGGTGAATCCTGAGAAAAACATATAGATCCCCCTGGAAAGTCAAAATAGACAATATTGCCTGACAAAATTGGTAAAATAGGGGTGGTGAGAATAGAAATAGTGGAAAGGGAAGAAAAAGGAGAAGGTGAGGGATGAGGTGCACTTTAGGGAATGAGATATGGGAGATGGAGAAAGGATGGAGATGAGAGCAAGGAAAGAAATATCTTGATTGAGGGAGTCATTATGGTGTTAGCAAAACACTTGGCTCTAGAGAAATTCCCAGGAATCCACAAGGATTAATCCAGCTAAGACCCTAAGCAATAGAAAAGAGGGTACCCAAACTGACCTTGCTGTGTACTTAGACTAATGAATACTTTAAATATCAACATAGATCCTTCATCCAGCAACTGATGCCAACAGAGGCTGAGACCAGTACCAGAGCATGGGAATGATCTGCCAAAGTCCAGTTGAAGAGTGGGAGGAATGAGAATTTGAGCAAAGAGGTCAAGACCATGATGGGTTCACCCACTGAAATAATCTGCCTGAGCTAATGGAAGCTCACCAACACAGCCAGACTGTGAAGGACAAGTATAGGACCAAACTAGACCTCCGAATCTGGTTGACAGTGGCATGGCTAAGGCAGACTGAGTGGCCACTGACAGTGACATCAGGAATTATACCTACAGCTTTTTTTTATTAATTTATTTATTTATTAAGGATTTCTGCCTCCTCCCCGCAACCGCCTCCCATTTCCCTCCCCCTCCCTCGATCAAGTCCCTCTCCCTCATCTGCTTGAAGAGCAATCAGGGTTCCCTGACCTGTGGGAAGTCCAAGGACCGCCCACCTCTATCCAGGTCTCATAAGGTGAATATCCAAACTGCCTAGGCTCCCCCAAAGCTAGTACGTGCAGTAGGATCATAAAACCCACTGCGATTGTTCTTGAGTTCTCAGTATTCCTCATTGTCTGCTATGTTCAGCTAGTCCGGATTTATCCCATGCTTTTTCAGACCCAGGCCATCTGGCCTTGGTGAGTTCCCGATAGGACATCCCCATTGTCTCAGTGTGTGGGTGCACCCCTCGTGGTCCTGAGTTCCTTGCTCGTGCTCTGTCTCCTTCTGCTCCTGATTTGGACCTTGAGATTTCTGTCCGGTGCTCCAATGTGGGTCTCTGTCTCTGTCTCCTTTCATCGCCTGATGAAGGTAAATATTCATGAGGATGCCTATGTGTCTTTGGATTCACCTTCTTATTTAGCTTATCTGGGAACATGAATTATAAGCTTAATGTCCTTTATTTATGGCTAGAAACCAAATATGAGTGAGTACATCCCATGTTCCTCTTTTTGGGTCTGGCTTACCTCACTCAGGATAGTGTTTTCTATTTCCATCCATTTGTATGCAAAATTCAAGAAGTCCTTGTTTTTTACTGCTGAGTAATACTCTAATATGTATATATTCCGTACTTTCTTCATCCATTCTTCCATTGAAGGGCATCTAGGTTGTTTCCAGGTAAAGCAAAAGACACTGTCACTAAGACAAAAAGGCAACCCACTTACTGGGAGAAAATTTTCACCAACCCCGCAACTGACAAAGGTCTGATCTCCAAAATATATAAAGAAATCAAGAAACTAGACCATAAAAGGCTAATCAACCCAATTATACCTACATCTTTTACTGGCATTTTGGGATTTTATTGTCTTTGGATGGATCCCTGCTCAGCCTGGACATAGTAGGGAGGGCCTTGTACTTTCCCCAAAGATATGTGCCTCAACCTTTCAAAGGAATGGATGGGAGTGGATAAGGGGAGCAAGTGGAAAAAATGGGAGGAGAGTAGGAATTGAGAAAAAAATGAAGAAAGATAGTTTGTTTTCTTTCTCAATAAGAAAAAAATAAAAATAAATAAATGAAATGAAAAAAGAGAGGAAATGACAATGTATGGCTGACCTCAACCTGACAGTTATATTGCTTTCCTGGCTTATGAAAATACATATTCAATCCCATGGAATACTTTGTCTTTTCATAACACATTCACTTGTTAAAAATAGAATTAAAAATGACATACCATGTAAACAGAAACTACATATGTAGAATGCTACTTCATGATCTAGAATGCAGCCTATACACGTGGCTTATACTTATCATAAAACTGATGCTGTTTCATTCCGATTATAGGTTCCTTACTTCTTTTTCATGGACAATGACTACCAGTTTCATCTGTTCTACCATGGAATTCTATATATCCTACTAAATGCCCACTTATTTCAGGCTTCCCTCCACATAACTCTCTGTCTCCTTCCCTTCCTCCCCCACATGATCTGTCAGTTTCATCTGTTCTGCAGTAGAATTTTATATTTCCTCCTAAATGCCCACTTATTTAAGTCTTCCCTCCACATAACTCTCTGTCTCCTTCCCTTCCTCCTTTACATGATCCCTTCTATTCTTATCCACCCATAAATTATACTCATTTTCCATTCTCAGAAGATGTGCCCGTCAGTGCTAGAATTCTGCACTTCATTTAACCTCTCTGGGTCTGTGTATTAGAGTTGGGTTATCCTTTACTAAATAGGTAATATCTACTCATAAGTGAATAAATATCATATGTCTTTCTAGGCCTGAGGAGCATTACACAGGATAATGTTTTTTGTTCCACCCATTATTCTACACATATCATGATGGCTTCTTAAAAACATCTGTGTAAATATACCATGTGGAAAGGTGCTTAAAAGAAATTCCACACTAGCATAGAATTTACAAATAGATGGTTATTTATTTAGGGGTAGACTCACAAATCAGAATTCTTTGCTTGAACAGAGATCAGAAACTGAATCCTGTAACCAGAAAAAGAGGCTGAAAAAGAGGCTGGATGCATGCTCTTCATTGGCATATATAGTTTAAGAGGCCACACCCCAGTGGGTGGGTAACCATTGGCTGTACGAGTTCCTCTAGCAACTCTCCCTTTTGTTTAAATAAGAGAGTTCTAAGTCTAATACAAAGGTATATACAATAAGAACAAATATATTAAATAATTATCCTAATTAGTTTAGTCTTATATAATATATATCTAGGCCAAGTCATGAGAGGAAAGTAACTAAAACTATCTAGTCTTTAACCCCATCACAGATCTAAGAATGAAAATAACATTCCATGAGTAAGCAGGAACCAAGTAACTTCTTTTTTTTTAATTTATTTATTTTTTCATTTATTTTTTTTATTGAGAAAAGGAAGAAAAAAAACCCAAGTTTCCACCTCCTCCCAGCCTCCCATTTCCCTCCCCCTCCTCCCACCCTTCTCCCCCTCCTCCCACGCCTCTCCCCCTCCCTCTGTAGTCCAAAGAGCAGTCAGGGTTCCCTGCCCTGTGGTAAGTCCTAGGTCCTCCCCCCTCCGTCCATATCTAGGAAGGTGAACATCCAAACTGGCTAGGCTCCCACAAAGCCAGCACATTGCGTAGGATCAAAACCCAGTGCCATTGTCCTTGGCTTCTCATCAGCCCTCATTGTTCGCCATGTTCAGAGAGTCCAGTTTTAACCCATGCTTTTTCAGTCACAGTCCAGCTGGCCTTGGTGAGCTCCCAGTAGATCAGCTCCACTGTCTCAGTGGGTGGGTGCACCCCTCGTGGTCCCGACTTCTTTGCTCATGTTCTCCCTCCTTCTGCTCCTCATTGGGACCTTGGGAGCTCAGTCCAGTGCTCCAGTGTGGGTCTCTGTCTCTATCTCCATCCATCACCAGATGAAGGTTCTATGATGATATGCAAGATATTCATCAGTATTGCTATAGGCTAGGGTCATTTCAGGTTCCCTATCCTCAGCTGCCCAAGGAGCTAACTGGGGACCTCGGCTTGGGCTCCTGGGAGCCACTCTACGTTCAAGTCTCTTGCCAACCCTAAGGTGGCTCCCTTAACTAAGAATTGTGCTTGCGTGCTCCCCTATCCAACCGTCCTTTATCCCAATCCTCCTTTTTCCCCTAGTTCCCCCCATCCTCCCATTCTCCCTTTTCTCTCCCCGTTTCCCCTTACCCCCATCGCACCCCACCCCCAAGATCCCAATTTTCTCCCCAGCAATTTTGTCTACTTCCCATAGCCAAGAGGGTAACTATATGTTTTTCCTTTGGTTCACCGTCTTACTTAGCTTCTTTAGGATCACCAATTGTAGACTCCGTGACCCTTATTTATGGCTAGAAACCAATTATGAGTGAGTACATCCCATATTCATCTTTTTGGGTCTGGGTTACCTCACTCAGAATAGTGTTTTCTATTTCCATCCTTTTGTATGCAAAATTCGAGAAGTCATTGTTTTTTTACCGCAGCGTAGTACTCTAATGTGTAGATATTCCACACTTTCTTCATCCATTCTTCCATTGAGGGGCATCTAGGTTGTTTCCAGGTTCTGGCTATTACAAATAATACTGCTATGAACATGGTTGAACAAATGCTCTTGTCATATGATAGGGCATCTCTTGGGTATATTCCCAGGAGTGGTATTGCTGGGTCCAGGGGTAGGTTGATCCCGAATTTCCTGAGAAACCGAAACACGGATTTCCAAAGTAGTTGCACAAGATTGCATTTTCACCAGCAATGGATGAGGGTACCCCTTCCTCCACAAAGGCTAATGTGCAACAAATTACAAAGGCAACTGGATACCTTGGTGATCACCCAAAGTCTCATTTTAAATGTTGGAGCAACCAACTTTGGCTAAGGCTTAGAATAACTGACATACCATTTTCAGAGGCAGGAAAATTTTCAAACCTCTTACCCTGTCTTGGTAAGATTTGACAGACCTGCTTATCTATTCCCGGATACCATGTGTCTTGTCAGTGGTTGAGGCATGGACATTTCTTTGCCCAAATGCCAGTTTTGTCAAGAAGAAAACAAACTCCAAACGGAGTGTCTTCAGCGTTCAACATTCTCTTGGGAATAGAATGGTGCTGCCAGGAGCAGTCGTGTATCACTTCAATAGAATCTTAAGTTATTGAAATGCCATATTCTACAGGCCTTTGAAGTGGTTGAATAATACCTATCTATGCAGAATATAATTTCTATTTTTCTAAAGAACCTGATTAGTCTAACTATAAAGATGACAAACATAGTTGACTATTGATCTATAATTCTTAATACCTATATAACTTAAAGACTAAGACCATATTAGAATATTATACAATAAACAAATGTACAACAAGTGAGGACAATGACCTCAAAATACGAAAAATGTATAAGATTCTTGATCAGAGGTAGAAATGTACATTGCAATATGACAAATAAAATACCTTTAAGCAGAGGTAGAAGCAAGCATGCATACAACATTCAATATCTTTTAAATTTGTATCAATACGAAAGGATTTATACCAATGTAATTGCATATAAATAATAACTAACAAGTATTCACTCTATTACTCACTATTATTATTTTGCGTAAGCTCAAGTTAATCTATTATCCTATTCAATTTTTCCTGTATTTCAAAGAGATCCCTGAGCCAATAAAATTCCTCTGATCCCCAAAACCATACCAATTGTAATCATCTCCCTAAATGATGTCTCTAACCCTGAGAACAAAGTTTGTTGGGCAAGGGGACGTCGTCTTCTAGAATTACTTCTGGCTGTCATGGGGGCAATGTTTTTTTCTATGGGATCCTGTGAAAGTACAATGATGGTTAAATTCCAAGATTACTGTCAGGTATAATTGCAAATAGTCTATGAATATTTGTTAGGGTTTTTCTGAGGTTCCTATTTGGAGGTCTGGCCACAATATTGTAAAAATTGGCACCATCTCAGCTAACCAATTTAGAACCATCTTGAGAGGTTGGTACCTAAAACAGGTCTTGTAGTAGTTCTATCAGCATCATGCTGTCATATCAACCAGATGGAGTCATTTTTGTGGGGCCTCATCTTCTTCCTGGAAACTTCAAAGATTATTGCAGGAATATTCCTAGTTCATTGTGTAAAACTTAAACATAATTTATATAGACATATACAGACATATATTTACAATGAAAGAGTCATAAAAAATATGGAGAAGAGTAAATTTTTTTCCAAATTAATTTTTTTTTCTGTCCCAGACCAAATGGCCCTTGACATGAGACAGAAACTCTGAATTTTTCTTTTAACAACATCTTTGTATTTAGAGAAGGACAAAGCCATTGTCCAACTCCAAAACCAGCTCTGTATATTCATAAATATAAATATATATGTACGTTTAAATATATGCATATCATTTATCTCACACCAAAAATTGTGATCCCTTTTCTTGATGATACCTAGTGGATAAATATTTTTCCATCTGTCAGCATTCAAACATCCAGTGTCTCTTGAATTTTTTATATTAGTGTTTTCTTGCAAAGATTAGAACAAAACCCTGCCCCAACACTTATGAGGTTTCCTTACAATAAGTATGGTTGTCACCACTGTGAATGAGCTGTCATTTTTCTTTTTCAAGATGTTTCTCCTTTTCAAACCAGATCTTTATTAATTTTCATGGTATCCATAGTTTCTCTTCTCTTGTGGACACATAAGCAAAAAACTTTCCCCATCCTAGCACATCTCCGGGCTTCCATTGTGAGGTCAACAGATCCTTGAAATAAACCAGTTGATTTAATTCAGAAGACTTTTGTATTATCCAATGTCTCTCTGCTGCTGTTGTCCCTTTCTCATTAGTGTTAAGAAAATTTAAGGTTAATAAAACATTATAATATTTATTTCTTGGGCATTTCCACCCCTTTCTGTTTGTTTAACATATCCTTTATCGTTTGGTTTTTATCCTTTTACACCTGCCTGACCTGTAGGATTGTGTGGTATACCTGTAATATGCTTAATATTATAAGAAGAGAAATAGGTTCATTTTCCTAGAAATGAATAAGCTGGATCATTATCTGTGTTTATTTGTGAAGGCCATAATTTTAATAATTGTGTGATTACTGAATCAGCCTTTTCTGAGCTTAAAGCAGTTGCCGAATGAAAACCTGAATAAGTGTCAATGGTATGGTGTACATATTTTAATTGTCCAAATTCTGCAAAGTGAAACATAACCATCTGCCAAATTTCATTCCTTTGCATGGCCTTTGGGTTATTCCATGAAGGTAGCAGTGTTTGTTTATCGAAAGAGCAAGTAGAGCATCTCTTTAAAATCTCCTTAACTTGTTTCCATGTAAGAGAAAACTCTTACTTTAACCCTTTACTATTGACATGATATTTCTTTATGAAATTCTGAGACCTGCAACATTCTTCCAATCAAAATTGATCAATTTCTGCATTACTTTGAGCTAGAGGACCTGGCAGACACATATGGGATCAGATGTGTGTTATGTATGTAGGACAAAGCCTATTCCTGATTATGTCTTGCACCTGGATAAATAATGAAGTCAATTCTGTATCATCTGGTATAAATCCAGCAGTTTCAATATGCAAGTTAACTTTTTCTGCATATTGTGAATTAGTAACTATATTAAGTGGTTCTTTAAAATTCTTAGCCCCATGAGAATAGCATATAATTCTGAGTTCTGGGAAGAATTATAAGAGCTTTGTTCCACCTTACTTAATTCTTCTAATTTGTAACCTGACATCCCTGATTTATTTGCATCAGTATTAAATGTACAGGCTCTATTTATTGGAATATCATGTACAATTCAAGGATGAATCCAAGAAGTTCTCTTTCTAAGGTTAATTCTATCACTTTTGGATAATTGCTACTAATTTCTCCCAGTAAATTAGCAAACACTACTTTCGATGGTTCATTGTCTTCCCATTACTTTTTTTCTTATTTCATCAGAAGTGAAAGGTGCTATAATCTCCTTTGGGTTTATACCGGCAAGTTTATGAAAACTTTTATAGGAAATCCTTTTATAGGATCCAAGTAGTTCTCTTTATAAGGTTAAGTCTACCGATTTTGGAATGATTGCTATTAATTTCTTCCAAATTTGCACAAGTCCTTTGCCACAATCATTATTTGCCACAACTTTATTTTTTCTTTAGTGTTAAAAGACATAATAATCTCTGCTGGATCTATACCTGCTTATTGATGAAGTCTCAATTTACCTTTTATAATTAATTCTGAGAATTTTTCCATATATCTTTTAAATTTTTCCTTGATTTTTGTGGTAAAAAACTCCATTCTAAGATAACATTGCCCTCTGCATTAAATTCCTGTAGGAGAAATTCTGGAAGGCCATATGAGTAGAATACAATTAAGATTTGGATTCACCCTATCCACACGTGACTTCTGTAATTTCTCCTCAACAATTGTGAGTTCTTTTTCTGCTTTAGCTCTTAATTCATGTCTATCACCATCTAAAGTTTTGTTTAAATGAATTCTAGATAATGTCTTATTAAAACAGCCTGTTGTAGACTGGAAATGTCTCCTAGATATCTTTGAAATTCATTAAGGTTCCACAACTAGTCTCTCCTAATGTGTTTCTTTGCGTCCTAATTTTCTGCAAGCTTATGAACATCGATGCAAAAATTCTCAATAAAATACTGGGAAACCGAATCCAAGAACACATTAGAAAAATCTTCATTTATGCTCAAGTAGGCTTCATCCCAGAGATGCAGGGCTGGTTTAACATATACAAATCTATCAATGTAATCTGTCATATAAATAAACTGAAAAAAAAACCATATGATCATTTCATTAGATGCTGAAAATGCATTTGACAAAATTCAACACCACTTTATATAAAGGTCTTGGAGAGATTAGGGATATATGGGTCATACCTCAACATAATAAAAGATATATGCAGCAAGCCAGCAGCTAACATCAAATTAAATGGAGAGAAAATCAGAGCCATCCCACTAAAATCAGGAACACAACAAGGCTGTCCACTCTCTCCATACCTCTTCAATATAGTGCTTGAAGTTCTAGCGATAGCAATAAGACTGCATAAGAGGATCAAGGGGATTCAAATTGGAAAGGAAGAAGTTAAACTTTCATTATTTGCAGATGATATGATAGTTTACACAAGCGACCCGAAAAACGGTAACAAAGAACTGCTACAGCTGATAAACAGCTTTAGTAATGTGGCAGGATACAAGATCAACTCCAAAAAATCAGTCGCCCTTCTATACACAAAGGATAAAGAAGCAGAGAGGGAAATCAGAGAAGCATCACCTTTCATGATAGCCACAAATAGCATAAAATATCTTGGGGTAACTCTAAACAAATAAGTGAAAGATCTTTTTGACAAGAACTTTAAGTCTTTGAAGAAAGAAATTGAAGAAGATACCAGAAAATGGAACGATCTCCCTTGCTCTTAAATTGGGAGGATCAACATAGTAAAAATGGCAATTCTACCCAAAGCAATCTATAGAGTCAATGCAATCCCCATCAAAATCCCATCAAAATTTTTCACAGACCTTGAGAGAACAATAATCAAATTTATATGGAAAAAACCCCAGGATAGTCAAAACAATCTTATACAATAAAGGAACTTCTGGAGACATTACCATCCCTGACTTCAAACTCTATTACAGAGCTACAGTATTGAAAACAGCTTTGTATTGGCATAAAAAACCCTGATATTGTAAGTGGAAAAGATTACCAGGCAAAAATTGGGTGCACAGGGGTAGGGGTGGGGTAGGAGTAAAGGGAAATGGGGATAGAAAAGTGAGAAGTGGAGGATTGGGGAGAGCTTGGGGGAATGGGATGGAGGGAGGGTGGATATGGGAGCAGGGAAGTAGATATCTTAATTAAGGGAGCCAACTAAGGGATGGCAAGAGACTTGACTCTAGAGGGCTTCCAAGGTCCAAGGAGATGTCCCCAGCTTGTTCCTTGGACAGCAGAGGAGAGGGTGCCTGAACTGACCTTGTCCCATAGCCACACTGATGAATATCTAGCATATCACCATAGAACCTTCATCTGGCAATAGATGTAGATACAGAGACCCACATTGGAGCACTGAACTGAGCTGCCAACGTCCAAATGAGGAACAGAAGGAGGGAGAACATGAGCAATGAAGTCAGGACCGTGAGGGGTACCTCCAACCACTGAGATGGTGGGACTGATCTAATGGGAGCTCACCAAGGCCAGTTGGACTGGGACTGATGGAGCATGTCATCAAACCTGACTCTTGAATGTGGCTGTCAGTGAGGACTGACTGAGAAGCCATGGACAATGGCAGAGGGTTTTGATTCTACTGCGTTGACTGGCTTTGTGGAAGCCTGGTTATTGGATGCTCACATTTCTAGACCTGGATGGAGGGGAGAGGACCTTGAACTTCCCACGGGTCAGGGAACCCTGACTGCTGTTTGGACTGGAGAGGGAAGGGGAGGCAGTGTGGGGGGATTTGGAAGTAAATGGGAGGTGGGAAGGAGGTTGAAATTTTTGATAAAAAAATAAAATTTACAGAGAGGAGATTCTGTCAATTACCTCGGTTATAGAATAGTTTTACAGAAAATGAGACACAAAGGGTGCAAGTTAGGAGAGACTGGTTGTGGCCTATAAATGACTTTCAAAGACTGTTTCTAGATATTTCCAATCTACAACCGGTTGCAGGGATAACACCTGATCTAATAATTCATGATAACGATTTGAATAGTCCCAGATATTTAACAGCTGAAGCAGAAAATGGCTTGACAATTGATGAGAAAAAATTACAGGAGGGATATGTGGATAGGGTGAATCCAAATTTAATTGTGTTCTAATCATATTGCCTTCTAGAATTTCTGTTACAGGAATTTCAATGCAGAGGGATGGTATTATTTTAGAATAGATCTTTTACCACATAAACCAAGTAAAAACGTAAAAACTTATGTGGAAAAAGTCTCTGTATTAATTATAAGATGTAAATTGAGACTTTGTCAATTAGCAGGTATTGACCCAACAGAGATTTTAGTGCCTTTTCCTTCTGATGAAATAAAAAAGGTATTAAAGGACAATGAACCATGGTAAAGAGATTGTGCTAATTTTTGGAAGAAATTAATAGCAAGTATCTCAAATGCTATAGACTTAACCTTATAAAGACAGCTTCTTGGATTCATCCTTGAATTGTAAGTGATGCTCCAGTAGCTGGAGCCTATATATTTTATACTGATGCAAACAAATCAGGGAAGGCAGGTTACAAATCACAAAAATTAAGTAAAAGTTGGAACAAACCCCTTATAATTCTGTTCAAAAAGCAGAGATATATGCAATTTTCATGGTGCTGAGGGATTTTAAAGAACCTCTTAATATAGTTACTGATTCACAATATGCACCAAGAGTTGTTTTGCATATTGCAACCACTGAATTTATAGTTTATGATACAGAATTGACTTCATTATTCATAGAGTTTCAAGATATAACCAAGACTAGATTTGTCCCATATACATAACACACATCTGAATTCATATGTGTCTGCCAGGTCCTCTAGCACAATGTAATACAGAAATTGATCTATTATCGATTATAAGTGTGTTGAAGTACTCAGAATTCCATAAGAAACATCATGTTAATAGCAAAGGTTTAAAGATAGAATTTTCTATTACATGGCAACAAGCCAAAGAGATTACAAAAAGATGTCCTACTTGCTCATTCTAGAACCTAACACCATTACCTGAAGGGAGCAACCCAAAGGGTACTCAGAGCAATGAAATCGGGCAGATGGATGTGTTCCACTTTGCAGAATTTGGAAAATTAAAATATGTACACCAAATAATTGACACTTATTCAGGTTTCAGTGGGCGACTGCTTGAAGCTCAGAAAAGACCTATTTTTTTGCCCTCTTGAACTTTTTCTTCAAAGTTCTTTTCAACTTTCTGTTATGGTACCTGTTGACTATCAGTAATGTGCTGATATTTAGCAGTAGATGGACTTCACCACCCACTTTGGGCTGCATTCCCAAGTAACCCAACTGGGTGAGGTGCCCTGGGGGTCACTACTGGCCTCAGACCTTCCATGGACACCTCTTAACATTTTCATGTTGCCCTGCATCTACTTCCTGTTTGGCCGTCCTGCCTATACTTCCTGTCTGGCTTCTGGCCAATCAGCGTTTATTAAAATACAATTGACAGGGTACAAACCATTGTCCCATAGTAATCCAGAAATACAAATTTTATAGGTTTATTCATTTTTAAAGACTGCAAAGTTCTTTCTTTATTTTATATTCCACAAATTAAGAAACTATGTTTTGGAAAAATTTCAATATAAATTTGATAGAAATTTTTAAAGTGACAGATATAATTTGCCTTTTTTAATAATGAATCCATTTTGGAACAGCAAGTTTTAAGTATATGCTAATTTCCATGAGTTCTGAATTCTCCAGTTTTTCTTTGTATTATTTGTCTATGTTTGTGTTCATTTACAAAACTTAGTTTGAATAGGGTATTTTATCTATCATATTTTTTATTAATTCTTTTAGAAATTTATTCAAGGTGATTTGATTCAGTTCAACTCTCCAGGTCCTCCCATATTTCTAATATTCCTCACCAGACAACTTTGTATATTTTCTCTCTTTACACCCATTGTATTCAATTTCAACTGCCCAAGTACTCTTTGTTGTTAGACTTGTCCTGAAGTATGGTCAAATTATAAAGGCCTCATTCTTTTTTCCCCCATTATTTATTTATTTATTTATTTATTTTTAAATAAAAATTTCCACCTCCTCCCCTCCTCTCATTTCCCTCCCTCTCCTGCCCCCACCCCCTCCCTCTCCAGTCCAAAGAGCAGTCAGGGTTCCCTGCCCTGTGGGAAGTACAAGGTCCTCCCCAATCCATTTAGGTCTGGGAAGGTGAGCATCCAAACGGACTAGGCTCCCACAAATACAGTACATGCAGTAGGATCAAAACCCAGTGCTATTGTCCTTGCTTCTCAGTCAGCCCTTCTTGTCCTACACGTTCAGAGAGTCCGTTTTGATTACATGATCCATCAGTCACAGTCCAACTGGCCTTGGTGAGCTCCCAATAGATCAGCCCCACTGTCTCAGTGGGTGGGTGCACCCCTCGCGGTCCCGACTTCCTTGTTCATGTTCTCCCTCTTTCTGATCCTCAATTGGACCTTGGGAGCTCATTTTGGTGCTCCAGTGTGGGTCTCTGTCTCTATCTCCATCCATCACCAGATGAAGGTTCTATGGCGATATGCAAGATATTCAACAGTATGGCTTTAAGATAGGGCCATTTCAGGTTCCCTATCCTCAGCTGTCCAAGGATCTAGCTGGGGACATCTCCATGGACACCAGGGGACACCTCTAGATTCAAGTCTCTTGCCAACCCTAAATTGGCTCCATTAATTAAGATATATACTTCCTTGCTCCCATATACACCCATCATTCATTCCAACTGTCCCATTCCCCCAAGCTCTCCCCAAGCTCTCTTAAAACTGAGCCCGTTCTCCTTTTCCAAGCAGCTTTCAGATGTTAAGAGCACCTCAGCAAGTGGTGTGACTCCATGTTCCCCACTTTCATCGTGAGATTTCGATCTGACTTGCACTTGCTCATGTGTTATATCACTATCATGTGAGTTCACACGTGCAAACCTCCCACTGTGTTGAAAACACTGCTTCCTTATAGTCGTCTAGCATTTTTGAACTTTAGCATCTTTCATCATTCTGGCCTGAACCATCCCTGAGCATTGCCCAGAGGGGTTGATATTGACACGACACTTACAGCTGAGCACTTTCTTAGTATCTGCACTGTGAGCACGGGTGTGTCTTTCTTTGGCTATAAAGTTACACAGGACATTTTTGTTTTAGGGGCTTCAAGATGCAATAGTAGGTGGGTAAAACAATAAAACACCAGGAATAATTTTAAAACTTTAACCCTGTAACAGAATAATAGTAGTAGGCGATACTTTCCAAATTATTATTATTCTAGAATTAAGAGGATTTCTCTTGAAGTAATTGTACAAATCGGGAGCATAAGAAACAGTGTCCAATTCTTTTAATGAGGACAGATACCTTGATCTCTATGCCATATAAGTGCAACAAAGGAAAGTGAATGATATAACAATTTTAGGTTTTTGAAGAAATTCCACATTGTTTTCATCTCCTTCACCTGTGGGCACTCTCAACAAACGTGTATAGATTAAGTCCCTTTTACCACTCAATCAACATTTTTTTGTTATCCGTTTATTATTTTTGTTTTTATTTTCTTAGTAATTCTGACATGGGAAAGAAATTAGAAAGTTTTGCTAATTTCAATTTATTGATTGTTATGCATGTTGAAGATTAAAAATTAATACTCAGACTTATTTATTTCATCTCTTGAGATTTCGTTTAGGTGTTCAACACAGTTTTAGTGACAGTGGGCATTTTTGTTTTTGTTTGCTTCTTTGTTTCTCTTTTTAGATGTACAGCTTTTAGTTCTAGGTATGTTCTAGAATCTCTTTCAGATGTTTAGCTGGGAATGTTATTTTTCTAATGTTAACACTTTGTCTATTTTTAAATGTTATTAGTCTCCTATGTATGGACAAGATATAGGTTTATGATGTTACATTTATCACTACTTAGTCTTAAATGCTATGGATCTTCTCCTTTCCTTACTGTAAACTGTTTGTTTATTCTGTCTTTATAAGAGAACATTGTAAAAACCAACCTTACTTTCTTTGTAGAAATTATCTTTTGTAACCTAAGCTAATGCATAGCTGAAACTTAAATTACCTTCTTCCAAAATAAATTGTAAATACAGTATAGAAATGTACAATGAAGTGCAATGATGTTTGTAGTACTGTCTGGTTTTGATTTCATGTGTGGTCAAGTGGGATCCCTGACTAACTCTTGTGAAATTATTTAAAAATTTCTGGACAGTATCCTTCAATTCTTCCTCTTCTGATGCTCCCTCTGCTATTAAGTAAGAGAAACCAAATAAAGCTTTCGTTAGGAACAGACATACTGAGGCACAATGAAAGTTACATAAAACTGTTTTCAGGAAGCCATAGATTCAGGCTCATATAAAAGACAGCATAAAATGAATGGTACAAGGTGAGTGAATTAGACTATTTAAATCTAGGGTTGCTACGGGCCAAAGGACAAAAAGGAGAAGTTATTTCCTGATTTCAGTCTGTCATGCACCAATGCATTACAGGTGGCTCTGATTACAGTATTAATGTTTTTAATCTGACACATTTAGTGTCCTATGTGAGGAATCTCAAATTCATTAAATATTTGTAATAAAGTAATGATATCTTCATAGAAGAGATTTTGACAAGAAAGTATGCCCCTAAAGTTGGGGGTGAACATCATGAACTTTTCTTTAACATGATATGGATATTGCACACACACATGCATATATATGGATAGAAAGATGTGCATATATGTATATGTGGAAATATAAAAATACATAACACACTACTGATAGCAGATATCCTCATGCATGCTACTGCCCTGAACTGATCACTAGCTAACTGTTAAACACAAATCACCTCTGTTTTTCAAGCTTGATCAGATATTGTGTATACCTCCTTAAAACACATCAAAAATTCATTCTGAATTATTTCGTGTTATTCTTTACTTATCCCCACATTTGACATATAGCTCTTCTTTGACACCTTATGACTAAGAAAAAGATAATTCCTACCATTAGAAGCCTCATGGGAATTATGGTAAGAACAAGATCTTCTTTTAATATGAATCAGAATATATATCAATATAAGTGTATCATAACATATTGTGATAATGCTTACTACATGCTTAATGAACAAAATCTAGTGTTGATACATTGTAACTCTAGTTTTCTATTAAAAAAGTCAAATATATTTGTAGTTCTCTCTAAATCTCAAAGTCCAAAATAACTGCATTTTCATATGAACAGTAAAAGGTATACATAGTTTTAGCAATGTGAGAGTTAATGTTTTCCAAACACTTTTCAGCCCAGGTTGTCAATAACGATCCAATGCCAACTGAAGAAATTATTCTCAGTTTTGTTTCATTCTACAACATCGACTTGTTAATCTAAGCAGCAAGCCCAACATCTTTGTGAACTTTGACACTAAAAACCAGGTGAATACCACGGTCAGCTTATTAGGATTATAATCTACAGCTGATTTCAGCTTTCTTTTCCCCATTTCTGATTTGCCTTGGGTGAGTATTGCAGGGTAATATAGTCCATGCTCTCAGTGCATAACTTGACAGCTGAGCAGATCACTTGAACTCAAGAAAGGAGAAACAGCATTTCCATCTCTCCCATACCCATGAATATCTGTGTATCAAGTCAGGAGTAACTACTTCCTTGATTTCTGAGAGACTCTGCAGATGGTTAATGTGGTTTTCTCAGGTGAATGGTGTTTGATGATACTTTTAATGCAAATCCTGAAGAGAGATTTCTGGAGCTAAAGAGATACAAACTTTTCCTTCAGACAGAAGCTCAGAAGAGATGGCTGCTTCTGCAGTAAGTATGTCTCTGCTCAGCAGTTATGCCCAATTTATAAACATATATTTCACATCTTTACCTCTCTGGTTCTCATAGTCTTGACTAAGAAGTTTACCTCGACTGAAATTTACTTGGCTGTAGTTCTTATGAGAGTTATGATTGAGTCTTTAAACGTATATTGTTTACACAGCGTGGACTTCCCTCCATTTTGTTCTTGCCTGCTCATTTTTATCTCGACATATATCCTGAATGAAATGATGCTGTTCATCATTGATATTTCCTTGTGATAGATGAATATTGTAACTTGCCAATGTCCAATTCCTCTGGAGATCATTTCATATCTCCATAGAAAGACAAAAAATATAAAAAAGAAAGTATGAAGAAAAGAGAAAAGAAAGGAAATGCAAATGTATGGCATGATCTCCATCTGACAGTTTTGCTGGTTTACTGGCTTATGTAAATGCATCTACAATTATTGATTGATGTGTGTCAAAAAATCCCATCCTAACTACAATATATTCTAATTATATCTTCTTTATTTATGGGGCAAATTCCTAAAACAGGAACTAGAATGCCAACCTCAGTTGTTTAGCGCGGGAACCACAGAGAGAGCAAACCCTGAACAGGCAGGCCTTTTTTTCTGGATAGTAAAACGATTACTCCGTAGCCTCATCTCACCTCTTAAAGAACATTGGCTGACAGAGATTCCCCATCATACAATCACATGAAATACTTCTTCCGAGAATAATGCATTCACTTACAAAAAGAAGTGTTAGAAATGGCATAATATGGAAAGCAAAAGTACATACACGGAATTCTCCTTGACAGTCTAGAATGTGGCAGATACCTGCAGCTCGTACTCAGCTTAAAACTGATGCTGTATCATTCATATTGTGGTTTCCTTGCTTTCTTTCTTGGACAGTGACTATCACAACAGTAATGCTGTGACTGTTTTTGAAACCTGTAATCAGTTTATATTAATGTATTGATGTTGACTTCATTCACCTGTGTTTTGTTCTCTTTGACAATGTTTACTATTTCAGAGATAATTTTTTGGGTTTTGTATTCTTGAATTCATATGCAGTGTTTTATTCTGTAGCCAAGATATGTTGGATTCAGCAATAATTATTTTGAAGCATTGGCAAGTGATGTATATAAACTATAATATATTATTTAGGAACTAAAGTTTTCCCTAATGATTTTAATGTGTAGCCTAGAATTGGAGACTACCTTGCATGATATCTCCCAACATTTACTCCCACAAACACAATTGTTTTCTTGGGAAGCTTTCAGAAAAATAGGCATGGATTTATATTTTTATATTTATTTATTTTTTCTGTTATGGAACATACATGTCTTTCCTCACAAAATATTTCCTTAATATGGTTTTCTCCCCTTCCACTACTCCCACCAACTCACACTCTTTTTTCTAATCCAGATCCAGCCCATTTATTTCTCTCTCATTAGAAAACAGACTGGTTTCTAAGGTAGAATAATAACTCAAAATATACTAAGATATAATTAGGTAAAAGAAAACTAAAAAAGAATAATAGAACAAAACCAAATATCAGAAGAAATACCCAAGTTAAATCACATAAAACATATAGATGCAGATATTTGCCAATATTCACAGTCACTAATCTCTAAAAATTCTAAACTGAGAACTCTAATATATATGTAAAAATGAACCATAGTTTAAACGGAGATAAGAATAAATATAAACACCAAGTATAAGGAAAAAAGGAAAGTTCAGAGATGCTATTATGAGACAAAAACATTCCAAATATGCTGTTGAATTTACTGAGGTTTGGCATTCTGCCTATCTACCTTTGAGAGTAATTTCTTATCCCAGTGACAGACACTTCCCTGAAGAAATAAAAATTTCATTTGTTAGTGGTTATCAATCAGTGATTTCTTCTGAGTTACAGATATGGGCATTTGTAGACTTCTTATTTAAGTTCTAGGACCAAATCTGGTGCAGAAATTGCACAACCTGTGATGCTGCCTCAGTTTCTTCTAGTTCATATGTGCTTCAATCCATTGAGGTAGAGGGCTGTCTGTTTGTGGCCAGGCAGACATTATGGGTATTTGTATTCTCCAACCCCTTTAACTCTTATACACTGTCTTTCTCCTCTTTTTCAGGGCTCACAGAGCCTGAAAAAGAGGATTGATGGAGACCTCCCATTCAGTGGTGTTCCAATGTTTCTCAATCTCTGCATATTGTCTGCCTGTGAGGCTGTCTGTTTGTTCTCTCCAACTTTTGCAGGAGGAATATAATCTTTTGATGACCGAATGAGGCTTTCATCCATGAGTATCTACATATACTAGAAGATCATTTAGGAGCAATTCTATTTCTATTATTTAGCAATAGTGTTTGATATTATCCCAGATCACTGGGATAACTAGTTCTGTTTCTGTCATTCAAGCAGTGTGGCATATGATTTCATCTCAAGGAGTTATTCTAAAGTTCAATCATATTTTGGCTTGTTACTCACACAAGCTTTGTTACATCATTATGCTCACATACCTTATGGACAGGAAAACAATGTAGATTTGCAACTGACTTGATGTTTATATTTCTCCTTGGTAGTATGTAGACGACCTTCCTGCACCAAAGATTCAGACAGTGTTAAAGGTGCTATATAGGTAATAGCTTCGTTTCCATGTGTTCAGTGAGTTGTGCAGGTGTTGTCTTATATTTTGTGCAGGTTTATATTTATAATCAACACACACAGCATGGTCAATGGTATATTTAATTAAAAATTATTTTATATGCAAATAAAAACTTCTTTCCCCTTTTTGTGCTATTCTCTTCTATTCATTCTAGTACAGTAAGGAAACCTGTTTGAACTTTATTTGTCTTTCATTTATTATCTCTGTATGTTGTCCTCTGCAGTAGTGTAGGTAAATTATTTGTCATGCAAATATCTTAATGGATGTTTTTAAACCTTGTGTATGTAAACCGAATAGACTGAAATGATTATGTCATAGATTTGTTATGTAATAAGCTTGCAAAATTACAGAAGTGCATACTTATTTACATGAAACACATTGAATTTGTTATTGTTGGTCATTCGTAGAAAACTAAAATGCTTTCAGCTTTATTTCATCCAAGAATGCTCCCTCCTGTAATGTTTTTGTTTACTTTCAAGGGTATTACATTTATACACAAGACTTGTCATAACCACAGTGCTTAGCAGATATTTATAACTGAGTCACAATGTATCATTTAACTATATCCACACATTTGGTTATACATATTAAGGGATAAGAACTATATATTTCTTCATCATGAAATTTTCACTTTCTCTCAATAAACCTCAATTCATGCCAGTTACCATTTGAGAATCCAAAGATATGTTACAAATTATTCTCATCAAATTTGAAACATAGGTTTAATCTACAGAAAGGATAAAACCCTGTAAAGTGATATACACTGAAAGTCATGCAAATCTTTCCCATATTTTGTGTGCATTGCAGCTTTAAACAGTCCTTCAAACATTTCAGAAGAAAGACAGTAAAAAGTACAGTAAACCATTTTCCATGTCAGTAGTGTGATGTATACTTGGCACAAAATTTATCAGTCAATTCCAATTTCTGAAAAGTTCTGCAACTAAGATCAATATAAAAAATATTTTATAAATCAATGAAATCTTGGTATAAATATATGTGGAACCCCAATAAAAGTAATGAAACTAGTTAAGCCTTTAATGAGTATTTTCTATTAAACACCTCCCAGAATATGTACTCTGTTAGGAGAATGTATTAAAATTGTTTATGAACTGGAATAAAATTCTCATATAAGTACTTATTTTCTATAAAAATTCTCATGGAAGTACTTATTTTCTTAAGAACCACTACAAATTTGATAAATATAAAATGATTTTGCTAAAGCATCACACTGTTATTCTCTACGCAGAAAAAGCGGCATTCAAATAATCACTATGAACAAATTTGAAATGAGGCGCCATAATGCAGACAGTAGAGAAGAACTAGCTCCACAGAAACGCAAACTATTTCTATAGTGTCTTTGTCTATAAACTCGATGTATTCTAAAGCTTCAGAGTTTTTATTATCATATCACCTCTAGCCCTTTGATCATTTTGTGAGCTTTAGGGTTTTTTTTTTTTTTGATGGAGAGCTCTGGTCTTAGAGTGGATCACATTTTTTCCAACACAGGGCAGATTGACTCCTTCATTTCCTAATTTATGACCTTTTGCTTTATGTCTTTTTAATTTTATGCCCTGGGTAATTCTACCGCAATATGTTTGATATTTCTATAGATTGATGTGAAAACTTTGTATTATTCCTTATTTTTTGGCAATTCTTTGAAATTCTCCATCCTGATGATCATCATACAACCTGAATTATTTATTATACTCAGCATGAAGTATGTTGAACCTTGTTATTCAGTATTTGTAATAACAAGGAATATTTAATTGGTCAAAAGCGTTTCTTACACATCATTTTTTTTATTTACTATTATTATTATTTCCATCCAAGTTCCCACTCCCTCCTTTCATTTCATTCCCTCCACGTACCCTCCCACCACGTCCCCATCCAATCCTCAGAGAGGGTAAGGTACATTGCTTTTTGGAAGGTTCATGGATATCCCTATTATATCTAGGTTGAACAGGTATCCATCCAAAGAGAACAGGATTCCAAAAAGCCAGTATATGCAGTAGGGATAAATCCTGATGCAATGCCAAGGATCCCTCAGTCTGGACCAACAATTCACATTCAGAGGGACTAATTTGGTCCTATGCTTGTTCCTTCTCAGTCCGACTGGAGTTAGTGAATTCCTAATAGCTCAGGTGTACTATTTCAGTGGGTGAAACCATCATGGTCTTGAACTCTTTGCTCATATTATCATTACTTCCCCTCTTCACCTGGACTTTGGGAGCTCAATCCAGTGCTCCAATTTCTCTAGATCCAGGTTTCTGCCAACCCTATAATGGCTCCCTCAATCAAGATAGATTTTTTTCCTTGCTTTCATCTCTGTCCTCCCTCCATCTTGATTATTCCCTTCCCTCAAGTTCTCCTCAAGCCTCCACTTCTTCCCTCCTGTTCCCCTTCTACTCCCTTCTCCACCCACCAGATGCTCCCAATTTTATCAGGTGATCTTGTCTGTTTCTAGTTTTCAGGTGGATTCATATATGTTTTTCTTTGGGTTTACCTTAGTACTTAGCTTATTTAGGATCATAAACTACAGGCTCAGTGTCGTTTGTTTATAGCTAGTATCCACTTATTATTGGGTACATACCATATTCATCTTTTTGGGTCTGGGTTACTTCACTCAGGATAGTGTTTTATAATTCTGTCCATTTTGCATCCAAAATTCAAGATATCATTGTTTTTACGACCGAGTAGTACTCTAACATACAAATATGCAATATTTTTTAATCTGTTTTTCAGTTGGGGGGAATCTGTTTTTTTCCAGGTTCTGGCTATTAAAATAATGATGCTATGAATATAATTGAATGAATGCTTTTGTAGTATGATTGAGCATCTTTTCGGTATATGCCCAAGAGTGTTTTGTTGGATCTCAAGGTAGGTTGAATCCCAACTTTCTGAGAAACTGCCATACCGATTTCCAATGTGGTTGTACAAATTTGCATTTCCATCTTACTCCACATCCTCTCCAGCATAAACTCTTGGTGTTTTTGACACCAATGGTCTTAGCCATTCTGACATGTGTAAGATGGTATTTCAGAGTTGTTTTGATTTGCATTTCCCTGATGACTAAGGATGTTGAACATTTCCTTAAGTATTTTTTGGCCATTTCAGATACTTCTGTTGAATATTCCCTATATAGTTCAGTACCCCATTTTTAAATTTGTTTATATATTATTTATGTATTTTTAAGATCAGCCCTCTGTCTGATGTGGGGGTTGGTTAAGATCTTTTCCCATTCAGTAGGCTGTCCTTTTGTCTTATTGACTGTGTCTTTTCCTTTTCAGAAGCTTCTCAGTTTCAGGAGGTCCCATTTATTTATTGCTTCTCTGAGTGTTTGTGCTACTAGGGTTATATTTAGAAAGTGCTCTACTATGCCCCTGAATTGAAAACTCCTTCCCACTTTCTCTTCCATCAGGTTAAGTGTGGTAGGATTTATATTGAGGTCTTTAATCCATTTGGACTTGAGTTTTGTGCATGATGATTGAGATGATAGAATGGATCTATTTTCATTCTTCTACAGGATGACATCTGTTATGCCAGCACAATTTGTTGAAGATCCTTTCTTTTTTTCATTGTTTAATTTTAGCATCTTTATCAAAAATCAAATATTCATGTGTGTGTGGATCAATATCTGGGTTTTCTATTCAATTCTATTGGTCAACTTCTAGGATTTTATGCCAATAACAAGCTGTTTTCATTACTGTAGCTCTGTAATAGAGCTTGATGTCTGGGATAGAGATGCCTGTGGAAGTTCCATTATGGTATAGGATTGTTTTGGCTGTCCTGGGTTTTTGTTTTTCCATATGAAGTTGATTATTTTTCTTTCAGGGTCTGCAAAGAATTGTGTTGGGATTTTGATGGGGATTTTACTGAATGTATACATTGCTTTTTGTAGGACTGACATTTTCACTCTGTTCATCCTACCTATCCAAGAGCATGGGGGATCTTTCCATTTTTTGGTGTGTTCTTCTATTTCTTTCTTCAGACACTTAAAGTTCTTGGCAAGATCTTTCACTTCTTTGGTTAGTGTTACCACAAGATATTTTCTATTTGTGGCTATTGTGAAAAGTGATGTTTCTCTGATTTCCCTCTCAGCTTCTTTAACATTTATGTATAGGAGGGCTACTGATTGTTTGAGTTAATCTTGTATCCAGCCACATTACATCACTGAAGGTATTTATCAGCTATAGGGATCCTCTGGTAGAGTTTTTGGGGTCACTTATATATACTCTCATATCATCTGCAAATAACAAAAGTTTGACTTCTTCCTTTCCAATTTGAATCCCCTTGATCAACTCCAAAAACTATGTTGAAGAGATATGGAGACAGTAGACAGCCTTGATTTGGACCTGATTTTAGCGGGACTGATTTGAGTTTCTCTTCATTTAATTTGATATTAAATATCTCCTTGCTGTACATTGCTTTGATTATATTTAGATATGTTCCTTCTTTTCCTGATCTTTACAAGATCTTTATCATGGAGGGGTGATGGATTTTGTCAAATGCTTTTTTCAGCATCTAATGAAATGATCATTTGGTTTTATTGTTCCTATCTCTTTATATGTTGGATAATTTTGATTGATTTTCATATGTTGAACCAGCCCTGCATCTCTGGGATCGAGCCAACTTAAATATGATGGATGATTTTCTTGAAAATTGCATTTGGTTTGCCAGTATTTGATTCTGTTGTAATAAGTGCGGCGGGCTATGTTCCTGGCACCCGGCCACCCGCACGGCTAGCTTTATATCCGAAATAATTACACGGACACTTTATTCTTTTAAACACTGCCTGGCCCATTAGTTCCAGCCTCTAATTGGCTAGCTCTTACTTATTGATCTAACCCATTTCTAATAATCTGTATAATACCACAAGGTGGCTTACCAGGAAAGATCTTAACGTGCATCTGTCTGAGGTGGGAGAATCATGGCAAATGCCTGACTCAGCTTCTTTCTCCCAACATTCTGTTCTGTTTACTCCACCTACCTAATATTTTGTCCTATGAAAGGTCAAGCAGTTTCTTTATTAATTAACCAATGAAAGCAACAGATAGATAAAGACACTCCCACATCATGATTCAGTATTTTTGCATCCATGTTCATGAGTGAGAATGGTGTGTAATTCTCTTTCTTGGTTGAGTTTTTGTGTGGTTTCAGTATCAATGTAATTGTTGCCTCAGAAAAAAAGTTTGGCAATGTCCCTTCTGTTTCTATTATGTGATACACTTTGAGAAGTATAGGTATTAGCTCTTCTTGGAAGTTCTGGTAGAATACTTCACTCACACCATCCTGCCCTGGGCTTTTTTGGGTTGGGAGGTATTTTATGACAGCTTCTATTTTTTGCAGTTTATAGATCTATTTAAATTGCTCACCTGGTCTTGTTTTAATTTGTGTATATGGTATCTATCTAAAAAATTGTCCATTTCTTTTACATTTTCCAATTTTGTGGAGTATAGGATTTTGTAGTAAGACACAATAACTCTCTGAATTTCCTCAGTTTCTGTTGTTGTTTTCCCCTTTTCATTTCTGATTTTGTTAATTTGGATATTCTCCCTTTGTCTTTTGATTAGGTATGATAGGGGTTTTTCTATCTTGTTGATTTTTCTCAAAAAACCAGCTCTTTGATTCATCGATTTTTTTGTATTGTTGTCGATGTTTCTATTTTGTTGATTTCCCCCTCAATTTGATTATTTCCTGTCTTATATCCTCCTGGGTGAGTCTGTTTCTTTTTATTTTAGAGTTCTCAGGTTTCCTAGTAAGTCACTAATGTGAGATTTCTCTCTCTCTCTCTCTCTTTTTTTAATGTGAGCTCTTAGTGCTATAAACTTTCCTCTTAGCACTGCTTTCATAGTGTCCCATAGGTTTGGATATGTTGTGCCTTCATTTTTGTTGAATTCAAGGAAGACTTTAATTTCCTTCTTTATTTCTTCCTTGACCCCAGGGTGGGTTAGTAGTTGACTGTTCAATTTCCATGACTTTGTAGGATTTCTGAGCATAGTATTGTTGTTAAATTGATAAGACATAGTGGTTTACGACAAATCTTTTGCATCTGTGGAGGCCTTCTTTGTTATCCCAGTGTATGGTTAATTTTTAGAGACAATTCCATGACGTGCTTTGAAGAAGGTATATTCTTTTGTGTTTGGGTAAAATGTTCTATAGATGTTAAGTCCATTTGATACATGACATTTCTTACTTCTCTTATTTCTCTGTTAATTTTGTGTCTAGTTAACCTGTCCATTGGTGAAAGTGGAGTGTTGAAGTCCCCTTTTATTAGTGTGTGGGGTTTGGTGTGTGATTTAAATTTTAATACTGTCTCTTTTACATAAGTAAGTGCTTTTGTATTAGGAGCATAGTTGTTCAGGATTGAGACTTCATTTTGATGGATTGTTCTTCTTATGGGTATAGAGTGTCCTTCTCTATCTCTTCTGACTGGATTTTATTTGTTAGATATTAGGATAGTTATACCCACTTGTTTGTTAGTTTCTTTTATTGGAAAACCTTATTCTAATCCTCTACTCTGAGGTTGTGCCTGTCTTTGAGTTTGAGGTGTGTTTTTGTATACAGGAGAAGGCTGGAACCTTTTTTTTTGTATCCATTCTCTTAGCCTGTGTCTTTTTATGGGCAAATTGAATCCATTGATATTAAGTGATATTAATGACCAGTATTTGTTAATTCTGGTTATTTTTTAGTACTAGTGTTGTGTTTCCTTTTTTTTGGGTTATGCTGGTAGGGCGACATCAGATGCCTGTGTTTTTGTGGATACATTTAACTTCCTTTAGTTGGAGTTTTCCTTTTAGTCTTCCTGTAGGGCTTGGTTTGTAGATACATATTTTTTAAAGCTGTTTTTGTCATGAAATATCTTGCTTCTTGCTTTCTCCATCATTGGTGATACAAATCTTTGCTGGGTTTAGTGGTCTATGCTTGCATACATGGTCTCTTAGTAACTGCAGCACATCTGTTGAGGATCTTCTTGCTTTCATGGTTTCTATTGATATGTCAGGTATAATTCTGGTAGGTTTTTCCTTTATATATTACTTGCCCATTCTCCTCTGCAGCTCTTAATATTCTTTTTTTCTGTATATTTGTGCTCTAATTATTATATGGCTATACAATTTTTTAATCTAGTCTATATGTTGTTTTGTAAGCTTTTTGTACCTTCATAGGGATATCCTTTAGATTGGAAAAATTTTCTTCTATGATTTTATTTAATGTATTTTCTGTGCCATTGATCTTGAGTTATCTTTTTTCTACCCCTGTTGTTCTTGGGTTTGGTCTTTTCTTGGTGTCCCAGATTTTCTGGATGTTTTCTGTAAGGAATTTGTTGGATTTGATGTTTTTTACTACAAATGAGTACTTTTCATTTATAGTTTCTTCAGCACATGATACTCTTTTTACTATCTTTTGTTTTCTATTGGTTATACTTGTCTCTGTAGTTTGTTTTCATTTACCCCAATTTTCCACAGCCAAAATCCCTAAATTTGTATTTCCTTTATTACCCTTAATTCAGTCTTCATGTCATGAAATATTTGCTTTAACTCTTTGATTGTTTTTTTATGGTGTTCTTTGGTTTATTTGAAGGATTTATTAATTTCCTCCAATTTTTTGCTTGTCATTTCATCCATTTCATTAAGGGATTGTTTCATTTCCCTTTAAAGGTTTCCATTATTTTCACAAATTACATTAAAATTGGTTTCTTCTACTTCTTTTTGGTTAGGATGATCAAGTCTTTTTGTTGTGTGCAGTGGGTTCTGGTGTTCCCATGTTGCTTTTTATGTTGTTGGAGGAATTCTTTCATTGGCACCACTCTTCCTTCAAATGAGGCCAGCACTTTCTTTGTGTCTTGGTCCAGTACTTGTAGTGGCTTTCAGAGTGTTAGAAAATGTTTCTTGGTCTAATCTGTACTGTCGATATCTGTCTCAGAAAGCCTCTGAGGTCTCTATAAGCCTGCTTTGTTGGTCTTCTCTCCTGGTTTGCTCTCTGGGTGCTCTCTCTTAATCCCCTCAGTGTTGTAGCAAGCTCTTGGTCCCCTCAGTATTTTAGCAAGCTCTCAGCACTTAGGCAGGGTGTGGCTAGAGTTATCATGTGTTCCTGGGTTGGTCTGGGTGTTTGCTGAGCCTACCTGTGGGAAACTCCCTGTTGTGTGGCTTGAAAAGCCTAGGGAGTAAGAGGAAGGACCCGGGGTATTTTCCCACTGTGGAGGTCCTACAGCATGGGGTGTCCTGCCATGTGGCTGTTCACTCACCTTTTAAGAACCCTCAGTATTGGAGCAAGGGGTTCAGAGTTCCACCGAGGTTGCAGGAAGATGGTTCTTATACCTCTTAAATGATTTTGTGAAATCTCTCTTTATATCCATATATGTGAAGTATCACCTACATTGTTTTGAGGACTGCGAACCTTGAATATCACTGTTTGGCTGGGTTTTGGAGGTGTTATCATATTGAATGATCATTTTATGTCATGATAGAATTGCTTTATAAACGTAATATAAAATGCTATATATATGAGTTATATAAAATACATTATTTTATAATTTTCAGGCTCCAATGTAAAGCTTTTGTGATACTTCTTTGAGGAATAATTAATTTGTAGAGTAGATATTCAGTTTGGACTCCTAACTCTAAATTTTGTTTCATTATGCTTCTCTATAACGAAGCTTTCTGAGAATTTTTCATACTGTTAACCATAGTGGGTTCACTGTTTTTCAATCTAAGCAACACGCAATTAGTGTTCTATTTTCTTCACATCCCCTCCACATTTGTTAACAGTCCTGTACCTTTCTGACTGGGGTACAATGAAATTTCCAGGTTATTACATATGCAAAACCTAATTGGAAGAGACTATGAACATGTTTGAGTTATTTATTATCAATTTTCTCTTCCTTTCAATATTCTGTGCTAAATCAGTGTCCTATTTTGAATATAGAGATAAAGATTTCTTCCTTTCTGTGGGATTCCTGTTTGGTTAACATTTTGCCAGCTGTTTAGACATTTTTTCAGCTTTACCAAGACCCACTTGTCAGTTTTTGACTTAATTCTTGGAAAAGCAGGACCCTATTTGAAAGACCTTACTAGATCCACATCCTCGAGGAAAAAATAATTAGCTTTTTTCTAGCAGCTTTAGTTTCTTTTTTTTTCTTTTTAACTATAAGGAATTACTGTTAAAATGAAAGAATAATGTACAGGTGATGGGAGATGGTCCAGTGATTAAGAGATACTGCTCTTGAAACAGACCTAGGTTCAAGTCCCAGCAACCACATAGCTGCTCATTACCATCTGTGACTGTATTTCTATGTGATCCAATACCATCTTCTGGTTTTGCTGGGTAGCAAAAGTACATGGTTCAAAGACAAAAATGCAGGGAAACCACTAATACAAATAAAATGAAAATAGGAAAAATAGATGACTCTCTTCAGTGATGCATCAAAGGATGTGATAAAGAAAAGCGACAGTTTCTGGGTTAAAAGAAAATATTTACAAAGTGTATATCACAAGAGTTAATGTCTAGAGCACAAATAAAAACACTTCCAATAAAATAACAAAAAGACAATTAAAAATGAGCAAATGATTTATATAAATGTTTTTCCAAAGATAAACAATGACTAATAACATATGGATAAAGCTGCCCAATATCTTGTAGAAATGAACTCAAAAGTACAAATAAATATCACTCTGCATCCATTAGAATGACTATGACAGAATTCTATGACATTTTTAAACAAGGCAATATACTCTTCAAATTGTTCCTATTAAGATAAATAGAAGGAACAGTGAAAATTCATTTTATGAGACCATATTATATCTGAGTAACATACTGTGATATAGTCCTCATACTCTTCCTGTGTTCTCGAAGCAGTGATGGATTCCTGTACTTTTAGGGGTGAGTAAGTTTATGATAAAAACTGATCTAAGCCGTGGATGAGCAACCCATTCTACTGCCTTCACTTGTCCTTTATTAATTTGCCCACAGTGTTTGCAGAAGCTTTACAGGTCTTAGAAGTCAGTCTCTATCCAGTCACTACACACGGTTGTCAGCTGTTCCATGGTCTTTCCCACAGATGTAATTGGATGCATTTGCCATAAGAATCTCTGCATCCTTCTTGGTTATAGCAGTTCTACCTCTTACTACACACCTGACATGGGGCAAATATTCAGTTGACAACAGTGTAGACATGCCTAATGTCATTGTCTGATGGAGGTGGGACTTGTATCTTATCTGTTGCTTTCATTGGTTAGTTAATAAAGAAACTGCTTGGCCCTCTGATAGATTAGAATCTAGATAGGCGCAGTAAACAGAACAAAATCCTGGGAGAAAGAAGCTGTGTCAGGGAGTCACCATGATTCTCCCACTCCGGACAGACACAGGTTAAGATCTTCCCTGGTAAGCCACTTCATGGGCTACACGAAATATTAGAAATGAGTTAGATCAATATGTAAGAGCTAGCCAATAAGAGACTGGAACTAATGGGCCAAGCAGTGTTTAAATGAATACAGTTTCTGTGTAATTATTTCTGGTAAAGCTAGCCGGGTGGCAGAAAGCGGCCCGCTGCCCTTATTACAACAATTGTCATGACTCATGTTTCTCCAGCCACTGTCTTGTACAACAATGATTTCCCATGAGGGTACAGGCTCCTGACTGATGATTCACACTATAATTGGAACTGCAATGAAATATCTGCCTCCCACTCACATACCTTATTCCAGCCTGTGAATTTACAGCTTAAATTTGTCCTAGTTCACTTTGTCTGTCATGCTTCCTCACACAGATTTTAGTATAGACTGTAATTTAGAGTATGTCTTTTAGTATAATGCTATTCAAGAACAAACCATGTTTTATGATGATTTGATGTATTCTTAGATTACATAAAGATCTTTGTACCTTGGCACTTGATAAACTGTTTTCTTACATGATAGGATATCTTGACATTTGAGGATGTGTCAATAGACTTCTCTCAAGATGAGTGGGATTGCCTGGACTTTGCTCAGAGGGCTTTGTACAGGGATGTCATGTTGGAGACCTACAGTAATATGCTCTCTGTCGGTGAGACTTGTATTTTATGATTCCTTTTTATTCGTAATTGTTTTATATAAGTGTGCTTTACAACTATGCCAAATTATCTCCCTGACTTTGACATGCTTATTTAATAGAATTTGAAGTTCATCATATAGAACAGAATGCTTTTTGAAACTTTACTTTGTTAATATATGTCTGATTCTTGGAGATGACACTGTTCATTCAAACTATTAAAATATATTTTTCTTTCAGACTCACTATAGATTATATAGATTAACATATTTATGACTCATTAGATTCAATAGAAATCCAAAAAGAACACAGGATATAGAATATTAATAAAAATGAGTGTGAATATTTTAAAATTTTAGAAGAGAACATTTAGAAAATTATATCCTGAATTTTACATTATTTGTCTTCTTATATAATCACTATGATGATGTACTAGAAACCCATGTGTTTTACTGTTATCCCATGATAAGGTCATATGTCTGTTACAACATGCAGGTATTTCAGTGTCAAAACCATATCTGATCAGTTGTCTTGAACAAAGCAAAGAGCCCTGGAATGTGAACATTAGAGAAAAAGAAGGCAATGAACAAGGTAAGCTAAAAAGAAGCATTGGCATTTGTGGGAATCCTAAGACTTGGAGAAATTCACCACTGCAGTGGCATTTGCAAAGTTCTTTAATGAAAATGATATAAAAATTCACATAGAATAATTATCACAAAATATTTTCTAGGTGTTTTTCACATAAAAATATAAAAATAAACTCAAATTATGGTCCAAAGAGAAAGAAAGATGCTTTGTTGCCATATTCTTAACTGTCATCAGGCCATAAATGAACAATACTGAAAGGAAAAAAATCATTATAATAAAATAAAACTTTCACAGTGTATGAAAGAGTATTTCTCATTATTGTTTCAAATCTTCTTATATGCTCTCATGATAGTATTACATGGTTTTCATTGTTGTATAATATAACACAAAATCAAAAAATATAACTTTTATAATGGTACTCATTTTGGAAGTTGACATTATTCTTTCTTTTCTTTAAATTCTACAGAATTTAAAAGTAACAATCTATTTTGTAAAAGTATTCATTTAGAATCATGAATTGTTTAGAAACAAACATATTATTCATCTATTTTAAAATCATCTACAATCTCTGTATATTAAAATTTATAATGTTAATTTCCCTATAAAACTTGTGTATTCTCTTGTTTTCATTTGTGATGTATTCTGCAATTCATTTTCTTTAGAGAAGAAAATTTGTGTCTAGATAATCTATTATTTTCAATATTTGTATTAATTATTTTGAAATACCCTACAATGTCATTTGATTATATTCAATTCTCAAACACCTCCTACACTCCTTTTTTCCAGACATCTTTGCTGTTTTTCTCTTTTTCTTTTATACTCAAAGGGCTTTGAGCCTTGCCTACAATATAATCAAACTTTCAGGAGGTGAACATCCTTAAAACAAATTTTATTCCTTTTCTCTAAGCATCTATCAGATGATATAAGCATCTCACAAAGGAGTGGGTCTCCATGTCCTTTCACCCTTTCTTCACTGGAGTTTTATCTAGTTTGAGCTTTTTCATGTCTGATGCATGCTATCCTAATCCCTTGAGCTGTCATGTTGTGAGAAGGAAGCATGGTTTTCGTGTAGTAATTTATCAATTTTTTCCTTTAACATTTATAATTGTTCTGTCCTGAATAAGCTCTGCACGTTATATGGAACAGATTTGATATAAACATCCTACTTAGATCTAATTTTTTAATTTTTTTTACAGAGCTCTACATTTTCCTCTGCTCCCCTCCTTTCCTCTCACCTCCAATTCAAATGCCTCCCAAGGTCCCCATACTCCCAATTTTCTCAGGTGATCTTGTTTTTTTCTACTTCCCACGTAGATTAGAATATTATCTTGTTTTCTGCAGCATGACAACTTGTGGGTCACCTTTCAGATGTCAAGTTCTATGAGAAGCTATAGAAATGAATGCGTAGAGATGCAATCGTTTGTGTAAAAGCAATTAGACATCAAGTATTATTTTGATAGTACATTCAAGCACTAGAATTGTGGAAGTTGGTGTTACATGGTATCTTTCAACAATTCTTCTTCAGTTAGCATGAATACTGTTCATACCATTCTACAAAGTAAAAGCAGCAGATCACTGTGAAATTCTTCTTAAAAGGAAAGTGACACTGATACCTCAACCACTTATATGCTCAAAAAATACATGAATGATATGACAATTTCCTCCTGAACATATATACAAAAATCCTCAAGAAAATATTTGTAAACTGAATCTAAAGCCAGGCGATGGTGGCGCATGCCTTTAATTCCAGCACTCGGGAGACAGAGGCAGGTGGATCTCTGTGAGTTTGAGACCAGCCTGGTCTAAGAGAGCTAGTTCCAGGATAGGCTCCAAAGCTACAGAGAAACCCTGTCTCCAAAAACCTAAAAAAAAAAACAAAAAAAAAACAACTGAATCTAAGAACATGTCAAAATAGAACATGTCAAAATATCATTTATCATTTACCATAGGAGTTACATAAAACATATAGGGATGTATCAACAAATGAGAGCCAATGAATGTAATCTACCAGATAAAGAAATTAAAAATCAAATTTTAGATGTTCATCATGAGAAATATTAACCACCCTTCATGATAAAAGTTCTGAAGAAACAAGTGAAATGGGACAAACTTCAAAATAAAACATGCAATTTATAGCAATCCTATGAACCAAATCAAACTAACTTGTGGGAAATTTAAATCTTTCCAGTAAAATAGGGAACAATAAAGGATATTTGAAGTCTTAATATGTATTAATAGAGTATTTGAAATTTTCACGAAACATAATAAAATTATGTTGATCAAAAGGTGATTAATAGGAAAGAATAAAAGCAAATAAAATTTATATGCAGATGATATGATTTTATAAATAAAAGACAAAGAATCCCACAAGAAAAATTCTACAACTGAGAAAGATTCCAATAAATTTGAGGCAGTGAAGACGTAAGTCATAAACAATGCCACACCAGTTTGAAATTATGATTAATAGGGTGGTATTTACTTATTTATTTATTTATTTATTTTTATTGATAAAAGAAGAATAAAGAAAAAAAACAAATTTCCACCTCCTCCCAGCCTCCCCTTTCCCTCCCCCTCCTCCCACTCTTCTCCCCCTCCTCCCACTCTTCTTCCCCTCCTCCCACACTTCTTCCCCTCTTCCCACCCTTCTCCCCCTCCTCCCACGCCTCTCCCCCTCCCTCTGTAGTCCAAAGAGCAGTCAGGGTTCCCTGCCCTGTGGTAAGTCCTAGGTCCTCCCCCCTCCGTCCATATCTAGGAAGGTGAACATCCAAACTGGCTAGGCTCCCACCAAGCCAGCAGATTGCTTAGGATCAAAACTGCGTGCCATTGTCCTTGGCGTCTCATCAGCCCTCATTGTTCGTCATGATCAGAGAGTTCAGTTTTATCCCATGCTTTTTTTGGTAATAGTCCAGCTGGCCTTGGTGAGCTCCCAGTAGATCAGCTCCACTGTCTCAGTGGGTGGGTGCACCCCTCGTGGTCCCGACTTCTTTGCTCATGTTCTCCCTCCTTCTGCTCCTCATTGGGACCTTGGGAGCTCAGTCCAGTGCTCCAGTGTGGGTCTCTGTCTCTATCTCCATCCATCGCCAGATGAAAGTTCTAAGATGATATGCAAGATATTCGTCAGTATTGCGCTAGGATGGGGTCATTTCAGGTTCCCTATCCTCAGCTGCCCAAGGAACTAACTGGGGACCTCAGCTTGGGCACCTGGGAGCCCCTCTAGGGTCAATTCTCCTGCCCACCCTAAAGTGGGTCCCTTAACTTAGAATTGTGGTTCCGTGCTCCCCTATCCAACCTTCCTTTATCCCAATCCTCCTGTTTCCCCAAGTCCCCCCTCCTTCCCTTCTATCTTTTCTCTCCCCATCTCCCCTTACTCCCTTCCCACCCCACCCCCAAGATCCCACTTTTCACCCCGGCAATTTTGTCTACTTCCCTTATCCAAGAGGATAACGATATGTTTTTCCTTGTGTTCACCTTCTTACTTAGCTTCTTTAGGTTCGCCAATTGTAGATTCTGTGACCCCTATTTATGGCTAGAAACCAATTAGGAGTGAGTACATCCCATGTTCTTCTTTTTGGATCTGGGATACCTCACTCAGGATAGTGTTTTCTATTTCCATCCATTTGCATGCAAAATTCGAGAAGTCATTGTTTTTTACCGCAGCGTAGTACTCTAGTGTGTATATATTCCATACTTTCTTCATCCATTCTTCCATTGAAGGGCATCTAGGTTGTTTCCAGGTTCTGGCTATTACAAATAATACTGCTATGAACATAGTTGAACAAATGCTTTTGACATGTGATAGAGCATCTCTTGGGTAAATTCCCAAGAGTGGTATTGCTGGGTCCAGGGGTAGGTTGATCCCGAATTTCCTGAGAAACCGAAACACTGACTTCCACAGTGGTTGCACAAGATTGCATTCCCACCAGCAATGGATGAGTGTACCCCTTCCTCCACAGCCTCTCCAGCAAAGGCTATCCTTGGTGTTTTTGACTTTAGCCATTCTGACAGGTGTAAGATGGTATCTCAAAGTTGTTTTGATTTGCATTTCCCTGATTGCTAAGGAAATTGAGCACAACCTTAAGTATCTTTTGGCCATTTGAACTTCTTCTGTTGAGAATTCTCTGTTCAGTTCAGTGCCCCAATTTTTTAATTGGGTTAATTAGCATTTTAAAGTCTAGTTTCTTGAGTTCTCTATATATTTTGGAGATCAGACCTTTGTCTGTTGCGGGGTTGGTGAAGATCTTCTCCCAGTCAGTAGGTTGCCTTTGTGTCTTAGTGACAGTGTCCTATGCTTTACAGAAGCTTCTCAGTTTTAGAAGGTCCCATTTATTCAATGTGGCCCTTAATGCCTGTGCTTCTGGGGTTATACCTAAGAAGCGATCACCTGTGCCCATCTGTTGTAGGGTATTTCCCACTTTCTCTTCTATCAGGTTCAGTGTTTTCGGGCTGATAATGAGGTCTTTAATCCATTTGGACTTGAGTTTTATGCACGGTGATAGATATGGGTCTATTTTCATTCTTCTACAGGTTGACATCCAGTTGTGCCAGCACCATTCGTTGAAGATGCTTTCTTTCTTCCATTGTATACTTTTAGCTCCTTTATCGAAAATGAGGTGTTCATAGGTTTGTGGGTTAAAATCCGGGTCTTCTATACGATTCCATTGGTCGACTTCTCTGTTTTTATGCCAGTACCACCCTGTTTTCATTACTGTAGCTCTGTAATAGAGTTTGAAGTCAGGGATGGTAATGCCTCCAGAAGATCCTTTATTGTATAGGATTGTTTTGGCTATCCTAGGTTTTTTGTTTTTCCATATAAAGTTGATTATTGTCCTCTCCAGATCTGTGAAGAATTTTGATGGGATCTTGATGGGGATTGCATTGAATCTATAAATTGCCTTTGGTAGAATTGCCATTTTTACTATGTTGATCTTCCCAATCCAAGAGCAATGGATGTCCATCCATTTTTTGGTATCCTCATCAATTTCTTTCTTCAATGCCTTAAAGTTCTTGTCAAATAGATCTTTCACTTCCTTGGTTAGATTTACCCCAAGATATTTTATGCTGTTTGTGAATATCATGAATGGAGAAGCTTCTCTGATTTCCCTCTCTGCTTCCATATCCTTTGTGTATAAGAGGGCGACTGATTTTTTGGAGTTGATCTTGTATCCTGCCACATTACTAAAGCTGTTTTTCAGCTGTAAAAGTTCTTTGGTGGAGTTTTGGGGGTCGCTTATGTACACTATCATATCATCTGCGAATAACGAAAGTTTAACTTCTTCCTTTCCAATTCGAATCCCCTTGATCCCATTATGTTGTCTTATTGCTATTGCTAGAACTTCCAGCACTATATTGAAGAGGTATGGTGAAAGTGGACAGCCTTGTCGTGTTCCTGAGTTAAGCGGGATGGCTTTGAGTTTCTCTCCGTTTAATTTGATGTTAGCTGTCGGCTTGCTGTATATAGCTTTTATTATATTTAGGTATGACCCTTGTATCCCTAATCTCTCCAAGACTTTTAACATAAATGGATGTTGAATTTTGTTGAATGCTTTTTCAGCATCTAATGAAATGATCATATGGTTTTTTTCTTTCAGTTTATTTATATGTTGGATTACATTGATAGATTTTCGTATGTTGAACCAGCCCTGCATCTCAGGAATGAAGCCTACTTGATCATAATGGATAATTTTTCGGATGTGTTCTTGGATTCGGTTTGCCAGTATTTTGTTGAGGATTTTTGCATCGATATTCATGAGTGAGATCGGCCTGTAATTCTCTTTCCTGGTTGAGTCTTTGTGTGGTTTTGGTATCAGAGTAACTGTAGCTTCATAAAAGGAATTTGGTAATGACCCTTCTGTTTCTATATTGTGAAATACATTAAGGAGTATAGGTATTAGGTCTTCTTGGAAGTTCTGGTAGAATTCCGCATTGAAACCATCTGGTCCTGGGCTTTTTTTGGTAGGGAGGTTTTTGATAACCTCTTCTAATTCTTCGCGACTAACAGGTCTATTTAGATTGTTCACCTGGTCCTGATTTAACTTTGGTAAATGATATTTATCTAAGAAAGTATCCATTTCCTTTACATTTTCCAGTTTTGTGGCATATAGGCTTTTGTAGTAAGATCTAATGATTCTCTGAATTTCCTCTGTGTCTGTGGTTATGTCCCCCTTTTCATTTCTGATCTTATTAATTTGCAAATTCTCTCTCTGCCGTTTGATTAGTTTGGATAGGGGTTTGTCAATCTTGTTGATTTTCTCCAGGAACCAGCTTTTTGTTTCATTGATTCTTTGGATTGTTCTCTGTGTTTCTATTTTATTGATTTCAGCCCTCAGTTTGATTATTTCCAGTCTCCTACTCCTCCTAGGTGAGTCTGCTTTTTTTTTTTCTAGAGCTTTCAGGTGGGCTGTTAAGTCTCCAATGTGAGCTTTCTCTGTTTTCTTTAAGTGGGCACTTAGTGCTATGAACTTTCCTCTTAGGACTGATTTCATAGTGTCCCATAAGTTTGAGTATGTTGTTTCTTTATTTTCATTGAATTCCAGGAAGACTTTAATTTCTTTCTTTATTTCTTCCTTAATCCAGGTATGGTTCAGTAGTTGGCTGTTCAGTTTCCATGACTTTGTGGGCTTTCCGGGGGTAGCCTTGTTGTTGAATTCTAACTTTAATCCATGGTGATCTGATAAGACACAGGTGGTTAGTAATACTTTTTTGTAACTGTGGATGTTTGCTTTGTTACCGACTATGTGGTCGATTTTCGAGAAGGTTCCATGAGCTGCAGAGAAGAAGGTGTATTCTTTCCTATTTGGGTGGAATGTTCTATAGATGTCTGTTAAGTCCATTTGTTTCATGACCTCCATTAATTGTCTTATTTCTCTGTTAGGTTTCTGTCTGATTGACCTGTCCATTGGTGAGAGAGGAGTGTTGAAGTCTCCTACTATTACTGTGTGCGGTTTGATGGCTGCCTTGAATTTTAGCAATGTTTCTTTTATGTACATGGGTGCTTTTATATTAGGGGCATAGATGTTCAGGATTGAGACTTCATCCTGATGAACTGTTCCTGTTATGAATATAAAATGCCCCTCTCCATCTCTTCTGATTTTTTTAAGTTTGAAGTCAACTTTGTTAGAGATTAGTATGGCCACACCTGCTTGTTTCTTAGGTCCATTTGCTTGATAGGCCTTTTCCCAGCCCTTTACTCTGAGTAGGTGCCTGTCTTTGTGGTTGAGGTGTATTTCTTGTAAACAGCAGAATGTTGGATCCTGTTTTCTTACCCAATCTCTTAGCCTGTGCCTTTTTATAGGTGAGTTGAGTCTATTGACATTAAGTGATATTAATGACCAGTGGTTATTAACTCCGGTCATTTTTTTTTTAGTCATAGAGTTTGTGTGTTTCCCTTCTTTGATTTGTGTTGGTGAAGGGTCTCTAGATGTCTGAGTTATTGTGGTCATTGTTGGACTCATTGGTTAGTGATTTTCCTTCTATTACTTTCTGTAAGGCTGGATTTGTGGCTGCGTATTGTTTAAATTTGTTTTTATCCTAGAAAATTTTATTTTCTCCATTTATAGTGAATGAAAGCTTGGCTGGGTATAGTAATCTGGGCTTGCATCCATGGTCTCTCAGTTTCTGCAGTACATCTATCCAGGACCTTCTGGCTTTCATGGTTTCCATGGAGAAGTCAGGTGTAAGTCTGATAGGTTTACCTTTGTAAGTAATTTGGCCTTTTTCCTTTGCCGCTCTTAATATTTTTTCCTTATTCTGAATGCTTTGTGTTTTGATAATTATATGGTGAGGGGATGTTTTTTTTTGATCCAGCCTATTCGGTGTTCTGTGTGCTTCTTGCACCTTCATAGGTATATCTTTCTTTAGGTTGGGAAAGTTTTCTTCTATAATTTTATTAAATATATTTTCTGGACCATTGAGCTGCACTTCTCCTTCTTCTACTCCTATTATTCTTAGGTTTGGTCTTTTTATTGTGTCCCATATTTCCTGAATGTTTTGTGATGAGAGTTTGTTGGACTTGCTGTTTTCTTTGATCATAGTGTTTATTTTCTCTATGGTATCTTCAGAATCTGAGAGTGTTTCTTCTATCTCTTGTATTCTGCTGGTTATGCTTGTTTCTGTAGTCTCTATTCGTTTACCTAGATTTTCCATGTCCAGCCGGCCCTCTGTTTGTGTTTTCTTCTTTGCCTCTATTTCAGTTTTCAAGTCTTGAACTGTTTCCATTATCTGTTTGATTGTTTTTCCTGGTTTTCTAGGGTATCATTCACTGGTTTATTCAATTCTTCAAACTTTCTGTTATATTTCTCATCCATTTCTATAAGGGCGTTTTTTACATGCTGTTTAAGGGCGTCAATCACTTTCATGAAGTCAATCTTTTCTCCTTCTTGATTAAGGTGTTCATGTCCTTCCGTTGTGAGGTCGCTGGTTTCTGGTGGCTTCATGTTGCTTTTCAGTTTGTTGGGCGAATTCTTGCCTTGGCGTCTGCCCATCTCTTCTTCCAAATACTCCCTTATGGATCTTCTTTTACCAGATCAGGTCTCCTTGCCTACCCAACGCGGCCTCCCCAATGTTGGCTCTCCTGGCACCAAGGGATCAGGTCTCCGTGCCCAACCCTGGCTCGTCCCAACGCTGGTTCTCCCCAATGCTGGTTCTCCTGGGGCCGAGAGATCAGGCCTCTGTGCTGGTTGGGCAGCTCGCAAACAAAGCGCCTACCCTGCTGGGTGCAGGCAGGCCACAGAAACAAAGGAACTGCAGCCCGCCTGGACGCCCCGAGGACTGGGACCCAGCGCCCAATGCCACGCTCCGAGAGAGGGTGGTGGGGCCCAAGTGGGGAGGGCTCTGGACGGAAGCTGGGTGGGCCAGGAAGAAAGAGGCAGTAACCAGGGAATAGAGGTCCTGCAGAGAGCCCAAGAAAGACAGGAGGCCAAGGGACCCCCGAGATCCCCGTCCCTGGCTGGCGCCGCGGGCCAGAAACTCACCCCAACGCTGGTTCTCCTGGGGCCGAGAGATCAGGCCTCCGTGCTGGTTGGGCAGCCCGCAAACAAAGCGCCTACCCTGCTGGGTGCAGGCAGGCCACAGAAACAAAGGAATTGCAGCCCGCCCGGGCGCCCCGAGGACTGGGACCCAGCTCCCAATGCCACGCGCCAAAAGAGGGCGGGGGGGCGGGGGGGCGAAGTGGGGGGGCTCTGGACGGAAGCTGGGTAGGCCAGGAAGAAAGAGGCAGTACCCAGGGAATAGAGGTCCTGCAGAGAGCCCAAGAAAGACAGAAGGCCAAGGGACCCCCAAGATCCCCGTCCCTGGCTGGCGCCGTGGGCCAGATACTCACCCCAATGCTGGTTCTACTAGGGCCGAGAGATCAGGCCTCCGTGCTGGTTGGGCAGCTCGCAAACAAAGCGCCTACTCTGCTGGGTGCAGGCAGGCCACAGAAACAAAGGAACTGCAGCCCGCCTGGACGCCCCGAGGACAGGGACCCAGCTCCCAATGCCACGCGCCGAGAGAGGGTGGTGGGGCCCAAGTGGGGAGGGCTCTGGACGGAAGCTGGGTGGGCCAGGAAGAAAGAGGCAGTAACCAGGGAATAGAGGTCCTGCAGAGAGCCCAAGAAAGACAGGAGGCCAAGGGACCCCTGAGATCCCCGTCCCTGGCTGGCGCCGCGGGCCAGAAACTCACCCCAACGCTGGTTCTCCTGGGGCCGAGAGATCAGGCCTCCGTGCTGGTTGGGCAGCTCGCAAACAAAGCGCCTACCCTGCTGGGTGCAGGCAGGCCACAGAAACAAAGGCACTGGAGCCCACCCGGGCGCCCTGAGGACTGGGACCCAGCTCCCAATGCCACGCGCCAAAAGAGGGCGGGGGGGGGGCGAAGTGGGGGGGGCTCTGGACGTAAGCTGGGTGTGCCCGGAAGAAAGAGGCAGTACCCAGGGAATAGAGGTCTTGCAGAGAGCCCAAGAAAGACAGGAGGCCAAGGGACCCCCGAGATCCCCGTCCCTGGCTGGCGCCGTGGGCCAGAGACTCACCCCAATGCTGGTTCTCCTAGGGCCGAGAGATCAGGCCTCTGTGCTGGTTGGGCAGCTCGCAAACAAAGCGCCTACCCTGCTGGGTGCAGGCAGGCCACAGAAACAAAGGAACTGCAGCCCGCCTGGGCGCCCCGAGGACTGGGACCCAGCGCCCAATGCCACGCGCCAAAAGAGGGCGGTGGGGCCCAAGTGGGGAGGGCTCTGGACGGAAGCTGGGTGGGCCAGGAAGAAAGAGGCAGTAACCAGGGAATAGAGGTCCTGCAGAGAGCCCAAGAAAGACAGGAGGCCAAGGGACCCCCGAGATCCCTGTCCCTGGCTGGCGCCGTGGGCCAGAGACTCACCCCAATGCTGGTTCTCCTGGGGCTGAGAGATCAGGCCTCCGTGCTGGTTGGGCAGCTCGCAAACAAAGCGCCTACCCTCCTTGGTGCAGGCAGGCCACAGAAACAAAGGAACTGCAGCCCGCCCGGGCGCCCCGAGGACTGGGACCGGGTGGTATTTATTTAAAGGGGAAAAAACTTACAGATCACTGTCAGCCCTCTGCGTAACCAGGAAGGAAGTCAAGTCACCGGTGGAGCAGGAAGTGAAGAGAGAGAGGAGAGGGAAGTGGCCGCTTTTTTAAAGCGAGAGAGACCACGCCCCAAGGGGCTGGTATCTCAGCGGCGATAGGCTGGAGGAGTGGGAGGACCTCCCGTAACACCTCCCCCTTTTGTTTAAATAAGAGAGTTCTAAACCTACTATGAAATTATATACAATAAGTACAAATATCCTATTCTAACTAGCTTAGGTCTTGTATAATAAATAACTTGGCCAAGTCATAAGAGAAAAGTAACTACATCTATATAGTCTTCAACCCCATCAAAGATCTGAGAAGGGAAATAAGGTTACCTGGTTAATTAGGAAGTTCAATAAAACAACTTCCAAAACATGCAACAAATCACAGAGACAACTAGCTACCTAGGCAATCACCCAAAGTCACATTAGCAGCGTTGAAGTAACCAACTTTGGCTAAGGCCTAACATAACTGACACACCATTTTCAAAGGCAAGCAACTTTTCAAAACTATATTACCCTGTCTTGGCAGGATAAGACAGTCCTGTTTTATCCATTGATGCATGTTCTGTATCTTTGTCGGTGGTTGAGGTACGGGCATTTCTTTGCCCAAAGGCCAGTTCTGCTAAAAAGAAAGGCTCCAGGTGGAGTGTCTTTGGTGCTCAACATTCTCTCGGGAATAGAGTGGTGTTGCCAGGAGCAATTGTGTCTCACTACCACAAAACTCTGAGTTAGATTAAAGGCCATTTTCTACAGCGCTTTGAAGAAGTTGAAGATTATCTATCTATACTGAGTATAATCTCTATATATCTAAAGAACCTGATTAGTCTAATTATAAATGACAAACTTAGATGACTATTAGTCTATATAATTCTCAATATCTATCTAACTTAAAGATTAAGACAATAAACAACTGTGAAACAAATGAGGACAATGACCTCCAAATATAAACAATGTACAAATATACATTGCAGTAGGTAAATATATATCAATACACAAACATTATATAAGTATCTTAATCAGAGGTAGAAATGTACACAGCAATATGGTAAATATATACAATACAATATATGTCAATACATAAAAATGTTTTAAACAAGGTAGAAACATGCATGCATACAATAGTCAATATAATTTAACTTTGTATCAATATACAAGAATCTATACCAATATATTTGTCTAAAAACAGTAACTCACAATTACAAATCTATTATCCCATCATCCCTCTTTTTTTTTTCAAAATGATCCCTGAGCTTATAAAATTCCTCCCCCAACCCTCAATCGTATACTAATTATAATCAACCCCTAAATGATGTCCCTAAACCCAAGGGCAAACTTTACTGGGAGAGGGGACGTCGTCCTCTAGAATTACTTCCAGCTGTCATGGGGGCGACGTTTTTTCTGGGGGATCCTGTGAAAGTGAAATGATGGTTAAATTTCAAGATCAATGTCTTTTAAAATTGCCAATAGTCTCTGAGTATTTTGTGCAGGTCTGGCCAAAATGTTGTATAAGATGTGCACCATTTCAGCTAACCAAGTTGGAACTGTCTTGTGCAGCTGGTACCCAAAGCAGGTCTTGTTGTAGCGCTATCAGTATCATGATGTCATATCAACCAGGTGGAGTTGTTGTTATGGGGCCCCATCTTCTTCCTGGAAACTTCAAATGTCACTTCAGGAAAAACTCATTGTTCATTATGAAAAACTTAAGCATTAATCACATATATATATATATATATATATATATATATATATATATATTCAATGAAAGACATGATAGATATATTCAATGAAAAGTATGATAGATATGAAGAAAAGCAAAGATGTTTTCTAAACTCATATTTCTTTCTGTCCCACATCATGGCTCTTGACATGAGACAGAAACTCCAGAAACTCTGGGTTTTTCTCTTACTAACAGGCTTGGAATTGGAGAGGGACTGAGCCAGAGTCCAACTTCAAAACCAGCTTTATAAATTTAGAAATATGGTTTCATATTACTTACACAACCCATTCAGTTTTCTTGATATTTCCTATCGGGCAGGTATTTTTCCATCTGTCAGTATCCAAACATCCAGGGTCCCTTGAATTTCTCAAAGATGAGTGTTTTCCTGTGGAGATAAGAACAGAACCCTGCCCCCATTCTATATGTTTTTCTTACCACCTGTATGAATATCATCATTGTGGATGAGTTGTCATTTCTCCTTTCCAAGAGGTTTCTCCTCTTCAAATCGAAACTTTATTAATTTTGATGGTATCCACAATTTTTCTTCTCCTGTGGAAACAAGAGCAAAACCCCTTCCCCAACGTAGCACATCTCCTGGCTTCCACTGAGAGGTCAGCACATCTTTGAAATAAATCGGTTGATTTAGTTCAGCAGACTTTTCCATTATCCAATGTCTTTCTGCTGCTGTCGTTCCTTTCTCATTAGCGTTAAGAAAATTCAAGGTTAATAAAGCATTATGTAATCTATTTCTGGGGGTATTTTCGGTCCCTTTCTGTTTGTTCAGCATATCCTTTATAGTACGATTTGATCTTTCTATAACTGCCTGACCTGTAGGATTATTTGGTATACCTGTAATGTGTTTTATATTATAATAATCAAAAAAGCGTTTCATTTTCTTAGATACATATGCTGGACCATTATCTGTCTTTATTTGCGCAGGTATACCCATGATGGCCATAACTTCCAATAAATGTGCTATTACTGAATCAGCCTTTTCTGAGCTCAGGGCAGTAGCCCATTGAAAACCTGAATACGTGTCTATGGTGTGGTGTACATATTTTAATTTACCAAATTCTATAAAGTGGAACACATCCATCTGTCAGATTTCATTTCTCTTAGTGCCCTTTGGGTTACTCCCTGCAGGCAACGGTGTTTGATTATAGAAAGAACAAGTAGGACATCTCTTTATAATGTCCTTAGCTTGTTGCCAAGTAATGGAAAATTCTTTCTTTAGGCCTTTACTATTGACATGATGCTTCTTATGAAATTCTGAGGCCTGCAACACACTTCCAATCAATAATTGATCAATCTCAGCATTGCCTTGGGCTAGAGGACCAGGCAGACCTGTATGGGAACGGATGTGTGTTATGTACATCGGACAAAGCCTGTTCCTGATTATGTCTTGTACTTGGATAAACAATGAAGTCAACTCTGTGTCATCTGGTATAAATTCAGCGGTTTCAATATGCAAGATAACTCTTTCTGCATATTGTGAATCTGTAACTATATTAAGAGGTTCTTTAAAATCCCTTAGCACCATAAGAATGGCATATAATTCTGCCTTCTGGACAGAATTATAAGGGCTTTGTTCCACCTTACTCAATTCATCTGACTTGTAACCTGCTTTCCCTGATTTATTTGCATCAGTATAGAATGTACAGGCTCCAGTTATTGGAGCATCACGTACAATTCTAGGAAGAATCCAAGAAGTTCTTTTTATGAGGTTAAGTCTACCACTTTTGGGATAGTTGCTATTAATTTCTCCCAAAAAATTAGCACAAGCTCTTTGCCACGGTTCATTGTCTTCCCATAACTTTTTTATTTCTTCAGTAGTAAAATGCACTATAATTTCTGCTGGGTCTATACCTGCTAGTTGACGAAGTCTCAGCTTACCTTTTATAATTAATTCAGAGACTTTTTCCACATAAGTTTTTAATTTTTTACTTGGTTTATTAGGTATAAATATCCACTCTAAAATAATATCTTCCCTCTGCATTAGAATCCCTGTAGGAGAAATTCTGGAAGGCAATATGACTAGGATGCAGCTAAGATTTGGGTTCACCCTATCCACATGTGCCTCCTGTAATTTTTCCTCAATCATTGTCAGTTCCTTTTCTGCTTCAGCTGTCAGTTCTCTTGGACTATTCAAATCTTTATCACCATCTAAGGTTTTGTTTAAATGGACTATTAGATCAGGTGTTATCCCAACAGCTGGTCGTAGACTGGAAATGTCTCCTAACAATCTTTGGAAGTCATTAAGAGTCTTTAACCGGTCTCTCCTAATTTGTGCCTTTTGCGTTTTAATTTTCTCTAACCCTATTCTGTAACCTAGGTAATTAATAGAATTTCCTCTTTGAATCTTTTCAGGGGCAATTTGTAATCTCCACCTAGGCAAGACTTTCTTTACTTCTTCAAACATCCTTTCTAAAGTATCTTTATTTGAATCAGATAACAAGATGTCATCCATGTAATGATAAATAATGGACTTGGGGAATTGTTTACGAATTATTTCCAATGGCTTACTTACAAAATATTGGCACAGTGTAGGACTATTGAGCATACCCTGTGGGAGGATAGTCCATTGATATCTCCTATTGGGCTGAGAATTATTATAAGTAGGCACTGTGAAGGCAAATTTTTCTCTATCCTTTTCTTGTAACGGTATAGTGAAAAAACAATCTTTCAAATCAATAACTATAAGAGGCCATCCTTTTGGTAACAGAGAAGGCAAAGGAATTCCAGATTGTAGTGAGCCCATAGGTTGAATTACTTTGTTGACAGCTCTTAGATCTGTCACCATTCTCCATTTACCAGATTTCTTTTTTACAACAAACACAGGAGAATTCCAAGGGCTGGTTGATTCTTCAATGTGGTGAGCATCTAGTTGCTCCTGCACCAGCTGTTCCAATGCCTGTAGTTTATCTTCAGCTAGAGGCCACTGTTTGATCCATATTGGCTTCTCAGTTAGCCATTTTAAAGGTAGGGCTGTTGGTACCTCTAAAGGTTTGGTATTTGCTGTATGTTCTTGTACAGCCTGAATGGCTGGTGACCTTTTTCCATAATACCTCATCATATACTTCCCAGAATTATGAGTTCCTGGAACTACAGGAATGTTAATCTGGGTATTCCATTGCTGTAGCAGGTCACGGCCCCATAAATTTATGGCAATATTGGCTATATATGGCCTTAGCCTTCCTATTTGCCCTTCGGGCCCTATGCATTCAACCCATCTTGTGCTTTGTTTTACACGAGATAGGGTTCCAATTCCCAGGAACTGAACATCTACCTCTTGAAGAGGCCAATTCGGATGCCAAGATTCTGGGGTAATGATACTTACATCCGCACCTGTGTCTAATAAGCCTTCAATAAAAGTGCCATTTATACAGACTCTTAGCTTTGGTCTTTGATCATTAATAGAAGTCTGCCAAAATATACGTTTACTCTGTCCAACTGGGTTTTTTGACTCATCCTCCACACGTAATTCATCATTTAGACCAGTATTACTTTTTACAGCAGAAATTGGAGCTTTTAATTTTCTTGGTGAGGCACGTTCTCCACTGTGACTGGGAATGACTGGGCCACTGTTGGCTTGGGGGCCTGCGAGAGGCCCCTCAAGGAGTTTCCCGACGGTATCGGGTTGCCTTGTTTGTCTGTTGTTGACCTGCATTCATTGGACCAATGTCGGCCTTTACCGCATCTCCTACATATACCTGAAGGCCTAGGTCTCCTATTTTTGTCATTCCCCGAGGAGATAATATTCCTAGAAATTCTGTGCCTGCAATCCCTTTTCAGATGTCCTAATTTACCACAATTAAAACACCTGGCAGTTTGATGTCTTCTCATTGCTGTGGAAATCACTTCTCCTACCCAAGATTCATCGTTATAGCTAAATGTCTCAACATTCATCTTATGCTGAATCCATTCATCCATAGGTGCTGATCTAGACTTTAAAGGCCCAATTATCTTTTTGCATTCCATGTTTGCATTCTCAAAAGCTAGAGATTCAAGAAGTATTCGTCTAGCTTCTGGGTCTGTTACCCCTATGTCCAGAGCCTTAATTAATCTTTGCAAAAAGTCAATAAAGGGTTCTCTCTGTCCCTGCCTAATTCTGGTATATGATTCAACCCTTTTTACTGGATCTTGTATCCTATTCCAAGCATTTAAAGCTGCTTGGTGACATAGACACAGTTCTTCATCATCATAAAGAGCTTGGACCTGTGGATCAGCATATTCTCCTGCACCAAGAATTTGATCTTGGGAAACCTCAATACCTTTTGCTCTTCCTTGCTGTTCCATATGCTTGGATTCTTTTCTGAAATAAATTCCAAACATCAAGGAAGGTCCATTATCTAAAACTGCAGACACTAACTGATGGAAATCATGGGGGGTAGCTCTAGCATTAGAAGCCCAAGTCCTTATCATTTCCTTTACGTATGCAGAGTGCAAGCCAAAATTAACAATAGCTTGCTTAATTTCTTTTAGATCATTCATTGCTATTGGCGTCCATCTAGCTTCTCTGACTCCCTTTGAGCCTTTAGAAGTTGACGCTTTGTCAGAATTAAGTATAGGGTATGCTGCTAAAACCTTTGGTAAGCCAGTTCTAATAGCTGGTGTTGGCATTGTATCCTGTCCTTGTGCCTTATTAATCTGTTCACCAGCTCCAATCATTTCTTCAATCATTTCAAGTCTTTTTATTATTGTCTCTTTTGAATCCTTAATCTCCTGACCTGCATGAGTTTCTAGTAAAGATTGTATGGTTCTTAGGAGTGCCATGATCTTCCTAAATGATAGAATATGCAAAAGAATACTGAAACCTAGTAACCAGTAAATTAAGTTATCCCCATAGTCATATAAACCTTGCATGATATAACCCATTGTATTGGTAACCAGAACAGTAAAATTCGCGTTGGAAACGAGAACTGCCATATTACCTATTATCCAGCAGGTGGCGCTGTTGCCAAGTCTCGACGAAGACACGGTCCTGTTTCAGAGTCTGCCTAGTATTTGTTAAAAACTGGAAAATGTAAGTTGCTCAACAAAGTAAATGTAATTAAATCAATTCCAGAGATGGAACCAGAAACCAGAATCCAGGGGTAGGGAAGAGCAACCTGGAAGCCGCTTATGCCTCCACGTGACAGAGTCACCCTGAGGGGTTGCAGCTTTCAGCAACCGCGTGCTCTGGTTCGCGCCACTTAAGAGCTGTGCTTGCAAGGGAGATTTAAAAACGACTCAGAAAAGAGCAAACCAGGCGGGCAGAGACTACGCGGGCCTGTGGAGTTTAAATCCCACGTGGGGAGGCCAAGGCCACAGCCGCAAGGCACAGGTGGCGGCTGAGGAAGAGAGGGCTCCCGCCAAGCCGCGGCCGGCAGCCGAGCGGGGAAAGGAGAGGTTCTAAAACCAAACGTTGGGTGCCAATTGAAGACGTAAGTCATAAACAATGCCACACCAGTTTGAAATTATGATTAATAGGGTGGTATTTATTTAAAGGGGAAAAAAACTTACAGATCACTGTCAGCCCTCTGCGTAACCAGGAAGGAAGTCAAGTCACCGGCGGAGCAGGAAGTGAAGAGAGAGAGGAGAGGGAAGTGGCCGCTTTTTTAAAGGGAGAGAGACCACGCCCCAAGGGGCTGGTATCTCAGCAGCGATAGGCTGGAGGAGTGGGAGGACCTCCCGTAACAAGGCAGTTTAAAATAAAATAACAGATATAAGACAACATAAGGAGATCGAGGGGATTTGAATCAGAAAGGAAGCAGTCAAACTTTCATTATTTACAGATGATATGATAGTGTACATTAGTGACCCCAAAAACTCTACAAAAGAACTCTTTCAGCTGATAAACACCTTCAGTGATGTGACAGGTTACAAGATCAACTCAAAAAAAAACCAGTAGCCCTCCTATACACAAAGGATAGGAAAGCAGAGAGGGAAATCAGAGAAACATCACCTTTTACGATAGCCACAAACAGCACAAAGTGTCTGGGGATAACTCTAACAAAGGAAGTGAACGATCTATTTGACAAGAACTTTAAGGCATTGAGAAAGAAATAGAAGAGGAAATCAGATAATGGAAGGATCTCCCATGCTCTTGGATGGGTAGGATCAGCTTAGTAAAAATGGCAATTCTGCCAAAGGCAATCTATAAATTCAATGCAATCCCCATCAAAACCCCATCAAAATTCTTCACAGATCTGGAGAGGACAATAATCAACTTTATATAGAAAAACAAGAAACCCAGGATAGCCAAAACAATCTTATACAATAAAGGAACTTCTGGAGGCATTACCGTCCCTGACTTCAAACTCTATTATAGAGCTACAGTAATGAAAACAGCTTGGTACGGGCATAAAAGCAGAGAAGTTGACCAATGGAATCGAACAGAAAACCCAGATATTAACCTACAACTTATGAACACCTGATTTTTGACAATGGAGCTAAAAGTATACAATGGAAGAAAGAAAGCATCTTCAACGAATGGTGCTGGCATAACTGGATGTCAACCTGTAGATGAATGAAAATAGATCCATATCATTCACCATGCAGAAAATTCAAGTCCAAATGGATTTAAGACCTCAATATTAATTTGAACACACTGAACCTGATAGAAGAGAAAGTAGGAAGTAGTCTACAACACATGGGTACAGGAGACCACTTCCTACGTATAACCCCAGTAGGACAGACAATAATGGAAACATTGAATAAATGGGACCTCCTAAAACTGAGAAGCTTCTGTAAAGCAAAGGACACTGTCATCAAGACAAAAAGGCAACCTACTGATTGGGAGAAGAACTTCACCAACCCTGCAACAGACATAGGTATGATCTCCAAAATATATAAAGAACTCAAGAAACTAGACTTTAATATGTGTAAGAAAAAGAGAAAAATATGATTACAATGATATGATCATTTTTAAGAATTTCTGATGTCTGAAAAGTTATTAATCCCTTCAAATGGTATACATGGTTGTCTGGGAACAAATTAGTAATAACTGTTTCCTGCTGTTCATGTCTTCTTTCTTTATTTATTAATAATCTGTCTTCTATAAATATTATTCTGTTTGCTCACGTCAAGTGTTTGAAGAGATGAGATTTTTCTATACAAATACAATTTCATAACAAATATTATTTTTTATACTTGGGCTTTGTAATAGTTACTTTCCAATTGCTGTGATAAACACCACAATAAAGACAATGCACAGAAGGAAGATCAATGATGATGAACCAGAAGGAGTAGTTTACAGGGAGCTGGAACAGCAGTGTGAGGTCCCATATAGAAGCACCAAATGAATCAGACACCATATTAGTGGCAGCCGAAGGCTTCAGAGATCTCAAAATAAGACTCTAGGAATGTAGACTTTCTATTAAGTTGATACCTCTTAATCCTCCCCATAAATATATACCATCTTCAGGCCATGTATTCAGATGTCTGAATATATGGGATCATTTTACTCAAACCAGTATAGTTTTATTTATTATTCTGAAAATTATGTTTGAAAAACTAGACGTAATATAATTTAAATCCAACCATTTAATATGTCCTTTATTATTTTATTATTTTTTTATTTTTTATTAAAAATTTCTGCCTCCTCCCTACCTCCCATTTCCTTCCTCCTCCCCCCACTCCTCTCCCCTTCCCTCTTCAGTCCAAAGAGCAGTCAGGGTTCCCTGCCCTGTGGGAAGTCCAAGGTCCTTCCCCTTCCATCCAGGTCTAGGAAGGTGACCATCCAAACAGGCTCAAGGTAATATATCCTGCCACTTTATTTATTCTTTAGTGTATGTTATGAAAGATGTTATATCACTTGCCTTGAGAATATTGTTTCATAAGAATAAATAATAATCATAAGATTTTTATGCCACATAGTATAATTAAATATTTCCAATTTTCCAGCTCTATATTCCCATCAAACACAAGACCTTTTTGCACAGGAGAATACACAGGATTCAGTCCTGAAGCTGGTATCTGGAATATCGGTAAGTTTTAACCTAGAAACCTTGTACTTAAGAATATTTTAAAAATTTGGTGATGAGAGTAAAAAGAAATGTTTATGTTATACATGAAATAATTTTTACTCACCAGCCATCCTAGATAAATTTGCCAAAATAGGTCAAGAATCTCTACCTTATTGTGGATGTTGTCACATTAGATCTCATACATTTACAGAAGTTTCTTTTCTAAACAAATACACTTAAAGCCCTAATGTATATTTTTATCTGCAAAGAAAGTTTAAAAATCTGAAAACTGAATTATACGTGTTATATCAAGCATTCTCTAGCTTTCCCACAAATATTAATTCCAGTTGTGACATAGTAAGCAATTTAGATCCACATGAGAAGGTTTTTCTCAAACAAATCAGACTGAAAATACATCATAGATAGCTGTTTTAGTTGGGAAAATTCTTACACAGGTACTGATGCTATTAAACTGTTTTCTAATATCATAGATAGCTGTTTTAATTTGGAAAAATACTTACACAGGTACTGATGCTATTAAGCTGTTTTCAAAGAGTTTTAGGAAGAATAGGTACCAGAACCCTCAGTTGACCAAAAAAAAAATGCCAAAAACACTATTTCACAGTACATATTTTCTCAGTATTTAAATACATAGTAGAAGGGTATTATTCCTGAGAAGTGTACAGAGACTTTTTATTATAACACACACCATTTTTTGTTCCAGTATGACCAGAAACAAGTGAAGCCTTATATAAACAATCAAAATGAAGAGAGACAATGCAACTATAAAAAGTGTGGGAAAAGCTTCCACAGATATTCCTGCCTCACTAGTCAGAAGAGAATTAATTCCAAAGAGAAGTCATATAAATTTAACAACACTGATAAATCATTTTCCTATTATGCAAGTCCTCAAGCTCTCCAAAGAATCCCTCTTGGTGAGAAACCTTACAGATGTAAAGAATGTGGGAATTCTTTTACCTGTTTCTCAACACTGAAACAACATCACAGAATCCATACTGGTGAGAAACCTTATAGATGTCAAGAATGTGGCAAGTCCTTTACTTGTCATGCAAATCTTCAAACTCACCACAGAATCCATACTGGTGAGAAACCTTACAGATGTCAAGAATGTGGCAAGTCCTTTACTTGTCGTGCAAATCTTCAATATCACCAAAGAATACATACTGGTGAGAAACCTTACATATGTCAAGAATGTGGCAAGTCCTTTACCCATGTCTCAACACTTCACAGACACCACAGACTTCATACTGGTGAGAAACCTTACAGATGTCAAGAATGTGGCAAGTCCTTTAACCATGTGTCAAATCTTTACAGACATCACAGAATCCATACCGGTGAGAAACCATACAGATGTCAAGAATGTGGCAAGTCCTTTACTTGTCATGCATATCTTCAAACTCACCACAGAATCCATACTGGTGAGAAACCTTACAGATGTCAAGAATGTGGCAAGTCCTTTACTTGTCATGCAAATCTTCAAACTCACCATAGAATCCATACTGGTGAGAAACCTTACAGATGTCAAGAATGTGTCAAGTCCTTTACCCAAGTCTCAACACTTCACAGACATCACAGACTTCATACTGGTGAGAAACCTTACAGATGTCAAGAATGTGGCAAGTCCTTTACTCGTCATGCAAATCTTCAAGCTCACCGCAGGATTCATATAAGTGAGAAACTTTACACATGTCAGGAATGTGGCAAGTCCCTTACTACATTCTCAAGTCTTAGTAGGCATCAGAAAATTCATGTAATGGGCACACTTCTTAAAACTTCTTAGTTTAACTCACAGTAATACGGTTTACCTGTCTTTATATACTGAACAAATTACTTCACAGACTCAAATCCTTAAATTACTTTCCAAGCTTAGTCAGTAATTATCTGGCACTACAGTTCTAATAAATTTAAAAACATTGTGTCCAGGTTTAAATATTGTAATCATGAAACATTCATAATAAAATTAATTAATTATGCACTATTTTGGGAGATGTAACCATTCAAGTATAAAATATTATCAATAAGTAAATATCTCTAGTAGGAATGAATTAAGCAATAACATTCCTTGACTGTATATCAAGGTAATGTGTTAAAGAACCAGCCAAAATCACACTATTCCAGATTTTGATGCATATTTTAGATCTTGGAATATGGTTGTTTAGGTAATGTGATTATATTCTATATAAACATTATTTTCCTGTACTATTTGTTATTTATATAAATAACTGCTCATCTGAACTTCACATATTTTCCTTCTTTGCAATAAAATGTTAAATATTTTAGACATTTTTCATCTCTTTGTTTTGATAGTTTATACTTAAAGGCACGATACCATTAATGTGAGCTGTTCTGTAGATAATAGTAACAATATAAATATGTCATAACAAAGAAGTATATTTTTACCTGCGATATGTATATACTGTGTACATGTATTACTGTGATTGACATAATAGGAAGTAAATGGACAAAAGCTAAGTAGGAGATATTAGCAGGACTTGCAGGGAGATAGTGGAAGCAGGAGGAGGAATTGAGGCAGGCATGTTGCCACCAGAGATATAGGAATCTGGATGTGTGGTAGGTTTTAGAACATATCATAAAAATACATGGATTAATTAAACTTATGAGAGCTAGTTGGAAAGAAGCCTGGAATTTTGATCTGTCTTGCCCTTGCTCAGTTCTCATGAATCACTGAGTTTCTAAGTACACATTTCCCGGTGTGTGCTGAAAACAGTGCTTCTTTATAGTCTTACATCACCTTTGACTCTTTACATCTCTCATAATTCTGTTCTGAACTATCCTTGGAATTGCAGGAGGGGATGATATTAAAGGACACTTAAAGCTGAACATCTTCTTATTGTCTGAACTATGACTGCAGGTGGGTCTCTCTTTTAGCAGTAAACATGCAGGTAATTTCTGTGATGGAGGCTTAGCGATGCAGTAGTTGGTGGTAAAAGATAGGAAATGAGGAATAATTTTAAACCTTAAGCTTGTAGCAGAATAATAGTAGCAAGTGGCACTTTCTAACTTTTGGTAATTCTTCTAGAACAAACATGAATTCTCCTCAAAAAATTGTACAAACTAGAAGCAGAAGGAACAATGTGACATTCTTTTCATGAGAACATGTAGCTTAATACCTAAGCCACATAAAATTTAGCAAAAAGTGATTGATATAACACTTTTAGCTTTTTGAGGCAATTCCACATTTATTTCATTCTGCGTCACCAAAAGATGAACTCTTAAATATATGAATAAATCATTATCTTTTCTTGAGATATACATCAATATTTGTTATCCTTTATTAATATTGTCATTTTTCTTAGTCATTCTGATATGTGGAAGAAATTTCAAAGGATAGTTAATTTACATTTCTCTGATTGCTACACATGTTGAACTTTAGAAAATACCTCTCAAACAGATTTATAATTTTTTTGAGATTTCTGTTTAGGTTTATGCCTAGTTTTAATGCTGGTGCCATTTTTGTTTTTGTTTGCTTCTTTGATTCTCTCTCTTTTTTGGTGTAAAACCATAGAGTTCTAGGTATGTTCTACAATCAATATCAGACGTTTAGCTTGTAATGTTGTTTTCCTAATCTAACCATATAGTTCTAGGTATGTTCTACAATCAATATCAGACGTTTAGCTTGTAATGTTGTTTTCCTAATATTAACACAGTCTCTTTTTTTGAAAGTTAGTAATCTGCTATCTATGAATAGCATTTAATTTTATGAAGTCTTATTTGTCACTACTTGGTCTTAAATGCTATGGTCTAAGGATCTTTGCCAGAAAGTCCTCTCCTTTGCCTACTGTGAACTCTGTGATTATTCTGTCTTTTTATGAGAACATTGTAAAAACCAACTTTACTTTCTTTGAATTTTCCACATCATTAAATTATTTTTGTAACCTAAGCTAATGCATACATGAGATTTAAATTAACCTCCTTGATAATAAATGCTAAATACAGTAGAGAGATAAAACCTGATATGCAATGGTGTTTGTAGTACTGTCTGTTATTGTTAGTGTCAAGGGGGTTCATTGACAAGTCCTTGTGAAATTATTTAAAGACTTCAAGACAGTATCCCCCAAACCTTTCCCTTTTGATGCTCCTTGTTCTGATGTTCCTTGTTTTCTTCAATAAAATGACAGAATTAAGACCTTGATAAGGACAAATACATTGACAGGCACAATGACAATTTTATAAGACAACCTTCAGGAAGGCATAGATTAAGACTCATATAAAGGACAGATATTATAAGATGGATGATATCAGGTGAGTGAATTAGACTACTTAAATCTGGGGTTGCTACTGGCCAAAGGACAAAAGGGAGAAGTAATTACCTGTTTTGGTATATAAGATAACAATAGGTGAGTCTGAGTATTGTATTAATATATTTAAACTGGAATATTTTGGTGTCCTGTGTGAGGATTCTCAATTTCAATAAATATTTCTAGTAAAGATATGGCATCTTCATAGAAGACAGTTTTGCAAAAAAGTATGAGCCAGAATTTGAGGGTTAATATATCAAAATCTTCTTTAAGATATGACATGCATACATACATCCACTTCCACATGTTGATGTAAATATGTATATATATGTAATTATATATATTTATATATATATATACACACACACACAGATGGGATTATGAAAAATACATAAAAATTACAACCATTAGTATCTTACAGGCTATTGCCCTGAACTGATCACTAGCTAACAGTTAATCTTAACAATCACCTACATCTCTCAAGCTTGTGCAGATATTTTGCAAGCCTACTGAAAACACATTAAAAATTATTTTTAGCTACTTGGTATTTTTCCTTACCTGTCCCAACATCTTTCACATATAGCTTTTCTTTGTCACTTATGTTTAAGTAAAATGATGGTTCCTAAAAATAGAATCCTCATGGGAATTATGATATGCACAATACATACTCTTGATACATATCAGAATATATGGATTTATATGAATGGATTATAAAATACAGTGATAATATTCTACAAACATAATGAATGAAATCTAGTGGTGATGTGTTTTGTATTCTACTGCTTCCATTAAAAAAGCCAAAAAATTCTATAGTTCATTCTAAATCTCAAAGTCCCAAAAACTGCATTATAACATGGACAATAAGTGGTTTAGATACATTTTCCAATGTGAAAGTTAATGTTTCCCAAATCCTTCTAAGTGTAGACTGTTAATTAGGAACCAAACGCCAACTGTTGAAATTACCTTTACTTGTGCTTCATTCCTCAGCTTCTATTTATTATTCTAAGAAGGAACCGTCACATCTTTGTGAACTTTGGCACTAAAAACCATGTGCATTTTGTGATCAGCTTTATAGGATTTTGATTTACAGTTGAGTTCAGCTTTCATTGTCCATTTTCTGCTTTGCCATTGTTGAGTAGAACAGGCCAGTATAGTCCAAACTCTCATTGAATATCATATCTGCTGAGAAAACTGCTTCATCTCAGCAAGGGAGATTTCATGAGTATTTTTATAACTAAGACAGGAGAGGATATTCTACTCATTTTTGAGATTCTGCAGATGGTGCATTTGCTTTTAGCATGTTAATGATGTTTGATGATACTTTTAATATAAATTGGACAGAGATATGCTGGAACTACAAGGGCATATGATTTGACCACTTCCTCTATATCAATTCAACATAGTTCTTGACATTCTAACTATAGCAATAAAACAACAAAAGGAGATCAAAGGAATTCAAATTGTAAAGGGAGAAGTCAAAGTTTCGTTATTTGTAGATTATGATAGTATATATAAGTGACTCCAAAAACTCTACCAGAGAACTAATACAGCTGATAAACACCTTTAGTAATATGGTGGTATACAAGATCAACTCAATAAAATTCAGTAGCCCCCGATATACAAATGATAAAGGAGTAACAAGGTGAATCCTGAGAAAAACATATAGATCCCCCTGGAAAGTCAAAATAGACAATATTGCCTGACAAAATTGGTAAAATAGGGGTGGTGAGAATAGAAATAGTGGAAAGGGAAGAAAAAGGAGAAGGTGAGGGATGAGGTGCACTTTAGGGAATGAGATATGGGAGATGGAGAAAGGATGGAGATGAGAGCAAGGAAAGAAATATCTTGATTGAGGGAGTCATTATGGTGTTAGCAAAACACTTGGCTCTAGAGAAATTCCCAGGAATCCACAAGGATTAATCCAGCTAAGACCCTAAGCAATAGAAAAGAGGGTGCCCAAACTGATCTTGCTGTGTAGTTAGACTAATGAATACTTTAAATATCAACATAGATCCTTCATCCAGCAACTGATGCCAACAGAGGCTGAGACCAGTACCAGAGCATGGGAATGATCTGCCAAAGTCCAGTTGAAGAGTGGGAGGAATGAGAATTTGAGCAAAGAGGTCAAGACCATGATGGGTTCACCCACTGAAATAATCTGCCTGAGCTAATGGAAGCTCACCAACACAGCCAGACTGTGAAGGACAAGTATAGGACCAAACTAGACCTCCGAATCTGGTTGACAGTGGCATGGCTAAGGCAGACTGAGTGGCCACTGACCGTGACATCAGGAATTATACCTACAGCATTTACTGGCATTTTGGGATCCTATTCTCTTTGGATGGATACCTTTGCTCAGCCTGGATACAGTAGGGAAGGCCTTGTACTTTCCCCAAAGATATGTGCCTCACCCTTTCAAAGGAATGGATGGGGGTGCATAAGGGGAGCAAGTGGAGGAAATGGGAGGAGAGAAGGAAGTGAGAAAAAATGAAGAAAGATAGTTTGTTTTCTTTCTTAATAAGAAAAAATTAATAAATAAATAAATAAAATGAAAAAAGAGAGGAAATGACAATGTATGGCTGACCTCCACCTGACAGTTATGCTGCTTTCCTAGCTTATAAAAATACATATTCAATCCCATGGAATGCTTTGCCTTTTCATAACACATTCACTTGTTCAAAATAGAATTAGAAATGGCATACCATGTAAACAGAAACTACATATGTAGAATGCTACTTCATGATCTAGAATGCAGCCTATATACGTGGCTTATACTTAGCATAAAACTGATGCTGTTTCATTCAGATTATAGGTTCCTTCTTCTTTTTCATGGACAATGACTACCAGATTCCTCTCTTCTACTGTAGATTTCGATATATCCCTTAAATGCCCATTTATTTCAGTCTTCCCTCCACATAACTTTCTGTCTCCTTCCCTTCCTCCCTCACATGATCTCTCAGTCTCATCTGTTCTGCAGTAGAATTTTATATTTCCTCCTAAATGCCCACTTATTTAAGTCTTCTCTCCACATAACTCTCTGTCTCCTTCCCTTCCTCCTTCACATGATCCCTTCTGTTCCTATCCACCCATAAATTATACTCATTTCCCATTCCCAGGAGATTTGCCCATCAGTGCTACAATTCTGCACTTCGTTTAACCTCTCTGGGTCTGTGTATTAGAGTTGGGTTATCCTTTACTAAATAGGTAATATCTACTTATAAGTGAATAAATATCATACGTCTTTCTAGGCATGAAGTGCATTGCACAGAATAATATTTTTAGTTCCACCCAATTTTTTGCACATATCATGATCGCTTTTTAAAACATCTTTGTAAATATACCATGTGGAAAGGTGCTTAAAAGAAATCCCACACCAGCATAGAATTGATAGATGGTTATTTATTTAGGGATACACTCACAAATCAAAATCCTCCGCTTAAACAGAGATCAGAAACTGAATCCTGTAACTGGAAAAAGAGGCTGAAAAAGAGGCCGGCTGCATGCTCTTCATTGGCATATATATTCTAAGAAGCCACACCCTGCAGTGGGTGGGTAACCACTGGCTATAAGAGTTTTTCTAGCACCTCTCCCTTTTGTTTAAATGAGAGAGTTCTAAGCCTAATACAAAGGTATATACAATAAGAACAAATATATTAAATAATTATCATATCCTAATTAGTTTGGTCTTATATAATAAATAACTAGTCCAGACATGAGAGGAAAGAAACTACAACTATCTAGTCTTCATCCCCATCACAGATCTGAGAATGAAAATAACATTACCTGAGTAAGCAGGAACAAAGTAACTTCCAAAATGTGCAACAAATTACAGAGACAACTGGATACCTGGGCAATCACCCAAAGTCTCATTTTAAATGTTGGAGCAACCAAATTTGGCTAAGGCTTAGAATAACTGACATACCATTTTCACAGGCAGGAAAATTTTAAAACTGTCTTACCCTGTCTTGGCAAGATTTAACAGATCTGCTTATCTATTTCCAGATACCATGTGTCTTATCAGTGGTTGAGGCATGGACATTTCTTTGCCCAAATGCCAGTTTTGTCAAGAAGAAAACGAACTCCAAGTGGAGTGTCTTCGGCGTTCAACATTCTCTTGGGAATAGAATGGTGCTGCTAGGAGCAGTCGTGTCTCATTTCAATAGAACCTTAAGTTATTGAAATGCCATATTCTACAGGCCTTTGAAGTGGTTGAATAATACCTATCTATGCTGAATATAATTTCTATTTTTCTAAAGAACCTGATTAGTCTAACTATAAAGATGACAAACATAGTTGACTATTGATCTATAATTCTTAATACCTATATAACTTAAAGACTAAGACCATATTAGAATATTATACAATAAACAAATGTGCAACAAGTGAGGACAATGACCTCAAAATATGAAAAATGTATAAGATTCTTGATCAGAGGTAGAATTGTACATTGCAATATGATAAATATCAACATATAAAATGTTTTAAGCAGAGGTAGAAGCAAGCATGCATACAACATTCAATATATTTTAACTTTGTATCAATATAAAAGGATTTATACCAATGTAATTGCATATAAATAATAACTAACAAGTATTCACTCTATTAGTCATTATAGTTATTAGTTTGCGTAAGCTCAAGTTAATCTATTATCCTATTCAATTTTCCCTGTTTTTCAAAGAGATCCCTGAGCCAATAAAATTCCCCCCAACCCCTACCCTATACCAATTGTAATCATCCCCCTAAATGATGTCTCTAACCCTGAGAACAAACTTTGTTGGGCAAAGGGACGCTGTGTTTTAGAATTACTTCTGGCTGTCATGGGGGCATTATTTTTTCTATGAGATCATGTGAAAATAAAATGATGCTTAAATACCAAGATTACTTTCAGATATAATTGCAAATATTCTATAAATATTTGTTAGGGTTTTTCTGAGGTTCCTATTTGGAGATCTGGCCACAATATTGTAAAAATTGGCACCATCTCAACAAACCAAGTTAGAACCATCTTGAGAGGCTGGTACCTAAAACAGGTCTTGGAGTAGTTCTATCAGCATCATAATGTCGTATCAACCAGATGGAGTCATTTTTGTGGGGCCTCATCTTCTTCCTGGAAACTTCAAAGATTATTGCAGGAGAATTCCTAATTCATCGTGGAAAACGTAAACATTATTTATATAGACATGTACAGACATATGTATTCAATGGAAGAGTCATGAATGAGATATGAAGAAGAGTAAATTTTTTTTCTAAATTCATTTTTCTTTCTGTCCCAGACCAAATGGCCCTTGACATGAGACAGAAACTCTGAATTTTTCTTTTAACAACATCTTTGTATTTAGAGAAGGACAGAGCCATTGTCCAACTCCAAAACCAGCTCTTTATATTCATAAATATAAACATATATGCATGTTTAAATATATGCATATCATTTATCTCACATAAAAAATTGTGATATCTTTTCTCGATGATACCAGGTGGATAATTATTTTTCCATTTGTCAGCATTCAAACATCCACGGTCTCTTGAATTTTTTAAGATTAGTGTTTTCTTGCAAAGATAAGAACAAAACCCTGCCCCAAAACTTATGAGGTTTCCTTACAATAAGTATGGTTGTCATCATTGTGGATGAGCTGTCATTTTTCTTTTTCAAGATGTTTCTCCTTTTCAAACCAAATCATTATTTATTTATTTATTATTTATTTATTTATTTTTAAATTTTTTTTATAGAAAAAAAATTTCTGCCTCCTCCAAGCCTCCCATTTCCCTCCCCCTCCTCCTACTCCTTTCCCCTTCCCTTCTCAGTCAGAAGAGCAGTCAGGGTTCCCTGCCCTGTGGAAAGTCCAAGGTCCTCCCCGCTCCATCCAGGTCTAGGAATGTGAGCATCCAAACTGGCTAGGTTCCCAGAAATCCAGTACATGCAGTAGGATCAAAACCCAGTGCCATTGTCCTTGGCTTCTCAGCAGCCCTCATTGTCCGCCATGTTCAGAGAGTCCGGTTTTATCCCATGCTTTTTCAGTCACAGTCCAGCTAGCCTTGGTGAGCTCCCAATAGATCAGCCCCACTGTCTCAGTGGGTGGGTGCACCCCTCACGGTCCTGACTTCCTTGCTCTAGTTCTCCCTCCTTCTGCTCCTCATTGGGACCTTGGGAGCTCATTTTGGTGCTCCAATGTGGGTCTCTGTCTCTATATCCATCCATCGCCAGATGTAGGTTCTATGGTGATATGTAAAATATTCATCAGTATGGCTTTAGGATAGGGCCATTTCTGGTTCCCTATCCTCAGCTGCCCAAGGAACTAACGGGACATCACCCTGGGCACCTGGGAGCCCCTCTAGGTTCAAGTCTCATGCCAACCCTAAGATGGCTTCCTTAATTAAGATATATACTTTCCTGCTCCCATATCCACCCTTCCTTTATCCCAACCATCCCATTTCCCCAAGTTCCCCCCCTCCTCCCCTTCTTACATTTCTCTCCCCATCTCTCCTTACCCCCATATCAAACCTTCCTTTATCCCAACCATCCCATTTCCCCAAGTTCCCCCCATCCTCCCCTTCTTACATTTCTCTCCCCATCTCTCCTTACCCCCATCCCACCCCACCCCCAAGATCCCAATTTTTTGCCTGGCAATCTTGTCGCCTTCCAATATCCAGGAGGATAACTATATGTTTTTCTTTGGGTTCACCTTCTTATTTAGCTTCTTTAGGAATCTTTATTAATTTTGATGGTATCCATAGTTTCTCTTCACTTGTGGACACATAAGCAAAAAACCTTCCCCAACAGAACACATCTCCCTGCTTCCATTGTGAGGTCAACACATCTTTGAAATAAACCAGTGTATTTAATTCAGAAGACTTTTGTATTATCCAAAGTCTCTCTGCTGCTGTTGTCCCTTTCTCATTAGGGTTAAGAAAATTTAAGGTTAATTAAACATTATAATATTTATTTCTGGCGGCATTTTCCACCCCTTTCTGTTTGTTTAACGTTTGCTTTATAGTTTGATTTTATCTTTTTACAACTGCCTGACCTGTAGGATTGTGTGGTATACCTGTAATATGCTTAAAATTGTTTCATTTTCCTAGGGACATAATCTGGGCCATTATCTATGTTTATTTGTGTAGGCCATAACTTCTAATAATTGTGTGATTACTGAATCAGCCTTTTCTGAGCTTAAAGCAGTTGCCCACTGAAAATCTGAATAAGTGTTAATGGTATGGTGTACATATTTTAACTGTCCAAATTCCGCAAAGTGAAAAACATCCATCTGCCAGATTTCCTTCCTTAGCATGCTCTTTAGGTTATCCCATGCAGGTAGCAGTGTTTGTTTATAGAAAGAGCAAGTAGAGCATCTCTTTAAAGTCTCCTTAGCTCATTTCCATGTAAGAGAAAACTCTTTCTTTAACCCTTAACAATTGACATGATATTTCTTTATGAAATTCTGAGACCTTCAACATGGTTCCAATCAAAATAGATCAATTTCTGCATTACCTTGTGCAAGAGGACCTGGCAGACACATATGGGATCAGATTGTGTTAAGTATGAAGGACAAAGCCTACTGCTGATTTTGTCTTGCACCTGGATAAATAATGAAGTCAATTCTGTATCATCTGGTATAAATTCAGCAGTTTCAATATGCAATATAACTCTGCATATTGTGAATTAGTAACTATATTAAGTGATTCTTTAAAATCCTATAGCCCCATGAGAATAGCATATAATTCTGTCTTCTGGGAAGAATTATAAGAGCTTTGTTCTACATCCAGGCCTAGGGAGCTGGGCATCAATATAGACTAGGGTCCCAAAATGCCATAACATCCCATCAAAACAAGTCCCAGTACCTATATCAATGGCTTCTCATTCCGCCCCCATTGTCAGCCACAATCAGAGTACAGTTTGATCACATGCTCATTCAGACCCGGTCCAGCTGGTTTTGGTGAGCTCCCATTAGAGCAGGCACACTGCCTCAGTTGGTGGATCAACCCCTCGCGGTCCTATCATCCTTGCTCATCTTAGCCCTCCTTTCAATTGGACCTTGGCAGCTCAGTCCTTGCTCTGATGAGGGTCTCTGTCTCTATCTCCATCTATCGCTGGACAAAGAATTTATGGTGATATTTGAGATAATCATCAACGTGATAGTGGGACAAGGACAGTTCAGGCAAGCTCTCCTATGCTGTCCAAGCATCTATCTCCAGTTATTTATTTTATTTTGTTTTTTCAAAACAGTTTTTCTCTGTGTGACAGCCCTGGGTATCCTGCTGTAAATAGCCATCCCTGACCTCAATCTTAGGAGGCCCCGTCGCTGTGCTCCTTGCAGCTTGGTACCTCCCCCAGTAGGGTCAAGATAGCCCCGCATACCTTGACACCTCCCAATGAGGAGGGTCAAGATAGCTGCCAAACCTTGACCCCTCCCCAGAGGAGGTCGGTACCCCTTAAGCAGTCTAATTAACTGCTCCCTGAAAAGTGTCTTCGTGGTCCTGTGATCTCACGTTGGCGGCTTTCTGGCTCCCATCCGGGCCACCCGAGAGCACAGGAGTCCTATTAAACCTGGATATGTTTTAATTAGGCATTCTTTGATTTGGCATTTTTGTGTCGACAGCGAGAAAATATTTCTAACACATGCAACTGGAATTGTAGGTCATACTGGCCTTGAATGCACATAAAAACGTCTGCCTCTGACTCTGCAGTGTTGGCTTTAAAGTTGTGAGTCACCGTGCCTTGCTTTCCAGTGTTCTGTTTAGAGATAAATAATTCTAGTGTTTTACCCAGAAGTCCCAGAAGTATGAGCTTGTACCTTGCATTTTTCTGTGCGTTTCTGTCGTAAAATTCACAGAATTGTTGCTCTTTCCTTCCTTACTGTCAAAGGGGTGAGCTCCTTTCTGTACTTTCTGTACCCCACCTTATCACTTCCTGTCTCGACCTCTCAAGCACTGGGATTAAAGTTGTGGATTAAACGCGAGGAATGCTGGGAGTAAAGGCATGGGCGGGGCCACAAGGAGGTATTAAATCCCAGAAGCTAGGCCTTTCCCGGAGACCAGAAATCTTGCTTAGTCGTCTTGAAGCTTGGCAAGGCTTTTTGTCAGGATGGAAAATTGTAGCAATGTTTGGGAGACCACCGAGATGCGAGAAACCCGGAGAAGAACTGTCTGGCAGGCCAGACAAAAGGAGACTCTGATAGCAGCTTTCTCAAAAAACCCTTACCCAACTTTCAGGGAAAGAGAGGAACTTGCCAGGCAAATGGGGCTGCCTGAGTCCCGTGTCCGGGTGTGGTTTCAGAACCACCGAAATCGCACAGGGTTGGTGAGGTCTCTGCAGAGACCTGCAGAGCATGTTGTGAAGGCAGAAGCTAGAAGCACAGTCACAGGTCGCACAAGGCCCCGCACACAAATCAGCTCGTTCCAGTTGACGATCCTGCACCAAGCTTTCGAGAAGGACCCATTCCCGAAACTTCCTGCCAGGGAGGACCTTGCCAGAAGGACCGGTTTACCTGAAGACACTATCCACATATGGTTCCAGAACAGAAGAGCCCGCCACCATGTTGGTGGCAGGGGCAGAGTTCGAGGACAACACTCTCAGGCATCATCTGTGCTGAAGGGACGAATGTGTGACAGTGAGACTGGGCTTGCCCAGGACAGCATTATTCCCGAAGGGAGCCTGTTTACCCTGGCTGCTGCAGGAGGTGGGGACATCCACCAATCTGTGACCCACACCACCTCAACAAGTTCCTCCAGAGTCTCATTGCCTGCAGCACCACAGACCTCTGAAGCAGACCACCCAGAGCTCCAGGAAGACGCATGGAACATGTGCCCTGAGGAATTTATCCACAGAGTGCTGACAGAAATCACAGATAACCAGCTGGCATTCGCCACTCTGGACCCTGATGACCAAGGGGAGGAGAGAGACGAAACACCTGAGTACCTTCTGGAGGAAGAGGAATATCAGAAACTGCTGGATCTGTTGAAGAATTCATAAACTCATCTTGCCTGGAGGCCAAGACCTTTAGAGAAACCACCTACTGGGGACGATATGATCCCCGATTTGTGTATGATGGCCATTGAGAGAAATGTTCCGGCTATAAAACATAGCTCCCTTGACTCCCCAACTGCGCAAATCTTCAGTAAGGCATGGAAGACTTCTAGGTTGCGTGTGTAACCTTTCAGAGAGCCCCAGGATTAGGAAATTCCCTGGAAGGTGTCTTCTTGAGACTAGAGTGAGATTTCACCTGTGATAGCTCTGCTGCATGCCGGACTGAGTGAATTCCACAAGATCTCTCAGGGAAACATTTCAGTTCTAGACTGCCTAGGCCACTACAGGATGCTCAGGAGGAGAAAGTCACTCTCACATGGGAAGTAACCTCTTCTTTGCTTCTCAATACCTAGTGTTGACATCTGAAGTCACAAACAAGTCATTCCGTAGGAATAATCAACTCCATATCGCAAAACAACAATCATGGGATAGCTAAAACAACACTGTAAAATGAAGAAACTTCGGCAGACATCACCATCCTTGCCTTCAAGGTCTGCTATGGAGTTAAAGTAATAAAAAGAGTTTTGTACTGGCATTAAAAACAGAGAGTTTGGAGCCGGGCGGTGGTGGCACATGCCTTTAATCCCAGCACTTGGGAGGCAGAGGAGGGCTGATCTCTGTGAGTTTGAGACCCGCCTGGTCTACAAGAGCTAGTGTCAGGCCCAGCTCCAAAGACACAGAAAAACCCAACCTCGAAACCCCCCCCCCAAAAAAAACCCGAAAAAAACAAAAAAAAACCCAAAACAAACAAACAAATAAACAAAAAAACCCCAGAGAGTTTGACCAATGGAATAAAATAAAAATCCCAGATATTAATTTACACACCTATGAATACCTGCCTTATGACAAAATGCTAAAATTATACAATGGACAAAAAAAAAAACAAATGGTGCTGCCATAACTGAATGTCAACATGTAGAATAATGAAAATAAATCTATATCTATCTCCATGCACAAAAGTCAAGACCAAACAAATTAAAGAACTCAGTATAAATCTAGCCACACTGAAACTGATAGAAGAGAAAGTGGGAAGTAGCCTTCAATGCACTGGTAGAAGAGAGAACGTCCTAAATATAACCCCAGTAGCACAGATACTGAGAGCAACAATAAATACATGGAATCTCCAGAAACTGAGAAGCTTCTGTAAAGCAAAGGACACACTCAATAATACAAAAAATCAGCCTATTGAATGTAGTAATACAGGACAATAAAATTCCAGTGTCATTCAATGACAACATAAAGATTAATACATTTTTGTAATTTTGTGCCTTTTCTTTTGGTTGACTGTTTGAAGTTGTCATTTGGGTATGTGTGTGTGTGTGTGCATGTGTGCCTCTCTCTCTCTCTCTCTCTCTCTCTCTCTCTCTCTCTCTCTCTTTGTGTGTGTGTGTGTGTGTGTGTGTGTGTGTGTCTGTGACTATGCTTGGAAACAAATCTCAGAAGGAGCTTACTAGGTAGATCATCCTGTGCTGGAACACAAGGCTCCACCTGCCTTTGTGAATCATGATTAATGAAAGCTCAGAGACTGATATTGGGGTTCAACCCGAAGACCGGAATAATAAGCTGCGAGGCCCAGGCTCGTGCCATGACCGCAGTCTGAAAATGATGATTCTAACTCTAGGAATCTGAGAGTGAGATCTAGTGAAGTCTCTGAGCTTAAATCAATCTTGCATCTATTTGCGCCGAAAGTGAGGGGCATGAGTTTATGAAAAATTCATTTCTCTGAGGCTTTTTCTCCACCAGCCCAGGTCAGAGCTGGGATTGGAATTCCAGCTCTAGGAACTGGGGCCACAAACCTGACCATGTGGGTTCAGGAAAGGCACTAGTGCTCCCTGGTTTGCTTCCTCTCCTGTGGTGACTATCCTTGCTGCCACACCACAGGGTACCCACACAGCTTTCCCAGGACTCCATCAGCCTTCCTGTGGCTCCAGCCATCCACTACTTGCCTCCAGCCTCATGTCTCACACATGTTTACCTCAGCTTCCCCATCCCTGCAACTCATGTACAACTGCATCACAGTTGCTATGACCAGCATCTCTTCAACAAAAGTCCACTTAGCTTGGTTGGTTTGAGTTCTGCTTAGAAAATGTGCAGGTTTTTATTTGGACCACATCATTATTGCAACTTAAAAGTCTCACCTAACCTAGAACATTAACAGAAGTAAGTCATCTGCTAACTATTTTTTTTTTGCAATTTGTAAATCACGTCTGAGATACTCACAGATGATATCCCCATGCAAGAATTCAATAACCTTTTCATTTTTAATGTAGATGGGGACATGTGTAACCTGCCTGGGATTTGTACATTCTTAGCCATAGCTGTTATCAGCTTGATAATTCCTATTGTATCTTGGTGAGGAACAATTCTATATTCTGTCAATTAGGTTTTAAATAAATGCTGGTTGGCCGGTAGCCAGGCAGGAAGTATTGGCAGGAAAACCAGACAGGAAGTAGAGGTGGTGCAATGAACACAGGAGTATTCTGGGAAGAAGGAAGCTCTTTCCCCTGTCCTGTCCAGACCATGGGAGAAGCAAGATGTGACCTGCCCCGCTGAAAAGGGTACTGAGACATGTGGCTAACATAGATAAAAATAATGTGTTAATATATGTTCTAAGAAGTAATACGAAGACTGAGCTAATGGGTCAATTGGTTTACAGCTTATAGAGACCCCTGGATGGTTTTCTTTGGGTCTTGCTGGCTGTGGGAACTTGGCAGGACACAAAGTCCCACAAGCAGGCCCTCATGTTACAGAATGGTGCCACCATGCGGACAACTGCATCCACATAAAACCTCAGAGAGCTTGGTAAGTAATTCTGGGCAGAAAAGAATAGATTAAGCATGGCTTCTTGGTAGCAGCAGTTTCTCGGATCTGCTCTGCTTGCTACAGGCAAGCAAGTGCTGTAATTTAAGAGAGGCTTCCTGACTCAGCTTTAGCTGCAAAACCCTCAGGTCTTTAAGAGGTCTTGCCAAGAAACACTGAAAAGTTGTCGATAAAAGCTGATGGCATGCCTTGTGGTTTTCAGCGATAGCAGGAACAAAGCTGCTCCGTTTTTAAGTGCTGGCTTTCTAGGCCGTCCGGCCAGGGCAAATGACTTTTTCAGGCAGGCGGTCCTACTATGGAGCATTGATTATGGTTTCTGAGTGCACTTCTCCAGTGCTTGCTGGCAGGGTCATTGAAACACTGTAGAGTGGGGGCAGTGAATGTGGCTGTGGCTGGTACCTCCACCAAGAGCCTGGAATTTCAGAAAGCTAAGGAATGTTCTGGATCCAAGCATCAAGGCCACAACTTTAATCCTAGCCATAGTGCTTAGCAAATTCAAGACTCGTGTGGTCAGAAAAAGAGAGAGATATATACAGTAAAGAGAAATTCAAAGATGAAGTAAACCTCTAAATGTTGTAAAAATATATATGTTTTAGAATATATGTGTGTTAAAAATATGTGCAGGCTAAAGGTTGAAGTCCTTAAAATAAAAAAGATAGAAAGAGAGAGGAGTTGGGTGTGGTGGTACACAGCTTTAATCCCAATGCTTGGGAGGCAGAGGTAGACAGATCTCTGTGAGTTCAAGGTGTGGTAGCACACACCTTTAATCCCAGCACTTGAGGCAGAGGCAGGTGGATCTCTGTGAGTTCAAAGACAGCCTGGTCTCCAGAGTGAGGTCCACGACAGAGATACACAGAAACCCTGTCTCAAAAAGCCAAAAATTAAAAAGAACAGAAATAGACGTTGGTGTAGGAGGGTCTTCTGTTTATGTGTTACTTTCATTTGTTAAATAAAGAAGCTGCCTTGGCCTTTTGATAGGCCAGCCCTTAGGTGGGTGGAGTAGACAGAACAGAATGCTGGGAGAAAGAAAGCAGAGTCAGGAAGACGCCATGGGTCTTCTTTCTGAGAAGGACGCTGGTTAGACTCATGCCAGTAAGCCATGCTCAAGTGGTGATACGGATTATTAGAAATGGATTGAATAATTCAATATGTGAGAGTTAGCCAATAAGAAGCTAGAACTTGTTATTTTCTTAGTTATTCTGACATGGGAAAGAAATCGGAAAGTATTGCTAATTTCATTTAATAATTGTTACACATGTTGAAGATTAAAAAAATATTTCTCAGACTTATTTATATCATCTCCCGAGATTTCTGTTTAGGATTACAACCCAGTTTTAATGACAGTGGGCATTTTTGTTTCTGTTTGTTTGTTTGTTTATCGGTTTGGATGTATAGCTTTTTAGTTCTTGGTATGTTCCAGAATCTCTTTTACATGTTAAGCTGGTAATGTTATTTTACTAATGTTAAACATTGTCTTTTTTCAGACGTTGTTAGACTCTTATGTGTGAATGACATGTAGTTTTATAATGTCACATTTATCACTACTTCATCGTAAATGCTATGGATCTTCTCCTTTCCCAACTGTAAACTGTGTGTTTGTCCTGTCTTTATAAGAGAATATTGTAAAAACCAACCTTAATTTCTTTGTATTTTCCTCACAATTAATTTATCTTTTGTAACCTAAGCTAATGCATAGCTGATTTTAATTACCTTCTTCCAGAATAAATCCTAAATACAATATAGAAATATACAATGTCGTGCAATGACATTTGTAGTACTGTCTGTTATTGATATCGTGTTTGCTCACTTTGAATTAAGGACTAAGCTTTGTGAAATTATTTTAAAATTTCTTAACAGTATTGCTCAACTTTTTTTTTTTTTCCCGGATGCTCCTTGAGCTGTTCAGTAAGAGAAACAGAATAAAGATCTTGTTAGGGACAGGCAGACACACGGACACAAAGATAATACAATAATACAGTCTTCAGGAAGGCATAGATTCAGATTCATACAAAAGACAGATGGAATAAAATGAATGACACCAGGTGAGTGAATTAGACTATTTAGACTTTATTTTTGCAGACCTGGAGGTCAAACCCAGGACCTGGCACAGGGTAGACATGCACTCTACTGCTGAGCTGTGCCCTCAGGGCCAGCCTCTTTCATCTGAACAGCTGTTTAGCCTCTGTAAGCCACCATTGCTTTACCTGCAAACACAACCATGTTTACCTTGCATTTCTCTATGAGGACTAGGTATTATACATTGACCACAGATGGAAAGGCCCTGGCATGGACAGGTGTTTTCAGGGTAGATGGTGGTGGTGAGAGCTGTCACTGTTATCTTAACTCCAGAAACACAGAAGTTATAATTCTAAAAGTCTTGCAGTCCGGTAAATATATGGATTTTTTATTATGTTTATTCTTTCTTCCTTTGTTTCTTTCTTTTTTTCTATCTTTCTTTCTTTCTTTCTTTCTTTCTTTCTTTCTTTCTTTTTGTTACAAGGCCTGACTTTTAGCTCTACCTGGCCTGGGACTTGATTTGTGTAGACAAGGATGTCCTTCAACTCACAGAATTCCCCCTGTCCATGTCTCCAAAGTGTTGGAATCAGAGGTGTGTGTATTGCCGTTCCCAGTATATGGATGATTTTACTAGGGTATAAAAAACGAGACCTTCCACACATTTAGTAACTTAAAAAACATTGATGGATTAGGTTCAGTCCCAGCTCCAGCATTAAAAGAGAAAGCACAGTTTAAATACATCTCAGAAGGAAGTCAAATATAGAACCAAAAGTATTGATTCTGAAGTGATTTTCTAGCGTAAACTTAGTGTTGATAAGATTGTTACTTATCTCTGACATTGTTGCTTCATTCTTTCCATCTCCAAACTTAGAGTCATAACCTGCTCAGTCCATACATGTCATGACCAATGTCTAAAGCCCTCTTGGGAATTCCTCTTTTTTTGTTTTGACAATCATAATATTTATTTACTCATAAGTGGCTTTTAGACATAAAGCAAATTAAACCAACCTACAGGCCACAACCCCAGATAAACTAGACCACAAAGAGGACCCTAAGAGAGACATACATGGATATACATAGGAAGGAGAAAAAGACAAGTTCTCCAGAGTAAATTGAGAGTGTTTGAGGTCATGGGAAATGATGGAAGTGGAGAGAGGAGGAAGAAATGGGAGTGGAGAAAAATGTATAGCTCAATAAAAAACTTTAAAAAAACCTAAAAATTAAATCCATCTGAATTAAATTTCTTAGACATCACTGGGAAAATAAATTGAGATGTTTTCAGTCCATGAACTTCCTCACCTTCCATAGCAATCTCTCAGACGTGGGTCTGCAGGGTTTGCTGCCAAATCTTCTTTCTTTCTATCTATCTATCTATCTATCTATCTATCTATCTATCTATCTATCTATCTATCTATCTATCTATCTGTTTATTTAACCATTCAATTATTTACAATTCCTTCCCTTCTCCCAATCCCCTCCCACTCCCCTATACCCCCTCTTTACTCTCCAGCCCTGCTTAAAGAGGGCCTGGAATCCTGCCCTGTGGGATGTCCAAGGCCCTCCCCCCTGCATCCTGGCCTAGGGAGCTGGGCATCCATATAGACTAGGGTCCCAAAATGCCATAACATCCTGTCAAAACAAGTCCCAGTACCTTTATCAATGGCTTCTCAGTCCGCCCCCATTGTCAGCCACAATCAGAGAGTTTAGTTTGATCACATGCTCATTCAGACCCAGTCCAGCTGGTTTTGGTGAGCTCCCCTTAGAGCAGGCACACTGCCTCAGTTGGTGGATCAACCCCTCGCGGTCCTTACATCCTTTCTCATCTTCTCCCTCCTTTCAATTGGAACATGGGAGCTCAGTCCTTGCTCTGATGAGGGTCTCTGGCTCTATCTCCATCCATCGTTGGACGAAGATTTTATGGTGATATTTGAGATAATCATCAACGTGATAGTGGGACAAGGACAGTTCAGGCACACTCTCCTATGCTGTCCAAGCATCTATCTGGGGACATCCCCGTGGACAGCTGGAATCCCCTCTAGAGCCAAGTCTCTTGCCAATCCTAAAATGGATCCCTTAATGTAGGTATCCCTTGAGACTTGGACTCACTTCTTTTTTTTCTCAGTTGGTAATTTTTTTTAATCTGAGACATCTGTCAAAGAAGCCTCTAAGGTCTTGCACATGCCAGGAAAACCCTTCACTATGCATCCATATCCCCTGCCAAGCTTTGTTAGCATTTGATTACAAGTAAGAGAGCAGCGAATGGCTGCTTAATTTAATGAACATGAGTGTATCCATGGGTTGAACGCACTAGATATTGGGAATCTTTTGCATTGAAACAACTATCCTAGTAGTAAGACACACATGCCTGTCTTAAAGTTTGAGTTAACTGAAAGGTCATTTGTGTTTCAAAAATGTACAAGTAGGAGAAGAGTGGTTTATCTACTAAAAGCCTGGTCTATGACTGGATTGAAAATGTTGTGAAGAACGGTGGGCAGCGTTCCCACCTGGATCCCGGCTAGCTTACCCCTGAAATAATCATACGGAATCTGTATTCTTTTAAACACTGCTTGGCCCATTAGTTCTAGCTTCTTATTGGCTAATTCTCACATCTTGATTAACCCATTTCTAATAATCTGTGTAGCACCACGAGCTGGTGGCTTACCAGGGAGATTCTGAACTTGTGTCTTCCTCAGAGAGGAGAATCATGGCGACTGCCTTACTTGGCTTCTTTCTCCCAGCATTCTGTCTGTCTACTCCGCCTACCTAATTTTCTGTCGTATTAAAGGCCAAGGCAGCTTCTTTATTAACCAATGAAATCAACACAAAACAGAAGACTCTCCCACGTCACGAAAAGATCACTTGAAGCTTGAGTTGTGTCCTTTCTTTGATGTTTAGAAAATTCTGTGCAATAACTGCATATTCTCCCTCTTACATTCTATTTATTTATATAAAAGCCTTGGAGACCCTGCTTATGCAGCCACGTAATCTTATCTTTAGAGACTCCTCTTCCAGGATTATAGTTGGAATTTGTATAGCACAAGCTCTCGCTTGTACTTGTGTGTGTGTGTACGTGTGAGTCTGTGTTTGCATGTATTTGTGTGTGTCTCGAAAACAAAACAAAAAAAAATAACAAATAAAAAAACAAACGATTCACCTCACTGACCAGGTTTTATATTCATACCAAAGTTCTTGGTAAACCTTCATCTCTCTATCTCATGTTCCTGTTATTTATTTTATTTTGTTTTTTCAAAACAGTTTTTCTCTGTGTGACAGCCCTGGCTATCCTGCTGTAAATAGCCATCCCTGGCCTCAATCTTAGGAGGCCCCGTCGCTGTGCTCCTTGCAGCTTGGTACCTCCCCCAGTAGGGTCAAGATAGCCCCGCATACCTTGACACCTCCCAATGAGGAGGGTCAAGATAGCTGCCAAACCTTGACCCCTCCCCAGAGGAGGTCGGTACCCCTTAAGCAGTCTAATTAACTGCTCCCTGAAAAGTGTCTTCGTGGTCCTGTGATCTCACGTTGGCGGCTTTCTGGCTCCCATCCGGGCCACCCGAGAGCACAGGAGTCCTATTAAACCTGGATATGTTTTAATTAGGCATTCTTTGATTTGGCATTTTTGTGTCGACAGCGAGAAAATATTTCTAACACATGCAACTGGAATTGTAGGTCATACTGGCCTTGAATGCACATAAAAACATCTGCCTCTGACTCTGCCGTGTTGGCTTTAAAGTTGTGAGTCACCGTGCCTTGCTTTCCAGTGTTCTGTTTAGAGATAAATAATTCTAGTGTTTTACCCAGAAGTCCCAGAAGTATGAGCTTGTACCTTGCATTTTTCTGTGCGTTTCTGTCGTAAAATTCACAGAATTGTTGCTCTTTCCTTCCTTACTGTCAAAGGGGTGAGCTCCTTTCTGTACTTTCTGTACCCCACCTTATCACTTCCTGTCTCGACCTCTCAAGCACTGGGATTAAAGTTGTGGATTAAACGCGAGGAATGCTGGGAGTAAAGGCATGGGCGGGGCCACAAGGAGGTATTAAATCCCAGAAGCTAGGCCTTTCCCGGAGACCAGAAATCTTGCTTAGTCGTCTTGAAGCTTGGCAAGGCTTTTTGTCAGGATGGAAAATTGTAGCAATGTTTGGGAGACCACCGAGATGCGAGAAACCCGGAGAAGAACTGTCTGGCAGGCCAGACAAAAGGAGACTCTGATAGCAGCTTTCTCAAAAAACCCGTACCCAACTTTCAGGGAAAGAGAGGAACTTGCCAGGCAAATGGGGCTGCCTGAGTCCCGTGTCCGGGTGTGGTTTCAGAACCACCGAAATCGCACAGGGTTGGTGAGGTCTCTGCAGAGACCTGCAGAGCATGTTGTGAAGGCAGAAGCTAGAAGCACAGTCACAGGTCGCACAAGGCCCCGCACACAAATCAGCTCGTTCCAGTTGACGATCCTGCACCAAGCTTTCGAGAAGGACCCATTCCCGAAACTTCCTGCCAGGGAGGACCTTGCCAGAAGGACCGGTTTACCTGAAGACACTATCCACATATGGTTCCAGAACAGAAGAGCCCGCCACCATGTTGGTGGCAGGGGCAGAGTTCGAGGACAACACTCTCAGGCATCATCTGTGCTGAAGGGACGAATGTGTGACAGTGAGACTGGGCTTGCCCAGGACAGCATTATTCCCGAAGGGAGCCTGTTTACCCTGGCTGCTGCAGGAGGTGGGGACATCCACCAATCTGTGACCCACACCACCTCAACAAGTTCCTCCAGAGTCTCATTGCCTGCAGCACCACAGACCTCTGAAGCAGACCACCCAGAGCTCCAGGAAGACGCATGGAACATGTGCCCTGAGGAATTTATCCACAGAGTGCTGACAGAAATCACAGATAACCAGCTGGCATTCGCCACTCTGGACCCTGATGACCAAGGGGAGGAGAGAGACGAAACACCTGAGTACCTTCTGGAGGAAGAGGAATATCAGAAACTGCTGGATCTGTTGAAGAATTCATAAACTCATCTTGCCTGGAGGCCAAGACCTTTAGAGAAACCACCTACTGGGGACGATATGATCCCCGATTTGTGTATGATGGCCATTGAGAGAAATGTTCCGGCTATAAAACATAGCTCCCTTGACTCCCCAACTGCGCAAATCTTCAGTAAGGCATGGAAGACTTCTAGGTTGCGTGTGTAACCTTTCAGAGAGCCCCAGGATTAGGAAATTCCCTGGAAGGTGTCTTCTTGAGACTAGAGTGAGATTTCACCTGTGATAGCTCTGCTGCATGCCGGACTGAGTGAATTCCACAAGATCTCTCAGGGAAACATTTCAGTTCTAGACTGCCTAGGCCACTACAGGATGCTCAGGAGGAGAAAGTCACTCTCACATGGGAAGTAACCTCTTCTTTGCTTCTCAATACCTAGTGTTGACATCTGAAGTCACAAACAAGTCATTCCGTAGGAATAATCAACTCCATATCGCAAAACAACAATCATGGGATAGCTAAAACAACACTGTAAAATGAAGAAACTTCGGCAGACATCACCATCCTTGCCTTCAAGGTCTGCTATGGAGTTAAAGTAATAAAAAGAGTTTTGTACTGGCATTAAAAACAGAGAGTTTGGAGCCGGGCGGTGGTGGCACACGCCTTTAATCCCAGCACTTGGGAGGCAGAGGCGGGCTGATCTCTGTGAGTTTGAGACCCGCCTGGTCTACAAGAGCTAGTGTCAGGCCCAGCTCCAAAGACACAGAAAAACCCAACCTCGAAAAACCCCCCCAAAAAAAACCCGAAAAAAACAAAAAAAAAAACCCAAAACAAACAAACAAATAAACAAAAAAAACCCAGAGAGTTTGACCAATGGAATAAAATAAAAATCCCAGATATTAATTTACACACCTATGAATACCTGCCTTATGACAAAATGCTAAAATTATACAATGGACAAAAAAAAAAAAACAAATGGTGCTGCCATAACTGAATGTCAACATGTAGAATAATGAAAATAAATCTATATCTATCTCCATGCACAAAAGTCAAGACCAAACAAATTAAAGAACTCAGTATAAATCTAGCCACACTGAAACTGATAGAAGAGAAAGTGGGAAGTAGCCTTCAATGCACTGGTAGAAGAGAGAACGTCCTAAATATAACCCCAGTAGCACAGATACTGAGAGCAACAATAAATACATGGAATCTCCAGAAACTGAGAAGCTTCTGTAAAGCAAAGGACACAATAATACAAAAAATCAGCCTATTGAATGTAGTAATACAGGACAATAAAATTCCAGTGTCATTCAATGACAACATAAAGATTAATACATTTTTGTAATTTTGTGCCTTTTCTTTTGGTTGACTGTTTGAAGTTGTCATTTGGGTATGTGTGTGTGTGTGCATGTGTGCCTCTCTCTCTCTCTCTCTCTCTCTCTCTCTCTCTCTCTCTCTCTCTCTCTCTTGTGTGTGTGTGTGTGTGTGTGTGTGTGTGTGTGTCTGTGACTATGCTTGGAAACAAATCTCAGAAGGAGCTTACTAGGTAGATCATCCTGTGCTGGAACACAAGGCTCCACCTGCCTTTGTGAATCATGATTAATGAAAGCTCAGAGACTGATATTGGGGTTCAACCCGAAGACCGGAATAATAAGCTGCGAGGCCCAGGCTCGTGCCATGACCGCAGTCTGAAAATGATGATTCTAACTCTAGGAATCTGAGAGTGAGATCTAGTGAAGTCTCTGAGCTTAAATCAATCTTGCATCTATTTGCGCCGAAAGTGAGGGGCATGAGTTTATGAAAATTCATTTCTCTGAGGCTTTTTCTCCACCAGCCCAGGTCAGAGCTGGGATTGGAATTCCAGCTCTAGGAACTGGGGCCACAAACCTGACCATGTGGGTTCAGGAAAGGCACTAGTGCTCCCTGGTTTGCTTCCTCTCCTGTGGTGACTATCCTTGCTGCCACACCACAGGGTACCCAAACAGCTTTCCCAGGACTCCATCAGCCTTCCTGTGGCTCCAGCCATCCACTACTTGCCTCCAGCCTCATGTCTCACACATGTTTACCTCAGCTTCCCCATCCCTGCAACTCATGTACAACTGCATCACAGTTGCTATGACCAGCATCTCTTCAACAAAAGTCCACTTAGCTTGGTTGGTTTGAGTTCTGTTTAGAAAATGTGCAGGTTTTTATTTGGACCACATCATTATTGCAACTTAAAAGTCTCACCTAACCTAGAACATTAACAGAAGTAAGTCATCTGCTAACTATTTTTTTTTTTGCAATTTGTAAATCACGTCTGAGATACTCACAGATGATATCCCCATGCAAGAATTCAATAACCTTTTCATTTTTAATGTAGATGGGGACATGTGTAACCTGCCTGGGATTTGTACATTCTTAGCCATAGCTGTTATCAGCTTGATAATTCCTATTGTATCTTGGTGAGGAACAATTCTATATTCTGTCAATTAGGTTTTAAATAAATGCTGGTTGGCCGGTAGCCAGGCAGGAAGTATTGGCAGGAAAACCAGACAGGAAGTAGAGGTGGTGCAATGAACACAGGAGTATTCTGGGAAGAAGGAAGCTCTTTCCCCTGTCCTGTCCAGACCATGGGAGAAGCAAGATGTGACCTGCCCCGCTGAAAAGGGTACTGAGACATGTGGCTAACATAGATAAAAATAATGTGTTAATATATGTTCTAAGAAGTAATACGAAGACTGAGCTAATGGGTCAATTGGTTTACAGCTTATAGAGACCCCTGGATGGTTTTCTTTGGGTCTTGCTGGCTGTGGGAACTTGGCAGGACACAAAGTCCCACAAGCAGGCCCTCATGTTACAGAATGGTGCCACCATGCGGACAACTGCATCCACATAAAACCTCAGAGAGCTTGGTAAGTAATTCTGGGCAGAAAAGAATAGATTAAGCATGGCTTCTTGGTAGCAGCAGTTTCTCGGATCTGCTCTGCTTGCTACAGGCAAGCAAGTGCTGTAATTTAAGAGAGGCTTCCTGACTCAGCTTTAGCTGCAAAACCCTCAGGTCTTTAAGAGGTCTTGCCAAGAAACACTGAAAAGTTGTCGATAAAAGCTGATGGCATGCCTTGTGGTTTTCAGCGATAGCAGGAACAAAGCTGCTCCGTTTTTAAGTGCTGGCTTTCTAGGCCGTCCGGCCAGGGCAAATGACTTTTTCAGGCAGGCGGTCCTACTATGGAGCATTGATTATGGTTTCTGAGTGCACTTCTCCAGTGCTTGCTGGCAGGGTCATTGAAACACTGTAGAGTGGGGGCAGTGAATGTGGCTGTGGCTGGTACCTCCACCAAGAGCCTGGAATTTCAGAAAGCTAAGGAATGTTCTGGATCCAAGCATCAAGGCCACAACTTTAATCCTAGCCATAGTGCTTAGCAAATTCAAGACTCGTGTGGTCAGAAAAAGAGAGAGATATATACAGTAAAGAGAAATTCAAAGATGAAGTAAACCTCTAAATGTTGTAAAAATATATATGTTTTAGAATATATGTGTGTTAAAAATATGTGCAGGCTAAAGGTTGAAGTCCTTAAAATAAAAAAGATAGAAAGAGAGAGGAGTTGGGTGTGGTGGTACACAGCTTTAATCCCAATGCTTGGGAGGCAGAGGTAGACAGATCTCTGTGAGTTCAAGGTGTGGTAGCACACACCTTTAATCCCAGCACTTGAGGCAGAGGCAGGTGGATCTCTGTGAGTTCAAAGACAGCCTGGTCTCCAGAGTGAGGTCCACGACAGAGATACACAGAAACCCTGTCTCAAAAAGCCAAAAATTAAAAAGAACAGAAATAAACGTTGGTGTAGGAGGGTCTTCTGTTTATGTGTTACTTTCATTTGTTAAATAAAGAAGCTGCCTTGGCCTTTTGATAGGCCAGCCCTTAGGTGGGTGGAGTAGACAGAACAGAATGCTGGGAGAAAGAAAGCAGAGTCAGGAAGACGCCATGGGTCTTCTTTCTGAGAAGGACGCTGGTTAGACTCATGCCAGTAAGCCATGCTCAAGTGGTGATACGGATTATTAGAAATGGATTGAATAATTCAATATGTGAGAGTTAGCCAATAAGAAGCTAGAACTTGTTATTTTCTTAGTTATTCTGACATGGGAAAGAAATTGGAAAGTATTGCTAATTTCATTTAATAATTGTTACACATGTTGAAGATTAAAAAAATATTTCTCAGACTTATTTATATCATCTCCCGAGATTTCTGTTTAGGATTACAACCCAGTTTTAATGACAGTGGGCATTTTTGTTTCTGTTTGTTTGTTTGTTTATCGGTTTGGATGTATAGCTTTTTAGTTCTTGGTATGTTCCAGAATCTCTTTTACATGTTAAGCTGGTAATGTTATTTTACTAATGTTAAACATTGTCTTTTTTCAGACGTTGTTAGACTCTTATGTGTGAATGACATGTAGTTTTATAATGTCACATTTATCACTACTTCATCGTAAATGCTATGGATCTTCTCCTTTCCCAACTGTAAACTGTGTGTTTGTCCTGTCTTTATAAGAGAATATTGTAAAAACCAACCTTAATTTCTTTGTATTTTCCTCACAATTAATTTATCTTTTGTAACCTAAGCTAATGCATAGCTGATTTTAATTACCTTCTTCCAGAATAAATCCTAAATACAATATAGAAATATACAATGTCGTGCAATGACATTTGTAGTACTGTCTGTTATTGATATCGTGTTTGCTCACTTTGAATTAAGGACTAAGCTTTGTGAAATTATTTTAAAATTTCTTAACAGTATTGCTCAACTTTTTTTTTTTTCCCGGATGCTCCTTGAGCTGTTCAGTAAGAGAAACAGAATAAAGATCTTGTTAGGGACAGGCAGACACACGGACACAAAGATAATTCAATAATACAGTCTTCAGGAAGGCATAGATTCAGATTCATACAAAAGACAGATGGAATAAAATGAATGACACCAGGTGAGTGAATTAGACTATTTAGACTTTATTTTTGCAGACCTGGAGGTCAAACCCAGGACCTGGCACAGGGTAGACATGCACTCTACTGCTGAGCTGTGCCCTCAGGGCCAGCCTCTTTCATCTGAACAGCTGTTTAGCCTCTGTAAGCCACCATTGCTTTACCTGCAAACACAACCATGTTTACCTTGCATTTCTCTATGAGGACTAGGTATTATACATTGACCACAGATGGAAAGGCCCTGGCATGGACAGGTGTTTTCAGGGTAGATGGTGGTGGTGAGAGCTGTCACTGTTATCTTAACTCCAGAAACACAGAAGTTATAATTCTAAAAGTCTTGAAGTCCGGTAAATATATGGATTTTTTATTATGTTTATTCTTTCTTCCTTTGTTTCTTTCTTTTTTTCTATCTATCTATCTTTCTTTCTTTCTTTCTTTCTTTCTTTCTTTCTTTCTTTCTTTCTTTTTGTTACAAGGCCTGACTTTTAGCTCTACCTGGCCTGGGACTTGATTTGTGTAGACAAGGATGTCCTTCAACTCACAGAATTCCCCCTGTCCATGTCTCCAAAGTGTTGGAATCAGAGGTGTGTGTATTGCCGTTCCCAGTTTATGGATGCTTTTACTAGGGTATAAAAAACGAGACCTTCCACACATTTAGTAACTTAAAAAACATTGATGGATTAGGTTCAGTCCCAGCTCCAGCATTAAAAGAGAAAGCACAGTTTAAATACATCTCAGAAGGAAGTCAAAAATAGAACCAAAAGTATTGATTCTGAAGTGATTTTCTAGCGTAAACTTAGTGTTAATAAGATTGTTACTTATCTCTGACATTGTTGCTTCATTCTTTCCATCTCCAAACTTAGAGTCATAACCTGCTCAGTCCATACATGTCATGACCAATGTCTAAAGCCCTCTTGGGAATTCCTCTTTTTTTGTTTTGACAATCATAATATTTATTTACTCATAAGTGGCTTTTGGACATAAAGCAAACTAAACCAACCTACAGGCCACAACCCCAGATAAACTAGACCACAAAGAGGACGCTAAGAGAGACATACATGGATATACATAGGAAGGAGAAAAAGACAAGATCTCCAGAGTAAATTGAGAGTGTTTGAGGTCATGGGAAATGATGGAAGTGGAGAGAGGAGGAAGAAATGGGAGTGGAGAAAAATGTATAGCTCAATAAAAAACTTTAAAAAAACCTAAAAATTAAATCCATCTGAATTAAATTTCTTAGACATCACTGGGAAAATAAATTGAGATGTTTTCAGTCCATGAACTTCCTCAGCTTCCATAGCAATCTCTCAGACGTGGGTCTGCAGGGTTTGCTGCCAAATCTTCTATCTATCTATCTATCTATCTATCTATCTATCTATCTATCTATCTGTTTATTTAACCATTCAATTATTTACAATTCCTTCCCTTCTCCCAATCCCCTCCCACTCCCCTATACCCCCTCTTTTCTCTCCAGCCCTGCTTAAAGAGGGCCTGGAATCCTGCCCTGTGGGATGTCCAAGGCCCTCCCCCCTGCATCCTGGCCTAGGGAGCTGGGCATCCATATAGACTAGGGTCCCAAAATGCCATAACATCCTGTCAAAACAAGTCCCAGTACCTTTATCAATGGCTTCTCAGTCCGCCCCCATTGTCAGCCACAATCAGAGAGTTTAGTTTGATCACATGCTCATTCAGACCCAGTCCAGCTGGTTTTGGTGAGCTCCCCTTAGAGCAGGCACACTGCCTCAGTTGGTGGATCAACCCCTCGCGGTCCTTACATCCTTTCTCATCTTCTCCCTCCTTTCAATTGGAACATGGGAGCTCAGTCCTTGCTCTGATGAGGGTCTCTGGCTCTATCTCCATCCATCGTTGGACGAAGATTTTATGGTGATATTTGAGATAATCATCAACGTGATAGTGGGACAAGGACAGTTCAGGCACACTCTCCTATGCTGTCCAAGCATCTATCTGGGGACATCCCCGTGGACAGCTGGAATCCCCTCTAGAGCCAAGTCTCTTGCCAATCCTAAAATGGATCCCTTAATGTAGGTATCCCTTGAGACTTGGACTCACTTCTTTTTTTCTCAGTTGGTAATTTTTTTTAATCTGAGACATCTGTCAAAGAAGCCTCTAAGGTCTTGCACATGCCAGGAAAACCCTTCACTATGCATCCATATCCCCTGCCAAGCTTTGTTAGCATTTGATTACAAGTAGGAGAGCAGCGAATGGCTGCTTAATTTAATGAACATGAGTGTATCCATGGGTTGAACGCACTAGATATCGGGAATCTTTTGCATTGAAACAACTATCCTAGTAGTAAGACACACATGCCTGTCTTAAAGTTTGAGTTAACTGAAAGGTCATTTGTGTTTCAAAAATGTACAAGTAGGAGAAGAGTGGTTTATCTACTAAAAGCCTGGTCTATGACTGGATTGAAAATGTTGTGAAGAACGGTGGGCAGCGTTCCCACCTGGATCCCGGCTAGCTTACCCCTGAAATAATCATACGGAATCTGTATTCTTTTAAACACTGCTTGGCCCATTAGTTCTAGCTTCTTATTGGCTAATTCTCACATCTTGATTAACCCATTTCTAATAATCTGTGTAGCACCACGAGCTGGTGGCTTACCAGGGAGATTCTGAACTTGCGTCTCCCTCAGAGAGGAGAATCATGGCGACTGCCTTACTTGGCTTCTTTCTCCCAGCATTCTGTCTGTCTATTCCGCCTACCTAATTTTCTGTCGTATTAAAGGCCAAGGCAGCTTCTTTATTAACCAATGAAATCAACACAAAACAGAAGACTCTCCCACGTCACGAAAAGATCACTTGAAGCTTGAGTTGTGTCCTTTCTTTGATGCGTAGAAAATTCTGTGCAATAACTGCATATTCTCCCTCTTACATTCTATTTATTTATATAAAAGCCTTGGAGACCCTGCTTATGCAGCCATGTAATCTTATCTTTAGAAACTCCTCTTCCAGGATTATTGATGGAATTTGTATAGCACAAGCTCTCGCTTGTAATTGTGTGTGTGTGTACGTGTGTGTCTGTGTTCATGTATGTTTGTGTGTGTCTCGAAAACAAAACAAAAATAATAACAAATAAAAAAAAACGATTCACCTCACTGACCAGGTTTTATATTCATACGAAAGTTCTTGGTAAACTTTCATCTCTCTATCTCATGTTCCTGTTATTTATTTTATTTTGTTTTTTCAAAACAGTTTTTCTCTGTGTGACAGCCCTGGCTGTCCTGCTGTAAATAGCCATCTCTGGCCTCAATCTTAGGAGGCCCCATCGCTGTACTGCTTGCACCTTGGTACCTCCTTCAGTAGGGTCAAGATAGCCCCGCATACCTTGACACCTCAAAATGAGAAGGGTCAAGATAGCCACCAAACCTTGACCCCTCCACAGAGGAAGGTCAAGGTAGCCGCCAAACCTTGACCCCTCCCCAGAGGAGGTCAGGACCCCTTAAGCAGTCTAATTAACTGCTCCCTGAAAAGTGTCTTCGTGGTCCTGTGATCACATTGGCGGCTTTCTGGCTCCCATCCGGGCCACCCGAGAGCACAGGAGTCCTATTAAACCTGGATATGTTTTAATTAGGCATTTTTGGATTTGGCATTTTTGTGTCGCCAGCGAGAAAATATTTCTAACACATGCAACTGGAATTGTAGGTCATACTGGCCTTGAATGCACATAAAAACGTCTGCCTCTGACTCTGCAGTGTTGGCTTTAAAGTTGTGAGTCACCGTGTCTCGCTTTCCAGTGTTCTGTTTAGAGATAAATAATTCTAGTGTTTTACCCAGAAGTCCCAGAAGTATGAGTTTGTACCTTGCATTTTTCTGTGCGTTTCTGTCGTAAAATTCACAGAATTGTTGCTCTTTCCTTCCTTACTGTCAAAGGGGTGAGCTCCTTTCTGTACTTTCTGTACCCCACCTTATCACTTCCTGTCTCGACCTCTCAAGCACTGGGATTAAAGTTGTGGATTAAACGCGAGGAATGCTGGGAGTAAAGGCATAGGCGGGGCCACAAGGAGGTATTAAATCCCAGAAGCTAGGCCTTTCCCGGAGACCAGAAATCTTGCTTAGTCGTCTTGAAGCTTGGCAAGGCTTTTTGTCATGATGGAAAATTGTAGCAATGTTTGGGAGACCACCGAGATGCGAGAAACCCGGAGAAGAACTGTCTGGCAGGCCAGACAAAAGGAGACTCTGATAGCAGCTTTCTCAAAAAACCCGTACCCAACTTTCAGGGAAAGAGAGGAACTTGCCAGGCAAATGGGGCTGCCTGAGTCCCGTGTCCGGGTGTGGTTTCAGAACCACCGAAATCGCACAGGGTTGGTGAGGTCTCTGCAGAGACCTGAAGAGCATGTTGTGAAGGCAGAAGCTAGAAGCACAGTCACAGGTCGCACAAGGCCCCGCACACAAATCAGCTCGTTCCAGTTGACGATCCTGCACCAAGCTTTCGAGAAGGACCCATTCCCGAAACTTCCTGCCAGGGAGGACCTTGCCAGAAGGACCGGTTTACCTGAAGACACTATCCACATATGGTTCCAGAACAGAAGAGCCCGCCACCATGTTGGTGGCAGGGGCAGAGTTCGAGGACAACACTCTCAGGCATCATCTGTGCTGAAGGGACGAATGTGTGACAGTGAGACTGGGCTTGCCCAGGACAGCATTATTCCCGAAGGGAGCCTGTTTACCCTGGCTGCTGCAGGAGGTGGGGACATCCACCAGTCTGTGACCCACACCACCTCAACAAGTTCCTCCAGAGTCTCATTGCCTGCAGCACCACAGACCTCTGAAGCAGACCACCCAGAGCTCCAGGAAGACGCATGGAACATGTGCCCTGAGGAATTTATCCACAGAGTGCTGACAGAAATCACAGATAACCAGCTGGCATTCGCCACTCTGGACCCTGATGACCAAGGGGAGGAGAGAGACGAAACACCTGAGTACCTTCTGGAGGAAGAGGAATATCAGAAACTGCTGGATCTGTTGAAGAATTCATAAACTCCTCTTGCCTGGAGGGCAAGACCTTTAGAGAAACCACCTACTGGGGACGATATGATCCCCGATTTGTGTATGATGGCCATTGAGAGAAATGTTCCGGCTGTAAAACATAGCTACCTTGACTCCCCAACTGCGCAAGTCTTCAGTAAGGCATGGAAGACTTCTAGGGTGCGTGTGTAACCTTTCAGAGAGCCCCAGGATTAGGAAATTCCCTGGAAGGTGTCTTCTTGAGACTAGATTGAGATTTCACCTGTGATAGCTCTGCTGCATGCCGGACTGAGTGAATTCCACAAGATCTCTCAGGGAAACATTTCAGTTCTAAATTGCCTAGGCCACTACAGGATGCTCAGGAGGAGAAAGTCACTCTCACATGGGAAGTAACCTCTTCTTTGCTTCTCAATACCTAGTGTTGACATCTGAAGTCACAAACAAGTCATTCCGTAGGAATAATCAACTCCATATCGCAAAACAACAATCATGGGATAGCTAAAACAACACTGTAAAATGAAGAAACTTCGGCAGACATCACCATCCTTGCCTTCAAGCTCTGCTACGGAGTTAAAGTAATAAAAAGAGTTTTGTACTGGCATTAAAAACAGAGAGTTTGGAGCCGGGCGGTGGTGGCACACGCCTTTAATCCCAGCACTTGGGAGGCAGAGGCGGGCTGATCTCTGTGAGTTTGAGACCCGCCTGGTCTACAAGAGCTAGTTTCAGGCCCAGCTCCAAAGACACAGAAAAACCCAACCTCGAACCCCCCCCCCAAAAAAAACCCGAAAAAAACAAAAAAAAACCCAAAACAAACAAACAAATAAACAAAAAAACCCAAAGAGGTTGACCAATGGAATCAAATAGAAACCCCAGATATTAATTTACACACCTATGAATAACTGCTTTATGACAAAATGCTAAAATTATACAATGGACAAAAGAAAAACAAATGGTGCTGCCATAACTGAATGTCAACATGTAGAATAATGAAAATAGATCTATATCTACCCCATGCACAAAAGTCAAGACCAAACAAATTAAAGAACTCAGTATAAATCTAGCCACACTGAAACTGTTAGAAGAGAAAGTGGGAAGTATCCTTCAATGCACTGGTAGAAGAGAGAACGTCCTAAATATAACCCCAGTAGCACAGATACTGAGAGCAACAATAAATACATTGAATCTCCAGAAACTGAGAAGCTTCTGTAAAGCAAAGGACACACTCAATAATACAAAAAATCAGCCTATTGAATGTAGTAATACAGGACAATAAAATTCCAGTGTCATTCAATGACAACATAAAGATTAATACATTTTTGTAATTTTGTGCCTTTTCTTTTGGTTGACTGTTTGAAGTTGTCATTTGTGTATGTGTGTGTGTGTGCATGTGTGCCTCTCTCTCTCTCTCTCTCTCTCTCTCTCTCTCTTTGTGTGTGTGTGTTTGTGTGTGTGTGTCTGTGACTATGCTTGGAAACAAATCTCAGAAGGAGCTTACTAGGTAGATCATCCTGTGCTGGAACACAAGGCTCCACCTGCCTTTGTGAATCATGATTAATGAAAGCTCAGAGACTGATATTGGGGTTCAACCCGAAGACCGGAATAATAAGCTGCGAGGCCCAGGCTCGTGCCATGACCGCAGTCTGAAAATGATGATTCTAACTCTAGGAATCTGAGAGTGAGATCTAGTGAAGTCTCTGAGCTTTAATTAATCTTGCATCTTTTTGCGCCGAAAGTGAGGGGCATGAGTTTATGAAAAATTCATTTCTCTGAGGCTTTTTCTCCACCAGCCCAGGTCAGAGCTGGGATTGGAATTCCAGCTCTAGGAACTGGGGCCACAAACCTGACCATGTGGGTTCAGGAAAGGCACTAGTGCTCCCTGGTTTGCTTCCTCCCCTGTGGTGACTATCCTTGCTGCCACACCACAGGGTACCCACACAGCTTTCCCAGGACTCCATCAGCCTTCCTGTGGCTCCAGCCATCCACTACTTGCCTCCAGCCTCATGTCTCACACATGTTTACCTCAGCTTCCCCATCCCTGCAACTCATGTACAACTGCATCACAGTTGCTATGACCAGCATCTCTTCAACAAAAGTCCGCTTAGCTTGGTTGGTTTGAGTTCTGCTTAGAAAATGTGCAGGTTTTTATTTGGACCACATCATTATTGCAACTTAAAAGTCTCACCTAAACTAGAACATTAACAGAAGTAAGTCATCTGCTAACTATTTTTTTTTTGCAATTTGTAAATCACGTCTGAGATACTCACAGATGATATCCCCATGCAAGAATTCAATAACCTTTTCATTTTTAATGTAGATGGGGACATGTGTAACCTGCCTGGGATTTGTACATTCTTAGCCATAGCTGTTATCAGCTTGATAATTCCTATTGTATCTTGGTGAGGAACAATTCTATATTCTGTCAATTAGGTTTTAAATAAATGCTGGTTGGCCGGTAGCCAGGCAGGAAGTATTGGCAGGAAAACCAGACAGGAAGTAGAAGTGGTGCAATGAACACAGGAGTATTCTGGGAAGAAGGAAGCTCTTTCCCCTGTCCTGTCCAGACCATGGGAGAAGCAAGATGTGACCTGCCCCGCTGAAAAGGGTACTGATACATGTGGCTAACATAGATAAAAATAATGTGTTAATATATGTTCTAAGAAGTAATACGAAGACTGAGCTAATGGGTCAATTGGTTTACAGCTTATAGAGACCCCTGGATGGTTTTCTTTGGGTCTTGCTGGCTGTGGGAACTTGGCAGGACACAAAGTCCCACAAGCAGGCCCTCATGTTACAGAATGGTGCCACCATGCGGACAACTGCATCCACATAAAACCTCAGAGAGCTTGGTAAGTAATTCTGGGCAGAAAAGAATAGATTAAGCATGGCTTCTTGGTAGCAGCAGTTTCTCGGATCTGCTCTGCTTGCTACAGGCAAGCAAGTGCTGTAATTTAAGAGAGGCTTCCTGACTCAGCTTTAGCTGCAAAACCCTCAGGTCTTTAAGAGGTCTTGCCAAGAAACACTGAAAAGTTGTCGATAAAAGCTGATGGCATGCCTTGTGGTTTTCAGCGATAGCAGGAACAAAGCTGCTCCGTTTTTAAGTGCTGGCTTTCTAGGCCGTCCGGCCAGGGCAAATGACTTTTTCAGGCAGGCGGTCCTACTATGGAGCATTGATTATGGTTTCTGAGTGCACTTCTCCAGTGCTTGCTGGCAGGGTCATTGAAACACTGTAGAGTGGGGGCAGTGAATGTGGCTGTGGCTGGTACCTCCACCAAGAGCCTGGAATTTCAGAAACCTAAGGAATGGGCTGGATCCAAGCATCAAGGCCACAACTTTAATCCTAGCCATAGTGCTTAGCAAATTCAAGACTCGTGTGGTCAGAAAAAGAGAGAGATATATACAGTAAAGAGAAGTTCAAAGATGAAGTAAACCTCTAAATGTTGTAAAAATATATATGTTTTAGAATATATGTGTGTTAAAAATATGTGCAGGCTAAAGGTTGAAGTCCTTAAAATAAAAAAGATAGAAAGAGAGAGGAGTTGGGTGTGGTGGTACACAGCTTTAATCCCAATGCTTGGGAGGCAGAGGTAGACAGATCTCTGTGAGTTCAAGGTGTGGTAGCACACACCTTTAATCCCAGCACTTGAGGCAGAGGCAGGTGGATCTCTGTGAGTTCAAAGACAGCCTGGTCTCCAGAGTGAGGTCCACGACAGAGATACACAGAAACCCTGTCTCAAAAAGCCAAAAATTAAAAAGAACAGAAATAGACGTTGGTGTAGGAGGGTCTTCTGTTTATGTGTTACTTTCATTTGTTAAATAAAGAAGCTGCCTTGGCCTTTTGATAGGCCAGCCCTTAGGTGGGTGGAGTAGACAGAACAGAATGCTGGGAGAAAGAAAGCAGAGTCAGGAAGACGCCATGGGTCTTCTTTCTGAGAAGGACGCTGGTTAGACTCATGCCAGTAAGCCATGCTCAAGTGGTGATACGGATTATTAGAAATGGATTGAATAATTCAATATGTGAGAGTTAGCCAATAAGAAGCTAGAACTTGTTATTTTCTTAGTCATTCTGAATGGGAAAGAAATCGGAAAGTATTGCTAATTTCATTTAATAATTGTTACACATGTTGAAGATTAAAAAAATATTTCTCAGACTTATTTATATCATCTCCCGAGATTTCTGTTTAGGATTACAACCCAGTTTTAATGACAGTGGGCATTTTTATTTCTGTTTGTTTGTTTGTTTGTTTATCGGTTTGGATGTATAGCTTTTTAGTTCTTGGTATGTTCCAGAATCTCTTTTACATGTTAAGCTGGTAATGTTATTTTACTAATGTTAAACTTTGTCTTTTTTCAGACGTTATTAGACTCTTATGTGTGAATGACATGTAGTTTTATAATGTCACATTTATCACTACTTCATCGTAAATGCTATGGATCTTCTCCTTTCCCAACTGTAAACTGTGTGTTTGTCCTGTCTTTATAAGAGAATATTGTAAAAACCAACCTTAATTTCTTTGTATTTTCCTCACAATTAATTTATCTTTTGTAACCTAAGCTAATGCATAGCTGATTTTAATTACCTTCTTCCAGAATAAATCCTAATATAGAAATATACAATGTCGTGCAATGACATTTGTAGTACTGTCTGTTATTGATATCGTGTTTGCTCACTTTGAATTAAGGACTAAGCTTTGTGAAATTATTTTAAAATTTCTTAACAGTATTGCTCAACTTTTTTTTTTTTTCCCGGATGCTCCTTGAGCTGTTCAGTAAGAGAAACAGAATAAAGATCTTGTTAGGGACAGGCAGACACACGGACACAAAGATAATTCAATAATACAGTCTTCAGGAAGGCATAGATTCAGATTCATACAAAAGACAGATGGAATAAAATGAATGACACCAGGTGAGTGAATTAGACTATTTAGACTTTATTTTTGCAGACCTGGAGGTCAAACCCAGGGCCTGGCACAGGGTAGAAATGCACTCTACTGCTGAGCTGTGCCCTCAGGGCCAGCCTCTTTCATCTGAACAGCTGTTTAGCCTCTGTAAGCCACCATTGCTTTACCTGCAAACACAACCATGTTTACCTTGCATTTCTCTATGAGGACTAGGTATTATACATTGACCACAGATGGAAAGGCCCTGGCATGGACAGGTGTTTTCAGGGTAGATGGTGGTGGTGAGAGCTGTCACTGTTATCTTAACTCCAGAAACACAGAAGTTATAATTCTAAAAGTCTTGCAGTCCGGTAAATATATGGATTTTTTATTATGTTTATTCTTTCTTCCTTTGTTTCTTTCTTTTTTTCTATCTATCTTTCTTTCTTTCTTTCTTTCTTTCTTTCTTTCTTTTTGTTACAAGGCCTGACTTTTAGCTCTACCTGGCCTGGGACTTGATTTGTGTAGACAAGGATGTCCTTCAACTCAGAGAATTCCTTCTGTCCATGTCTCCAAAGTGTTGGAATCAGAGGTGTGTGTATTGCCGTTCCCAGTTTATGGATGCTTTTACTAGGGTATAAAAAACGAGACCTTCCACACATTTAGTAACTTAAAAAACATTGATGGATTAGGTTCAGTCCCAGCTCCAGCATTAAAAGAGAAAGCACAGTTTAAATACATCTCAGAAGGAAGTCAAAAATAGAACCAAAAGTATTGATTCTGAAGTGATTTTCTAGCGTAAACTTAGTGTTGATAAGATTGTTACTTATCTCTGACATTGTTGCTTCATTCTTTCCATCTCCAAACTTAGAGTCATAACCTGCTCAGTCCATACATGTCATGACCAATGTCTAAAGCCCTCTTGGGAATTCCTCTTTTTTTGTTTTGACAATCATAATATTTATTTACTCATAAGTGGCTTTTGGACATAAAGCAAACTAAACCAACCTACAGGCCACAACCCCAGATAAACTAGACCACAAAGAGGACGCTAAGAGAGACATACATGGATATACATAGGAAGGAGAAAAAGACAAGATCTCCAGAGTAAATTGAGAGTGTTTGAGGTCATGGGAAATGATGGAAGTGGAGAGAGGAGGAAGAAATGGGAGTGGAGAAAAATGTATAGCTCAATAAAAAACTTTAAAAAAACCTAAAAATTAAATCCATCTGAATTAAATTTCTTAGACATCACTGGGAAAATAAATTGAGATGTTTTCAGTCCATGAACTTCCTCAGCTTCCATAGCAATCTCTCAGACGTGGGTCTGCAGGGTTTGCTGCCAAATCTTCTATCTATCTATCTATCTATCTATCTATCTATCTATCTATCTATCTGTTTATTTAACCATTCAATTATTTACAATTCCTTCCCTTCTCCCAATCCCCTCCCACTCCCCTATACCCCCTCTTTTCTCTCCAGCCCTGCTTAAAGAGGGCCTGGAATCCTGCCCTGTGGGATGTCCAAGGCCCTCCCCCCTGCATCCTGGCCTAGGGAGCTGGGCATCCATATAGACTAGGGTCCCAAAATGCCATAACATCCTGTCAAAACAAGTCCCAGTACCTTTATCAATGGCTTCTCAGTCCGCCCCCATTGTCAGCCACAATCAGAGAGTTTAGTTTGATCACATGCTCATTCAGACCCAGTCCAGCTGGTTTTGGTGAGCTCCCCTTAGAGCAGGCACACTGCCTCAGTTGGTGGATCAACCCCTCGCGGTCCTTACATCCTTTCTCATCTTCTCCCTCCTTTCAATTGGAACATGGGAGCTCAGTCCTTGCTCTGATGAGGGTCTCTGGCTCTATCTCCATCCATCGTTGGACGAAGATTTTATGGTGATATTTGAGATAATCATCAACGTGATAGTGGGACAAGGACAGTTCAGGCACACTCTCCTATGCTGTCCAAGCATCTATCTGGGGACATCCCCGTGGACAGCTGGAATCCCCTCTAGAGCCAAGTCTCTTGCCAATCCTAAAATGGATCCCTTAATGTAGGTATCCCTTGAGACTTGGACTCACTTCTTTTTTTTCTCAGTTGGTAATTTTTTTTAATCTGAGACATCTGTCAAAGAAGCCTCTAAGGTCTTGCACATGCCAGGAAAACCCTTCACTATGCATCCATATCCCCTGCCAAGCTTTGTTAGCATTTGATTACAAGTAGGAGAGCAGCGAATGGCTGCTTAATTTAATGAACATGAGTGTATCCATGGGTTGAACGCACTAGATATTGGGAATCTTTTGCATTGAAACAACTATCCTAGTAGTAAGACACACATGCCTGTCTTAAAGTTTGAGTTAACTGAAAGGTCATTTGTGTTTCAAAAATGTACAAGTAGGAGAAGAGTGGTTTATCTACTAAAAGCCTGGTCTATGACTGGATTGAAAATGTTGTGAAGAACGGTGGGCAGCGTTCCCACCTGGATCCCGGCTAGCTTACCCCTGAAATAATCATACGGAATCTGTATTCTTTTAAACACTGCTTGGCCCATTAGTTCTAGCTTCTTATTGGCTAATTCTCACATCTTGATTAACCCATTTCTAATAATCTGTGTAGCACCACGAGCTGGTGGCTTACCAGGGAGATTCTGAACTTGTGTCTTCCTCAGAGAGGAGAATCATGGCGACTGCCTTACTTGGCTTCTTTCTCCCAGCATTCTGTCTGTCTACTCCGCCTACCTAATTTTCTGTCGTATTAAAGGCCAAGGCAGCTTCTTTATTAACCAATGAAATCAACACAAAACAGAAGACTCTCCCACGTCACGAAAAGATCACTTGAAGCTTGAGTTGTGTCCTTTCTTTGATGTTTAGAAAATTCTGTGCAATAACTGCATATTCTCCCTCTTACATTCTATTTATTTATATAAAAGCCTTGGAGACCCTGCTTATGCAGCCACGTAATCTTATCTTTAGAGACTCCTCTTCCAGGATTATAGTTGGAATTTGTATAGCACAAGCTCTCGCTTGTACTTGTGTGTGTGTGTACGTGTGAGTCTGTGTTTGCATGTATTTGTGTGTGTCTCGAAAACAAAACAAAAAAAAATAACAAATAAAAAAACAAACGATTCACCTCACTGACCAGGTTTTATATTCATACCAAAGTTCTTGGTAAACCTTCATCTCTCTATCTCATGTTCCTGTTATTTATTTTATTTTGTTTTTTCAAAACAGTTTTTCTCTGTGTGACAGCCCTGGCTATCCTGCTGTAAATAGCCATCCCTGGCCTCAATCTTAAGAGGCCCCGTCGCTGTGCTCCTTGCAGCTTGGTACCTCCCCCAGTAGGGTCAAGATAGCCCCGCATACCTTGACACCTCCCAATGAGGAGGGTCAAGATAGCTGCCAAACCTTGACCCCTCCCCAGAGGAGGTCGGTACCCCTTAAGAAGTCTAATTAACTGCTCCCTGAAAAGTGTCTTCGTGGTCCTGTGATCTCACGTTGGCGGCTTTCTGGCTCCCATCCGGGCCACCCGAGAGCACAGGAGTCCTATTAAACCTGGATATGTTTTAATTAGGCATTCTTTGATTTGGCATTTTTGTGTCGACAGCGAGAAAATATTTCTAACACATGCAACTGGAATTGTAGGTCATACTGGCCTTGAATGCACATAAAAACGTCTGCCTCTGACTCTGCAGTGTTGGCTTTAAAGTTGTGAGTCACCGTGCCTTGCTTTCCAGTGTTCTGTTTAGAGATAAATAATTCTAGTGTTTTACCCAGAAGTCCCAGAAGTATGAGCTTGTACCTTGCATTTTTCTGTGCGTTTCTGTCGTAAAATTCACAGAATTGTTGCTCTTTCCTTCCTTACTGTCAAAGGGGTGAGCTCCTTTCTGTACTTTCTGTACCCCACCTTATCACTTCCTGTCTCGACCTCTCAAGCACTGGGATTAAAGTTGTGGATTAAACGCGAGGAATGCTGGGAGTAAAGGCATGGGCGGGGCCACAAGGAGGTATTAAATCCCAGAAGCTAGGCCTTTCCCGGAGACCAGAAATCTTGCTTAGTCGTCTTGAAGCTTGGCAAGGCTTTTTGTCAGGATGGAAAATTGTAGCAATGTTTGGGAGACCACCGAGATGCGAGAAACCCGGAGAAGAACTGTCTGGCAGGCCAGACAAAAGGAGACTCTGATAGCAGCTTTCTCAAAAAACCCGTACCCAACTTTCAGGGAAAGAGAGGAACTTGCCAGGCAAATGGGGCTGCCTGAGTCCCGTGTCCGGGTGTGGTTTCAGAACCACCGAAATCGCACAGGGTTGGTGAGGTCTCTGCAGAGACCTGCAGAGCATGTTGTGAAGGCAGAAGCTAGAAGCACAGTCACAGGTCGCACAAGGCCCCGCACACAAATCAGCTCGTTCCAGTTGACGATCCTGCACCAAGCTTTCGAGAAGGACCCATTCCCGAAACTTCCTGCCAGGGAGGACCTTGCCAGAAGGACCGGTTTACCTGAAGACACTATCCACATATGGTTCCAGAACAGAAGAGCCCGCCACCATGTTGGTGGCAGGGGCAGAGTTCGAGGACAACACTCTCAGGCATCATCTGTGCTGAAGGGACGAATGTGTGACAGTGAGACTGGGCTTGCCCAGGACAGCATTATTCCCGAAGGGAGCCTGTTTACCCTGGCTGCTGCAGGAGGTGGGGACATCCACCAGTCTGTGACCCACACCACCTCAACAAGTTCCTCCAGAGTCTCATTGTCTGCAGCACCACAGACCTCTGAAGCAGACCACCCAGAGCTCCAGGAAGACGCATGGAACATGTGCCCTGAGGAATTTATCCACAGAGTGCTGACAGAAATCACAGATAACCAGCTGGCATTCGCCACTCTGGACCCTGATGACCAAGGGGAGGAGAGAGACGAAACACCTGAGTACCTTCTGGAGGAAGAGGAATATCAGAAACTGCTGGATCTGTTGAAGAATTCATAAACTCATCTTGCCTGGAGGCCAAGACCTTTAGAGAAACCACCTACTGGGGACGATATGATCCCCGATTTGTGTATGATGGCCATTGAGAGAAATGTTCCGGCTATAAAACATAGCTACCTTGACTCCCCAACTGCGCAAGTCTTCAGTAAGGCATGGAAGACTTCTAGGGTGCGTGTGTAACCTTCCAGAGAGCCCCAGGATTAGGAAATTCCCTGGAAGGTGTCTTCTTGAGACTAGATTGAGATTTCACCTGTGATAGCTCTGCTGCATGCCGGACTGAGTGAATTCCACAAGATCTCTCAGGGAAACATTTCAGTTCTAAATTGCCTAGGCCACTACAGGATGCTCAGGAGGAGAAAGTAACTCTCACATGGGAAGTAACCTCTTCTTTGCTTCTCAATACCTAGTGTTGACATCTGAAGTCACAAACAAGTCATTCCGTAGGAATAATCAACTCCATATCGCAAAACAACAATCATGGGATAGCTAAAACAACACTGTAAAATGAAGAAACTTCGGCAGACATCACCATCCTTGCCTTCAAGTTCTGCTATGGAGTTAAAGTAATAAAAAGAGTTTTGTACTGGCATTAAAAACAGAGAGTTTGGAGCCGGGCGGTGGTGGCACACGCCTTTAATCCCAGCACTTGGGAGGCAGAGGCGGGCTGATCTCTGTGAGTTTGAGACCCGCCTGGTCTACAAGAGCTAGTTTCAGGCCCAGCTCCAAAGACACAGAAAAACCCAACCTCGAACCCCCCCCCAAAAAAACCCGAAAAAAAAAAAACCCAAAACAAACAAACAAATAAACAAAAAAACCCAAAGAGGTTGACCAATGGAATCAAATAGAAACCCCAGATATTAATTTACACACCTATGAATAACTGCTTTATGACAAAATGCTAAAATTATACAATGGACAAAAGAAAAACAAATGGTGCTGCCATAACTGAATGTCAACATGTAGAATAATGAAAATAGATCTATATCTACCCCATGCACAAAAGTCAAGACCAAACAAATTAAAGAACTCAGTATAAATCTAGCCACACTGAAACTGTTAGAAGAGAAAGTGGGAAGTATCCTTCAATGCACTGGTAGAAGAGAGAACGTCCTAAATATAACCCCAGTAGCACAGATACTGAGAGCAACAATAAATACATGGAATCTCCAGAAACTGAGAAGCTTCTGTAAAGCAAAGGACACACTCAATAATACAAAAAATCAGCCTATTGAATGTAGTAATACAGGACAATAAAATTCCAGTGTCATTCAATGACAACATAAAGATTAATACATTTTTGTAATTTTGTGCCTTTTCTTTTGGTTGACTGTTTGAAGTTGTCATTTGTGTATGTGTGTGTGTGTGCATGTGTGCCTCTCTCTCTCTCTCTCTCTCTCTCTCTCTCTCTCTCTCTCTCTCTTTGTGTGTGTGTGTGTGTGTGTGTGTGTGTGTGTGTCTGTGACTATGCTTGGAAACAAATCTCAGAAGGAGCTTACTAGGTAGATCATCCTGTGCTGGAACACAAGGCTCCACCTGCCTTTGTGAATCATGATTAATGAAAGCTCAGAGACTGATATTGGGGTTCAACCCGAAGACAGGAATAATAAGCTGCGAGGCCCAGGCTCGTGCCATGACCGCAGTCTGAAAATGATGATTCTAACTCTAGGAATCTGAGAGTGAGATCTAGTGAAGTCTCTGAGCTTTAATTAATCTTGCATCTTTTTGCGCCGAAAGTGAGGGGCATGAGTTTATGAAAAATTCATTTCTCTGAGGCTTTTTCTCCACCAGCCCAGGTCAGAGCTGGGATTGGAATTCCAGCTCTAGGAACTGGGGCCACAAACCTGACCATGTGGGTTCAGGAAAGGCACTAGTGCTCCCTGGTTTGCTTCCTCTCCTGTGGTGACTATCCTTGCTGCCACACCACAGGGTACCCACACATCTTTCCCAGGACTCCATCAGCCTTCCTGTGGCTCCAGCCATCCACTACTTGCCTCCAGCCTCATGTCTCACACATGTTTACCTCAGCTTCCCCATCCCTGCAACTCATGTACAACTGCATCACAGTTGCTATGACCAGCATCTCTTCAACAAAAGTCCGCTTAGCTTGGTTGGTTTGAGTTCTGCTTAGAAAATGTGCAGGTTTTTATTTGGACCACATCATTATTGCAACTTAAAAGTCTCACCTAAACTAGAACATTAACAGAAGTAAGTCATCTGCTAACTATTTTTTTTTTGCAATTTGTAAATCACGTCTGAGATACTCACAGATGATATCCCCATGCAAGAATTCAATAACCTTTTCATTTTTAATGTAGATGGGGACATGTGTAACCTGCCTGGGATTTGTACATTCTTAGCCATAGCTGTTATCAGCTTGATAATTCCTATTGTATCTTGGTGAGGAACAATTCTATATTCTGTCAATTAGGTTTTAAATAAATGCTGGTTGGCCGGTAGCCAGGCAGGAAGTATTGGCAGGAAAACCAGACAGGAAGTAGAGGTGGTGCAATGAACACAGGAGTATTCTGGGAAGAAGGAAGCTCTTTCCCCTGTCCTGTCCAGACCATGGGAGAAGCAAGATGTGACCTGCCCCGCTGAAAAGGGTACTGAGACATGTGGCTAACATAGATAAAAATAATGTGTTAATATATGTTCTAAGAAGTAATACGAAGACTGAGCTAATGGGTCAATTGGTTTACAGCTTATAGAGACCCCTGGATGGTTTTCTTTGGGTCTTGCTGGCTGTGGGAACTTGGCAGGACACAAAGTCCCACAAGCAGGCCCTCATGTTACAGAATGGTGCCACCATGCGGACAACTGCATCCACATAAAACCTCAGAGAGCTTGGTAAGTAATTCTGGGCAGAAAAGAATAGATTAAGCATGGCTTCTTGGTAGCAGCAGTTTCTCGGATCTGCTCTGCTTGCTACAGGCAAGCAAGTGCTGTAATTTAAGAGAGGCTTCCTGACTCAGCTTTAGCTGCAAAACCCTCAGGTCTTTAAGAGGTCTTGCCAAGAAACACTGAAAAGTTGTCGATAAAAGCTGATGGCATGCCTTGTGGTTTTCAGCGATAGCAGGAACAAAGCTGCTCCGTTTTTAAGTGCTGGCTTTCTAGGCCGTCCGGCCAGGGCAAATGACTTTTTCAGGCAGGCGGTCCTACTATGGAGCATTGATTATGGTTTCTGAGTGCACTTCTCCAGTGCTTGCTGGCAGGGTCATTGAAACACTGTAGAGTGGGGGCAGTGAATGTGGCTGTGGCTGGTACCTCCACCAAGAGCCTGGAATTTCAGAAACCTAAGGAATGGGCTGGATCCAAGCATCAAGGCCACAACTTTAATCCTAGCCATAGTGCTTAGCAAATTCAAGACTCGTGTGGTCAGAAAAAGAGAGAGATATATACAGTAAAGAGAAGTTCAAAGATGAAGTAAACCTCTAAATGTTGTAAAAATATATATGTTTTAGAATATATGTGTGTTAAAAATATGTGCAGGCTAAAGGTTGAAGTCCTTAAAATAAAAAAGATAGAAAGAGAGAGGAGTTGGGTGTGGTGGTACACAGCTTTAATCCCAATGCTTGGGAGGCAGAGGTAGACAGATCTCTGTGAGTTCAAGGTGTGGTAGCACACACCTTTAATCCCAGCACTTGAGGCAGAGGCAGGTGGATCTCTGTGAGTTCAAAGACAGCCTGGTCTCCAGAGTGAGGTCCACGACAGAGATACACAGAAACCCTGTCTCAAAAAGCCAAAAATTAAAAAGAACAGAAATAGACGTTGGTGTAGGAGGGTCTTCTGTTTATGTGTTACTTTCATTTGTTAAATAAAGAAGCTGCCTTGGCCTTTTGATAGGCCAGCCCTTAGGTGGGTGGAGTAGACAGAACAGAATGCTGGGAGAAAGAAAGCAGAGTCAGGAAGACGCCATGGGTCTTCTTTCTGAGAAGGACGCTGGTTAGACTCATGCCAGTAAGCCATGCTCAAGTGGTGATACGGATTATTAGAAATGGATTGAATAATTCAATATGTGAGAGTTAGCCAATAAGAAGCTAGAACTTGTTATTTTCTTAGTCATTCTGAATGGGAAAGAAATCGGAAAGTATTGCTAATTTCATTTAATAATTGTTACACATGTTGAAGATTAAAAAAATATTTCTCAGACTTATTTATATCATCTCCCGAGATTTCTGTTTAGGATTACAACCCAGTTTTAATGACAGTGGGCATTTTTATTTCTGTTTGTTTGTTTGTTTGTTTATCGGTTTGGATGTATAGCTTTTTAGTTCTTGGTATGTTCCAGAATCTCTTTTACATGTTAAGCTGGTAATGTTATTTTACTAATGTTAAACTTTGTCTTTTTTCAGACGTTATTAGACTCTTATGTGTGAATGACATGTAGTTTTATAATGTCACATTTATCACTACTTCATCGTAAATGCTATGGATCTTCTCCTTTCCCAACTGTAAACTGTGTGTTTGTCCTGTCTTTATAAGAGAATATTGTAAAAACCAACCTTAATTTCTTTGTATTTTCCTCACAATTAATTTATCTTTTGTAACCTAAGCTAATGCATAGCTGATTTTAATTACCTTCTTCCAGAATAAATCCTAATATAGAAATATACAATGTCGTGCAATGACATTTGTAGTACTGTCTGTTATTGATATCGTGTTTGCTCACTTTGAATTAAGGACTAAGCTTTGTGAAATTATTTTAAAATTTCTTAACAGTATTGCTCAACTTTTTTTTTTCCCGGATGCTCCTTGAGCTGTTCAGTAAGAGAAACAGAATAAAGATCTTGTTAGGGACAGGCAGACACACGGACACAAAGATAATTCAATAATACAGTCTTCAGGAAGGCATAGATTCAGATTCATACAAAAGACAGATGGAATAAAATGAATGACACCAGGTGAGTGAATTAGACTATTTAGACTTTATTTTTGCAGACCTGGAGGTCAAACCCAGGGCCTGGCACAGGGTAGAAATGCACTCTACTGCTGAGCTGTGCCCTCAGGGCCAGCCTCTTTCATCTGAACAGCTGTTTAGCCTCTGTAAGCCACCATTGCTTTACCTGCAAACACAACCATGTTTACCTTGCATTTCTCTATGAGGACTAGGTATTATACATTGACCACAGATGGAAAGGCCCTGGCATGGACAGGTGTTTTCAGGGTAGATGGTGGTGGTGAGAGCTGTCACTGTTATCTTAACTCCAGAAACACAGAAGTTATAATTCTAAAAGTCTTGCAGTCCGGTAAATATATGGATTTTTTATTATGTTTATTCTTTCTTCCTTTGTTTCTTTCTTTTTTTCTATCTATCTATCTTTCTTTCTTTCTTTCTTTCTTTCTTTCTTTCTTTCTTTCTTTTTGTTACAAGGCCTGACTTTTAGCTCTACCTGGCCTGGGACTTGATTTGTGTAGACAAGGATGTCCTTCAACTCAGAGAATTCCTTCTGTCCATGTCTCCAAAGTGTTGGAATCAGAGGTGTGTGTATTGCCGTTCCCAGTTTATGGATGCTTTTACTAGGGTATAAAAAACGAGACCTTCCACACATTTAGTAACTTAAAAAACATTGATGGATTAGGTTCAGTCCCAGCTCCAGCATTAAAAGAGAAAGCACAGTTTAAATACATCTCAGAAGGAAGTCAAAAATAGAACCAAAAGTATTGATTCTGAAGTGATTTTCTAGCGTAAACTTAGTGTTGATAAGATTGTTACTTATCTCTGACATTGTTGCTTCATTCTTTCCATCTCCAAACTTAGAGTCATAACCTGCTCAGTCCATACATGTCATGACCAATGTCTAAAGCCCTCTTGGGAATTCCTCTTTTTTTGTTTTGACAATCATAATATTTATTTACTCATAAGTGGCTTTTGGACATAAAGCAAACTAAACCAACCTACAGGCCACAACCCCAGATAAACTAGACCACAAAGAGGACGCTAAGAGAGACATACATGGATATACATAGGAAGGAGAAAAAGACAAGATCTCCAGAGTAAATTGAGAGTGTTTGAGGTCATGGGAAATGATGGAAGTGGAGAGAGGAGGAAGAAATGGGAGTGGAGAAAAATGTATAGCTCAATAAAAAACTTTAAAAAAACCTAAAAATTAAATCCATCTGAATTAAATTTCTTAGACATCACTGGGAAAATAAATTGAGATGTTTTCAGTCCATGAACTTCCTCAGCTTCCATAGCAATCTCTCAGACGTGGGTCTGCAGGGTTTGCTGCCAAATCTTCTATCTATCTATCTATCTATCTATCTATCTATCTATCTATCTATCTATCTGTTTATTTAACCATTCAATTATTTACAATTCCTTCCCTTCTCCCAATCCCCTCCCACTCCCCTATACCCCCTCTTTTCTCTCCAGCCCTGCTTAAAGAGGGCCTGGAATCCTGCCCTGTGGGATGTCCAAGGCCCTCCCCCCTGCATCCTGGCCTAGGGAGCTGGGCATCCATATAGACTAGGGTCCCAAAATGCCATAACATCCTGTCAAAACAAGTCCCAGTACCTTTATCAATGGCTTCTCAGTCCGCCCCCATTGTCAGCCACAATCAGAGAGTTTAGTTTGATCACATGCTCATTCAGACCCAGTCCAGCTGGTTTTGGTGAGCTCCCCTTAGAGCAGGCACACTGCCTCAGTTGGTGGATCAACCCCTCGCGGTCCTTACATCCTTTCTCATCTTCTCCCTCCTTTCAATTGGAACATGGGAGCTCAGTCCTTGCTCTGATGAGGGTCTCTGGCTCTATCTCCATCCATCATTGGACGAAGATTTTATGGTGATATTTGAGATAATCATCAACGTGATAGTGGGACAAGGACAGTTCAGGCACACTCTCCTATGCTGTCCAAGCATCTATCTGGGGACATCCCCGTGGACAGCTGGAATCCCCTCTAGAGCCAAGTCTCTTGCCAATCCTAAAATGGATCCCTTAATGTAGGTATCCCTTGAGACTTGGACTCACTTCTTTTTTTTCTCAGTTGGTAATTTTTTTTAATCTGAGACATCTGTCAAAGAAGCCTCTAAGGTCTTGCACATGCCAGGAAAACCCTTCACTATGCATCCATATCCCCTGCCAAGCTTTGTTAGCATTTGATTACAAGTAGGAGAGCAGCGAATGGCTGCTTAATTTAATGAACATGAGTGTATCCATGGGTTGAACGCACTAGATATTGGGAATCTTTTGCATTGAAACAACTATCCTAGTAGTAAGACACACATGCCTGTCTTAAAGTTTGAGTTAACTGAAAGGTCATTTGTGTTTCAAAAATGTACAAGTAGGAGAAGAGTGGTTTATCTACTAAAAGCCTGGTCTATGACTGGATTGAAAATGTTGTGAAGAACGGTGGGCAGCGTTCCCACCTGGATCCCGGCTAGCTTACCCCTGAAATAATCATACGGAATCTGTATTCTTTTAAACACTGCTTGGCCCATTAGTTCTAGCTTCTTATTGGCTAATTCTCACATCTTGATTAACCCATTTCTAATAATCTGTGTAGCACCACGAGCTGGTGGCTTACCAGGGAGATTCTGAACTTGTGTCTTCCTCAGAGAGGAGAATCATGGCGACTGCCTTACTTGGCTTCTTTCTCCCAGCATTCTGTCTGTCTACTCCGCCTACCTAATTTTCTGTCGTATTAAAGGCCAAGGCAGCTTCTTTATTAACCAATGAAATCAACACAAAACAGAAGACTCTCCCACGTCACGAAAAGATCACTTGAAGCTTGAGTTGTGTCCTTTCTTTGATGTTTAGAAAATTCTGTGCAATAACTGCATATTCTCCCTCTTACATTCTATTTATTTATATAAAAGCCTTGGAGACCCTGCTTATGCAGCCACGTAATCTTATCTTTAGAGACTCCTCTTCCAGGATTATAGTTGGAATTTGTATAGCACAAGCTCTCGCTTGTACTTGTGTGTGTGTGTACGTGTGAGTCTGTGTTTGCATGTATTTGTGTGTGTCTCGAAAACAAAACAAAAAAAAATAACAAATAAAAAAACAAACGATTCACCTCACTGACCAGGTTTTATATTCATACCAAAGTTCTTGGTAAACCTTCATCTCTCTATCTCATGTTCCTGTTATTTATTTTATTTTGTTTTTTCAAAACAGTTTTTCTCTGTGTGACAGCCCTGGCTATCCTGCTGTAAATAGCCATCCCTGGCCTCAATCTTAAGAGGCCCCGTCGCTGTGCTCCTTGCAGCTTGGTACCTCCCCCAGTAGGGTCAAGATAGCCCCGCATACCTTGACACCTCCCAATGAGGAGGGTCAAGATAGCTGCCAAACCTTGACCCCTCCCCAGAGGAGGTCGGTACCCCTTAAGAAGTCTAATTAACTGCTCCCTGAAAAGTGTCTTCGTGGTCCTGTGATCTCACGTTGGCGGCTTTCTGGCTCCCATCCGGGCCACCCGAGAGCACAGGAGTCCTATTAAACCTGGATATGTTTTAATTAGGCATTCTTTGATTTGGCATTTTTGTGTCGACAGCGAGAAAATATTTCTAACACATGCAACTGGAATTGTAGGTCATACTGGCCTTGAATGCACATAAAAACGTCTGCCTCTGACTCTGCAGTGTTGGCTTTAAAGTTGTGAGTCACCGTGCCTTGCTTTCCAGTGTTCTGTTTAGAGATAAATAATTCTAGTGTTTTACCCAGAAGTCCCAGAAGTATGAGCTTGTACCTTGCATTTTTCTGTGCGTTTCTGTCGTAAAATTCACAGAATTGTTGCTCTTTCCTTCCTTACTGTCAAAGGGGTGAGCTCCTTTCTGTACTTTCTGTACCCCACCTTATCACTTCCTGTCTCGACCTCTCAAGCACTGGGATTAAAGTTGTGGATTAAACGCGAGGAATGCTGGGAGTAAAGGCATGGGCGGGGCCACAAGGAGGTATTAAATCCCAGAAGCTAGGCCTTTCCCGGAGACCAGAAATCTTGCTTAGTCGTCTTGAAGCTTGGCAAGGCTTTTTGTCATGATGGAAAATTGTAGCAATGTTTGGGAGACCACCGAGATGCGAGAAACCCGGAGAAGAACTGTCTGGCAGGCCAGACAAAAGGAGACTCTGATAGCAGCTTTCTCAAAAAACCCGTACCCAACTTTCAGGGAAAGAGAGGAACTTGCCAGGCAAATGGGGCTGCCTGAGTCCCGTGTCCGGGTGTGGTTTCAGAACCACCGAAATCGCACAGGGTTGGTGAGGTCTCTGCAGAGACCTGCAGAGCATGTTGTGAAGGCAGAAGCTAGAAGCACAGTCACAGGTCGCACAAGGCCCCGCACACAAATCAGCTCGTTCCAGTTGACGATCCTGCACCAAGCTTTCGAGAAGGACCCATTCCCGAAACTTCCTGCCAGGGAGGACCTTGCCAGAAGGACCGGTTTACCTGAAGACACTATCCACATATGGTTCCAGAACAGAAGAGCCCGCCACCATGTTGGTGGCAGGGGCAGAGTTCGAGGACAACACTCTCAGGCATCATCTGTGCTGAAGGGACGAATGTGTGACAGTGAGACTGGGCTTGCCCAGGACAGCATTATTCCCGAAGGGAGCCTGTTTACCCTGGCTGCTGCAGGAGGTGGGGACATCCACCAGTCTGTGACCCACACCACCTCAACAAGTTCCTCCAGAGTCTCATTGTCTGCAGCACCACAGACCTCTGAAGCAGACCACCCAGAGCTCCAGGAAGACGCATGGAACATGTGCCCTGAGGAATTTATCCACAGAGTGCTGACAGAAATCACAGATAACCAGCTGGCATTCGCCACTCTGGACCCTGATGACCAAGGGGAGGAGAGAGACGAAACACCTGAGTACCTTCTGGAGGAAGAGGAATATCAGAAACTGCTGGATCTGTTGAAGAATTCATAAACTCATCTTGCCTGGAGGCCAAGACCTTTAGAGAAACCACCTACTGGGGACGATATGATCCCCGATTTGTGTATGATGGCCATTGAGAGAAATGTTCCGGCTATAAAACATAGCTACCTTGACTCCCCAACTGCGCAAGTCTTCAGTAAGGCATGGAAGACTTCTAGGGTGCGTGTGTAACCTTCCAGAGAGCCCCAGGATTAGGAAATTCCCTGGAAGGTGTCTTCTTGAGACTAGATTGAGATTTCACCTGTGATAGCTCTGCTGCATGCCGGACTGAGTGAATTCCACAAGATCTCTCAGGGAAACATTTCAGTTCTAAATTGCCTAGGCCACTACAGGATGCTCAGGAGGAGAAAGTCACTCTCACATGGGAAGTAACCTCTTCTTTGCTTCTCAATACCTAGTGTTGACATCTGAAGTCACAAACAAGTCATTCCGTAGGAATAATCAACTCCATATCGCAAAACAACAATCATGGGATAGCTAAAACAACACTGTAAAATGAAGAAACTTCGGCAGACATCACCATCCTTGCCTTCAAGTTCTGCTATGGAGTTAAAGTAATAAAAAGAGTTTTGTACTGGCATTAAAAACAGAGAGTTTGGAGCCGGGCGGTGGTGGCACACGCCTTTAATCCCAGCACTTGGGAGGCAGAGGCGGGCTGATCTCTGTGAGTTTGAGACCCGCCTGGTCTACAAGAGCTAGTTTCAGGCCCAGCTCCAAAGACACAGAAAAACCCAACCACGAACCCCCCCCCAAAAAAACCCGAAAAAAAAAACCCAAAACAAACAAACAAATAAACAAAAAAACCCAAAGAGGTTGACCAATGGAATCAAATAGAAACCCCAGATATTAATTTACACACCTATGAATAACTGCTTTATGACAAAATGCTAAAATTATACAATGGACAAAAGAAAAACAAATGGTGCTGCCATAACTGAATGTCAACATGTAGAATAATGAAAATAGATCTATATCTACCCCATGCACAAAAGTCAAGACCAAACAAATTAAAGAACTCAGTATAAATCTAGCCACACTGAAACTGTTAGAAGAGAAAGTGGGAAGTATCCTTCAATGCACTGGTAGAAGAGAGAACGTCCTAAATATAACCCCAGTAGCACAGATACTGAGAGCAACAATAAATACATTGAATCTCCAGAAACTGAGAAGCTTCTGTAAAGCAAAGGACACACTCAATAATACAAAAAATCAGCCTATTGAATGTAGTAATACAGGACAATAAAATTCCAGTGTCATTCAATGACAACATAAAGATTAATACATTTTTGTAATTTTGTGCCTTTTCTTTTGGTTGACTGTTTGAAGTTGTCATTTGTGTATGTGTGTGTGTGTGCATGTGTGCCTCTCTCTCTCTCTCTCTCTCTCTCTCTCTCTCTCTCTCTTTGTGTGTGTGTGTGTGTGTGTGTGTGTGTGTGTGTGTCTGTGACTATGCTTGGAAACAAATCTCAGAAGGAGCTTACTAGGTAGATCATCCTGTGCTGGAACACAAGGCTCCACCTGCCTTTGTGAATCATGATTAATGAAAGCTCAGAGACTGATATTGGGGTTCAACCCGAAGACAGGAATAATAAGCTGCGAGGCCCAGGCTCGTGCCATGACCGCAGTCTGAAAATGATGATTCTAACTCTAGGAATCTGAGAGTGAGATCTAGTGAAGTCTCTGAGCTTTAATTAATCTTGCATCTTTTTGCGCCGAAAGTGAGGGGCATGAGTTTATGAAAAATTCATTTCTCTGAGGCTTTTTCTCCACCAGCCCAGGTCAGAGCTGGGATTGGAATTCCAGCTCTAGGAACTGGGGCCACAAACCTGACCATGTGGGTTCAGGAAAGGCACTAGTGCTCCCTGGTTTGCTTCCTCTCCTGTGGTGACTATCCTTGCTGCCACACCACAGGGTACCCACACATCTTTCCCAGGACTCCATCAGCCTTCCTGTGGCTCCAGCCATCCACTACTTGCCTCCAGCCTCATGTCTCACACATGTTTACCTCAGCTTCCCCATCCCTGCAACTCATGTACAACTGCATCACAGTTGCTATGACCAGCATCTCTTCAACAAAAGTCCGCTTAGCTTGGTTGGTTTGAGTTCTGCTTAGAAAATGTGCAGGTTTTTATTTGGACCACATCATTATTGCAACTTAAAAGTCTCACCTAAACTAGAACATTAACAGAAGTAAGTCATCTGCTAACTATTTTTTTTTTGCAATTTGTAAATCACGTCTGAGATACTCACAGATGATATCCCCATGCAAGAATTCAATAACCTTTTCATTTTTAATGTAGATGGGGACATGTGTAACCTGCCTGGGATTTGTACATTCTTAGCCATAGCTGTTATCAGCTTGATAATTCCTATTGTATCTTGGTGAGGAACAATTCTATATTCTGTCAATTAGGTTTTAAATAAATGCTGGTTGGCCGGTAGCCAGGCAGGAAGTATTGGCAGGAAAACCAGACAGGAAGTAGAGGTGGTGCAATGAACACAGGAGTATTCTGGGAAGAAGGAAGCTCTTTCCCCTGTCCTGTCCAGACCATGGGAGAAGCAAGATGTGACCTGCCCCGCTGAAAAGGGTACTGAGACATGTGGCTAACATAGATAAAAATAATGTGTTAATATATGTTCTAAGAAGTAATACGAAGACTGAGCTAATGGGTCAATTGGTTTACAGCTTATAGAGACCCCTGGATGGTTTTCTTTGGGTCTTGCTGGCTGTGGGAACTTGGCAGGACACAAAGTCCCACAAGCAGGCCCTCATGTTACAGAATGGTGCCACCATGCGGACAACTGCATCCACATAAAACCTCAGAGAGCTTGGTAAGTAATTCTGGGCAGAAAAGAATAGATTAAGCATGGCTTCTTGGTAGCAGCAGTTTCTCGGATCTGCTCTGCTTGCTACAGGCAAGCAAGTGCTGTAATTTAAGAGAGGCTTCCTGACTCAGCTTTAGCTGCAAAACCCTCAGGTCTTTAAGAGGTCTTGCCAAGAAACACTGAAAAGTTGTCGATAAAAGCTGATGGCATGCCTTGTGGTTTTCAGCGATAGCAGGAACAAAGCTGCTCCGTTTTTAAGTGCTGGCTTTCTAGGCCGTCCGGCCAGGGCAAATGACTTTTTCAGGCAGGCGGTCCTACTATGGAGCATTGATTATGGTTTCTGAGTGCACTTCTCCAGTGCTTGCTGGCAGGGTCATTGAAACACTGTAGAGTGGGGGCAGTGAATGTGGCTGTGGCTGGTACCTCCACCAAGAGCCTGGAATTTCAGAAAGCTAAGGAATGGGCTGGATCCAAGCATCAAGGCCACAACTTTAATCCTAGCCATAGTGCTTAGCAAATTCAAGACTCGTGTGGTCAGAAAAAGAGAGAGATATATACAGTAAAGAGAAGTTCAAAGATGAAGTAAACCTCTAAATGTTGTAAAAATATATATGTTTTAGAATATATGTGTGTTAAAAATATGTGCAGGCTAAAGGTTGAAGTCCTTAAAATAAAAAAGATAGAAAGAGAGAGGAGTTGGGTGTGGTGGTACACAGCTTTAATCCCAATGCTTGGGAGGCAGAGGTAGACAGATCTCTGTGAGTTCAAGGTGTGGTAGCACACACCTTTAATCCCAGCACTTGAGGCAGAGGCAGGTGGATCTCTGTGAGTTCAAAGACAGCCTGGTCTCCAGAGTGAGGTCCACGACAGAGATACACAGAAACCCTGTCTCAAAAAGCCAAAAATTAAAAAGAACAGAAATAGACGTTGGTGTAGGAGGGTCTTCTGTTTATGTGTTACTTTCATTTGTTAAATAAAGAAGCTGCCTTGGCCTTTTGATAGGCCAGCCCTTAGGTGGGTGGAGTAGACAGAACAGAATGCTGGGAGAAAGAAAGCAGAGTCAGGAAGACGCCATGGGTCTTCTTTCTGAGAAGGACGCTGGTTAGACTCATGCCAGTAAGCCATGCTCAAGTGGTGATACGGATTATTAGAAATGGATTGAATAATTCAATATGTGAGAGTTAGCCAATAAGAAGCTAGAACTTGTTATTTTCTTAGTCATTCTGAATGGGAAAGAAATCGGAAAGTATTGCTAATTTCATTTAATAATTGTTACACATGTTGAAGATTAAAAAAATATTTCTCAGACTTATTTATATCATCTCCCGAGATTTCTGTTTAGGATTACAACCCAGTTTTAATGACAGTGGGCATTTTTATTTCTGTTTGTTTGTTTGTTTGTTTATCGGTTTGGATGTATAGCTTTTTAGTTCTTGGTATGTTCCAGAATCTCTTTTACATGTTAAGCTGGTAATGTTATTTTACTAATGTTAAACTTTGTCTTTTTTCAGACGTTATTAGACTCTTATGTGTGAATGACATGTAGTTTTATAATGTCACATTTATCACTACTTCATCGTAAATGCTATGGATCTTCTCCTTTCCCAACTGTAAACTGTGTGTTTGTCCTGTCTTTATAAGAGAATATTGTAAAAACCAACCTTAATTTCTTTGTATTTTCCTCACAATTAATTTATCTTTTGTAACCTAAGCTAATGCATAGCTGATTTTAATTACCTTCTTCCAGAATAAATCCTAATATAGAAATATACAATGTCGTGCAATGACATTTGTAGTACTGTCTGTTATTGATATCGTGTTTGCTCACTTTGAATTAAGGACTAAGCTTTGTGAAATTATTTTAAAATTTCTTAACAGTATTGCTCAACTTTTTTTTTTCCCGGATGCTCCTTGAGCTGTTCAGTAAGAGAAACAGAATAAAGATCTTGTTAGGGACAGGCAGACACACGGACACAAAGATAATTCAATAATACAGTCTTCAGGAAGGCATAGATTCAGATTCATACAAAAGACAGATGGAATAAAATGAATGACACCAGGTGAGTGAATTAGACTATTTAGACTTTATTTTTGCAGACCTGGAGGTCAAACCCAGGGCCTGGCACAGGGTAGAAATGCACTCTACTGCTGAGCTGTGCCCTCAGGGCCAGCCTCTTTCATCTGAACAGCTGTTTAGCCTCTGTAAGCCACCATTGCTTTACCTGCAAACACAACCATGTTTACCTTGCATTTCTCTATGAGGACTAGGTATTATACATTGACCACAGATGGAAAGGCCCTGGCATGGACAGGTGTTTTCAGGGTAGATGGTGGTGGTGAGAGCTGTCACTGTTATCTTAACTCCAGAAACACAGAAGTTATAATTCTAAAAGTCTTGCAGTCCGGTAAATATATGGATTTTTTATTATGTTTATTCTTTCTTCCTTTGTTTCTTTCTTTTTTTCTATCTATCTATCTTTCTTTCTTTCTTTCTTTCTTTCTTTCTTTCTTTCTTTCTTTTTGTTACAAGGCCTGACTTTTAGCTCTACCTGGCCTGGGACTTGATTTGTGTAGACAAGGATGTCCTTCCACTCAGAGAATTCCTTCTGTCCATGTCTCCAAAGTGTTGGAATCAGAGGTGTGTGTATTGCCGTTCCCAGTTTATGGATGCTTTTACTAGGGTATAAAAAACGAGACCTTCCACACATTTAGTAACTTAAAAAACATTGATGGATTAGGTTCAGTCCCAGCTCCAGCATTAAAAGAGAAAGCACAGTTTAAATACATCTCAGAAGGAAGTCAAAAATAGAACCAAAAGTATTGATTCTGAAGTGATTTTCTAGCGTAAACTTAGTGTTGATAAGATTGTTACTTATCTCTGACATTGTTGCTTCATTCTTTCCATCTCCAAACTTAGAGTCATAACCTGCTCAGTCCATACATGTCATGACCAATGTCTAAAGCCCTCTTGGGAATTCCTCTTTTTTTGTTTTGACAATCATAATATTTATTTACTCATAAGTGGCTTTTGGACATAAAGCAAACTAAACCAACCTACAGGCCACAACCCCAGATAAACTAGACCACAAAGAGGACGCTAAGAGAGACATACATGGATATACATAGGAAGGAGAAAAAGACAAGATCTCCAGAGTAAATTGAGAGTGTTTGAGGTCATGGGAAATGATGGAAGTGGAGAGAGGAGGAAGAAATGGGAGTGGAGAAAAATGTATAGCTCAATAAAAAACTTTAAAAAAACCTAAAAATTAAATCCATCTGAATTAAATTTCTTAGACATCACTGGGAAAATAAATTGAGATGTTTTCAGTCCATGAACTTCCTCAGCTTCCATAGCAATCTCTCAGACGTGGGTCTGCAGGGTTTGCTGCCAAATCTTCTATCTATCTATCTATCTATCTATCTATCTATCTATCTATCTGTTTATTTAACCATTCAATTATTTACAATTCCTTCCCTTCTCCCAATCCCCTCCCACTCCCCTATACCCCCTCTTTTCTCTCCAGCCCTGCTTAAAGAGGGCCTGGAATCCTGCCCTGTGGGATGTCCAAGGCCCTCCCCCCTGCATCCTGGCCTAGGGAGCTGGGCATCCATATAGACTAGGGTCCCAAAATGCCATAACATCCTGTCAAAACAAGTCCCAGTACCTTTATCAATGGCTTCTCAGTCCGCCCCCATTGTCAGCCACAATCAGAGAGTTTAGTTTGATCACATGCTCATTCAGACCCAGTCCAGCTGGTTTTGGTGAGCTCCCCTTAGAGCAGGCACACTGCCTCAGTTGGTGGATCAACCCCTCGCGGTCCTTACATCCTTTCTCATCTTCTCCCTCCTTTCAATTGGAACATGGGAGCTCAGTCCTTGCTCTGATGAGGGTCTCTGGCTCTATCTCCATCCATCATTGGACGAAGATTTTATGGTGATATTTGAGATAATCATCAACGTGATAGTGGGACAAGGACAGTTCAGGCACACTCTCCTATGCTGTCCAAGCATCTATCTGGGGACATCCCCGTGGACAGCTGGAATCCCCTCTAGAGCCAAGTCTCTTGCCAATCCTAAAATGGATCCCTTAATGTAGGTATCCCTTGAGACTTGGACTCACTTCTTTTTTTTCTCAGTTGGTAATTTTTTTTAATCTGAGACATCTGTCAAAGAAGCCTCTAAGGTCTTGCACATGCCAGGAAAACCCTTCACTATGCATCCATATCCCCTGCCAAGCTTTGTTAGCATTTGATTACAAGTAGGAGAGCAGCGAATGGCTGCTTAATTTAATGAACATGAGTGTATCCATGGGTTGAACGCACTAGATATTGGGAATCTTTTGCATTGAAACAACTATCCTAGTAGTAAGACACACATGCCTGTCTTAAAGTTTGAGTTAACTGAAAGGTCATTTGTGTTTCAAAAATGTACAAGTAGGAGAAGAGTGGTTTATCTACTAAAAGCCTGGTCTATGACTGGATTGAAAATGTTGTGAAGAACGGTGGGCAGCGTTCCCACCTGGATCCCGGCTAGCTTACCCCTGAAATAATCATACGGAATCTGTATTCTTTTAAACACTGCTTGGCCCATTAGTTCTAGCTTCTTATTGGCTAATTCTCACATCTTGATTAACCCATTTCTAATAATCTGTGTAGCACCACGAGCTGGTGGCTTACCAGGGAGATTCTGAACTTGTGTCTTCCTCAGAGAGGAGAATCATGGCGACTGCCTTACTTGGCTTCTTTCTCCCAGCATTCTGTCTGTCTACTCCGCCTACCTAATTTTCTGTCGTATTAAAGGCCAAGGCAGCTTCTTTATTAACCAATGAAATCAACACAAAACAGAAGACTCTCCCACGTCACGAAAAGATCACTTGAAGCTTGAGTTGTGTCCTTTCTTTGATGTTTAGAAAATTCTGTGCAATAACTGCATATTCTCCCTCTTACATTCTATTTATTTATATAAAAGCCTTGGAGACCCTGCTTATGCAGCCACGTAATCTTATCTTTAGAGACTCCTCTTCCAGGATTATAGTTGGAATTTGTATAGCACAAGCTCTCGCTTGTACTTGTGTGTGTGTGTACGTGTGAGTCTGTGTTTGCATGTATTTGTGTGTGTCTCGAAAACAAAACAAAAAAAAATAACAAATAAAAAAACAAACGATTCACCTCACTGACCAGGTTTTATATTCATACCAAAGTTCTTGGTAAACCTTCATCTCTCTATCTCATGTTCCTGTTATTTATTTTATTTTGTTTTTTCAAAACAGTTTTTCTCTGTGTGACAGCCCTGGCTATCCTGCTGTAAATAGCCATCCCTGGCCTCAATCTTAAGAGGCCCCGTCGCTGTGCTCCTTGCAGCTTGGTACCTCCCCCAGTAGGGTCAAGATAGCCCCGCATACCTTGACACCTCCCAATGAGGAGGGTCAAGATAGCTGCCAAACCTTGACCCCTCCCCAGAGGAGGTCGGTACCCCTTAAGAAGTCTAATTAACTGCTCCCTGAAAAGTGTCTTCGTGGTCCTGTGATCTCACGTTGGCGGCTTTCTGGCTCCCATCCGGGCCACCCGAGAGCACAGGAGTCCTATTAAACCTGGATATGTTTTAATTAGGCATTCTTTGATTTGGCATTTTTGTGTCGACAGCGAGAAAATATTTCTAACACATGCAACTGGAATTGTAGGTCATACTGGCCTTGAATGCACATAAAAACGTCTGCCTCTGACTCTGCAGTGTTGGCTTTAAAGTTGTGAGTCACCGTGCCTTGCTTTCCAGTGTTCTGTTTAGAGATAAATAATTCTAGTGTTTTACCCAGAAGTCCCAGAAGTATGAGCTTGTACCTTGCATTTTTCTGTGCGTTTCTGTCGTAAAATTCACAGAATTGTTGCTCTTTCCTTCCTTACTGTCAAAGGGGTGAGCTCCTTTCTGTACTTTCTGTACCCCACCTTATCACTTCCTGTCTCGACCTCTCAAGCACTGGGATTAAAGTTGTGGATTAAACGCGAGGAATGCTGGGAGTAAAGGCATGGGCGGGGCCACAAGGAGGTATTAAATCCCAGAAGCTAGGCCTTTCCCGGAGACCAGAAATCTTGCTTAGTCGTCTTGAAGCTTGGCAAGGCTTTTTGTCATGATGGAAAATTGTAGCAATGTTTGGGAGACCACCGAGATGCGAGAAACCCGGAGAAGAACTGTCTGGCAGGCCAGACAAAAGGAGACTCTGATAGCAGCTTTCTCAAAAAACCCGTACCCAACTTTCAGGGAAAGAGAGGAACTTGCCAGGCAAATGGGGCTGCCTGAGTCCCGTGTCCGGGTGTGGTTTCAGAACCACCGAAATCGCACAGGGTTGGTGAGGTCTCTGCAGAGACCTGCAGAGCATGTTGTGAAGGCAGAAGCTAGAAGCACAGTCACAGGTCGCACAAGGCCCCGCACACAAATCAGCTCGTTCCAGTTGACGATCCTGCACCAAGCTTTCGAGAAGGACCCATTCCCGAAACTTCCTGCCAGGGAGGACCTTGCCAGAAGGACCGGTTTACCTGAAGACACTATCCACATATGGTTCCAGAACAGAAGAGCCCGCCACCATGTTGGTGGCAGGGGCAGAGTTCGAGGACAACACTCTCAGGCATCATCTGTGCTGAAGGGACGAATGTGTGACAGTGAGACTGGGCTTGCCCAGGACAGCATTATTCCCGAAGGGAGCCTGTTTACCCTGGCTGCTGCAGGAGGTGGGGACATCCACCAGTCTGTGACCCACACCACCTCAACAAGTTCCTCCAGAGTCTCATTGTCTGCAGCACCACAGACCTCTGAAGCAGACCACCCAGAGCTCCAGGAAGACGCATGGAACATGTGCCCTGAGGAATTTATCCACAGAGTGCTGACAGAAATCACAGATAACCAGCTGGCATTCGCCACTCTGGACCCTGATGACCAAGGGGAGGAGAGAGACGAAACACCTGAGTACCTTCTGGAGGAAGAGGAATATCAGAAACTGCTGGATCTGTTGAAGAATTCATAAACTCATCTTGCCTGGAGGCCAAGACCTTTAGAGAAACCACCTACTGGGGACGATATGATCCCCGATTTGTGTATGATGGCCATTGAGAGAAATGTTCCGGCTATAAAACATAGCTACCTTGACTCCCCAACTGCGCAAGTCTTCAGTAAGGCATGGAAGACTTCTAGGGTGCGTGTGTAACCTTCCAGAGAGCCCCAGGATTAGGAAATTCCCTGGAAGGTGTCTTCTTGAGACTAGATTGAGATTTCACCTGTGATAGCTCTGCTGCATGCCGGACTGAGTGAATTCCACAAGATCTCTCAGGGAAACATTTCAGTTCTAAATTGCCTAGGCCACTACAGGATGCTCAGGAGGAGAAAGTCACTCTCACATGGGAAGTAACCTCTTCTTTGCTTCTCAATACCTAGTGTTGACATCTGAAGTCACAAACAAGTCATTCCGTAGGAATAATCAACTCCATATCGCAAAACAACAATCATGGGATAGCTAAAACAACACTGTAAAATGAAGAAACTTCGGCAGACATCACCATCCTTGCCTTCAAGGTCTGCTATGGAGTTAAAGTAATAAAAAGAGTTTTGTACTGGCATTAAAAACAGAGAGTTTGGAGCCGGGCGGTGGTGGCACACGCCTTTAATCCCAGCACTTGGGAGGCAGAGGCGGGCTGATCTCTGTGAGTTTGAGACCCGCCTGGTCTACAAGAGCTAGTTTCAGGCCCAGCTCCAAAGACACAGAAAAACCCAACCACGAACCCCCCCCCCAAAAAAACCCGAAAAAAAAAACCCAAAACAAACAAACAAATAAACAAAAAAACCCAAAGAGGTTGACCAATGGAATCAAATAGAAACCCCAGATATTAATTTACACACCTATGAATAACTGCTTTATGACAAAATGCTAAAATTATACAATGGACAAAAGAAAAACAAATGGTGCTGCCATAACTGAATGTCAACATGTAGAATAATGAAAATAGATCTATATCTACCCCATGCACAAAAGTCAAGACCAAACAAATTAAAGAACTCAGTATAAATCTAGCCACACTGAAACTGTTAGAAGAGAAAGTGGGAAGTATCCTTCAATGCACTGGTAGAAGAGAGAACGTCCTAAATATAACCCCAGTAGCACAGATACTGAGAGCAACAATAAATACATTGAATCTCCAGAAACTGAGAAGCTTCTGTAAAGCAAAGGACACACTCAATAATACAAAAAATCAGCCTATTGAATGTAGTAATACAGGACAATAAAATTCCAGTGTCATTCAATGACAACATAAAGATTAATACATTTTTGTAATTTTGTGCCTTTTCTTTTGGTTGACTGTTTGAAGTTGTCATTTGTGTATGTGTGTGTGTGTGCATGTGTGCCTCTCTCTCTCTCTCTCTCTCTCTCTCTCTCTCTCTCTTTGTGTGTGTGTGTGTGTGTGTGTGTGTGTGTGTGTCTGTGACTATGCTTGGAAACAAATCTCAGAAGGAGCTTACTAGGTAGATCATCCTGTGCTGGAACACAAGGCTCCACCTGCCTTTGTGAATCATGATTAATGAAAGCTCAGAGACTGATATTGGGGTTCAACCCGAAGACAGGAATAATAAGCTGCGAGGCCCAGGCTCGTGCCATGACCGCAGTCTGAAAATGATGATTCTAACTCTAGGAATCTGAGAGTGAGATCTAGTGAAGTCTCTGAGCTTTAATTAATCTTGCATCTTTTTGCGCCGAAAGTGAGGGGCATGAGTTTATGAAAAATTCATTTCTCTGAGGCTTTTTCTCCACCAGCCCAGGTCAGAGCTGGGATTGGAATTCCAGCTCTAGGAACTGGGGCCACAAACCTGACCATGTGGGTTCAGGAAAGGCACTAGTGCTCCCTGGTTTGCTTCCTCTCCTGTGGTGACTATCCTTGCTGCCACACCACAGGGTACCCACACATCTTTCCCAGGACTCCATCAGCCTTCCTGTGGCTCCAGCCATCCACTACTTGCCTCCAGCCTCATGTCTCACACATGTTTACCTCAGCTTCCCCATCCCTGCAACTCATGTACAACTGCATCACAGTTGCTATGACCAGCATCTCTTCAACAAAAGTCCGCTTAGCTTGGTTGGTTTGAGTTCTGCTTAGAAAATGTGCAGGTTTTTATTTGGACCACATCATTATTGCAACTTAAAAGTCTCACCTAAACTAGAACATTAACAGAAGTAAGTCATCTGCTAACTATTTTTTTTTTGCAATTTGTAAATCACGTCTGAGATACTCACAGATGATATCCCCATGCAAGAATTCAATAACCTTTTCATTTTTAATGTAGATGGGGACATGTGTAACCTGCCTGGGATTTGTACATTCTTAGCCATAGCTGTTATCAGCTTGATAATTCCTATTGTATCTTGGTGAGGAACAATTCTATATTCTGTCAATTAGGTTTTAAATAAATGCTGGTTGGCCGGTAGCCAGGCAGGAAGTATTGGCAGGAAAACCAGACAGGAAGTAGAGGTGGTGCAATGAACACAGGAGTATTCTGGGAAGAAGGAAGCTCTTTCCCCTGTCCTGTCCAGACCATGGGAGAAGCAAGATGTGACCTGCCCCGCTGAAAAGGGTACTGAGACATGTGGCTAACATAGATAAAAATAATGTGTTAATATATGTTCTAAGAAGTAATACGAAGACTGAGCTAATGGGTCAATTGGTTTACAGCTTATAGAGACCCCTGGATGGTTTTCTTTGGGTCTTGCTGGCTGTGGGAACTTGGCAGGACACAAAGTCCCACAAGCAGGCCCTCATGTTACAGAATGGTGCCACCATGCGGACAACTGCATCCACATAAAACCTCAGAGAGCTTGGTAAGTAATTCTGGGCAGAAAAGAATAGATTAAGCATGGCTTCTTGGTAGCAGCAGTTTCTCGGATCTGCTCTGCTTGCTACAGGCAAGCAAGTGCTGTAATTTAAGAGAGGCTTCCTGACTCAGCTTTAGCTGCAAAACCCTCAGGTCTTTAAGAGGTCTTGCCAAGAAACACTGAAAAGTTGTCGATAAAAGCTGATGGCATGCCTTGTGGTTTTCAGCGATAGCAGGAACAAAGCTGCTCCGTTTTTAAGTGCTGGCTTTCTAGGCCGTCCGGCCAGGGCAAATGACTTTTTCAGGCAGGCGGTCCTACTATGGAGCATTGATTATGGTTTCTGAGTGCACTTCTCCAGTGCTTGCTGGCAGGGTCATTGAAACACTGTAGAGTGGGGGCAGTGAATGTGGCTGTGGCTGGTACCTCCACCAAGAGCCTGGAATTTCAGAAAGCTAAGGAATGGGCTGGATCCAAGCATCAAGGCCACAACTTTAATCCTAGCCATAGTGCTTAGCAAATTCAAGACTCGTGTGGTCAGAAAAAGAGAGAGATATATACAGTAAAGAGAAGTTCAAAGATGAAGTAAACCTCTAAATGTTGTAAAAATATATATGTTTTAGAATATATGTGTGTTAAAAATATGTGCAGGCTAAAGGTTGAAGTCCTTAAAATAAAAAAGATAGAAAGAGAGAGGAGTTGGGTGTGGTGGTACACAGCTTTAATCCCAATGCTTGGGAGGCAGAGGTAGACAGATCTCTGTGAGTTCAAGGTGTGGTAGCACACACCTTTAATCCCAGCACTTGAGGCAGAGGCAGGTGGATCTCTGTGAGTTCAAAGACAGCCTGGTCTCCAGAGTGAGGTCCACGACAGAGATACACAGAAACCCTGTCTCAAAAAGCCAAAAATTAAAAAGAACAGAAATAGACGTTGGTGTAGGAGGGTCTTCTGTTTATGTGTTACTTTCATTTGTTAAATAAAGAAGCTGCCTTGGCCTTTTGATAGGCCAGCCCTTAGGTGGGTGGAGTAGACAGAACAGAATGCTGGGAGAAAGAAAGCAGAGTCAGGAAGACGCCATGGGTCTTCTTTCTGAGAAGGACGCTGGTTAGACTCATGCCAGTAAGCCATGCTCAAGTGGTGATACGGATTATTAGAAATGGATTGAATAATTCAATATGTGAGAGTTAGCCAATAAGAAGCTAGAACTTGTTATTTTCTTAGTCATTCTGAATGGGAAAGAAATCGGAAAGTATTGCTAATTTCATTTAATAATTGTTACACATGTTGAAGATTAAAAAAATATTTCTCAGACTTATTTATATCATCTCCCGAGATTTCTGTTTAGGATTACAACCCAGTTTTAATGACAGTGGGCATTTTTATTTCTGTTTGTTTGTTTGTTTGTTTATCGGTTTGGATGTATAGCTTTTTAGTTCTTGGTATGTTCCAGAATCTCTTTTACATGTTAAGCTGGTAATGTTATTTTACTAATGTTAAACTTTGTCTTTTTTCAGACGTTATTAGACTCTTATGTGTGAATGACATGTAGTTTTATAATGTCACATTTATCACTACTTCATCGTAAATGCTATGGATCTTCTCCTTTCCCAACTGTAAACTGTGTGTTTGTCCTGTCTTTATAAGAGAATATTGTAAAAACCAACCTTAATTTCTTTGTATTTTCCTCACAATTAATTTATCTTTTGTAACCTAAGCTAATGCATAGCTGATTTTAATTACCTTCTTCCAGAATAAATCCTAATATAGAAATATACAATGTCGTGCAATGACATTTGTAGTACTGTCTGTTATTGATATCGTGTTTGCTCACTTTGAATTAAGGACTAAGCTTTGTGAAATTATTTTAAAATTTCTTAACAGTATTGCTCAACTTTTTTTTTTCCCGGATGCTCCTTGAGCTGTTCAGTAAGAGAAACAGAATAAAGATCTTGTTAGGGACAGGCAGACACACGGACACAAAGATAATTCAATAATACAGTCTTCAGGAAGGCATAGATTCAGATTCATACAAAAGACAGATGGAATAAAATGAATGACACCAGGTGAGTGAATTAGACTATTTAGACTTTATTTTTGCAGACCTGGAGGTCAAACCCAGGGCCTGGCACAGGGTAGAAATGCACTCTACTGCTGAGCTGTGCCCTCAGGGCCAGCCTCTTTCATCTGAACAGCTGTTTAGCCTCTGTAAGCCACCATTGCTTTACCTGCAAACACAACCATGTTTACCTTGCATTTCTCTATGAGGACTAGGTATTATACATTGACCACAGATGGAAAGGCCCTGGCATGGACAGGTGTTTTCAGGGTAGATGGTGGTGGTGAGAGCTGTCACTGTTATCTTAACTCCAGAAACACAGAAGTTATAATTCTAAAAGTCTTGCAGTCCGGTAAATATATGGATTTTTTATTATGTTTATTCTTTCTTCCTTTGTTTCTTTCTTTTTTTCTATCTATCTTTCTTTCTTTCTTTCTTTCTTTCTTTCTTTCTTTCTTTTTGTTACAAGGCCTGACTTTTAGCTCTACCTGGCCTGGGACTTGATTTGTGTAGACAAGGATGTCCTTCAACTCAGAGAATTCCTTCTGTCCATGTCTCCAAAGTGTTGGAATCAGAGGTGTGTGTATTGCCGTTCCCAGTTTATGGATGCTTTTACTAGGGTATAAAAAACGAGACCTTCCACACATTTAGTAACTTAAAAAACATTGATGGATTAGGTTCAGTCCCAGCTCCAGCATTAAAAGAGAAAGCACAGTTTAAATACATCTCAGAAGGAAGTCAAAAATAGAACCAAAAGTATTGATTCTGAAGTGATTTTCTAGCGTAAACTTAGTGTTGATAAGATTGTTACTTATCTCTGACATTGTTGCTTCATTCTTTCCATCTCCAAACTTAGAGTCATAACCTGCTCAGTCCATACATGTCATGACCAATGTCTAAAGCCCTCTTGGGAATTCCTCTTTTTTTGTTTTGACAATCATAATATTTATTTACTCATAAGTGGCTTTTGGACATAAAGCAAACTAAACCAACCTACAGGCCACAACCCCAGATAAACTAGACCACAAAGAGGACGCTAAGAGAGACATACATGGATATACATAGGAAGGAGAAAAAGACAAGATCTCCAGAGTAAATTGAGAGTGTTTGAGGTCATGGGAAATGATGGAAGTGGAGAGAGGAGGAAGAAATGGGAGTGGAGAAAAATGTATAGCTCAATAAAAAACTTTAAAAAAACCTAAAAATTAAATCCATCTGAATTAAATTTCTTAGACATCACTGGGAAAATAAATTGAGATGTTTTCAGTCCATGAACTTCCTCAGCTTCCATAGCAATCTCTCAGACGTGGGTCTGCAGGGTTTGCTGCCAAATCTTCTATCTATCTATCTATCTATCTATCTATCTATCTATCTATCTATCTATCTGTTTATTTAACCATTCAATTATTTACAATTCCTTCCCTTCTCCCAATCCCCTCCCACTCCCCTATACCCCCTCTTTTCTCTCCAGCCCTGCTTAAAGAGGGCCTGGAATCCTGCCCTGTGGGATGTCCAAGGCCCTCCCCCCTGCATCCTGGCCTAGGGAGCTGGGCATCCATATAGACTAGGGTCCCAAAATGCCATAACATCCTGTCAAAACAAGTCCCAGTACCTTTATCAATGGCTTCTCAGTCCGCCCCCATTGTCAGCCACAATCAGAGAGTTTAGTTTGATCACATGCTCATTCAGACCCAGTCCAGCTGGTTTTGGTGAGCTCCCCTTAGAGCAGGCACACTGCCTCAGTTGGTGGATCAACCCCTCTCGGTCCTTACATCCTTTCTCATCTTCTCCCTCCTTTCAATTGGAACATGGGAGCTCAGTCCTTGCTCTGATGAGGGTCTCTGGCTCTATCTCCATCCATCGTTGGACGAAGATTTTATGGTGATATTTGAGATAATCATCAACGTGATAGTGGGACAAGGACAGTTCAGGCACACTCTCCTATGCTGTCCAAGCATCTATCTGGGGACATCCCCGTGGACAGCTGGAATCCCCTCTAGAGCCAAGTCTCTTGCCAATCCTAAAATGGATCCCTTAATGTAGGTATCCCTTGAGACTTGGACTCACTTCTTTTTTTTTCTCAGTTGGTAATTTTTTTTAATCTGAGACATCTGTCAAAGAAGCCTCTAAGGTCTTGCACATGCCAGGAAAACCCTTCACTATGCATCCATATCCCCTGCCAAGCTTTGTTAGCATTTGATTACAAGTAGGAGAGCAGCGAATGGCTGCTTAATTTAATGAACATGAGTGTATCCATGGGTTGAACGCACTAGATATTGGGAATCTTTTGCATTGAAACAACTATCCTAGTAGTAAGACACACATGCCTGTCTTAAAGTTTGAGTTAACTGAAAGGTCATTTGTGTTTCAAAAATGTACAAGTAGGAGAAGAGTGGTTTATCTACTAAAAGCCTGGTCTATGACTGGATTGAAAATGTTGTGAAGAACGGTGGGCAGCGTTCCCACCTGGATCCCGGCTAGCTTACCCCTGAAATAATCATACGGAATCTGTATTCTTTTAAACACTGCTTGGCCCATTAGTTCTAGCTTCTTATTGGCTAATTCTCACATCTTGATTAACCCATTTCTAATAATCTGTGTAGCACCACGAGCTGGTGGCTTACCAGGGAGATTCTGAACTTGTGTCTTCCTCAGAGAGGAGAATCATGGCGACTGCCTTACTTGGCTTCTTTCTCCCAGCATTCTGTCTGTCTACTCCGCCTACCTAATTTTCTGTCGTATTAAAGGCCAAGGCAGCTTCTTTATTAACCAATGAAATCAACACAAAACAGAAGACTCTCCCACGTCACGAAAAGATCACTTGAAGCTTGAGTTGTGTCCTTTCTTTGATGTTTAGAAAATTCTGTGCAATAACTGCATATTCTCCCTCTTACATTCTATTTATTTATATAAAAGCCTTGGAGACCCTGCTTATGCAGCCACGTAATCTTATCTTTAGAGACTCCTCTTCCAGGATTATAGTTGGAATTTGTATAGCACAAGCTCTCGCTTGTACTTGTGTGTGTGTGTACGTGTGAGTCTGTGTTTGCATGTATTTGTGTGTGTCTCGAAAACAAAACAAAAAAAAATAACAAATAAAAAAACAAACGATTCACCTCACTGACCAGGTTTTATATTCATACCAAAGTTCTTGGTAAACCTTCATCTCTCTATCTCATGTTCCTGTTATTTATTTTATTTTGTTTTTTCAAAACAGTTTTTCTCTGTGTGACAGCCCTGGCTATCCTGCTGTAAATAGCCATCCCTGGCCTCAATCTTAAGAGGCCCCGTCGCTGTGCTCCTTGCAGCTTGGTACCTCCCCCAGTAGGGTCAAGATAGCCCCGCATACCTTGACACCTCCCAATGAGGAGGGTCAAGATAGCTGCCAAACCTTGACCCCTCCCCAGAGGAGGTCGGTACCCCTTAAGAAGTCTAATTAACTGCTCCCTGAAAAGTGTCTTCGTGGTCCTGTGATCTCACGTTGGCGGCTTTCTGGCTCCCATCCGGGCCACCCGAGAGCACAGGAGTCCTATTAAACCTGGATATGTTTTAATTAGGCATTCTTTGATTTGGCATTTTTGTGTCGACAGCGAGAAAATATTTCTAACACATGCAACTGGAATTGTAGGTCATACTGGCCTTGAATGCACATAAAAACGTCTGCCTCTGACTCTGCAGTGTTGGCTTTAAAGTTGTGAGTCACCGTGCCTTGCTTTCCAGTGTTCTGTTTAGAGATAAATAATTCTAGTGTTTTACCCAGAAGTCCCAGAAGTATGAGCTTGTACCTTGCATTTTTCTGTGCGTTTCTGTCGTAAAATTCACAGAATTGTTGCTCTTTCCTTCCTTACTGTCAAAGGGGTGAGCTCCTTTCTGTACTTTCTGTACCCCACCTTATCACTTCCTGTCTCGACCTCTCAAGCACTGGGATTAAAGTTGTGGATTAAACGCGAGGAATGCTGGGAGTAAAGGCATGGGCGGGGCCACAAGGAGGTATTAAATCCCAGAAGCTAGGCCTTTCCCGGAGACCAGAAATCTTGCTTAGTCGTCTTGAAGCTTGGCAAGGCTTTTTGTCATGATGGAAAATTGTAGCAATGTTTGGGAGACCACCGAGATGCGAGAAACCCGGAGAAGAACTGTCTGGCAGGCCAGACAAAAGGAGACTCTGATAGCAGCTTTCTCAAAAAACCCGTACCCAACTTTCAGGGAAAGAGAGGAACTTGCCAGGCAAATGGGGCTGCCTGAGTCCCGTGTCCGGGTGTGGTTTCAGAACCACCGAAATCGCACAGGGTTGGTGAGGTCTCTGCAGAGACCTGCAGAGCATGTTGTGAAGGCAGAAGCTAGAAGCACAGTCACAGGTCGCACAAGGCCCCGCACACAAATCAGCTCGTTCCAGTTGACGATCCTGCACCAAGCTTTCGAGAAGGACCCATTCCCGAAACTTCCTGCCAGGGAGGACCTTGCCAGAAGGACCGGTTTACCTGAAGACACTATCCACATATGGTTCCAGAACAGAAGAGCCCGCCACCATGTTGGTGGCAGGGGCAGAGTTCGAGGACAACACTCTCAGGCATCATCTGTGCTGAAGGGACGAATGTGTGACAGTGAGACTGGGCTTGCCCAGGACAGCATTATTCCCGAAGGGAGCCTGTTTACCCTGGCTGCTGCAGGAGGTGAGGACATCCACCAGTCTGTGACCCACACCACCTCAACAAGTTCCTCCAGAGTCTCATTGTCTGCAGCACCACAGACCTCTGAAGCAGACCACCCAGAGCTCCAGGAAGACGCATGGAACATGTGCCCTGAGGAATTTATCCACAGAGTGCTGACAGAAATCACAGATAACCAGCTGGCATTCGCCACTCTGGACCCTGATGACCAAGGGGAGGAGAGAGACGAAACACCTGAGTACCTTCTGGAGGAAGAGGAATATCAGAAACTGCTGGATCTGTTGAAGAATTCATAAACTCCTCTTGCCTGGAGGCCAAGACCTTTAGAGAAACCACCTACTGGGGACGATATGATCCCCGATTTGTGTATGATGGCCATTGAGAGAAATGTTCCGGCTATAAAACATAGCTACCTTGACTCCCCAACTGCGCAAGTCTTCAGTAAGGCATGGAAGACTTCTAGGGTGCGTGTGTAACCTTCCAGAGAGCCCCAGGATTAGGAAATTCCCTGGAAGGTGTCTTCTTGAGACTAGATTGAGATTTCACCTGTGATAGCTCTGCTGCATGCCGGACTGAGTGAATTCCACAAGATCTCTCAGGGAAACATTTCAGTTCTAAATTGCCTAGGCCACTACAGGATGCTCAGGAGGAGAAAGTCACTCTCACATGGGAAGTAACCTCTTCTTTGCTTCTCAATACCTAGTGTTGACATCTGAAGTCACAAACAAGTCATTCCGTAGGAATAATCAACTCCATATCGCAAAACAACAATCATGGGATAGCTAAAACAACACTGTAAAATGAAGAAACTTCGGCAGACATCACCATCCTTGCCTTCAAGTTCTGCTATGGAGTTAAAGTAATAAAAAGAGTTTTGTACTGGCATTAAAAACAGAGAGTTTGGAGCCGGGCGGTGGTGGCACACGCCTTTAATCCCAGCACTTGGGAGGCAGAGGCGGGCTGATCTCTGTGAGTTTGAGACCCGCCTGGTCTACAAGAGCTAGTTTCAGGCCCAGCTCCAAAGACACAGAAAAACCCAACCTCGAACCCCCCCCCCCCACAAAAACCCGAAAAAAAAAAACCCAAAACAAACAAACAAATAAACAAAAAAACCCAAAGAGGTTGACCAATGGAATCAAATCAAATAGAAACCCCAGATATTAATTTACACACCTATGAATAACTGCTTTATGACAAAATGCTAAAATTATACAATGGACAAAAGAAAAACAAATGGTGCTGCCATAACTGAATGTCAACATGTAGAATAATGAAAATAGATCTATATCTACCCCATGCACAAAAGTCAAGACCAAACAAATTAAAGAACTCAGTATAAATCTAGCCACACTGAAACTGTTAGAAGAGAAAGTGGGAAGTATCCTTCAATGCACTGGTAGAAGAGAGAACGTCCTAAATATAACCCCAGTAGCACAGATACTGAGAGCAACAATAAATACATTGAATCTCCAGAAACTGAGAAGCTTCTGTAAAGCAAAGGACACACTCAATAATACAAAAAATCAGCCTATTGAATGTAGTAATACAGGACAATAAAATTCCAGTGTCATTCAATGACAACATAAAGATTAATACATTTTTGTAATTTTGTGCCTTTTCTTTTGGTTGACTGTTTGAAGTTGTCATTTGTGTATGTGTGTGTGTGTGCATGTGTGCCTCTCTCTCTCTCTCTCTCTCTCTCTCTCTCTCTCTCTTTGTGTGTGTGTGTGTGTGTGTGTGTGTGTGTGTCTGTGACTATGCTTGGAAACAAATCTCAGAAGGAGCTTACTAGGTAGATCATCCTGTGCTGGAACACAAGGCTCCACCTGCCTTTGTGAATCATGATTAATGAAAGCTCAGAGACTGATATTGGGGTTCAACCCGAAGACCGGAATAATAAGCTGCGAGGCCCAGGCTCGTGCCATGACCGCAGTCTGAAAATGATGATTCTAACTCTAGGAATCTGAGAGTGAGATCTAGTGAAGTCTCTGAGCTTTAATTAATCTTGCATCTTTTTGCGCCGAAAGTGAGGGGCATGAGTTTATGAAAAATTCATTTCTCTGAGGCTTTTTCTCCACCAGCCCAGGTCAGAGCTGGGATTGGAATTCCAGCTCTAGGAACTGGGGCCACAAACCTGACCATGTGGGTTCAGGAAAGGCACTAGTGCTCCCTGGTTTGCTTCCTCCCCTGTGGTGACTATCCTTGCTGCCACACCACAGGGTACCCACACAGCTTTCCCAGGACTCCATCAGCCTTCCTGTGGCTCCAGCCATCCACTACTTGCCTCCAGCCTCATGTCTCACACATGTTTACCTCAGCTTCCCCATCCCTGCAACTCATGTACAACTGCATCACAGTTGCTATGACCAGCATCTCTTCAACAAAAGTCCGCTTAGCTTGGTTGGTTTGAGTTCTGCTTAGAAAATGTGCAGGTTTTTATTTGGACCACATCATTATTGCAACTTAAAAGTCTCACCTAAACTAGAACATTAACAGAAGTAAGTCATCTGCTAACTATTTTTTTTTTGCAATTTGTAAATCACGTCTGAGATACTCACAGATGATATCCCCATGCAAGAATTCAATAACCTTTTCATTTTTAATGTAGATGGGGACATGTGTAACCTGCCTGGGATTTGTACATTCTTAGCCATAGCTGTTATCAGCTTGATAATTCCTATTGTATCTTGGTGAGGAACAATTCTATATTCTGTCAATGAGGTTTTAAATAAATGCTGGTTGGCCGGTAGCCAGGCAGGAAGTATTGGCAGGAAAACCAGACAGGAAGTAGAGGTGGTGCAATGAACACAGGAGTATTCTGGGAAGAAGGAAGCTCTTTCCCCTGTCCTGTCCAGACCATGGGAGAAGCAAGATGTGACCTGCCCCGCTGAAAAGGGTACTGAGACATGTGGCTAACATAGATAAAAATAATGTGTTAATATATGTTCTAAGAAGTAATACGAAGACTGAGCTAATGGGTCAATTGGTTTACAGCTTATAGAGACCCCTGGATGGTTTTCTTTGGGTCTTGCTGGCTGCGGGAACTTGGCAGGACACAAAGTCCCACAAGCAGGCCCTCATGTTACAGAATGGTGCCACCATGCGGACAACTGCATCCACATAAAACCTCAGAGAGCTTGGTAAGTAATTCTGGGCAGAAAAGAATAGATTAAGCATGGCTTCTTGGTAGCAGCAGTTTCTCGGATCTGCTCTGCTTGCTACAGGCAAGCAAGTGCTGTAATTTAAGAGAGGCTTCCTGACTCAGCTTTAGCTGCAAAACCCTCAGGTCTTTAAGAGGTCTTGCCAAGAAACACTGAAAAGTTGTCGATAAAAGCTGATGGCATGCCTTGTGGTTTTCAGCGATAGCAGGAACAAAGCTGCTCCGTTTTTAAGTGCTGGCTTTCTAGGCCGTCCGGCCAGGGCAAATGACTTTTTCAGGCAGGCGGTCCTACTATGGAGCATTGATTATGGTTTCTGAGTGCACTTCTCCAGTGCTTGCTGGCAGGGTCATTGAAACACTGTAGAGTGGGGGCAGTGAATGTGGCTGTGGCTGTTACCTCCACCAAGAGCCTGGAATTTCAGAAACCTAAGGAATGGGCTGGATCCAAGCATCAAGGCCACAACTTTAATCCTAGCCATAGTGCTTAGCAAATTCAAGACTCGTGTGGTCAGAAAAAGAGAGAGATATATACAGTAAAGAGAAGTTCAAAGATGAAGTAAACCTCTAAATGTTGTAAAAATATATATGTTTTAGAATATATGTGTGTTAAAAATATGTGCAGGCTAAAGGTTGAAGTCCTTAAAATAAAAAAGATAGAAAGAGAGAGGAGTTGGGTGTGGTGGTACACAGCTTTAATCCCAATGCTTGGGAGGCAGAGGTAGACAGATCTCTGTGAGTTCAAGGTGTGGTAGCACACACCTTTAATCCCAGCACTTGAGGCAGAGGCAGGTGGATCTCTGTGAGTTCAAAGACAGCCTGGTCTCCAGAGTGAGGTCCACGACAGAGATACACAGAAACCCTGTCTCAAAAAGCCAAAAATTAAAAAGAACAGAAATAGACGTTGGTGTAGGAGGGTCTTCTGTTTATGTGTTACTTTCATTTGTTAAATAAAGAAGCTGCCTTGGCCTTTTGATAGGCCAGCCCTTAGGTGGGTGGAGTAGACAGAACAGAATGCTGGGAGAAAGAAAGCAGAGTCAGGAAGACGCCATGGGTCTTCTTTCTGAGAAGGACGCTGGTTAGACTCATGCCAGTAAGCCATGCTCAAGTGGTGATACGGATTATTAGAAATGGATTGAATAATTCAATATGTGAGAGTTAGCCAATAAGAAGCTAGAACTTGTTATTTTCTTAGTCATTCTGAATGGGAAAGAAATCGGAAAGTATTGCTAATTTCATTTAATAATTGTTACACATGTTGAAGATTAAAAAAATATTTCTCAGACTTATTTATATCATCTCCCGAGATTTCTGTTTAGGATTACAACCCAGTTTTAATGACAGTGGGCATTTTTATTTCTGTTTGTTTGTTTGTTTGTTTATCGGTTTGGATGTATAGCTTTTTAGTTCTTGGTATGTTCCAGAATCTCTTTTACATGTTAAGCTGGTAATGTTATTTTACTAATGTTAAACTTTGTCTTTTTTCAGACGTTATTAGACTCTTATGTGTGAATGACATGTAGTTTTATAATGTCACATTTATCACTACTTCATCGTAAATGCTATGGATCTTCTCCTTTCCCAACTGTAAACTGTGTGTTTGTCCTGTCTTTATAAGAGAATATTGTAAAAACCAACCTTAATTTCTTTGTATTTTCCTCACAATTAATTTATCTTTTGTAACCTAAGCTAATGCATAGCTGATTTTAATTACCTTCTTCCAGAATAAATCCTAATATAGAAATATACAATGTCGTGCAATGACATTTGTAGTACTGTCTGTTATTGATATCGTGTTTGCTCACTTTGAATTAAGGACTAAGCTTTGTGAAATTATTTTAAAATTTCTTAACAGTATTGCTCAACTTTTTTTTTTCCCGGATGCTCCTTGAGCTGTTCAGTAAGAGAAACAGAATAAAGATCTTGTTAGGGACAGGCAGACACACGGACACAAAGATAATTCAATAATACAGTCTTCAGGAAGGCATAGATTCAGATTCATACAAAAGACAGATGGAATAAAATGAATGACACCAGGTGAGTGAATTAGACTATTTAGACTTTATTTTTGCAGACCTGGAGGCCTGGCACAGGGTAGACATGCACTCTACTGCTGAGCTGTGCCCTCAGGGCCAGCCTCTTTCATCTGAACAGCTGTTTAGCCTCTGTAAGCCACCATTGCTTTACCTGCAAACACAACCATGTTTACCTTGCATTTCTCTATGAGGACTAGGTATTATACATTGACCACAGATGGAAAGGCCCTGGCATGGACAGGTGTTTTCAGGGTAGATGGTGGTGGTGAGAGCTGTCACTGTTATCTTAACTCCAGAAACACAGAAGTTATAATTCTAAAAGTCTTGCAGTCCGGTAAATATATGGATTTTTTATTATGTTTATTCTTTCTTCCTTTGTTTCTTTCTTTTTTTCTATCTATCTTTCTTCCTTCCTTTCTTTCTTTCTTTCTTTCTTTCTTTCTTTCTTTCTTTCTTTCTTTCTTTCTTTTTGTTACAAGGCCTGACTTTTAGCTCTACCTGGCCTGGGACTTGATTTGTGTAGACAAGGATGTCCTTCAACTCACAGAATTCCCCCTGTCCATGTCTCCAAAGTGTTGGAATCAGAGGTGTGTGTATTGCCGTTCCCAGTTTATGGATGCTTTTACTAGGGTATAAAAAACGAGACCTTCCACACATTTAGTAACTTAAAAAACATTGATGGATTAGGTTCAGTCCCAGCTCCAGCATTAAAAGAGAAAGCACAGTTTAAATACATCTCAGAAGGAAGTCAAAAATAGAACCAAAAGTATTGATTCTGAAGTGATTTTCTAGCGTAAACTTAGTGTTGATAAGATTGTTACTTATCTCTGACATTGTTGCTTCATTCTTTCCATCTCCAAACTTAGAGTCATAACCTGCTCAGTCCATACATGTCATGACCAATGTCTAAAGCCCTCTTGGGAATTCCTCTTTTTTTGTTTTGACAATCATAATATTTATTTACTCATAAGTGGCTTTTGGACATAAAGCAAACTAAACCAACCTACAGGCCACAACCCCAGATAAACTAGACCACAAAGAGGACGCTAAGAGAGACATACATGGATATACATAGGAAGGAGAAAAAGACAAGATCTCCAGAGTAAATTGAGAGTGTTTGAGGTCATGGGAAATGATGGAAGTGGAGAGAGGAGGAAGAAATGGGAGTGGAGAAAAATGTATAGCTCAATAAAAAACTTTAAAAAAACCTAAAAATTAAATCCATCTGAATTAAATTTCTTAGACATCACTGGGAAAATAAATTGAGATGTTTTCAGTCCATGAACTTCCTCAGCTTCCATAGAAATCTCTCAGACGTGGGTCTGCAGGGTTTGCTGCCAAATCTTCTATCTATCTGTCTGTCTATCTATCTATCTATCTATCTATCTATCTATCTATCTATCTATCTATCTATCTGTTTATTTAACCATTCAATTATTTACAATTCCTTCCCTTCTCCCAATCCCCTCCCACTCCCCTATACCCCCTCTTTTCTCTCCAGCCCTGCTTAAAGAGGGCCTGGAATCCTGCCCTGTGGGATGTCCAAGGCCCTCCCCCCTGCATCCTGGCCTAGGGAGCTGGGCATCCATATAGACTAGGGTCCCAAAATGCCATAACATCCTGTCAAAACAAGTCCCAGTACCTTTATCAATGGCTTCTCAGTCCGCCCCCATTGTCAGCCACAATCAGAGAGTTTAGTTTGATCACATGCTCATTCAGACCCAGTCCAGCTGGTTTTGGTGAGCTCCCATTAGAGCAGGCACACTGCCTCAGTTGGTGGATCAACCCCTCGCGGTCCTTACATCCTTTCTCATCTTCTCCCTCCTTTCAATTGGAACATGGGAGCTCAGTCCTTGCTCTGATGAGGGTCTCTGGCTCTATCTCCATCCATCGTTGGACGAAGATTTTATGGTGATATTTGAGATAATCATCAACGTGATAGTGGGACAAGGACAGTTCAGGCACACTCTCCTATGCTGTCCAAGCATCTATCTGGGGACATCCCCGTGGACAGCTGGAATCCCCTCTAGAGCCAAGTCTCTTGCCAATCCTAAAATGGATCCCTTAATGTAGGTATCCCTTGAGACTTGGACTCACTTCTTTTTTTCTCAGTTGGTAATTTTTTTTAATCTGAGACATCTGTCAAAGAAGCCTCTAAGGTCTTGCACATGCCAGGAAAACCCTTCACTATGCATCCATATCCCCTGCCAAGCTTTGTTAGCATTTGATTACAAGTAGGAGAGCAGCGAATGGCTGCTTAATTTAATGAACATGAGTGTATCCATGGGTTGAACGCACTAGATATCGGGAATCTTTTGCATTGAAACAACTATCCTAGTAGTAAGACACACATGCCTGTCTTAAAGTTTGAGTTAACTGAAAGGTCATTTGTGTTTCAAAAATGTACAAGTAGGAGAAGAGTGGTTTATCTACTAAAAGCCTGGTCTATGACTGGATTGAAAATGTTGTGAAGAACGGTGGGCAGCGTTCCCACCTGGATCCCGGCTAGCTTACCCCTGAAATAATCATACGGAATCTGTATTCTTTTAAACACTGCTTGGCCCATTAGTTCTAGCTTCTTATTGGCTAATTCTCACATCTTGATTAACCCATTTCTAATAATCTGTGTAGCACCACGAGCTGGTGGCTTACCAGGGAGATTCTGAACTTGCGTCTCCCTCAGAGAGGAGAATCATGGCGACTGCCTTACTTGGCTTCTTTCTCCCAGCATTCTGTCTGTCTATTCCGCCTACCTAATTTTCTGTCGTATTAAAGGCCAAGGCAGCTTCTTTATTAACCAATGAAATCAACACAAAACAGAAGACTCTCCCACGTCACGAAAAGATCACTTGAAGCTTGAGTTGTGTCCTTTCTTTGATGCGTAGAAAATTCTGTGCAATAACTGCATATTCTCCCTCTTACATTCTATTTATTTATATAAAAGCCTTGGAGACCCTGCTTATGCAGCCATGTAATCTTATCTTTAGAAACTCCTCTTCCAGGATTATTGATGGAATTTGTATAGCACAAGCTCTCGCTTGTAATTGTGTGTGTGTGTACGTGTGTGTCTGTGTTCACGTATGTTTGTGTGTGTCTCGAAAACAAAACAAAAATAATAACAAATAAAAAAAAACGATTCACCTCACTGACCAGGTTTTATATTCATACGAAAGTTCTTGGTAAACTTTCATCTCTCTATCTCATGTTCCTGTTATTTATTTTATTTTGTTTTTTCAAAACAGTTTTTCTCTGTGTGACAGCCCTGGCTGTCCTGCTGTAAATAGCCATCTCTGGCCTCAATCTTAGGAGGCCCCATCGCTGTACTGCTTGCACCTTGGTACCTCCTTCAGTAGGGTCAAGATAGCCCCGCATACCTTGACACCTCAAAATGAGAAGGGTCAAGATAGCCACCAAACCTTGACCCCTCCACAGAGGAAGGTCAAGGTAGCCGCCAAACCTTGACCCCTCCCCAGAGGAGGTCAGGACCCCTTAAGCAGTCTAATTAACTGCTCCCTGAAAAGTGTCTTCGTGGTCCTGTGATCACATTGGCGGCTTTCTGGCTCCCATCCGGGCCACCCGAGAGCACAGGAGTCCTATTAAACCTGGATATGTTTTAATTAGGCATTTTTGGATTTGGCATTTTTGTGTCGCCAGCGAGAAAATATTTCTAACACATGCAACTGGAATTGTAGGTCATACTGGCCTTGAATGCACATAAAAACGTCTGCCTCTGACTCTGCAGTGTTGGCTTTAAAGTTGTGAGTCACCGTGTCTCGCTTTCCAGTGTTCTGTTTAGAGATAAATAATTCTAGTGTTTTACCCAGAAGTCCCAGAAGTATGAGTTTGTACCTTGCATTTTTCTGTGCGTTTCTGTCGTAAAATTCACAGAATTGTTGCTCTTTCCTTCCTTACTGTCAAAGGGGTGAGCTCCTTTCTGTACTTTCTGTACCCCACCTTATCACTTCCTGTCTCGACCTCTCAAGCACTGGGATTAAAGTTGTGGATTAAACGCGAGGAATGCTGGGAGTAAAGGCATAGGCGGGGCCACAAGGAGGTATTAAATCCCAGAAGCTAGGCCTTTCCCGGAGACCAGAAATCTTGCTTAGTCGTCTTGAAGCTTGGCAAGGCTTTTTGTCATGATGGAAAATTGTAGCAATGTTTGGGAGACCACCGAGATGCGAGAAACCCGGAGAAGAACTGTCTGGCAGGCCAGACAAAAGGAGACTCTGATAGCAGCTTTCTCAAAAAACCCGTACCCAACTTTCAGGGAAAGAGAGGAACTTGCCAGGCAAATGGGGCTGCCTGAGTCCCGTGTCCGGGTGTGGTTTCAGAACCACCGAAATCGCACAGGGTTGGTGAGGTCTCTGCAGAGACCTGAAGAGCATGTTGTGAAGGCAGAAGCTAGAAGCACAGTCACAGGTCGCACAAGGCCCCGCACACAAATCAGCTCGTTCCAGTTGACGATCCTGCACCAAGCTTTCGAGAAGGACCCATTCCCGAAACTTCCTGCCAGGGAGGACCTTGCCAGAAGGACCGGTTTACCTGAAGACACTATCCACATATGGTTCCAGAACAGAAGAGCCCGCCACCATGTTGGTGGCAGGGGCAGAGTTCGAGGACAACACTCTCAGGCATCATCTGTGCTGAAGGGACGAATGTGTGACAGTGAGACTGGGCTTGCCCAGGACAGCATTATTCCCGAAGGGAGCCTGTTTACCCTGGCTGCTGCAGGAGGTGGGGACATCCACCAGTCTGTGACCCACACCACCTCAACAAGTTCCTCCAGAGTCTCATTGCCTGCAGCACCACAGACCTCTGAAGCAGACCACCCAGAGCTCCAGGAAGACGCATGGAACATGTGCCCTGAGGAATTTATCCACAGAGTGCTGACAGAAATCACAGATAACCAGCTGGCATTCGCCACTCTGGACCCTGATGACCAAGGGGAGGAGAGAGACGAAACACCTGAGTACCTTCTGGAGGAAGAGGAATATCAGAAACTGCTGGATCTGTTGAAGAATTCATAAACTCCTCTTGCCTGGAGGGCAAGACCTTTAGAGAAACCACCTACTGGGGACGATATGATCCCCGATTTGTGTATGATGGCCATTGAGAGAAATGTTCCGGCTGTAAAACATAGCTACCTTGACTCCCCAACTGCGCAAGTCTTCAGTAAGGCATGGAAGACTTCTAGGGTGCGTGTGTAACCTTTCAGAGAGCCCCAGGATTAGGAAATTCCCTGGAAGGTGTCTTCTTGAGACTAGATTGAGATTTCACCTGTGATAGCTCTGCTGCATGCCGGACTGAGTGAATTCCACAAGATCTCTCAGGGAAACATTTCAGTTCTAAATTGCCTAGGCCACTACAGGATGCTCAGGAGGAGAAAGTCACTCTCACATGGGAAGTAACCTCTTCTTTGCTTCTCAATACCTAGTGTTGACATCTGAAGTCACAAACAAGTCATTCCGTAGGAATAATCAACTCCATATCGCAAAACAACAATCATGGGATAGCTAAAACAACACTGTAAAATGAAGAAACTTCGGCAGACATCACCATCCTTGCCTTCAAGCTCTGCTACGGAGTTAAAGTAATAAAAAGAGTTTTGTACTGGCATTAAAAACAGAGAGTTTGGAGCCGGGCGGTGGTGGCACACGCCTTTAATCCCAGCACTTGGGAGGCAGAGGCGGGCTGATCTCTGTGAGTTTGAGACCCGCCTGGTCTACAAGAGCTAGTTTCAGGCCCAGCTCCAAAGACACAGAAAAACCCAACCTCGAACCCCCCCCCCAAAAAAAACCCGAAAAAAACAAAAAAAAACCCAAAACAAACAAACAAATAAACAAAAAAACCCAAAGAGGTTGACCAATGGAATCAAATAGAAACCCCAGATATTAATTTACACACCTATGAATAACTGCTTTATGACAAAATGCTAAAATTATACAATGGACAAAAGAAAAACAAATGGTGCTGCCATAACTGAATGTCAACATGTAGAATAATGAAAATAGATCTATATCTACCCCATGCACAAAAGTCAAGACCAAACAAATTAAAGAACTCAGTATAAATCTAGCCACACTGAAACTGTTAGAAGAGAAAGTGGGAAGTATCCTTCAATGCACTGGTAGAAGAGAGAACGTCCTAAATATAACCCCAGTAGCACAGATACTGAGAGCAACAATAAATACATTGAATCTCCAGAAACTGAGAAGCTTCTGTAAAGCAAAGGACACACTCAATAATACAAAAAATCAGCCTATTGAATGTAGTAATACAGGACAATAAAATTCCAGTGTCATTCAATGACAACATAAAGATTAATACATTTTTGTAATTTTGTGCCTTTTCTTTTGGTTGACTGTTTGAAGTTGTCATTTGTGTATGTGTGTGTGTGTGCATGTGTGCCTCTCTCTCTCTCTCTCTCTCTCTCTCTCTCTCTTTGTGTGTGTGTGTTTGTGTGTGTGTGTCTGTGACTATGCTTGGAAACAAATCTCAGAAGGAGCTTACTAGGTAGATCATCCTGTGCTGGAACACAAGGCTCCACCTGCCTTTGTGAATCATGATTAATGAAAGCTCAGAGACTGATATTGGGGTTCAACCCGAAGACCGGAATAATAAGCTGCGAGGCCCAGGCTCGTGCCATGACCGCAGTCTGAAAATGATGATTCTAACTCTAGGAATCTGAGAGTGAGATCTAGTGAAGTCTCTGAGCTTTAATTAATCTTGCATCTTTTTGCGCCGAAAGTGAGGGGCATGAGTTTATGAAAAATTCATTTCTCTGAGGCTTTTTCTCCACCAGCCCAGGTCAGAGCTGGGATTGGAATTCCAGCTCTAGGAACTGGGGCCACAAACCTGACCATGTGGGTTCAGGAAAGGCACTAGTGCTCCCTGGTTTGCTTCCTCTCCTGTGGTGACTATCCTTGCTGCCACACCACAGGGTACCCACACAGCTTTCCCAGGACTCCATCAGCCTTCCTGTGGCTCCAGCCATCCACTACTTGCCTCCAGCCTCATGTCTCACACATGTTTACCTCAGCTTCCCCATCCCTGCAACTCATGTACAACTGCATCACAGTTGCTATGACCAGCATCTCTTCAACAAAAGTCCGCTTAGCTTGGTTGGTTTGAGTTCTGCTTAGAAAATGTGCAGGTTTTTATTTGGACCACATCATTATTGCAACTTAAAAGTCTCACCTAACCTAGAACATTAACAGAAGTAAGTCATCTGCTAACTATTTTTTTTTTTTTGCAATTTGTAAATCACGTCTGAGATACTCACAGATGATATCCCCATGCAAGAATTCAATAACCTTTTCATTTTTAATGTAGATGGGGACATGTGTAACCTGCCTGGGATTTGTACATTCTTAGCCATAGCTGTTATCAGCTTGATAATTCCTATTGTATCTTGGTGAGGAACAATTCTATATTCTGTCAATTAGGTTTTAAATAAATGCTGGTTGGCCGGTAGCCAGGCAGGAAGTATTGGCAGGAAAACCAGACAGGAAGTAGAGGTGGTGCAATGAACACAGGAGTATTCTGGGAAGAAGGAAGCTCTTTCCCCTGTCCTGTCCAGACCATGGGAGAAGCAAGATGTGACCTGCCCCGCTGAAAAGGGTACTGAGACATGTGGCTAACATAGATAAAAATAATGTGTTAATATATGTTCTAAGAAGTAATACGAAGACTGAGCTAATGGGTCAATTGGTTTACAGCTTATAGAGACCCCTGGATGGTTTTCTTTGGGTCTTGCTGGCTGTGGGAACTTGGCAGGACACAAAGTCCCACAAGCAGGCCCTCATGTTACAGAATGGTGCCACCATGCGGACAACTGCATCCACATAAAACCTCAGAGAGCTTGGTAAGTAATTCTGGGCAGAAAAGAATAGATTAAGCATGGCTTCTTGGTAGCAGCAGTTTCTCGGATCTGCTCTGCTTGCTACAGGCAAGCAAGTGCTGTAATTTAAGAGAGGCTTCCTGACTCAGCTTTAGCTGCAAAACCCTCAGGTCTTTAAGAGGTCTTGCCAAGAAACACTGAAAAGTTGTCGATAAAAGCTGATGGCATGCCTTGTGGTTTTCAGCGATAGCAGGAACAAAGCTGCTCCGTTTTTAAGTGCTGGCTTTCTAGGCCGTCCGGCCAGGGCAAATGACTTTTTCAGGCAGGCGGTCCTACTATGGAGCATTGATTATGGTTTCTGAGTGCACTTCTCCAGTGCTTGCTGGCAGGGTCATTGAAACACTGTAGAGTGGGGGCAGTGAATGTGGCTGTGGCTGGTACCTCCACCAAGAGCCTGGAATTTCAGAAACCTAAGGAATGGGCTGGATCCAAGCATCAAGGCCACAACTTTAATCCTAGCCATAGTGCTTAGCAAATTCAAGACTCGTGTGGTCAGAAAAAGAGAGAGATATATACAGTAAAGAGAAGTTCAAAGATGAAGTAAACCTCTAAATGTTGTAAAAATATATATGTTTTAGAATATATGTGTGTTAAAAATATGTGCAGGCTAAAGGTTGAAGTCCTTAAAATAAAAAAGATAGAAAGAGAGAGGAGTTGGGTGTGGTGGTACACAGCTTTAATCCCAATGCTTGGGAGGCAGAGGTAGACAGATCTCTGTGAGTTCAAGGTGTGGTAGCACACACCTTTAATCCCAGCACTTGAGGCAGAGGCAGGTGGATCTCTGTGAGTTCAAAGACAGCCTGGTCTCCAGAGTGAGGTCCACGACAGAGATACACAGAAACCCTGTCTCAAAAAGCCAAAAATTAAAAAGAACAGAAATAGACGTTGGTGTAGGAGGGTCTTCTGTTTATGTGTTACTTTCATTTGTTAAATAAAGAAGCTGCCTTGGCCTTTTGATAGGCCAGCCCTTAGGTGGGTGGAGTAGACAGAACAGAATGCTGGGAGAAAGAAAGCAGAGTCAGGAAGACGCCATGGGTCTTCTTTCTGAGAAGGACGCTGGTTAGACTCATGCCAGTAAGCCATGCTCAAGTGGTGATACGGATTATTAGAAATGGATTGAATAATTCAATATGTGAGAGTTAGCCAATAAGAAGCTAGAACTTGTTATTTTCTTAGTCATTCTGAATGGGAAAGAAATCGGAAAGTATTGCTAATTTCATTTAATAATTGTTACACATGTTGAAGATTAAAAAAATATTTCTCAGACTTATTTATATCATCTCCCGAGATTTCTGTTTAGGATTACAACCCAGTTTTAATGACAGTGGGCATTTTTATTTCTGTTTGTTTGTTTGTTTGTTTATCGGTTTGGATGTATAGCTTTTTAGTTCTTGGTATGTTCCAGAATCTCTTTTACATGTTAAGCTGGTAATGTTATTTTACTAATGTTAAACTTTGTCTTTTTTCAGACGTTATTAGACTCTTATGTGTGAATGACATGTAGTTTTATAATGTCACATTTATCACTACTTCATCGTAAATGCTATGGATCTTCTCCTTTCCCAACTGTAAACTGTGTGTTTGTCCTGTCTTTATAAGAGAATATTGTAAAAACCAACCTTAATTTCTTTGTATTTTCCTCACAATTAATTTATCTTTTGTAACCTAAGCTAATGCATAGCTGATTTTAATTACCTTCTTCCAGAATAAATCCTAAATACAATATAGAAATATACAATGTCGTGCAATGACATTTGTAGTACTGTCTGTTATTGATATCGTGTTTGCTCACTTTGAATTAAGGACTAAGCTTTGTGAAATTATTTTAAAATTTCCTAACAGTATTGCTCAACCTTTTTTTTTTCCCGGATGCTCCTTGAGCTGTTCAGTAAGAGAAACAGAATAAAGATCTTGTTAGGGACAGGCAGACACACGGACACAAAGATAATTCAATAATACAGTCTTCAGGAAGGCATAGATTCAGATTCATACAAAAGACAGATGGAATAAAATGAATGACACCAGGTGAGTGAATTAGACTATTTAGACTTTATTTTTGCAGACCTGGAGGCCTGGCACAGGGTAGACATGCACTCTACTGCTGAGCTGTGCCCTCAGGGCCAGCCTCTTTCATCTGAACAGCTGTTTAGCCTCTGTAAGCCACCATTGCTTTACCTGCAAACACAACCATGTTTACCTTGCATTTCTCTATGAGGACTAGGTATTATACATTGACCACAGATGGAAAGGCCCTGGCATGGACAGGTGTTTTCAGGGTAGATGGTGGTGGTGAGAGCTGTCACTGTTATCTTAACTCCAGAAACACAGAAGTTATAATTCTAAAAGTCTTGCAGTCCGGTAATTATATGGATTTTTTATTATGTTTATTCTTTCTTCCTTTGTTTCTTTCTTTTTTTCTATCTATCTTTCTTCCTTCCTTTCTTTCTTTCTTTCTTTCTTTCTTTCTTTCTTTCTTTCTTTCTTTCTTTCTTTTTGTTACAAGGCCTGACTTTTAGCTCTACCTGGCCTGGGACTTGATTTGTGTAGACAAGGATGTCCTTCAACTCACAGAATTCCCCCTGTCCATGTCTCCAAAGTGTTGGAATCAGAGGTGTGTGTATTGCCGTTCCCAGTTTATGGATGCTTTTACTAGGGTATAAAAAACGAGACCTTCCACACATTTAGTAACTTAAAAAACATTGATGGATTAGGTTCAGTCCCAGCTCCAGCATTAAAAGAGAAAGCACAGTTTAAATACATCTCAGAAGGAAGTCAAAAATAGAACCAAAAGTATTGATTCTGAAGTGATTTTCTAGCGTAAACTTAGTGTTGATAAGATTGTTACTTATCTCTGACATTGTTGCTTCATTCTTTCCATCTCCAAACTTAGAGTCATAACCTGCTCAGTCCATACATGTCATGACCAATGTCTAAAGCCCTCTTGGGAATTCCTTTTTTTTTTTTGTTTTGACAATCATAATATTTATTTACTCATAAGTGGCTTTTAGACATAAAGCAAATAAAACCAACCTACAGGCCACAACCCCAGATAAACTAGACCACAAAGAGGACGCTAAGAGAGACATACATGGATATACATAGGAAGGAGAAAAAGACAAGATCTCCAGAGTAAATTGAGAGTGTTTGAGGTCATGGGAAATGATGGAAGTGGAGAGAGGAGGAAGAAATGGGAGTGGAGAAAAATGTATAGCTTAATAAAAAACTTTAATAAAACCTAAAAAATAAATCCATCTGAATTAAATTTCTTAGACATCACTGGGAAAATAAATTGAGATGTTTTCAGTCCATGAACTTCCTCAGCTTCCATAGCAATCTCTCAGACGTGGGTCTGCAGGGTTTGCTGCCAAATCTTCTATCTATCTGTCTATCTATCTATCTATCTATCTATCTATCTATCTATCTATCTATCTGTTTATTTAACCATTCAATTATTTACAATTCCTTCCCTTCTCCCAATCCCCTCCCACTCCCCTATATCCCCTCTTTTCTCTCCAGCCCTGCTTAAAGAGGGCCTGGAATCCTGCCCTGTGGGATGTCCAAGGCCCTCCCCCCTGCATCCTGGCCTAGGGAGCTGGGCATCCATATAGACTAGGGTCCCAAAATGCCATAACATCCTGTCAAAACAAGTCCCAGTACCTTTATCAATGGCTTCTCAGTCCGCCCCCATTGTCAGCCACAATCAGAGAGTTTAGTTTGATCACATGCTCATTCAGACCCAGTCCAGCTGGTTTTGGTGAGCTCCCATTAGAGCAGGCACACTGCCTCAGTTGGTGGATCAACCCCTCTCGGTCCTTACATCCTTTCTCATCTTCTCCCTCCTTTCAATTGGAACATGGGAGCTCAGTCCTTGCTCTGATGAGGGTCTCTGGCTCTATCTCCATCCATCGTTGGACGAAGATTTTATGGTGATATTTGAGATAATCATCAACGTGATAGTGGGACAAGGACAGTTCAGGCACACTCTCCTATGCTGTCCAAGCATCTATCTGGGGACATCCCCGTGGACAGCTGGAATCCCCTCTAGAGCCAAGTCTCTTGCCAATCCTAAAATGGATCCCTTAATGTAGGTATCCCTTGAGACTTGGACTCACTTCTTTTTTTCTCAGTTGGTAATTTTTTTTAATCTGAGACATCTGTCAAAGAAGCCTCTAAGGTCTTGCACATGCCAGGAAAACCCTTCACTATGCATCCATATCCCCTGCCAAGCTTTGTTAGCATTTGATTACAAGTAGGAGAGCAGCGAATGGCTGCTTAATTTAATGAACATGAGTGTATCCATGGGTTGAACGCACTAGATATCGGGAATCTTTTGCATTGAAACAACTATCCTAGTAGTAAGACACACATGCCTGTCTTAAAGTTTGAGTTAACTGAAAGGTCATTTGTGTTTCAAAAATGTACAAGTAGGAGAAGAGTGGTTTATCTACTAAAAGCCTGGTCTATGACTGGATTGAAAATGTTGTGAAGAACGGTGGGCAGCGTTCCCACCTGGATCCCGGCTAGCTTACCCCTGAAATAATCATACGGAATCTGTATTCTTTTAAACACTGCTTGGCCCATTAGTTCTAGCTTCTTATTGGCTAATTCTCACATCTTGATTAACCCATTTCTAATAATCTGTGTAGCACCACGAGCTGGTGGCTTACCAGGGAGATTCTGAACTTGCGTCTCCCTCAGAGAGGAGAATCATGGCGACTGCCTTACTTGGCTTCTTTCTCCCAGCATTCTGTCTGTCTATTCCGCCTACCTAATTTTCTGTCGTATTAAAGGCCAAGGCAGCTTCTTTATTAACCAATGAAATCAACACAAAACAGAAGACTCTCCCACGTCACGAAAAGATCACTTGAAGCTTGAGTTGTGTCCTTTCTTTGATGCGTAGAAAATTCTGTGCAATAACTGCATATTCTCCCTCTTACATTCTATTTATTTATATAAAAGCCTTGGAGACCCTGCTTATGCAGCCATGTAATCTTATCTTTAGAAACTCCTCTTCCAGGATTATTGATGGAATTTGTATAGCACAAGCTCTCGCTTGTAATTGTGTGTGTGTGTACGTGTGTGTCTGTGTTCGCGTATGTTTGTGTGTGTCTCGAAAACAAAACAAAAAAATAACAAATAAAAAAAAATGATTCACCTCACTGACCAGGTTTTATATTCATACGAAAGTTCTTGGTAAACTTTCATCTCTCTATCTCATGTTCCTGTTATTTATTTTATTTTGTTTTTTCAAAACAGTTTTTCTCTGTGTGACAGCCCTGGCTGTCCTGCTGTAAATAGCCATCTCTGGCCTCAATCTTAGGAGGCCCCATCGCTGTACTGCTTGCACCTTGGTACCTCCTTCAGTAGGGTCAAGATAGCCCCGCATACCTTGACACCTCAAAATGAGGAGGGTCAAGATAGCCACCAAACCTTGACCCCTCCACAGAGGAAGGTCAAGGTAGCCGCCAAACCTTGACCCCTCCCCAGAGGAGGTCAGGACCCCTTAAGCAGTCTAATTAACTGCTCCCTGAAAAGTGTCTTCGTGGTCCTGTGATCACATTGGCGGCTTTCTGGCTCCCATCCGGGCCACCCGAGAGCACAGGAGTCCTATTAAACCTGGATATGTTTTAATTAGGCATTTTTGGATTTGGCATTTTTGTGTCCCCAGCGAGAAAATATTTCTAACACATGCAACTGGAATTGTAGGTCATACTGGCCTTGAATGCACATAAAAACATCTGCCTCTGACTCTGCAGTGTTGGCTTTAAAGTTGTGAGTCACCGTGTCTCGCTTTCCAGTGTTCTGTTTAGAGATAAATAATTCTAGTGTTTTACCCAGAAGTCCCAGAAGTATGAGCTTGTACCTTGCATTTTTCTGTGCGTTTCTGTCGTAAAATTCACAGAATTGTTGCTCTTTCCTTCCTTACTGTCAAAGGGGTGAGCTCCTTTCTGTACTTTCTGTACCCCACCTTATCACTTCCTGTCTCGACCTCTCAAGCACTGGGATTAAAGTTGTGGATTAAACGCGAGGAATGCTGGGAGTAAAGGCATGGGCGGGGCCACAAGGAGGTATTAAATCCCAGAAGCTAGGCCTTTCCCGGAGACCAGAAATCTTGCTTAGTCGTCTTGAAGCTTGGCAAGGCTTTTTGTCATGATGGAAAATTGTAGCAATGTTTGGGAGACCACCGAGATGCGAGAAACCCGGAGAAGAACTGTCTGGCAGGCCAGACAAAAGGAGACTCTGATAGCAGCTTTCTCAAAAAACCCGTACCCAACTTTCAGGGAAAGAGAGGAACTTGCCAGGCAAATGGGGCTGCCTGAGTCCCGTGTCCGGGTGTGGTTTCAGAACCACCGAAATCGCACAGGGTTGGTGAGGTCTCTGCAGAGACCTGAAGAGCATGTTGTGAAGGCAGAAGCTAGAAGCACAGTCACAGGTCGCACAAGGCCCCGCACACAAATCAGCTCGTTCCAGTTGACGATCCTGCACCAAGCTTTCGAGAAGGACCCATTCCCGAAACTTCCTGCCAGGGAGGACCTTGCCAGAAGGACCGGTTTACCTGAAGACACTATCCACATATGGTTCCAGAACAGAAGAGCCCGCCACCATGTTGGTGGCAGGGGCAGAGTTCGAGGACAACACTCTCAGGCATCATCTGTGCTGAAGGGACGAATGTGTGACAGTGAGACTGGGCTTGCCCAGGACAGCATTATTCCCGAAGGGAGCCTGTTTACCCTGGCTGCTGCAGGAGGTGGGGACATCCACCAGTCTGTGACCCACACCACCTCAACAAGTTCCTCCAGAGTCTCATTGCCTGCAGCACCACAGACCTCTGAAGCAGACCACCCAGAGCTCCAGGAAGACGCATGGAACATGTGCCCTGAGGAATTTATCCACAGAGTGCTGACAGAAATCACAGATAACCAGCTGGCATTCGCCACTCTGGACCCTGATGACCAAGGGGAGGAGAGAGACGAAACACCTGAGTACCTTCTGGAGGAAGAGGAATATCAGAAACTGCTGGATCTGTTGAAGAATTCATAAACTCCTCTTGCCTGGAGGGCAAGACCTTTAGAGAAACCACCTACTGGGGACGATATGATCCCCGATTTGTGTATGATGGCCATTGAGAGAAATGTTCCGGCTGTAAAACATAGCTACCTTGACTCCCCAACTGCGCAAGTCTTCAGTAAGGCATGGAAGACTTCTAGGGTGCGTGTGTAACCTTTCAGAGAGCCCCAGGATTAGGAAATTCCCTGGAAGGTGTCTTCTTGAGACTAGATTGAGATTTCACCTGTGATAGCTCTGCTGCATGCCGGACTGAGTGAATTCCACAAGATCTCTCAGGGAAACATTTCAGTTCTAAATTGCCTAGGCCACTACAGGTTGCTCAGGAGGAGAAAGTCACTCTCACATGGGAAGTAACCTCTTCTTTGCTTCTCAATACCTAGTGTTGACATCTGAAGTCACAAACAAGTCATTCCGTAGGAATAATCAACTCCATATCGCAAAACAACAATCATGGGATAGCTAAAACAACACTGTAAAATGAAGAAACTTCGGCAGACATCACCATCCTTGCCTTCAAGCTCTGCTATGGAGTTAAAGTAATAAAAAGAGTTTTGTACTGGCATTAAAAACAGAGAGTTTGGAGCCGGGCGGTGGTGGCACACGCCTTTAATCCCAGCTCTTGGGAGGCAGAGGCGGGCTGATCTCTGTGAGTTTGAGACCCGCCTGGTCTACAAGAGCTAGTTTCAGGCCCAGCTCCAAAGACACAGAAAAACCCAACCTCGAAAAACCCCCCAAAAAAAAAACCCGAAAAAAACAAAAAAAACCCAAAACAAACAAACAGATAAACAAAAAAAACCCAAAGAGGTTGACCAATGGAATCAAATAGAAACCCCAGATATTAATTTACACACCTATGAATAACTGCTTTATGACAAAATGCTAAAATTATACAATGGACAAAAGAAAAACAAATGGTGCTGCCATAACTGAATGTCAACATGTAGAATAATGAAAATAGATCTATATCTACCCCATGCACAAAAGTCAAGACCAAACAAATTAAAGAACTCAGTATAAATCTAGCCACACTGAAACTGTTAGAAGAGAAAGTGGGAAGTATCCTTCAATGCACTGGTAGAAGAGAGAACGTCCTAAATATAACCCCAGTAGCACAGATACTGAGAGCAACAATAAATACATTGAATCTCCAGAAACTGAGAAGCTTCTGTAAAGCAAAGGACACACTCAATAATACAAAAAATCAGCCTATTGAATGTAGTAATACAGGACAATAAAATTCCAGTGTCATTCAATGACAACATAAAGATTAATACATTTTTGTAATTTTGTGCCTTTTCTTTTGGTTGACTGTTTGAAGTTGTCATTTGTGTATGTGTGTGTGTGTGCATGTGTGCCTCTCTCTCTCTCTCTCTCTCTCTCTCTCTCTCTCTCTCTCTCTCTCTCTCTTTGTGTGTGTGTGTTTGTGTGTGTGTGTCTGTGACTATGCTTGGAAACAAATCTCAGAAGGAGCTTACTAGGTAGATCATCCTGTGCTGGAACACAAGGCTCCACCTGCCTTTGTGAATCATGATTAATGAAAGCTCAGAGACTGATATTGGGGTTCAACCCGAAGACCGGAATAATAAGCTGCGAGGCCCAGGCTCGTGCCATGACCGCAGTCTGAAAATGATGATTCTAACTCTAGGAATCTGAGAGTGAGATCTAGTGAAGTCTCTGAGCTTTAATTAATCTTGCATCTTTTTGCGCCGAAAGTGAGGGGCATGAGTTTATGAAAAATTCATTTCTCTGAGGCTTTTTCTCCACCAGCCCAGGTCAGAGCTGGGATTGGAATTCCAGCTCTAGGAACTGGGGCCACAAACCTGACCATGTGGGTTCAGGAAAGGCACTAGTGCTCCCTGGTTTGCTTCCTCTCCTGTGGTGACTATCCTTGCTGCCACACCACAGGGTACCCACACAGCTTTCCCAGGACTCCATCAGCCTTCCTGTGGCTCCAGCCATCCACTACTTGCCTCCAGCCTCATGTCTCACACATGTTTACCTCAGCTTCCCCATCCCTGCAACTCATGTACAACTGCATCACAGTTGCTATGACCAGCATCTCTTCAACAAAAGTCCGCTTAGCTTGGTTGGTTTGAGTTCTGCTTAGAAAATGTGCAGGGTTTTTTTTGGACCACATCATTATTGCAACTTAAAAGTCTCACGTAAACTAGAACATTAACAGAAGTAAGTCATCTGTTAACTATTTTTTTTTTGCAATTTGTAAATCACGTCTGAGATACTCACAGATGATATCCCCATGCAAGAATTCAATAACCTTTTCATTTTTAATGTAGATGGGGACATGTGTAACCTGCCTGGGATTTGTACATTCTTAGCCATAGCTGTTATCAGCTTGATAATTCCTATTGTATCTTGGTGAGGAACAATTCTATATTCTGTCAATTAGGTTTTAAATAAATGCTGGTTGGCCGGTAGCCAGGCAGGAAGTATTGGCAGGAAAACCAGACAGGAAGTAGAGGTGGTGCAATGAACACAGGAGTATTCTGGGAAGAAGGAAGCTCTTTCCCCTGTCCTGTCCAGACCATGGGAGAAGCAAGATGTGACCTGCCCCGCTGAAAAGGGTACTGAGACATGTGGCTAACATAGATAAAAATAATGTGTTAATATATGTTCTAAGAAGTAATACGAAGACTGAGCTAATGGGTCAATTGGTTTACAGCTTATAGAGACCCCTGGATGGTTTTCTTTGGGTCTTGCTGGCTGTGGGAACTTGGCAGGACACAAAGTCCCACAAGCAGGCCCTCATGTTACAGAATGGTGCCACCATGCGGACAACTGCATCCACATAAAACCTCAGAGAGCTTGGTAAGTAATTCTGGGCAGAAAAGAATAGATTAAGCATGGCTTCTTGGTAGCAGCAGTTTCTCGGATCTGCTCTGCTTGCTACAGGCAAGCAAGTGCTGTAATTTAAGAGAGGCTTCCTGACTCAGCTTTAGCTGCAAAACCCTCAGGTCTTTAAGAGGTCTTGCCAAGAAACACTGAAAAGTTGTCGATAAAAGCTGATGGCATGCCTTGTGGTTTTCAGCGATAGCAGGAACAAAGCTGCTCCGTTTTTAAGTGCTGGCTTTCTAGGCCGTCCGGCCAGGGCAAATGACTTTTTCAGGCAGGCGGTCCTACTATGGAGCATTGATTATGGTTTCTGAGTGCACTTCTCCAGTGCTTGCTGGCAGGGTCATTGAAACACTGTAGAGTGGGGGCAGTGAATGTGGCTGTGGCTGGTACCTCCACCAAGAGCCTGGAATTTCAGAAACCTAAGGAATGGGCTGGATCCAAGCATCAAGGCCACAACTTTAATCCTAGCCATAGTGCTTAGCAAATTCAAGACTCGTGTGGTCAGAAAAAGAGAGAGATATATACAGTAAAGAGAAGTTCAAAGATGAAGTAAACCTCTAAATGTTGTAAAAATATATATGTTTTAGAATATATGTGTGTTAAAAATATGTGCAGGCTAAAGGTTGAAGTCCTTAAAATAAAAAAGATAGAAAGAGAGAGGAGTTGGGTGTGGTGGTACACAGCTTTAATCCCAATGCTTGGGAGGCAGAGGTAGACAGATCTCTGTGAGTTCAAGGTGTGGTAGCACACACCTTTAATCCCAGCACTTGAGGCAGAGGCAGGTGGATCTCTGTGAGTTCAAAGACAGCCTGGTCTCCAGAGTGAGGTCCACGACAGAGATACACAGAAACCCTGTCTCAAAAAGCCAAAAATTAAAAAGAACAGAAATAGACGTTGGTGTAGGAGGGTCTTCTGTTTATGTGTTACTTTCATTTGTTAAATAAAGAAGCTGCCTTGGCCTTTTGATAGGCCAGCCCTTAGGTGGGTGGAGTAGACAGAACAGAATGCTGGGAGAAAGAAAGCAGAGTCAGGAAGACGCCATGGGTCTTCTTTCTGAGAAGGACGCTGGTTAGACTCATGCCAGTAAGCCATGCTCAAGTGGTGATACGGATTATTAGAAATGGATTGAATAATTCAATATGTGAGAGTTAGCCAATAAGAAGCTAGAACTTGTTATTTTCTTAGTCATTCTGACATGGGAAAGAAATTGGAAAGTATTGCTAATTTCATTTAATAATTGTTACACATGTTGAAGATTAAAAAAATATTTCTCAGACTTATTTATATCATCTCCCGAGATTTCTGTTTAGGATTACAACCCAGTTTTAATGACAGTGTGCATTTTTGTTTCTGTTTGTTTGTTTATCGGTTTGGATGTATAGCTTTTTAGTTCTTGGTATGTTCCAGAATCTCTTTTACATGTTAAGCTGGTAATGTTATTTTACTAATGTTAAACTTTGTCTTTTTTCAGACGTTATTAGACTCTTATGTGTGAATGACATGCAGTTTTATAATGTCACATTTATCACTACTTCATCGTAAATGCTATGGATCTTCTCCTTTCCCAACTGTAAACTGTGTGTTTGTCCTGTCTTTATAAGAGAATATTGTAAAAACCAACCTTAATTTCTTTGTATTTTCCTCACAATTAATTTATCTTTTGTAACCTAAGCTAATGCATAGCTGATTTTAATTACCTTCTTCCAGAATAAATCCTAATATAGAAATATACAATGTCGTGCAATGACATTTGTAGTACTGTCTGTTATTGATATCGTGTTTGCTCACTTTGAATTAAGGATTAAGCTTTGTGAAATTATTTTAAAATTTCTTAACAGTATTGCTCAACCTTTTTTTTCCCCGGATGCTCCTTGAGCTATTCAGTAAGAGAAACAGAATAAAGATCTTGTTAGGGACAGGCAGACACACGGACACAAAGATAATTCAATAATACAGTCTTCAGGAAGGCATAGATTCAGATTCATACAAAAGACAGATGGAATAAAATGAATGACACCAGGTGAGTGAATTAGACTATTTAGACTTTATTTTTGCAGACCTGGAGGTCAAACCCAGGGCCTGGCACAGGGTAGACATGCACTCTACTGCTGAGCTGTGCCCTCAGGGCCAGCCTCTTTCATCTGAACAGCTGTTTAGCCTCTGTAAGCCACCATTGCTTTACCTGCAAACACAACCATGTTTACCTTGCATTTCTCTATGAGGACTAGGTATTATACATTGACCACAGATGGAAAGGCCATGGCATGGACAGGTGTTTTCAGGGTAGATGGTGGTGGTGAGAGCTGTCACTGTTATCTTAACTCCAGAAACACAGAAGTTATAATTCTAAAAGTCTTGCAGTTCAGTAAATATATGGATTTTTTATTATGTTTATTCTTTCTTCCTTTTTTTCTTTCTTTTTTTCTATCTATCTATCTATCTTTCTTTCTTTCTTCCTTTCTTTCTTTCTTTCTTTCTTTCTTTCTTTCTTTCTTTCTTTCTTTCTTTTTGTTACAAGGCCTGACTTTTAGCTCTACCTGGCCTGGGACTTGATTTGTGTAGACAAGGATGTCCTTCAACTCACAGAATTCCCCCTGTCCATGTCTCCAAAGTGTTGGAATCAGAGTTGTGTGTATTGCCGTTCCCAGTTTATGGATGCTTTTACTAGGGTATAAAAAACGAGACCTTCCACACATTTAGTAACTTAAAAAACATTGATGGATTAGGTTCAGTCCCAGCTCCAGCATTAAAAGAGAAAGCACAGTTTAAATACATCTCAGAAGGAAGTCAAAAATAGAACCAAAAGTATTGATTCTGAAGTGATTTTCTAGCGTAAACTTAGTGTTGATAAGATTGTTACTTATCTCTGACATTGTTGCTTCATTCTTTCCATCTCCAAACTTAGAGTCATAACCTGCTCAGTTCATACATGTCATGACCAATGTCTAAAGCCCTCTTGGGAATTCCTTTTTTTTTGTTTTGACAATCATAATATTTATTTACTCATACGTGGCTTTTAGACATAAAGCAAATAAAACCAACCTACAGGCCACAACCCCAGATAAACTAGACCACAAAGAGGACGCTAAGAGAGACATACATGGATATACATAGGAAGGAGAAAACGACAAGATCTCCAGAGTAAATTGAGAGTGTTTGAGGTCATGGGAAATGATGGAAGTGGAGAGAGGAGGAAGAAATGGGAGTGGAGAAAAATGTATAGCTTAATAAAAAACTTTAATAAAACCTAAAAAATGAATCCATCTGAATTAAATTTCTTAGACATCACTGGGAAAATAAATTGAGATGTTTTCAGTCCATGAACTTCCTCAGCTTCCATAGCAATCTCTCAGACATGGGTCTGCAGGGTTTGCTGCCAAATCTTCTATCTATCTGTCTATCTATCTATCTATCTATCTATCTATCTATCTATCTATCTATCTATCTATCTGTTTATTTAACCATTCAATTATTTACAATTCCTTCCCTTCTCCCAATCCCCTCCCACTCCCCTATATCCCCTCTTTTCTCTCCAGCCCTGCTTAAAGAGGGCCTGGAATCCTGCCCTGTGGGATGTCCAAGGCCCTCCCCCCTGCATCCTGGCCTAGGGAGCTGGGCATCCATATAGACTAGGGTCCCAAAATGCCATAACATCCTGTCAAAACAAGTCCCAGTACCTTTATCAATGGCTTCTCAGTCCGCCCCCATTGTCAGCCACAATCAGAGAGTTTAGTTTGATCACATGCTCATTCAGACCCAGTCCAGCTGGTTTTGGTGAGCTCCCATTAGAGCAGGCACACTGCCTCAGTTGGTGGATCAACCCCTCTCGGTCCTTACATCCTTTCTCATCTTCTCCCTCCTTTCAATTGGAACATGGGAGCTCAGTCCTTGCTCTGATGAGGGTCTCTGGCTCTATCTCCATCCATCGTTGGACGAAGATTTTATGGTGATATTTGAGATAATCATCAACGTGATAGTGGGACAAGGACAGTTCAGGCACACTCTCCTATGCTGTCCAAGCATCTATCTGGGGACATCCCCGTGGACAGCTGGAATCCCCTCTAGAGCCAAGTCTCTTGCCAATCCTAAAATGGATCCCTTAATGTAGGTATCCCTTGAGACTTGGACTCACTTCTTTTTTTCTCAGTTGGTAATTTTTTTTAATCTGAGACATCTGTCAAAGAAGCCTCTAAGGTCTTGCACATGCCAGGAAAACCCTTCACTATGCATCCATATCCCCTGCCAAGCTTTGTTAGCATTTGATTACAAGTAGGAGAGCAGCGAATGGCTGCTTAATTTAATGAACATGAGTGTATCCATGGGTTGAACGCACTAGATATCGGGAATCTTTTGCATTGAAACAACTATCCTAGTAGTAAGACACACATGCCTGTCTTAAAGTTTGAGTTAACTGAAAGGTCATTTGTGTTTCAAAAATGTACAAGTAGGAGAAGAGTGGTTTATCTACTAAAAGCCTGGTCTATGACTGGATTGAAAATGTTGTGAAGAACGGTGGGCAGCGTTCCCACCTGGATCCCGGCTAGCTTACCCCTGAAATAATCATACGGAATCTGTATTCTTTTAAACACTGCTTGGCCCATTAGTTCTAGCTTCTTATTGGCTAATTCTCACATCTTGATTAACCCATTTCTAATAATCTGTGTAGCACCACGAGCTGGTGGCTTACCAGGGAGATTCTGAACTTGCGTCTCCCTCAGAGAGGAGAATCATGGCGACTGCCTTACTTGGCTTCTTTCTCCCAGCATTCTGTCTGTCTATTCCGCCTACCTAATTTTCTGTCGTATTAAAGGCCAAGGCAGCTTCTTTATTAACCAATGAAATCAACACAAAACAGAAGACTCTCCCACGTCACGAAAAGATCACTTGAAGCTTGAGTTGTGTCCTTTCTTTGATGCGTAGAAAATTCTGTGCAATAACTGCATATTCTCCCTCTTACATTCTATTTATTTATATAAAAGCCTTGGAGACCCTGCTTATGCAGCCATGTAATCTTATCTTTAGAAACTCCTCTTCCAGGATTATTGATGGAATTTGTATAGCACAAGCTCTCGCTTGTAATTGTGTGTGTGTGTACGTGTGTGTCTGTGTTCGCGTATGTTTGTGTGTGTCTCGAAAACAAAACAAAAAATAACAAATAAAAAAAAATGATTCACCTCACTGACCAGGTTTTATATTCATACGAAAGTTCTTGGTAAACTTTCATCTCTCTATCTCATGTTCCTGTTATTTATTTTATTTTGTTTTTTCAAAACAGTTTTTCTCTGTGTGACAGCCCTGGCTGTCCTGCTGTAAATAGCCATCTCTGGCCTCAATCTTAGGAGGCCCCATCGCTGTACTGCTTGCACCTTGGTACCTCCTTCAGTAGGGTCAAGATAGCCCCGCATACCTTGACACCTCAAAATGAGGAGGGTCAAGATAGCCACCAAACCTTGACCCCTCCACAGAGGAAGGTCAAGGTAGCCGCCAAACCTTGACCCCTCCCCAGAGGAGGTCAGGACCCCTTAAGCAGTCTAATTAACTGCTCCCTGAAAAGTGTCTTCGTGGTCCTGTGATCACATTGGCGGCTTTCTGGCTCCCATCCGGGCCACCCGAGAGCACAGGAGTCCTATTAAACCTGGATATGTTTTAATTAGGCATTTTTGGATTTGGCATTTTTGTGTCGCCAGCGAGAAAATATTTCTAACACATGCAACTGGAATTGTAGGTCATACTGGCCTTGAATGCACATAAAAACGTCTGTCTCTGACTCTGCAGTGTTGGCTTTAAAGTTGTGAGTCACCGTGTCTCGCTTTCCAGTGTTCTGTTTAGAGATAAATAATTCTTAGTGTTTTACCCAGAAGTCCCAGAAGTATGAGCTTGTACCTTGCATTTTTCTGTGCGTTTCTGTCGTAAAATTCACAGAATTGTTGCTCTTTCCTTCCTTACTGTCAAAGGGGTGAGCTCCTTTCTGTACTTTCTGTACCCCACCTTATCACTTCCTGTCTCGACCTCTCAAGCACTGGGATTAAAGTTGTGGATTAAACGCGAGGAATGCTGGGAGTAAAGGCATAGGCGGGGCCACAAGGAGGTATTAAATCCCAGAAGCTAGGCCTTTCCCGGAGACCAGAAATCTTGCTTAGTCGTCTTGAAGCTTGGCAAGGCTTTTTGTCATGATGGAAAATTGTAGCAATGTTTGGGAGACCACCGAGATGCGAGAAACCCGGAGAAGAACTGTCTGGCAGGCCAGACAAAAGGAGACTCTGATAGCAGCTTTCTCAAAAAACCCGTACCCAACTTTCAGGGAAAGAGAGGAACTTGCCAGGCAAATGGGGCTGCCTGAGTCCCGTGTCCGGGTGTGGTTTCAGAACCACCGAAATCGCACAGGGTTGGTGAGGTCTCTGCAGAGACCTGCAGAGCATGTTGTGAAGGCAGAAGCTAGAAGCACAGTCACAGGTCGCACAAGGCCCCGCACACAAATCAGCTCGTTCCAGTTGACGATCCTGCACCAAGCTTTCGAGAAGGACCCATTCCCGAAACTTCCTGCCAGGGAGGACCTTGCCAGAAGGACCGGTTTACCTGAAGACACTATCCACATATGGTTCCAGAACAGAAGAGCCCGCCACCATGTTGGTGGCAGGGGCAGAGTTCGAGGACAACACTCTCAGGCATCATCTGTGCTGAAGGGACGAATGTGTGACAGTGAGACTGGGCTTGCCCAGGACAGCATTATTCCCGAAGGGAGCCTGTTTACCCTGGCTGCTGCAGGAGGTGGGGACATCCACCAGTCTGTGACCCACACCACCTCAACAAGTTCCTCCAGAGTCTCATTGCCTGCAGCACCACAGACCTCTGAAGCAGACCACCCAGAGCTCCAGGAAGACGCATGGAACATGTGCCCTGAGGAATTTATCCACAGAGTGCTGACAGAAATCACAGATAACCAGCTGGCATTCGCCACTCTGGACCCTGATGACCAAGGGGAGGAGAGAGACGAAACACCTGAGTACCTTCTGGAGGAAGAGGAATATCAGAAACTGCTGGATCTGTTGAAGAATTCATAAACTCCTCTTGCCTGGAGGGCAAGACCTTTAGAGAAACCACCTACTGGGGACGATATGATCCCCGATTTGTGTATGATGGCCATTGAGAGAAATGTTCCGGCTGTAAAACATAGCTACCTTGACTCCCCAACTGCGCAAGTCTTCAGTAAGGCATGGAAGACTTCTAGGGTGCGTGTGTAACCTTTCAGAGAGCCCCAGGATTAGGAAATTCCCTGGAAGGTGTCTTCTTGAGACTAGATTGAGATTTCACCTGTGATAGCTCTGCTGCATGCCGGACTGAGTGAATTCCACAAGATCTCTCAGGGAAACATTTCAGTTCTAAATTGCCTAGGCCACTACAGGATGCTCAGGAGGAGAAAGTCACTCTCACATGGGAAGTAACCTCTTCTTTGCTTCTCAATACCTAGTGTTGACATCTGAAGTCACAAACAAGTCATTCCGTAGGAATAATCAACTCCATATCGCAAAACAACAATCATGGGATAGCTAAAACAACACTGTAAAATGAAGAAACTTCGGCAGACATCACCATCCTTGCCTTCAAGGTCTGCTATGGAGTTAAAGTAATAAAAAGAGTTTTGTACTGGCATTAAAAACAGAGAGTTTGGAGCCGGGCGGTGGTGGCACACGCCTTTAATCCCAGCACTTGGGAGGCAGAGGCGGGCTGATCTCTGTGAGTTTGAGACCCGCCTGGTCTACAAGAGCTAGTTTCAGGCCCAGCTCCAAAGACACAGAAAAACCCAACCTCGAAACCCCCCCCCCAAAAAACCCAAAAAAAAACAAAAAAACCCAAAACAAACAAACAAATAAACAAAAAAAACCCAAAGAGGTTGACCAATGGAATCAAATAGAAACTCCAGATATTAAATTACACACCTATGAATAACTGCTTTATGACAAAATGCTAAAATTATACAATGGACAAAAGAAAAACAAATGGTGCTGCCATAACTGAATGTCAACATGTAGAATAATGAAAATAGATCTATATCTACCCCATGCACAAAAGTCAAGACCAAACAAATTAAAGAACTCAGTATAAATCTAGCCACACTGAAACTGTTAGAAGAGAAAGTGGGAAGTATCCTTCAATGCACTGGTAGAAGAGAGAACGTCCTAAATATAACCCCAGTAGCACAGATACTGAGAGCAACAATAAATACATTGAATCTCCAGAAACTGAGAAGCTTCTGTAAAGCAAAGGACACACTCAATAATACAAAAAATCAGCCTATTGAATGTAGTAATACAGGACAATAAAATTCCAGTGTCATTCAATGACAACATAAAGATTAATACATTTTTGTAATTTTGTGCCTTTTCTTTTGGTTGACTGTTTGAAGTTGTCATTTGTGTATGTGTGTGTGTGTGCATGTGTGCCTCTCTCTCTCTCTCTCTCTCTCTCTCTCTCTCTCTCTCTCTCTCTCTCTCTCTCTCTTGTGTGTGTGTGTCTGTGACTATGCTTGGAAACAAATCTCAGAAGGAGCTTACTAGGTAGATCATCCTGTGCTGGAACACAAGGCTCCACCTGCCTTTGTGAAGCATGATTAATGAAAGCTCAGAAACTGATATTGGGGTTCAACCCGAAGACTGGAATAATAAGCTGCGAGGCCCAGGCTCGTGCCATGACCGCAGTCTGAAAATGATGATTCTAACTCTAGGAATCTGAGAGTGAGATCTAGTGAAGTCTCTGAGCTTTAATTAATCTTGCATCTTTTTGCGCCGAAAGTGAGGGGCATGAGTTTATGAAAAATTCATTTCTCTGAGGCTTTTTCTCCACCAGCCCAGGTCAGAGCTGGGATTGGAATTCCAGCTCTAGGAACTGGGGCCACAAACCTGACCATGTGGGTTCAGGAAAGGCACTAGTGCTCCCTGGTTTGCTTCCTCTCCTGTGGTGACTATCCTTGCTGCCACACCACAGGGTACCCACACAGCTTTCCCAGGACTCCATCAGCCTTCCTGTGGCTCCAGCCATCCACTACTTGCCTCCAGCCTCATGTCTCACACATGTTTACCTCAGCTTCCCCATCCCTGCAACTCATGTACAACTGCATCACAGTTGCTATGACCAGCATCTCTTCAACAAAAGTCCGCTTAGCTTGGTTGGTTTGAGTTCTGCTTAGAAAATGTGCAGGGTTTTTTTTGGACCACATCATTATTGCAACTTAAAAGTCTCACGTAAACTAGAACATTAACAGAAGTAAGTCATCTGCTAACTATTTTTTTTTGCAATTTGTAAATCACGTCTGAGATACTCACAGATGATATCCCCATGCAAGAATTCAATAACCTTTTCATTTTTAATGTAGATGGGGACATGTGTAACCTGCCTGGGATTTGTACATTCTTAGCCATAGCTGTTATCAGCTTGATAATTCCTATTGTATCTTGGTGAGGAACAATTCTATATTCTGTCAATTAGGTTTTAAATAAATGCTGGTTGGCCGGTAGCCAGGCAGGAAGTATTGGCAGGAAAACCAGACAGGAAGTAGAGGTGGTGCAATGAACACAGGAGTATTCTGGGAAGAAGGAAGCTCTTTCCCCTGTCCTGTCCAGACCATGGGAGAAGCAAGATGTGACCTGCCCCGCTGAAAAGGGTACTGAGACATGTGGCTAACATAGATAAAAATAATGTGTTAATATATGTTCTAAGAAGTAATACGAAGACTGAGCTAATGGGTCAATTGGTTTACAGCTTATAGAGACCCCTGGATGGTTTTCTTTGGGTCTTGCTGGCTGTGGGAACTTGGCAGGACACAAAGTCCCACAAGCAGGCCCTCATGTTACAGAATGGTGCCACCATGCGGACAACTACATCCACATAAAACCTCAGAGAGCTTGGTAAGTAATTCTGGGCAGAAAAGAATAGATTAAGCATGGCTTCTTGGTAGCAGCAGTTTCTCGGATCTGCTCTGCTTGCTACAGGCAAGCAAGTGCTGTAATTTAAGAGAGGCTTCCTGACTCAGCTTTAGCTGCAAAACCCTCAGGTCTTTAAGAGGTCTTGCCAAGAAACACTGAAAAGTTGTCGATAAAAGCTGACTGCATGCCTTGTGGTTTTCAGCGATAGCAGGAACAAAGCTGCTCCGTTTTTAAGTGCTGGCTTTCTAGGCCGTCCGGCCAGGGCAAATCACTTTTTCAGGCAGGCGGTCCTACTATGGAGCATTGATTATGGTTTCTGAGTGCACTTCTCCAGTGCTTGCTGGCAGGGTCATTGAAACACTGTAGAGTGGGGGCAGTGAATGTGGCTGTGGCTGGTACCTCCACCAAGAGCCTGGAATTTCGGAAAGCTAAGGTATGGGCTGGATCCAAGTATCAAGGCCACAACTTTAATCCTAGCCATAGTGCTTAGCAAATTCAAGACTCGTGTGGTCAGAAAAAGAGAGAGATATATACAGTAAAGAGAAGTTCAAAGATGAAGTAAACCTCTAAATGTTGTAAAAATATATATGTTTTAGAATATATGTGTGTTAAAAATATGTGCAGGCTAAAGGTTGAAGTCCTTAAAATAAAAAAGATAGAAAGAGAGAGGAGTTGGGTGTGGTGGTACACAGCTTTAATCCCAATGCTTGGGAGGCAGAGGTAGACAGATCTCTGTGAGTTCAAGGTGTGGTAGCACACACCTTTAATCCCAGCACTTGAGGCAGAGGCAGGTGGATCTCTGTGAGTTCAAAGACAGCCTGGTCTCCAGAGTGAGGTCCACGACAGAGATACACAGAAACCCTGTCTCAAAAAGCCAAAAATTAAAAAGAACAGAAATAGACGTTGGTGTAGGAGGGTCTTCTGTTTATGTGTTACTTTCATTTGTTAAATAAAGAAGCTGCCTTGGCCTTTTGATAGGCCAGCCCTTAGGTGGGTGGAGTAGACAGAACAGAATGCTGGGAGAAAGAAAGCAGAGTCAGGAAGACGCCATGGGTCTTCTTTCTGAGAAGGACGCTGGTTAGACTCATGCCAGTAAGCCATGCTCAAGTGGTGATACGGATTATTAGAAATGGATTGAATAATTCAATATGTGAGAGTTAGCCAATAAGAAGCTAGAACTTGTTATTTTCTTAGTCATTCTGACATGGGAAAGAAATTGGAAAGTATTGCTAATTTCATTTAATAATTGTTACACATGTTGAAGATTAAAAAAATATTTCTCAGACTTATTTATATCATCTCCCGAGATTTCTGTTTAGGATTACAACCCAGTTTTAATGACAGTGTGCATTTTTGTTTCTGTTTGTTTGTTTGTTTGTTTATCGGTTTGGATGTATAGCTTTTTAGTTCTTGGTATGTTCCAGAATCTCTTTTACATGTTAAGCTGGTAATGTTATTTTACTAATGTTAAACTTTGTCTTTTTTCAGACGTTATTAGACTCTTATGTGTGAATGACATGTAGTTTTATAATGTCACATTTATCACTACTTCATCGTAAATGCTATGGATCTTCTCCTTTCCCAACTGTAAACTGTGTGTTTGTCCTGTCTTTATAAGAGAATATTGTAAAAACCAACCTTAATTTCTTTGTATTTTCCTCACAATTAATTTATCTTTTGTAACCTAAGCTAATGCATAGCTGATTTTAATTACCTTCTTCCAGAATAAATCCTAAATACAATATAGAAATATACAATGTCGTGCAATGACATTTGTAGTACTGTCTGTTATTGATATCGTGTTTGCTCACTTTGAATTAAGGACTAAGCTTTGTGAAATTATTTTAAAATTTCCTAACAGTATTGCTCAACCTTTTTTTTTTTCCCGGATGCTCCTTGAGCTGTTCAGTAAGAGAAACAGAATAAAGATCTTGTTAGGGACAGGCAGACACACGGACACAAAGATAATTCAATAATACAGTCTTCAGGAAGGCATAGATTCAGATTCATACAAAAGACAGATGGAATAAAATGAATGACACCAGGTGAGTGAATTAGACTATTTAGACTTTATTTTTGCAGACCTGGAGGTCAAACCCAGGGCCTGGCACAGGGTAGACATGCACTCTACTGCTGAGCTGTGCCCTCAGGGCCAGCCTCTTTCATCTGAACAGCTGTTTAGCCTCTGTAAGCCACCATTGCTTTACCTGCAAACACAACCATGTTTACCTTGCATTTCTCTATGAGGACTAGGTATTATACATTGACCACAGATGGAAAGGCCCTGGCATGGACAGGTGTTTTCAGGGTAGATGGTGGTGGTGAGAGCTGTCACTGTTATCTTAACTCCAGAAACACAGAAGTTATAATTCTAAAAGTCTTGCAGTCCGGTAAATATATGGATTTTTTATTATGTTTATTCTTTCTTCCTTTGTTTCTTTCTTTTTTTCTATCTATCTTTTTCTTTCTTTCTTTCTTTCTTTCTTTCTTTCTTTCTTTCTTTCTTTCTTTCTTTTTGTTACAAGGCCTGACTTTTAGCTCTACCTGGCCTGGGACTTGATTTGTGTAGACAAGGATGTCCTTCAACTCACAGAATTCCCCCTGTCCATGTCTCCAAAGTGTTGGAATCAGAGGTGTGTGTATTGCCGTTCCCAGTTTATGGATGCTTTTACTAGGGTATAAAAAACGAGACCTTCCACACATTTAGTAACTTAAAAAACATTGATGGATTAGGTTCAGTCCCAGCTCCAGCATTAAAAGAGAAAGCACAGTTTAAATACATCTCAGAAGGAAGTCAAAAATAGAACCAAAAGTATTGATTCTGAAGTGATTTTCTAGCGTAAACTTAGTGTTGATAAGATTGTTACTTATCTCTGACATTGTTGCTTCATTCTTTCCATCTCCAAACTTAGAGTCATAACCTGCTCAGTCCATACATGTCATGACCAATGTCTAAAGCCCTCTTGGGAATTCCTCTTTTTTTGTTTTGACAATCATAATATTTATTTACTCATAAGTGGCTTTTAGACATAAAGCAAATAAAACCAACCTACAGGCCACAACCCCAGATAAACTAGACCACAAAGAGGACGCTAAGAGAGACATACATGGATATACATAGGAAGGAGAAAAAGACAAGATCTCCAGAGTAAATTGAGAGTGTTTGAGGTCATGGGAAATGATGGAAGTGGAGAGAGGAGGAAGAAATGGGAGTGGAGAAAAATGTATAGCTTAATAAAAAACTTTAATAAAACCTAAAAAATAAATCCATCTGAATTAAATTTCTTAGACATCACTGGGAAAATAAATTGAGATGTTTTCAGTCCATGAACTTCCTCAGCTTCCATAGCAATCTCTCAGACATGGGTCTGCAGGGTTTGCTGCCAAATCTTCTATCTATCTATCTATCTATCTATCTATCTATCTATCTATCTATCTATCTATCTGTTTATTTAACCATTCAATTATTTACAATTCCTTCCCTTCTCCCAATCCCCTCCCACTCCCCTATACCCCCTCTTTCCTCTCCAGCCCTACTTAAAGAGGGCCTGGAATCCTGCCCTGTGGGATGTCCAAGGCCCTCCCCCATGCATCCTGGCCTAGGGAGCTGGGCATCCATATAGACTAGGGTCCCAAAATGCCATAACATCCTGTCAAAACAAGTCCCAGTACCTTTATCAATGGCTTCTCAGTCCGCCCCCATTGTCAGCCACAATCAGAGAGTTTATTTTGATCACATGCTCATTCAGACCCAGTCCAGCTGGTTTTGGTGAGCTCCCATTAGAGCAGGCACACTGCCTCAGTTGGTGGATCAACCCCTCGCGGTCCTTACATCCTTTCTCATCTTCTCCCTCCTTTCAATTGGAACATGGGAGCTCAGTCCTTGCTCTGATGAGGGTCTCTGGCTCTATCTCCATCCATCGTTGGACGAAGATTTTATGGTGATATTTGAGATAATCATCAACGTGATAGTGGGACAAGGACAGTTCAGGCACACTCTCCTATGCTGTCCAAGCATCTATCTGGGGACATCCCCGTGGACAGCTGGAATCCCCTCTAGAGCCAAGTCTCTTGCCAATCGTAAAATGGATCCCTTAATGTAGGTATCGCTTGAGACTTGGACTCACTTCTTTTTTTCTCAGTTGGTAATTTTTTTTAATCTGAGACATCTGTCAAAGAAGCCTCTAAGGTCTTGCACATGCCAGGAAAACCCTTCACTATCCATCCATATCCCTTGCCAAGCTTTGTTAGCATTTGATTACAAGTAGGAGAGCAGCGAATGGCTGCTTAATTTAATGAACATGAGTGTATCCATGGGTTGAACGCACTAGATATCGGGAATCTTTTGCATTGAAACAACTATCCTAGTAGTAAGACACACATGCCTGTCTTAAAGTTTGAGTTAACTGAAAGGTCATTTGTGTTTCAAAAATGTACAAGTAGGAGAAGAGTGGTTTATCTACTAAAAGCCTGGTCTATGACTGGATTGAAAATGTTGTGAAGAACGGTGGGCAGCGTTCCCACCAGGATCCCGGCTAGCTTACCCCTGAAATAATCATACGGAATCTGTATTCTTTTAAACACTGCTTGGCCCATTAGTTCTAGCTTCTTATTGGCTAATTCTCACATCTTGATTAACCCATTTCTAATAATCTGTGTAGCACCACGAGCTGGTGGCTTACCAGGGTGATTCTGAACTTGCGTCTCCCTAAGAGAGGAGAATCATGGCGACTGCCTTACTTGGCTTCTTTCTCCCAGCATTCTGTCTGTCTACTCCGCCTACCTAATTTTCTGTCGTATTAAAGGCCAAGGCAGCTTCTTTATTAACCAATGAAATCAACACAAAACAGAAGACTCTCCCATGTCACGAAAAGATCACTTGAAGCTTGAGTTGTGTCCTTTCTTTGATGCTTAGAAAATTCTGTGCAATAACTGCATATTCTCCCTCTTACATTCTATTTATTTATATAAAAGCCTTGGAGACCCTACTTATGCAGCCATGTAATCTTATCTTTAGAAACTCCTCTTCCAGAATTATTGATTTAATTTGTATAGCACAAGCTCTCGCTTGTAATTGTGTGTGTGTGCATTTGTGTCTGTGTTCGCGTATGTTTGTGTGTGTCTCGAAAACAAAACAAAAAAATAACAAATAAAAAAAAATGATTCACCTCACTGACCAGGTTTTATATTCATACGAAAGTTCTTGGTAAACTTTCATCTCTCTATCTCATGTTCCTGTTATTTATTTTATTTTGTTTTTTCAAAACAGTTTTTCTCTGTGTGACAGCCCTGGCTGTCCTGCTGTAAATAGCCATCTCTGGCCTCAATCTTAGGAGGCCCCATCGCTGTACTGCTTGCACCTTGGTACCTCCTTCAGTAGGGTCAAGATAGCCCCGCATACCTTGACACCTCAAAATGAGGAGGGTCAAGATAGCCACCAAACCTTGACCCCTCCACAGAGGAAGGTCAAGGTAGCCGCCAAACCTTGACCCCTCCCCAGAGGAGGTCAGGACCCCTTAAGCAGTCTAATTAACTGCTCCCTGAAAAGTGTCTTCGTGGTCCTGTGATCACATTGGCGGCTTTCTGGCTCCCATCCGTGCCACCCGAGAGCACAGGAGTCCTATTAAACCTGGATATGTTTTAATTAGGCATTTTTGGATTTGGCATTTTTGTGTCCCCAGCGAGAAAATATTTCTAACACATGCAACTGGAATTGTAGGTCATACTGGCCTTGAATGCACATAAAAACATCTGCCTCTGACTCTGCAGTGTTGGCTTTAAAGTTGTGAGTCACCGTGTCTCGCTTTCCAGTGTTCTGTTTAGAGATAAATAATTCTAGTGTTTTACCCAGAAGTCCCAGAAGTATGAGCTTGTACCTTGCATTTTTCTGTGCGTTTCTGTCGTAAAATTCACAGAATTGTTGCTCTTTCCTTCCTTACTGTCAAAGGGGTGAGCTCCTTTCTGTACTTTCTGTACCCCACCTTATCACTTCCTGTCTCGACCTCTCAAGCACTGGGATTAAAGTTGTGGATTAAACGCGAGGAATGCTGGGAGTAAAGGCATGGGCGGGGCCACAAGGAGGTATTAAATCCCAGAAGCTAGGCCTTTCCCGGAGACCAGAAATCTTGCTTAGTCGTCTTGAAGCTTGGCAAGGCTTTTTGTCATGATGGAAAATTGTAGCAATGTTTGGGAGACCACCGAGATGCGAGAAACCCGGAGAAGAACTGTCTGGCAGGCCAGACAAAAGGAGACTCTGATAGCAGCTTTCTCAAAAAACCCGTACCCAACTTTCAGGGAAAGAGAGGAACTTGCCAGGCAAATGGGGCTGCCTGAGTCCCGTGTCCGGGTGTGGTTTCAGAACCACCGAAATCGCACAGGGTTGGTGAGGTCTCTGCAGAGACCTGAAGAGCATGTTGTGAAGGCAGAAGCTAGAAGCACAGTCACAGGTCGCACAAGGCCCCGCACACAAATCAGCTCGTTCCAGTTGACGATCCTGCACCAAGCTTTCGAGAAGGACCCATTCCCGAAACTTCCTGCCAGGGAGGACCTTGCCAGAAGGACCGGTTTACCTGAAGACACTATCCACATATGGTTCCAGAACAGAAGAGCCCGCCACCATGTTGGTGGCAGGGGCAGAGTTCGAGGACAACACTCTCAGGCATCATCTGTGCTGAAGGGACGAATGTGTGACAGTGAGACTGGGCTTGCCCAGGACAGCATTATTCCCGAAGGGAGCCTGTTTACCCTGGCTGCTGCAGGAGGTGGGGACATCCACCAGTCTGTGACCCACACCACCTCAACAAGTTCCTCCAGAGTCTCATTGCCTGCAGCACCACAGACCTCTGAAGCAGACCACCCAGAGCTCCAGGAAGACTCATGGAACATGAGCCCTGAGGAATTTATCCACAGAGTGCTGACAGAAATCACAGATAACCAGCTGGCATTCGCCACTCTGGACCCTGATGACCAAGGGGAGGAGAGAGACGAAACACCTGAGTACCTTCTGGAGGAAGAGGAATATCAGAAACTGCTGGATCTGTTGAAGAATTCATAAACTCATCTTGCCTGGAGGCCAACCTTTAGAGAAACCACCTACTGGGGACGATATGATCCCCGATTTGTGTATGATGGCCATTGAGAGAAATGTTCCGGCTGTAAAACATAGCTACCTTGACCCCCCAACTGCGCAAGTCTTCAGTAAGGCATGGAAGACTTCTAGGGTGCGTGTGTAACCTTTCAGAGAGCCCCAGGATTAGGAAATTCCCTGGAAGGTGTCTTCTTGAGACTAGAGTGAGATTTCACCTGTGATAGCTCTGCTGCATGCCGGATTGAGTGAATTCCACAAGATCTCTCAGGGAAACATTTCAGTTCTAAATTGCCTAGGCCACTACAGGATGCTCAGGAGGAGAAAGTCACTCTCACATGGGAAGTAACCTCTTCTTTGCTTCTCAATACCTAGTGTTGACATCTGAAGTCACAAACAAGTCATTCCGTAGGAATAATCAACTCCATATCGCAAAACAACAATCATGGGATAGCTAAAACAACACTGTAAAATGAAGAAACTTCGGCAGACATCACCATCCTTGCCTTCAAGCTCTGCTACGGAGTTAAAGTAATAAAAAGAGTTTTGTACTGGCATTAAAAACAGAGAGGTTGGAGCCGGGCGGTGGTGGCACACGCCATTAATCCCAGCACTTGGGAGGCAGAGGCGGGCTGATCTCTGTGAGTTTGAGACCCGCCTGGTCTACAAGAGCTAGTTTCAGGCCCAGCTCCAAAGACACAGAAAAACCCAACCTCGAAACCCCCCCCAAAAAAAACCCGAAAAAAAACAAAAAAACCCAAAACAAACAAACAAATAAACAAAAAAAACCCAAAGAGGTTGACCAATGGAATCAAATAGAAACCCCAGATATTAATTTACACACATATGAATACCTGCCTTATGACAAAATGCTAAAATTATACAATGGACAAAAGAAAAACAAATGGTGCTGCCATAACTGAATGTCAACATGTAGAATAATGAAAATAGATCTATATCTACCCCATGCACAAAAGTCAAGACCAAACAAATTAAAGAACTCAGTATAAATCTAGCCACACTGAAACTGTTAGAAGAGAAAGTGGGAAGTATCCTTCAATGCACTGGTAGAAGAGAGAACGTCCTAAATATAACCCCAGTAGCACAGATACTGAGAGCAACAATAAATACATTGAATCTCCAGAGACTGAGAAGCTTCTGTAAAGCAAAGGACACACTCAATAATACAAAAAATCAGCCTATTGAATGTAGTAATACAGGACAATAAAATTCCAGTGTCATTCAATGACAACATAAAGATTAATACATTTTTGTAATTTTGTGCCTTTTCTTTTGGTTGACTGTTTGAAGTTGTCATTTGGGTATGTGTGTGTGTGTGTGTGTGCATGTGTGCTACTCTCTCTCTCTCTCTCTTTGTGTGTGTGTGTGTGTGTGTGTGTGTTTGTGTGTGTGTGTCTGTGACTATGCTTGGAAACAAATCTCAGAAGGAGCTTACTAGGTAGATCATCCTGTGCTGGAACACAAGGCTCCTCCTGCCTCTGTGAAGCATGATTAATGAAAGCTCAGAGACTGATATTGGGGTTCAACCCGAAGACCAGAAAAATAAGCTGCGAGGCCCAGGCTCGTGCCATGACCGCAGTCTGAAAATGATGATTCTAACTCTAGGAATCTGAGAGTGAGATCTAGTGAAGTCTCTGAGCTTTAATTAATCTTGCATCTTTTTGCGCCGAAAGTGAGGGGCATGAGTTTATGAAAAATTCATTTCTCTGAGGCTTTTTCTCCACCAGCCCAGGTCAGAGCTGGGATTGGAATTCCAGCTCTAGGAACTGGGGCCACAAACCTGACCATGTGGGTTCAGGAAAGGCACTAGTGCTCCCTGGTTTGCTTCCTCTCCTGTGGTGACTATCCTTGCTGCCACACCACAGGGTACCCACACAGCTTTCCCAGGACTCCATCAGCCTTCCTGTGGCTCCAGCCATCCACTACTTGCCTCCAGCCTCATGTCTCACACATGTTTACCTCAGCTTCCCCATCCCTGCAACTCATGTACAACTGCATCACAGTTGCTATGACCAGCATCTCTTCAACAAAAGTCCGCTTAGCTTGGTTGGTTTTGAGTTCTGCTTAGAAAACGTTCAGTTTTTTTTTTTTTTGGACCACATCATTATTGCAACTTAAAAGTCTCACGTAAACTAGAACATTAACAGAAGTAAGTCATCTGCTATCTATTTTTTTTTTGCAATTTGTAAATCACGTCTGAGATACTCACAGATGATATCCCCATGCAAGAATTCAATAACCTTTTCATTTTTAATGTAGATGGGGACATGTGTAACCTGCCTGGGATTTGTACATTCTTAGCCATAGCTGTTATCAGCTTGATAATTCCTATTGTATCTTGGTGAGGAACAATTCTATATTCTGTCAATTAGGTTTTAAATAAATGCTGGTTGGCCGGTAGCCAGGCAGGAAGTATTGGCAGGAAAACCAGACAGGAAGTAGAGGTGGTGCAATGAACACAGGAGTATTCTGGGAAGAAGGAAGCTCTTTCCCCTGTCCTGTCCAGACCATGGGAGAAGCAAGATGTGACCTGCCCCGCTGAAAAGGGTACTGAGACATGTGGCTAACATAGATAAAAATAATGTGTTAATATATGTTCTAAGAAGTAATACGAAGACTGAGCTAATGGGTCAATTGGTTTACAGCTTATAGAGACCCCTGGATGGTTTTCTTTGGGTCTTGCTGGCTGTGGGAACTTGGCAGGACACAAAGTCCCACAAGCAGGCCCTCATGTTACAGAATGGTGCCACCATGCGGACAACTGCATCCACATAAAACCTCAGAGAGCTTGGTAAGTAATTCTGGGCAGAAAAGAATAGATTAAGCATGGCTTCTTGGTAGCAGCAGTTTCTCGGATCTGCTCTGCTTGCTACAGGCAAGCAAGTGCTGTAATTTAAGAGAGGCTTCCTGACTCAGCTTTAGCTGCAAAACCCTCAGGTCTTTAAGAGGTCTTGCCAAGAAACACTGAAAAGTTGTCGATAAAAGCTGATGGCATGCCTTGTGGTTTTCAGCGATAGCAGGAACAAAGCTGCTCCGTTTTTAAGTGCTGGCTTTCTAGGCCGTCCGGCCAGGGCAAATGACTTTTTCAGGCAGGCGGTCCTACTATGGAGCATTGATTATGGTTTCTGAGTGCACTTCTCCAGTGCTTGCTGGCAGGGTCATTGAAACACTGTAGAGTGGGGGCAGTGAATGTGGCTGTGGCTGGTACCTCCACCAAGAGCCTGGAATTTCAGAAAGCTAAGGAATGTTCTGGATCCAAGCATCAAGGCCACAACTTTAATCCTAGCCATAGTGCTTAGCAAATTCAAGACTCGTGTGGTCAGAAAAAGAGAGAGATATATACAGTAAAGAGAAATTCAAAGATGAAGTAAACCTCTAAATGTTGTAAAAATATATATGTTTTAGAATATATGTGTGTTAAAAATATGTGCAGGCTAAAGGTTGAAGTCCTTAAAATAAAAAAGATAGAAAGAGAGAGGAGTTGGGTGTGGTGGTACACAGCTTTAATCCCAATGCTTGGGAGGCAGAGGTAGACAGATCTCTGTGAGTTCAAGGTGTGGTAGCACACACCTTTAATCCCAGCACTTGAGGCAGAGGCAGGTGGATCTCTGTGAGTTCAAAGACAGCCTGGTCTCCAGAGTGAGGTCCACGACAGAGATACACAGAAACCCTGTCTCAAAAAGCCAAAAATTAAAAAGAACAGAAATAGACGTTGGTGTAGGAGGGTCTTCTGTTTATGTGTTACTTTCATTTGTTAAATAAAGAAGCTGCCTTGGCCTTTTGATAGGCCAGCCCTTAGGTGGGTGGAGTAGACAGAACAGAATGCTGGGAGAAAGAAAGCAGAGTCAGGAAGACGCCATGGGTCTTCTTTCTGAGAAGGACGCTGGTTAGACTCATGCCAGTAAGCCATGCTCAAGTGGTGATACGGATTATTAGAAATGGATTGAATAATTCAATATGTGAGAGTTAGCCAATAAGAAGCTAGAACTTGTTATTTTCTTAGTCATTCTGAATGGGAAAGAAATCGGAAAGTATTGCTAATTTCATTTAATAATTGTTACACATGTTGAAGATTAAAAAAATATTTCTCAGACTTATTTATATCATCTCCCGAGATTTCTGTTTAGGATTACAACCCAGTTTTAATGACAGTGGGCATTTTTGTTTCTGTTTGTTTGTTTGTTTATCGGTTTGGATGTATAGCTTTTTAGTTCTTGGTATGTTCCAGAATCTCTTTTACATGTTAAGCTGGTAATGTTATTTTACTAATGTTAAACATTGTCTTTTTTCAGACGTTGTTAGACTCTTATGTGTGAATGACATGTAGTTTTATAATGTCACATTTATCACTACTTCATCGTAAATGCTATGGATCTTCTCCTTTCCCAACTGTAAACTGTGTGTTTGTCCTGTCTTTATAAGAGAATATTGTAAAAACCAACCTTAATTTCTTTGTATTTTCCTCACAATTAATTTATCTTTTGTAACCTAAGCTAATGCATAGCTGATTTTAATTACCTTCTTCCAGAATAAATCCTAAATACAATATAGAAATATACAATGTCGTGCAATGACATTTGTAGTACTGTCTGTTATTGATATCGTGTTTGCTCACTTTGAATTAAGGACTAAGCTTTGTGAAATTATTTTAAAATTTCTTAACAGTATTGCTCAACTTTTTTTTTTTTTTCCCGGATGCTCCTTGAGCTGTTCAGTAAGAGAAACAGAATAAAGATCTTGTTAGGGACAGGCAGACACACGGACACAAAGATAATACAATAATACAGTCTTCAGGAAGGCATAGATTCAGATTCATACAAAAGACAGATGGAATAAAATGAATGACACCAGGTGAGTGAATTAGACTATTTAGACTTTATTTTTGCAGACCTGGAGGTCAAACCCAGGACCTGGCACAGGGTAGACATGCACTCTACTGCTGAGCTGTGCCCTCAGGGCCAGCCTCTTTCATCTGAACAGCTGTTTAGCCTCTGTAAGCCACCATTGCTTTACCTGCAAACACAACCATGTTTACCTTGCATTTCTCTATGAGGACTAGGTATTATACATTGACCACAGATGGAAAGGCCCTGGCATGGACAGGTGTTTTCAGGGTAGATGGTGGTGGTGAGAGCTGTCACTGTTATCTTAACTCCAGAAACACAGAAGTTATAATTCTAAAAGTCTTGCAGTCCGGTAAATATATGGATTTTTTATTATGTTTATTCTTTCTTCCTTTGTTTCTTTCTTTTTTTCTATCTTTCTTTCTTTCTTTCTTTCTTTCTTTCTTTCTTTCTTTCTTTCTTTTTGTTACAAGGCCTGACTTTTAGCTCTACCTGGCCTGGGACTTGATTTGTGTAGACAAGGATGTCCTTCAACTCACAGAATTCCCCCTGTCCATGTCTCCAAAGTGTTGGAATCAGAGGTGTGTGTATTGCCGTTCCCAGTATATGGATGATTTTACTAGGGTATAAAAAACGAGACCTTCCACACATTTAGTAACTTAAAAAACATTGATGGATTAGGTTCAGTCCCAGCTCCAGCATTAAAAGAGAAAGCACAGTTTAAATACATCTCAGAAGGAAGTCAAATATAGAACCAAAAGTATTGATTCTGAAGTGATTTTCTAGCGTAAACTTAGTGTTGATAAGATTGTTACTTATCTCTGACATTGTTGCTTCATTCTTTCCATCTCCAAACTTAGAGTCATAACCTGCTCAGTCCATACATGTCATGACCAATGTCTAAAGCCCTCTTGGGAATTCCTCTTTTTTTGTTTTGACAATCATAATATTTATTTACTCATAAGTGGCTTTTAGACATAAAGCAAATTAAACCAACCTACAGGCCACAACCCCAGATAAAGTAGACCACAAAGAGGACCCTAAGAGAGACATACATGGATATACATAGGAAGGAGAAAAAGACAAGTTCTCCAGAGTAAATTGAGAGTGTTTGAGGTCATGGGAAATGATGGAAGTGGAGAGAGGAGGAAGAAATGGGAGTGGAGAAAAATGTATAGCTCAATAAAAAACTTTAAAAAAACCTAAAAATTAAATCCATCTGAATTAAATTTCTTAGACATCACTGGGAAAATAAATTGAGATGTTTTCAGTCCATGAACTTCCTCACCTTCCATAGCAATCTCTCAGACGTGGGTCTGCAGGGTTTGCTGCCAAATCTTCTTTCTTTCTATCTATCTATCTATCTATCTATCTATCTATCTATCTATCTATCTATCTATCTGTTTATTTAACCATTCAATTATTTACAATTCCTTCCCTTCTCCCAATCCCCTCCCACTCCCCTATACCCCCTCTTTCCTCTCCAGCCCTGCTTAAAGAGGGCCTGGAATCCTGCCCTGTGGGATGTCCAAGGCCCTCCCCCCTGCATCCTGGCCTAGGGAGCTGGGCATCCATATAGACTAGGGTCCCAAAATGCCATAACATCCTGTCAAAACAAGTCCCAGTACCTTTATCAATGGCTTCTCAGTCCGCCCCCATTGTCAGCCACAATCAGAGAGTTTAGTTTGATCACATGCTCATTCAGACCCAGTCCAGCTGGTTTTGGTGAGCTCCCCTTAGAGCAGGCACACTGCCTCAGTTGGTGGATCAACCCCTCGCGGTCCTTACATCCTTTCTCATCTTCTCCCTCCTTTCAATTGGAACATGGGAGCTCAGTCCTTGCTCTGATGAGGGTCTCTGGCTCTATCTCCATCCATCGTTGGACGAAGATTTTATGGTGATATTTGAGATAATCATCAACGTGATAGTGGGACAAGGACAGTTCAGGCACACTCTCCTATGCTGTCCAAGCATCTATCTGGGGACATCCCCGTGGACAGCTGGAATCCCCTCTAGAGCCAAGTCTCTTGCCAATCCTAAAATGGATCCCTTAATGTAGGTATCCCTTGAGACTTGGACTCACTTCTTTTTTTTCTCAGTTGGTAATTTTTTTTAATCTGAGACATCTGTCAAAGAAGCCTCTAAGGTCTTGCACATGCCAGGAAAACCCTTCACTATGCATCCATATCCCCTGCCAAGCTTTGTTAGCATTTGATTACAAGTAAGAGAGCAGCGAATGGCTGCTTAATTTAATGAACATGAGTGTATCCATGGGTTGAACGCACTAGATATTGGGAATCTTTTGCATTGAAACAACTATCCTAGTAGTAAGACACACATGCCTGTCTTAAAGTTTGAGTTAACTGAAAGGTCATTTGTGTTTCAAAAATGTACAAGTAGGAGAAGAGTGGTTTATCTACTAAAAGCCTGGTCTATGACTGGATTGAAAATGTTGTGAAGAACGGTGGGCAGCGTTCCCACCTGGATCCCGGCTAGCTTACCCCTGAAATAATCATACGGAATCTGTATTCTTTTAAACACTGCTTGGCCCATTAGTTCTAGCTTCTTATTGGCTAATTCTCACATCTTGATTAACCCATTTCTAATAATCTGTGTAGCACCACGAGCTGGTGGCTTACCAGGGAGATTCTGAACTTGTGTCTTCCTCAGAGAGGAGAATCATGGCGACTGCCTTACTTGGCTTCTTTCTCCCAGCATTCTGTCTGTCTACTCCGCCTACCTAATTTTCTGTCGTATTAAAGGCCAAGGCAGCTTCTTTATTAACCAATGAAATCAACACAAAACAGAAGACTCTCCCACGTCACGAAAAGATCACTTGAAGCTTGAGTTGTGTCCTTTCTTTGATGTTTAGAAAATTCTGTGCAATAACTGCATATTCTCCCTCTTACATTCTATTTATTTATATAAAAGCCTTGGAGACCCTGCTTATGCAGCCACGTAATCTTATCTTTAGAGACTCCTCTTCCAGGATTATAGTTGGAATTTGTATAGCACAAGCTCTCGCTTGTACTTGTGTGTGTGTGTACGTGTGAGTCTGTGTTTGCATGTATTTGTGTGTGTCTCGAAAACAAAACAAAAAAAAATAACAAATAAAAAAACAAACGATTCACCTCACTGACCAGGTTTTATATTCATACGAAAGTTCTTGGTAAACCTTCATCTCTCTATCTCATGTTCCTGTTATTTATTTTATTTTGTTTTTTCAAAACAGTTTTTCTCTGTGTGACAGCCCTGGCTATCCTGCTGTAAATAGCCATCCCTGGCCTCAATCTTAGGAGGCCCCGTCGCTGTGCTCCTTGCAGCTTGGTACCTCCCCCAGTAGGGTCAAGATAGCCCCGCATACCTTGACACCTCCCAATGAGGAGGGTCAAGATAGCTGCCAAACCTTGACCCCTCCCCAGAGGAGGTCGGTACCCCTTAAGAAGTCTAATTAACTGCTCCCTGAAAAGTGTCTTCGTGGTCCTGTGATCTCACGTTGGCGGCTTTCTGGCTCCCATCCGGGCCACCCGAGAGCACAGGAGTCCTATTAAACCTGGATATGTTTTAATTAGGCATTCTTTGATTTGGCATTTTTGTGTCGACAGCGAGAAAATATTTCTAACACATGCAACTGGAATTGTAGGTCATACTGGCCTTGAATGCACATAAAAACGTCTGCCTCTGACTCTGCCGTGTTGGCTTTAAAGTTGTGAGTCACCGTGCCTTGCTTTCCAGTGTTCTGTTTAGAGATAAATAATTCTAGTGTTTTACCCAGAAGTCCCAGAAGTATGAGCTTGTACCTTGCATTTTTCTGTGCGTTTCTGTCGTAAAATTCACAGAATTGTTGCTCTTTCCTTCCTTACTGTCAAAGGGGTGAGCTCCTTTCTGTACTTTCTGTACCCCACCTTATCACTTCCTGTCTCGACCTCTCAAGCACTGGGATTAAAGTTGTGGATTAAACGCGAGGAATGCTGGGAGTAAAGGCATGGGCGGGGCCACAAGGAGGTATTAAATCCCAGAAGCTAGGCCTTTCCCGGAGACCAGAAATCTTGCTTAGTCGTCTTGAAGCTTGGCAAGGCTTTTTGTCAGGATGGAAAATTGTAGCAATGTTTGGGAGACCACCGAGATGCGAGAAACCCGGAGAAGAACTGTCTGGCAGGCCAGACAAAAGGAGACTCTGATAGCAGCTTTCTCAAAAAACCCGTACCCAACTTTCAGGGAAAGAGAGGAACTTGCCAGGCAAATGGGGCTGCCTGAGTCCCGTGTCCGGGTGTGGTTTCAGAACCACCGAAATCGCACAGGGTTGGTGAGGTCTCTGCAGAGACCTGCAGAGCATGTTGTGAAGGCAGAAGCTAGAAGCACAGTCACAGGTCGCACAAGGCCCCGCACACAAATCAGCTCGTTCCAGTTGACGATCCTGCACCAAGCTTTCGAGAAGGACCCATTCCCGAAACTTCCTGCCAGGGAGGACCTTGCCAGAAGGACCGGTTTACCTGAAGACACTATCCACATATGGTTCCAGAACAGAAGAGCCCGCCACCATGTTGGTGGCAGGGGCAGAGTTCGAGGACAACACTCTCAGGCATCATCTGTGCTGAAGGGACGAATGTGTGACAGTGAGACTGGGCTTGCCCAGGACAGCATTATTCCCGAAGGGAGCCTGTTTACCCTGGCTGCTGCAGGAGGTGGGGACATCCACCAATCTGTGACCCACACCACCTCAACAAGTTCCTCCAGAGTCTCATTGCCTGCAGCACCACAGACCTCTGAAGCAGACCACCCAGAGCTCCAGGAAGACGCATGGAACATGTGCCCTGAGGAATTTATCCACAGAGTGCTGACAGAAATCACAGATAACCAGCTGGCATTCGCCACTCTGGACCCTGATGACCAAGGGGAGGAGAGAGACGAAACACCTGAGTACCTTCTGGAGGAAGAGGAATATCAGAAACTGCTGGATCTGTTGAAGAATTCATAAACTCATCTTGCCTGGAGGCCAAGACCTTTAGAGAAACCACCTACTGGGGACGATATGATCCCCGATTTGTGTATGATGGCCATTGAGAGAAATGTTCCGGCTATAAAACATAGCTCCCTTGACTCCCCAACTGCGCAAATCTTCAGTAAGGCATGGAAGACTTCTAGGTTGCGTGTGTAACCTTTCAGAGAGCCCCAGGATTAGGAAATTCCCTGGAAGGTGTCTTCTTGAGACTAGAGTGAGATTTCACCTGTGATAGCTCTGCTGCATGCCGGACTGAGTGAATTCCACAAGATCTCTCAGGGAAACATTTCAGTTCTAGACTGCCTAGGCCACTACAGGATGCTCAGGAGGAGAAAGTCACTCTCACATGGGAAGTAACCTCTTCTTTGCTTCTCAATACCTAGTGTTGACATCTGAAGTCACAAACAAGTCATTCCGTAGGAATAATCAACTCCATATCGCAAAACAACAATCATGGGATAGCTAAAACAACACTGTAAAATGAAGAAACTTCGGCAGACATCACCATCCTTGCCTTCAAGCTCTGCTATGGAGTTAAAGTAATAAAAAGAGTTTTGTACTGGCATTAAAAACAGAGAGTTTGGAGCCGGGCGGTGGTGGCACACGCCTTTAATCCCAGCACTTGGGAGGCAGAGGCGGGCTGATCTCTGTGAGTTTGAGACCCGCCTGGTCTACAAGAGCTAGTGTCAGGCCCAGCTCCAAAGACACAGAAAAACCCAACCTCGAAAAACCCCCCCCAAAAAAACCCGAAAAAAACAAAAAAAAAAAACCAAAACAAACAAACAAATAAACAAAAAAAAAACCAGAGAGTTTGACCAATGGAATAAAATAAAAATCCCAGATATTAATTTACACACCTATGAATACCTGCCTTATGACAAAATGCTAAAATTATACAATGGACAAAAAAAAAAAAAACAAATGGTGCTGCCATAACTGAATGTCAACATGTAGAATAATGAAAATAAATCTATATCTATCTCCATGCACAAAAGTCAAGACCAAACAAATTAAAGAACTCAGTATAAATCTAGCCACACTGAAACTGATAGAAGAGAAAGTGGGAAGTAGCCTTCAATGCACTGGTAGAAGAGAGAACGTCCTAAATATAACCCCAGTAGCACAGATACTGAGAGCAACAATAAATACATGGAATCTCCAGAAACTGAGAAGCTTCTGTAAAGCAAAGGACACAATAATACAAAAAATCAGCCTATTGAATGTAGTAATACAGGACAATAAAATTCCAGTGTCATTCAATGACAACATAAAGATTAATACATTTTTGTAATTTTGTGCCTTTTCTTTTGGTTGACTGTTTGAAGTTGTCATTTGGGTATGTGTGTGTGTGTGCATGTGTGCCTCTCTTTCTCTCTCTCTCTCTCTCTCTCTCTCTCTCTCTCTCTCTCTCTCTCTCTCTCTTTGTGTGTGTGTGTGTGTGTGTGTGTGTGTGTCTGTGACTATGCTTGGAAACAAATCTCAGAAGGAGCTTACTAGGTAGATCATCCTGTGCTGGAACACAAGGCTCCACCTGCCTTTGTGAATCATGATTAATGAAAGCTCAGAGACTGATATTGGGGTTCAACCCGAAGACCGGAATAATAAGCTGCGAGGCCCAGGCTCGTGCCATGACCGCAGTCTGAAAATGATGATTCTAACTCTAGGAATCTGAGAGTGAGATCTAGTGAAGTCTCTGAGCTTAAATCAATCTTGCATCTATTTGCGCCGAAAGTGAGGGGCATGAGTTTATGAAAAATTCATTTCTCTGAGGCTTTTTCTCCACCAGCCCAGGTCAGAGCTGGGATTGGAATTCCAGCTCTAGGAACTGGGGCCACAAACCTGACCATGTGGGTTCAGGAAAGGCACTAGTGCTCCCTGGTTTGCTTCCTCTCCTGTGGTGACTATCCTTGCTGCCACACCACAGGGTACCCAAACAGCTTTCCCAGGACTCCATCAGCCTTCCTGTGGCTCCAGCCATCCACTACTTGCCTCCAGCCTCATGTCTCACACATGTTTACCTCAGCTTCCCCATCCCTGCAACTCATGTACAACTGCATCACAGTTGCTATGACCAGCATCTCTTCAACAAAAGTCCACTTAGCTTGGTTGGTTTGAGTTCTGTTTAGAAAATGTGCAGGTTTTTATTTGGACCACATCATTATTGCAACTTAAAAGTCTCACCTAACCTAGAACATTAACAGAAGTAAGTCATCTGCTAACTATTTTTTTTTTTTGCAATTTGTAAATCACGTCTGAGATACTCACAGATGATATCCCCATGCAAGAATTCAATAACCTTTTCATTTTTAATGTAGATGGGGACATGTGTAACCTGCCTGGGATTTGTACATTCTTAGCCATAGCTGTTATCAGCTTGATAATTCCTATTGTATCTTGGTGAGGAACAATTCTATATTCTGTCAATTAGGTTTTAAATAAATGCTGGTTGGCCGGTAGCCAGGCAGGAAGTATTGGCAGGAAAACCAGACAGGAAGTAGAGGTGGTGCAATGAACACAGGAGTATTCTGGGAAGAAGGAAGCTCTTTCCCCTGTCCTGTCCAGACCATGGGAGAAGCAAGATGTGACCTGCCCCGCTGAAAAGGGTACTGAGACATGTGGCTAACATAGATAAAAATAATGTGTTAATATATGTTCTAAGAAGTAATACGAAGACTGAGCTAATGGGTCAATTGGTTTACAGCTTATAGAGACCCCTGGATGGTTTTCTTTGGGTCTTGCTGGCTGTGGGAACTTGGCAGGACACAAAGTCCCACAAGCAGGCCCTCATGTTACAGAATGGTGCCACCATGCGGACAACTGCATCCACATAAAACCTCAGAGAGCTTGGTAAGTAATTCTGGGCAGAAAAGAATAGATTAAGCATGGCTTCTTGGTAGCAGCAGTTTCTCGGATCTGCTCTGCTTGCTACAGGCAAGCAAGTGCTGTAATTTAAGAGAGGCTTCCTGACTCAGCTTTAGCTGCAAAACCCTCAGGTCTTTAAGAGGTCTTGCCAAGAAACACTGAAAAGTTGTCGATAAAAGCTGATGGCATGCCTTGTGGTTTTCAGCGATAGCAGGAACAAAGCTGCTCCGTTTTTAAGTGCTGGCTTTCTAGGCCGTCCGGCCAGGGCAAATGACTTTTTCAGGCAGGCGGTCCTACTATGGAGCATTGATTATGGTTTCTGAGTGCACTTCTGTAGTTTGGTTGCTGGCAGGGTCATTGAAACACTGTAGAGTGGGGGCAATGAATGTGGCTGTGGCTGGTACCTCCACCAAGAGCCTGGAATTTCAGAAAGCTAAGGAATGTTCTGGATCCAAGCATCAAGGCCACAACTTTAACCCTAATGGTGGAAAGTTTTTTGTTTTGTGTTAATTTCTTTGGTTAAATAAAGATACTGTCTTGGCCCTTTAATTGGACATAAAATTAGTTAGGTGTAGTAGACAGAACAGAATGCTGGGAGAAAAAATCCGATTCAGGCAGTCGCCAAGTTTATCCCACCTGACAGAGATACACGTTAAGATATTACCAGTATGCCACTACCTTGTGGTGGTACACAAATTAGTAGAAATGGGTTAGATCACTATGTAAGAGCTAGCCAATAAGAGACTGGAACTATTGGGCCAGGCAGTATTTAAAATAATATAGTTTTCGTGTAATTATTTCAGGTAAAGCCAGCTGGGCGCTGGGGAGTGGGAAGCGGCCTGCCTCTCCTACTACATAATCCTAGCCATAGTGCTTGGCAAATTATAGACTCATGAGGTCAAAAAAGAGAGAGATATACAGTAAAGAGAAATTCAAAGATGAAGAAAACCTCTAAATGTTGTAAAAATATATGTTTTAGAATATAGATGTGTTCAAAGTATATGCAAGCTAAAGGTTAAATTACTTAAGATAAAAAAGATTGAAAGAGAGGAGTTGGGTGTGGTGGTACACAGCTTTAATCCCAATGCTTGGGAGGCAGAGGTAGACAGATCTCTGTGAGTTCAAGGTGTGGTAGCACACACCTTTAATCCCAGCACTTGGGGCAGAGGCATGTGGATCTCTGTGAGTTCAAAGATAGCCTGGTCTACAGAGTGAGGTCCACGACAGAGATACACAGAAACCCTGTCTCAAAAAGCCAAAAATTAAAAAGAACAGAAATAGACGTTGGTGTAGGAGGGTCTTCTGTTTATGTGTTACTTTCATTTGTTAAATAAAGAAGCTGCCTTGTCCTTTTGTTAGGCCAGCGCATAGGTTGGTGGAGCAGGCAGAACAGAATGCTGGGTGAAAGAAAGCAGAATTAGGAAGATGCCATGGCTCTTCTCTCTGAGAAGGACGGTGGTTCGACTCATGCCAGTAAGCCACAGTCAAGTTTTGATACAGATTATTAGAAATTGGTTGAATCAATATGTGGGAGTTAGCCAATAAGAGGCTAGAACTAATGGTCCAGTCAGTGTTTAAATGAATACGGTTTCTGTGTAATTATTTTGGTTGTAAACTACCTGGGAAGTTGGGTGGCAAGTAAGTGGCCCGCTGCTCCTCCTTTTACAACAAGAGGTTAAAATTAAGCCATGTAAAGATGAAAAATCACAGAGAATCTTGATACTCTATGTTATTATGTTCCCTTTGAATTGTTTGATTGCTGAGGAAGGAGCAACAGCTTCCAAAAGATATTTGTTTATAAATGCTGCTGAACTAATCCAAGATAGGTATTTTGAAAAGGCCTTGACTTCAAAATTGAAGTACAAAAATATGTTACTTTGGAGAAGGGATTTTGCTTTTGTTTCCACAGGAAATGAGAGGCTTGTTTTTATTCTGAGTGAAGAAATATCAGGTTTGGTCAAGGATGACCACCTGAGAAATTTCTGGTAGGAACAGATGGCCCTGATGTCTCAAGTTCTACATCCAGAACAGATTTAAGACTGCTGCCTGAGATGATCAAGAATCACAGGATACTCTAGTCAGGACTTGATCATAATTCTTAATATTCTTTAGGTTCCCATAAGATTATCAGCACCCCCAACCAGCTGGAAGTAGTCTGGAAAACTATGCCCACATTCCCCAAATATGGACTTTGGATGTTCTTGTGTTCTTAAAAAAAAAAAGAGGGAAAATGATGGGAGACAATTCTATATTCTGTCAGTTATGTTTTTTTAAGCTTATAGTGGTTTATTTTGGGGTTGTTTTCCAATATAACCTTTAGTACAAGTTTGCCTAGACATCATATTTTTTTTTCTTTTTGTACTTTATATATATATATTATTGAAAAAATTTCCTACTCCTCTCTGCCTCACATTTCCCCCCCTCCCGCACTCCTCTTGCCCTCCTCCACTCCTCTCTTCTTCCTCCCTCTCTTCTCCTCCTCCCTCTCCAGTCTGAATAGCAGTCAGGCTTCCCTGCCCTGTGGGAAGTCCAAGTTCCTCCCAGCTCCATCCAGGTCTAGGAATGTGAGCATCCAAACAGTCTAGACTCCCACACAGCCAGTATATGCAGTAGGATCAAAACCCAGTGCCATTGTCCTTGGCTTCTCATCAGCCCTCATTGTCCACCATGTTCAGAGAGTCTGGTTTTATCCCACACTTTTTCATTCCCAGTCCTGCTGCCCTTGGTGAGCTCCCAATAGATCAACTTCTCTGTCTCAGTGGGTGGGTGCATCCCTCGTGGTCCTGACTTCTTTGCTCATGTTCTCCCTTTTTCTGCTCCTCATTTGGACCTTGGGAACTCAGTCCAGTGCTCAAATGTGGGTCTCTGTCTCTATCTCCATCCATTGCCAGATGAAGTTTCTATAGTGATATGCAAGATATTAATCAGTATGGTTATAGGATAGGGCCATTTCAGGTTCCCTCTCCTCAGCTTCCCAAGCAACTAGCTGGGGACATCTCCCTGGACACCTGGGGACACCTCTAGATTCAAGTCTCTTGCCAACCCTAAGATGTCTCCCTTAATTAAGATATATACTTCCCTGCTTTCATATACACCCTTCCTCTATCTCAACCATCCCATTCCCCCAGGCTCTCCCCATCCTCCCCTTCTCTCTTTTCTCTGCCCATTTCCCCTTATCCCCATCCCATTCCACCCCCTAGTTCCCAATTTTTGGATGGCAATCTTGTCTATTTCCAATATCCAGGAGGATAACTATATGTTTTTCTTTGGGTTCACCTTCTTATTTAGCTTCTCTTGGATCACAAATTATAGGCTCAATGTCTTTTATTTATGGCTAGAAACCAATTATGAGTGAGTACATCACATATTCATCTTTTGGGGTCTGGGTTACCTCACTCAGGATAGTGTTTGATATTTCCATCCACTTGCATGCAAAATTCAAGAAGTAATTTTTTTATGGCTGAGTAGTACTCTAATATGTATATATTCCACACTTTCTTCATCCATTCTTCCATTGAAGGGCATCTAGGTCGTTTCCAGGTTTTGTCTATTACAAACAATGCTGCTATAAACACAGTTAAACAAATGCTTTTGTAATATGATAGGTTATCTTTTGGGTATATTCCCAAGAGTGGTATTGCTGGGTCCTGCGTTAGGTTGATCCCAAATGGATTAAAGACCTCAATATGAGTCTGAACACACGCAACCTGATAGAAGAGAAAGTGGGAAATACTCTACAACATATGGGCACAGGAAATTGCTTCCTATGTATAACCTCAGCAGCACAGACATTAAGGGCAACTTTGAATAAATGGGACTACTGAAACTGAGAAGCTTCTGTAAAGCAAAGGATACTGTCACTAAGACAAAAAGGCAACCTACTGACTGGGAGAAGATCTTCACCAACCCCACAACAGTCAAATATCTAATCTCCAAAATATATAAAATAAACTCAAGAAACTAGATTTTAAAATGCAATTAACCCAACTAAAATATGGGGCACTGATCTGAACAGAGAATTCTTAGCAGAAGAAGTTCAAATGGCCAAAAGACACTTAAGTTCATGCTCAACCTCCTTAGGGAAATGCAAATCAAAACAACTTTGAGATACCTTCTTACACCTGACAGAATGGCTAAAATCAAAAATACCAATGATAGCCTATGCTGGAGAGGTTATGGAGTAATGGGTACACTCATCCATTGCTGGTGGGAATGCAAACTTGTCAGTTATGTTTTAAATAAATGCTGATTGACCAGTAGCCAGGTAAGAAATAGAGGTGGGGCAATGAGAACACGAGTATTCTGGGAAGAAGGAAGCTCTTTCCCCAGTCCTGTCCAGATCATGGAAGAAGCAGGATGTGACCTGCCCTGCTGAAAATGGCACTGATCCATGTGGCTAACATAGATAAGAATAATGTGTTATATAAGTTATAAGAGCTAATATGAAGCCTTAGCTAATGGGCCAAACAGATAATAACTTATGGAGACGTCTGTATGATTTTCTTTGGGACTTGCCAGCTGTGGGAACTGGGTAGGACAGAAACCCCCATAAGCAGGCCCTCATGTCACAGTATCTTTAAACAAATAGTTGGATAAGTGAGTCAGGAATGAGAAACTTTTAGAAATGATACAGACTTTACACACTAGTAATGTGAAATTAATCGAAAGGATTCATGACATTGATAATGAACTCTATAATTTGACAGGCAAAATTCAATCCATGTCAACGGGTTATGAAACCTTACAGAGGGTACTGAGAAATTATCTGAAAGGATTCACACTGTTGAAATAGACATTCAAAACCTGTTAAAAAGTTTATGAAAAGCTACCAGGTAGAATATCTCTCTTAAAAGGCAACACACATACCATTCAAATAATATCTAATGATGAGCAGATATCATTACTGGAAAAAATTAAAAAACATGGAACCTCATGCAGAATGAGAACCAGAAATTAATTGATTTGATGAAATCATTAGAAATATTCACAGGTCCAGAGATTCGGGTTTTAAAAAAGACAGTGATAAAAAGAATTGACTTGATTGAGGAACTTGTCAGAACAGATAGGCAATTGAGGAGGTACAGGAAAAGACAATAGTAAAGACTGAGCATCACCTGTACCTCTCAGAGTCCGAGATGGCTTACCAAGAGCTTTGGCTACTTATCTTGTTATTCAGAAAATACTCAATAGTCAAAAAACATACATAATGGAAATGACAACCTCTATGTATGAAATTTCTACAAGATGTTAAGCAAGCTGCATTCTTCATATGTGAGGGAGTTGGCAAAACATGGGCTTCAAAAAATAAGGTTACTCCACATGATTGGATTCAACTAGTCTGTGCTGTACTAGGCCATGATCCACAGCTTCAGTGGATGAGTTTTTGGAAAGAAAAGGCTAAGGCCCCTGAACATCAAGGTAGAATCAGAGGTTTTGAGCCCTCCAAAGATCAATTTCATGGTGAAGGCCCTTATGCTGATCCAGATAGTCAAGCAACATACAATAAACACATATTGTCCCTATGAAATACAGCAGCCTTGAATGCTTGGTACAAGATTCAAAAACAAGGAAAAAGAAATCAATCATATACTAAGGTTATTCAAGGCCCAGGAGAACCTTCTAGTGACTTTTTGGTAAAAGTATCTAAAGCTACACAAATAGGGACAAATAGGGACAGCAGACACAGAGTACCCATTGAGACCCTGGCTTTTGAAAATGCTAACCTAGAATGCAAAAAGTAATTTGGGCCCTTAAAGGTCAGATCAGCACCAATGGATGAATGGCTCCTACAAAGAGCAGATATTGAGTCCTTTGTTCATAACACTGAAGCTTTGGTAAGAGAAGCAATTTCCAAAGGTATGAAAAGAAATCAAAATACCAAATGCTTTAATCGTGGTACAATAGGTTAACCAAGGCAGGACAGTAGAAAAGGCATTTTTAGAAATAATATTTTTCTCTGGGAATCATCCAAAAGGAAGGCCTCAAACTTCTGTGTTATGCAGAAGATTCGTCAAAGACTGACAGTGAACCAATGTGTGGAGAGCAAAAACAGACAAACAGGGCAACCTGATGTTGTTGGGAAAGTCCTTGAGGGACCCATCACAGGCCCCCAGTTTGAAAGTGGTCCAATCATTTCCAGTCACTGTGGAGGATGTGCCTCCCCATGAAGATTTAGAAATCTAGTGATTGTTATAAAGAAAGCCATAGTTTTCTAAGTGATAAGATAACCATGGAGGATGAATTTGAAATCCAGGTAGAAAATAGAAAACATATCCTTGGTCAGACTTAAATGATAAAAGAACAAAGCTGAGAGAACAAATAAATAACACTGTAGTGGGAGGATTTTCAGAAACAGGTACATATGGGACAATTTTTACTTCAGAATCATGGCATCTAAGTTGGTCTCTTCAAAAGACTTATGTTCAACTCTTACAAATTGGAACTCTGTCCCACAAAAAACAAGACACAAGAAAGGTTGAGTGCATAGTGCCAGAAGAACAGTGAGAAAGGCTAAGGACAAATTTGTCAAATACAATAGTGAATCAAAGTTGTCGTGATGTGTTAGACCAATAGAATAGCAGTCTGAAAAATGGATCATTAATCAATTCAAGTTTCTGGGAAGGATTTAAAACCAAGTTTAAATGTACAAATGGAGTACAGTGACAGGAAGTGGACAGGTGTGAAAGACAGTGACAGGCAGGGGACAGATGTGAAAGACAAGGACGGTCATCCTACCAGAGGAAATCTAGACAAACAACCTTAGTCAAAGACCATGGTGGGCACCTCTAACACAGCCTTAGAGCCTTGCTAGGACTGGCAAAGTCATACCACAGTGATGGTGGCCCCAGTGTGCAGGTACAAAGGCTATTCTATCAGGTTAAGTTTCATTATACACTCTTCCCCACCAAAGGTGAAATGAATGATCACAAGTTCAAGACAGTGAGATGACCATGCACACGTGACTGGTCCTGAGACACCCGAGTGTTATCAGTTCTCCTTGTCAACTTTTAACTGGTTGATAAATAACACTTTTGGTTGTTATTTATTAATCCAAGCTATCAAGAGGCAGAGCAGGTGGGTTTATGAATTCCATGCAAGCTTGGAGTATACAGTGAGTTCTACAAAAGCCAGGCCTAGAAAAATAAGCCCTATTTTCAAAAATAAAAAGTAGTAGTAGGAGAAGAAGTGTGAAGGAAAGAAGAAAAAAAGAAAGAAGCAACAACAACAAAAAATTATTTCTAGATGACTGGAGTGATGGAGGAGGGTCATATGTCTATTGTTTAATAAAGAAACTGCCTTGACCTTTAATAGGACAGAAAATTAGGTAGGCGGAGAAGACAGAACAGAATGCTGGGAGAAAGAAGCCGAGTCAGGCAGTCGCCATGATTCTCCCACCCGACACAGATGCAGTTTAAGATCTTACCTGGTAAGCCACACCTCGTGGGACTACACAGATTATTAAAAATGGGTTAATCAAGATGTAAGAGTTAGCCAATAAGAGGCTGGAACTAATGGGCCAGGCAGTGTTTAAAAGAATACAGTTTCTGTGTAATTATTTTGGGTAAAGCTAGCTGGGAGCCAGGGGGCGGGAAGTGGCCTGCCGTTCCACACTACACTGGAGAGATGGCTCAGCAGTTAAAAATACTTGCTGTTTTTTTCAGAGAACCTAGGTTTAATGGCCAGCATGCATATCGAGCCTCACAGCCATTTGTGTTCAAAAGAAATATATACACACAAAACACTAATGCACAGAATAAAATAAAAATATTTTTTAAAAAAATTAAAGAAATAAATTCTATGACAGCTGGAGAGTGGCCTGGAAAGGGGGTACCACACTCCAATTTTGCACCCAGGCAGGCTACTTGTAACAACTCGTAACTCTATGTTCAAGGTATGTGACATCCTGTTCTGATCTCACCATATATTCTCTCTCTCTCTCTCTCTCTCTCTCTCTCTCTCTCTCTCGCTCTCTCTCTCGCTCTCTCTCTTTTTCTCTCTCTCTCAATGAAGTATAGAGATAGAATTCTAAGGCAAGAGCATAGGTCAGTGGTAGATTACTTGTTAGGCATGACTACCCTGGGTTCACTCCACAGTACGACCTGTAACATTTTGACAGTGGAAGGTGCTGGGTTGCAGGCTAGAGTCACCACAAGGCCTCACCATGCAAGGGAGCCCATGTGGAAAGGTGTTGGGGGATACAGAGCCTTCTTGGAGATAGAGGAGAAGGAACAGGATGGGGCTGAGACAGGCTTGCTTTATTTAGGGGATCTAGCACAGACACAGGTAGAGAATCCAGTACTCAGAGACCACGCCCACAGCACTAGCTCAGCTGTGTTCAATCTTGGGCTCATCAGCCCTGAATCCACAAATTCATTTTCGAATTGCTCCTGTCTCTACCCTTCCTTACCACTTCCTGTCTTCCCCTCCCAAGTTTTGATATTAAAGGCCTGAGCTACTAGTGGACTGCTGGGAGTAAAGGCTTGGACCACCACTTCCCAGCTTCTAGTGGCTAACTGTATCCTTTAATCCCCAGGCAAGCTGTATTTCCCAGAACACAAACCAAACAGTTCACCTGAGGTGGAAAATCGAATCTAAACATGTAAATTGAAAATGCTGTAATTCTACTGATACGTGTAGGTTTCTACAGATTCTTACTATGTCTTGCTCCAGCTATTCTCAAACTGTGGGCATCAGAGAAGGCAGTTGCGCAGGTAAGACCTGCTTGCCCTACATAATTGTTTCCAAAGGACCATGCCTTAGATATGGAAAGAAAGTAAGCAAGCAGGAAGCAGAGATCCTAGACCTGCCTACTGAGTGCTTGGATTGAAGAAATCTAAGCAGGGGTTTGGGCGTTGGCTGCCATCCATCCTGCGGGGCAATGAGCAGGGCCACAGAAGATATTTAAGGCCCAGAAGCTAGTCAGTAGTTCTTTCCTGTAGAGCAGACATACACCTTAGACTTGGGTCTTGGCAAGAACCTTGTCATGATGGAAGATCACAGTAATCTGGGGAACAACACTGAGAGCCGGGAATCCTGGTGCTGAAAAACTGTCTGGAAAAAGAGACCCGGATAGCAGCTTTCTCCAGGAACCCTTACCCAGAGAGAGAAAGGAACTTGCCAGGGAAATGAGGCTGCATGAGTCCAGTATCTGTGTGTGGTTTCAGAACCGGCACAATCGTATGGGGGATGTGAGGTCTCAGCAGAGACCCGAAGAGTATGGTGCTAAGGCAGAAGGAAGAAGCACTCTTGCAGGTCGCACAAGGCCTGGCTCACAAATCAACTAGGCACATTTGGGGATTCTGCGCCAAGCTTTTTAGAGAGACAATTCCTGAAACTTCCTACCAGGGAGGACCTTGCCAGAAGGACCGATTTACCAGAAGACATTATCTACATATAGTTTCAGAACAGAACAGCCCGCCACCATGTTCCCCCAATTTCATCCTGGGATTTTGATCTGACTTTCACTTGCTCAGGTGTTATAAATGCTATCATGATTACTTGAGTTCATATGTGCAAATTTCCCACTGCTTCCTTATAGTCGACTAGCACCTTTGACCCTTAGCATCTTTCATCATTCTCTCTTGAAGCATCCCTGAGCATTGCCAAGAGGGGATAATATTGACCTGACACAACTGAACTGAAGCCAGAAGATGTGCTACATTTGGGAAGGAGTTTTGCTCTTGTTTCCACAGGAGAAAAAAAAACTATGGATACCATCAAAATTGATAAATATTCACTTTGTAAAAGAGAAATCTCGAGAAAGAGAAATGACAGCTCATTCACAATGGTGACAATCATGCAGGTGGTAAGGAAACCATATAGGGTAGGGGTAGGGTTCAGACAATCTTGGTCACATATACACCTGTCCTAGTTATAGCCTATGGTTTTGTTAGTACAGGGCATAATTTAGAGACTATGTTTCAGAAGATATAAGACAATTGATGTTTTATGATGAATTTCCGTTTCCATAGTTTAAGAAAAAAACTTTTTACTTAGGCACATGGTTAAAATGGATAACATTCTTTTCATGACGCTTTGCTAGTCAAGGATATGTCTGTAGAACTCAGGAGGACTGGGAGTACATGAACCCTGCACAGAGAACATCTATACAGAGTCCTGTTGGAAAACTACATCAATTTTGTCTCTGTGCTTGAGACTATATTTTCTTCATAATTCCATGTTTATCATAGTTATTCAATCAAGAATAATTCAAATCTGTATCTGAATGGTCCAGTTCAAACATAATTTAAAATAACCTTGGAGATTCATCATGCAGGATACAATGCTTTAGTCAAGTTTGTCTTGTCAATATATTCACCTATGCTGGGGATGGCATGCATTCTTCAATCATTTACAATATGTTTTAAAATTCAGACACTTCATAGATTATATTTTGATCTATATCTTAATATTTCATATCATAATTGAATTTAGATTGAGCAGTAATTTTACAAGGAACTCAAGGTTTACAATATTAACAAAAATATATTTGAATGTTTTAAAATACTAGTGGATGGCAATGTGAAATTAAATTTTGAGTCTTATATGCGTTCTTTCCTAATCAGTACAGTGGTGTATTATGATTCCATGCCCTTTCACCAGTATGCCCACAAAGGATCTTGTGTGTCTTCTAATACATGCATCTCAAAATTTCAAAACCAGAACTGATCAATTGTCTTGAAGAAAGCAAAGAGCCCTGGAATATGAACAAAAGAGACAGATAGCAAGGAACAAGGTGTGTCAGAATGAAGCAAAGACACATGTGACAGACCCAAGGCAAAAAGGAATTCAGACCTTCAGTGGGGTTAGGAAGATCTTCATTACTTTAAATGGTTTTTAAAAATTACATTGAATAATGTACTCCAAATAAGTTATAAAGAGGTAGAAAGATTTTTTTTTTTGTCAAATACTTGGATTCAGCTGTCACTTAAATGAACTATAGTGAAATCAAAACTAGCATTCAGATTAAAAATTTCATATTGTATCAGAGACTATTTCTCTGTACATTTCCATGTTTGTTCATCTGATTTCTTGTCAATGTTACATGGTTTTCATCGTTCTGTAGTACCATATGAAATCGGGAAATACAAATTTTATAGCTTTATTCATTTTAGAAGACTGCAACGTTCTTTCTTTAATTCAGATTCCACACATTTTTTTTCTTGTAAAGTCTTTTTTTATTGATAAAAGAAGAATAAAGAAAAAAAAACCAAATTTCCACCTCCTCCCAGCCTCCCATTTCCCTCCCCCTCCTCCCACTCTTCTCCCCCTCCTCCCACTCTTCTCCCCCTCCTCCCACCCCTCTCCCCTTCCCCCCACTCCTCTCCCCCTCCCTCTCCAGTCCAAAGAGCAGTCAGGGTTCCCTGCCCTGTGGAAAGTCCTAGGTCCTCCCCCCTCCATCCATATCTAGGAAGGTGAACATCCAAACTGGCTAGGCTCCCACCAAGCCAGCAGATTGCGTAGGATCAAAACTGCGTGCCATTGTCCTTGGCGTCTCATCAGCCCTCATTGTTCGTCATGATCAGAGAGTTCAGTTTTATCCCATGGTTTTTTTTGGTAATAGTCCAGCTGGCCTTGGTGAGCTCCCAGTAGATCAGCTCCACTGTCTCAGTGGGTGGGTGCACCCCTCGTGGTCCCGACTTCTTTGCTCATGTTCTCCCTCCTTCTGCTCCTCATTGGGACCTTGGGAGCTCAGTCCATTGCTCCAGTGTGGGTCTCTGTCTCTATCTCCATCCATCGCCAGATGAAGGTTCTATGATGATATGCAAGATATTCGTCAGTATTGCTATAGGATAGGGTCATTTCAGGTTCCCTATCCTCAGCTGCCCAAGGAACTAACTGGGGACCTCAGCTTGGGCACCTGGGAGCCCCTCTAGGGTCAATTCTCCTGCCCACCCTAAAGTGGGTCCCTTAACTAAGAATTGTGGTTCCGTGCTCCCCCAGACCCAAAAAGAAGAACATGGGATGTACTCACTCATAATTGGTTTCTAGCCATAAATAGGGGTCACGGAGTCTACAATTGGCGAACCTAAAGAAGCTAAGTAAGAAGGTGAACACAAGGAAAAACATGTAGTTATCCTCTTGGATAAGGGAAGTAGACAAAATTGCCGGGGAGAAAAGTGGGATCTTGGGGGTGGGGTGGGATGGGGGTAAGGGGAGATGGGGAGAGAAAAGGTAGAAGGGAAGTAGAGGGGACTCGGGGAAACAGGAGGATCGGGATAAAGGAAGGTTGGATAGGGGAGCACGGATCCACACATTTTTAAGGTAATTTAATCTGTTTCTGAAAAAATTTTAACATACATTTGATAGAAATTTGTAGATTGATAGATATAATTAATTTATTTTTACATAATGAATCCATTTCTGAATAGCAAGTTTTAAGAACATGTTAATTTTTATGAGCTCCGAATTCTCCTAATTTTCCTTGTCTTATTTGTCGATGTTTGTGTTCATTTACAAAACTTAGTTTGGATAGGTTATTTTATCTTCAATATTTTTATTAGTTCTTTTAGAATATCATTCCAGGTGTTTCGATTCAATTCAACTATCCAGATCCCCCTACATTTCAAATATTCCTCACCAGATAACTTTGTATTTTTCTTTCTTTATACCCATGGTATTCAATTTCAACTTCCTAAGTACTCTTTGTTCTTAGACTTGTCCTGAAATATGGTATATTACCAGAGGCCTCATTTTTAAAACAGAGCTGCTTCTCCTTTTCCAAGCAGCTTTCAGATGTTAAGACCACCTCAGCCAGAGGTATGACTCCATGTTCCCCCACTTTCATCCTGGGATTTTGATCTGACTTGCACTTGCTCAAGTGTTATACATGCTATCACAATCACGTGAATTTATATGTGCAAACCTTCCACTGTGTTGAAAACACTGCTTTCTTATAGTCGTCTAGCACCTTTGACCCTTAGCATCTTTCACCATTCTGTCCTGACCCCTCCCTGAGCATTGCCGTGAGGGGATGATATTGACATGACACTTACAGCTGAAGATTTTCTTAGTGTCTGAACTGTGAGCACAGGTGTGTCTCTCTTTTGCTGTAATGTTATCCTGGAAATTTTGGTTTTAGGGGCTTCAAGATGCAATAGTTGGTGGGTAAAACAATAAGACACTAGGAATAATTTTAAAACTATAACTGCGTAACAGAATAATGGTAGTAGGCAATACTTTCCAAGTTATTATTATTATAGAAGTAAGAAGATTTCTCTTGAAGTAATTGTACAAATCAGAAGCATAAGGAACAGTGTCCAATTCTTTTAATGAGGACAGATACCTTGATTCCTAAGCCATATGACTGCCACAAAACAAAGTGAATGATATATCAGTTTTAGCTTTTTGAAGGAATTCCACATTGATTTTATCTCCTTTACCTGTGGGAACTCTCAATAAAAGTATATAGATTAATTCCCTTTCACCACTCAATCAGCAGTATTTGTTATCCTTTTATTAATTTTGTTAATTTTCTTAGTCATTCTGACATGGGAAAGAAATTGGAAAGTATTGCTAATTTCATTTCATTGATTTTTATGCATGTTGAAAATTCAAAATTAATTCTCAGCCTTATTTATATCATCTCTTGAGATTTCTGTTTAGGTGTTCAGCACAGTTATAACAGCAGTGGGCATTTTTGTTTTTGTTTGCTTCTTTGTTTCTCTTTTTAGATGTATAGCTATTTAGTTCTAGCTATGTTCTAGAATCTCTTTCAGATGTTTAGCTGGTAATGTTATTTTCCTAATGTTAACACTTTGTCTTTTTTCAGAAGTTATTAGTCTCCTATGTATTGATGACATGTAGTTTTATAATGTCACATTTATCACTACTTGATCTTAAATGCTTTGGATCTTCTCCTTTCCCTATTGCAAACTGTTTGTCTATTCTGTCTTTATAAGAGAACATTGTAGAAACCAACCTTACTTTCTTTGTAGAAATTAATTTTTGTAACCTAAGCTAATGTATAGCTGAAACTTAAATGATCTTCTTCCAAAAATAAATGCTAAATACAGTATAGAAATGTACAATGACATGCAATGGTGTTTGTAGTACTGTTTGTTATTGATATCATGTGTCGTCAAGTGTGATCCCTGACTAACCCTTGTGAAATTATTAAAAATTTCTGGACAGTATCCCTCAATCCTTCCTCTTCTGATGCTCCCTCTGCTGTTCAGTAAGAGAAACAGAATAAAACTCTTTTAAGGGACAGACATACAGAGACACAATGACAATTTCATAAAACAGTTTTCAGGAAGGCATAGATTCAGACTTATACAAAAGACAGATAGCATAAAATAATGACACCAGGTGAGTGAATTAGACTATTTAAATCTGAGGTTGCTACTGGCCAAAGGAAAAAAAGGAGAAGTGATTTCCTGATTTCATTTTGTAATTCACCAATGAATTATAGGTGGCTCTGAGTATAGTATTAATATTTTTAATCTGACACATTTAGTGTCCTATGTGAGAAATCTCAAATTTATTAAATATTTGTAGTAAAGAAATGATATCTTCATAGAAGAGATTTTGACAAGAAAGTATGAGCCTAAAGTGGGGGTGAATATCATGAACTTTTCTTTATGATATGACATGGATATTGCACACACACATGCATATATATGGAGAGAAATATGAGCATAAATGTGTATGTGGAAATACAAAAAATACATAAAACAAACTACTGAAAACAGTTAACCTCATGCATGCCACTGCCCTGAACTGATCACTAGCTAACAGTTAAACAAAAATCACCTCTATCTTTCAACTTTGACCAGATATTGTGTAAACCACCTGAAAACACATCAAAAATGCATTCTTAATTACTGGGTGTTCTTCTTTACCTATCCCCACATTTTATATATAGCTCTTCTTTGACACCTTTTGTCTAAGAAAAGGATTGTTCCTAACATTAGAAACCTCATGGGAATTATGGTAAGCACAATATCTTCTTTTGATATGAATCAGCACATATAAGTCAATATAACTATATCATAACATACTGTGGTAATACAACATGCTTAGTGAAAAAAACTAGTGTTAATGCATTTTTAACTCTACTCTTTCTATTAAAGGAAACCACAAATTTCTGTAGTTCTCTCTAAATCTCAAAGTCCTAAATAACTGCATTTTCATATGAACATTACCAGGTAAACATAGTTTTAGCAATGTGAGACTTAATGTTTTCCAAACACTTCTCAGCCCAGTTGTCAAGAAGGATCTGATGCTAACTAAAGAAATTACTTTCAGTTTTGTTTCATTCTACAACATCCACTTGTGAACTTTGACACTAAAAACCAGGTGAATACCATGATCAGCTTATTAGGATTTTTATATACAGTTGAATTCAGCTTTCTTTTCCCCATTTCTGCTTTGCTTTGGTTGAGTATTATAGGGTAATATAGCCCAAGCTCTCAGCGCATAACTTGACAGCTGAGTAGATCACTTGAACTAAACACGGGAGAAACAGCATTTTCATCTCTCCCATATCCATGAACATCTGTGTAATCTAGCCAGGAGTAAATACATTCTTGATTCCTGAGACTCTGCAGATGGTTAGTGTGATTTTTCTCAGGTGAATTGTGTTTGATGATACTTTTAATGCAAATCCTGAAGAGCGATTCCAGGCGATCAAGGGATACAAGCTTTTCTGTCAATAGAAGCTCAGAAGAGATGGCTGCTTCTGCAGTAAGTACGTCTCTGCTCAGCAGTTATGCCCAATTTCTATTATACAATTTATAAACCTATATTGCACATCTCTACCTCTTGGTTCTCATAGTCCTGCCTAAGAAGTTTATCTCTGGTGAAATTTACTTGGCTGTCCTTCTTGTGAGAGTTATGATTGAGACTTTAAATATATATTGTTTACACAGTGTGGACTTCCCTCCATTTTTTTTCTTGCCTGCTAATTATTATCTTGACTTGTATTCTGAATGAAATGATGATGTTCATCATTGAGGATTTCCTTGTAATAGATGAATGTTGTAACTCGCTAATGTTCAGCTCCTCCGGAGATCATTTCATATTTTCATAGAAAGACAGAAAATAAAAAAAGAAAAAAGAAAAGAAAGGAAATGCAAATGTATGGCATGACCTCCATCTGATAGTTGAGCTGGTTTACTGGCTTATTAAAATGCATATACAATTGTTGAATGATGTGGGTCAAAAAATCCCATGCTAACTACAATATAGTCCAGTTATGTCTTCTTTATTTATGGGGCAAATTCATGAAACAGAAACTAGAATTCCAACCTCAGTTGTGTAGCGCGGGAACCACAGAGAGAGAGAACAAACCTTGCATAGGCATGCGTTTTTCTCTGGGTAGCCAAAATATCACTCCCTAGCCTCGTCTTACCTCTTAAAGATCATTTGCTGACAGAGATTCCCCATCATATAATCACATGGAAGACTTTACCAAAAATAACCCATTCACTTACAAAAAGAAGTATTAAAAATGGCATACTATAGAAAGCAAAAGTACACAAACAGAATTCTACTTGACAATCTAGAATGTGGCAGATATATCTAGCTTCTACTTATTTAAAACTGATGCTGTATCATTCAGTTTAGAGTTTCCTTGCTTTCTTTCTTGGACAGTGACTATCACAACAGTAATGCTGTGACTGTTTTTGAAAACCTGTAATCAATTAATCTTAATATATTGATGTTGACTTCATTCACCTGTGTTTGGTTCTCTGTGACAATGTTTACCATTTCAGACATTTTTTTTGGTTTTTGTATTCTTGCATTCATATACAGTGTTTTATTCTGTAGCCAAAATATTTTGGATTCAGCAATAATTATTTTGAAGCATTGGCAAGTGATGTATATAAAGTATAATATATTATTCAGGACCTAAAGTTTTCCCTAATGATTTTAATGTGTAGCCTAGAATTGGAGACTACCTTGCAGGGTATTTCCCAACATTTTCTCCCATAAACACAATTGTTTTCTTGGGAAGCTTTCAGAAAAATAGGCATGCATTTATACCTTTCTATTTATTTATTTATTTTCCTTTTATGGAAAATAGATGTCTTTCTCACATAATAGTTCCTTAATATTGTTTTCTCCCACTCCACTACAAAGTTTTCACAGCAACCTATAGAAATATCAAATATAATGCTGTAGAATTAACCAGAGCATAATATTAAGAAGACATAAAGCAAAAGGTCGTAAATTTGGAAATGAAGAAGTCAATCTGCCCTGTGTTGGAGAAAATGTCATCCACTTTAAGACCAGAGCTCTCCACCAGAAAAAAACAACCCTAAAGCTCACAAAATAATCAAAGGGCTAGAGGTAATATGATAATCAAAAGTCTTAAGCTGTGTACAACGAGCACATGGTTCATAGACACAAATTCAGGCAAACCACTAATACAAATAAAATGAAAATAGTAAAAATAGATGACTCTTTTCAATCATGCATCAAAGGATGTGATAGAGTGAAGAGACAGTTTCAGGGTTAACAGAAAATATTTACAAACTGTATATCACAAGAGTTAATGTCTAGAGCATTAATAAAAACACTTCCAATGAAATAACAAAAAGACAAATAAAAATGAGCAAATACTTGTATAAATGTTTATCCAAAGGTAAGCAAATGGCTAATAAACATATGGAAAAAGCTGCCCAATGTTACCTATCTTGGAGAAATGAACTCAAAAGTTAAACAAAATATGACTCTGCATCCATTAGAATGACTATGACAGAATTCTATGAGATTTTTAAACAAGACAATACAATCTTCAAATTGTTCCTATTAAGAGAAATAGAAGGAACATTGAAAATTCATTTTATAAGACCATATTAACCCTGAGTAACTTACTGTGATGTAGTCCTCATATTTTTCTGTTCTTGAAGCAGTGATGGAACCCTGTACTTTTAGGGGTGAGTAAGATTTGGATGAAAACTGATCTAAGCCATGGATGAGTAACCCAATCTACTGCCTTCACTTGTCCTTTATTAATTTGCCTACAGTGTTTTTAGCACTTTTTTTAGATTAAAAATCAATCTCTATCCAGTAACCACACACGGTTGTCAGATCTTACATGGTCTTTCCCACTGATATAATTGGACCCAATTGCCATAAGAATCTCTTCATCCTTCTTGGGTATAGCAGTTCTACCTCTTACTATACACCTGACATGGGGCAAATATTCAATTGACAACAGTGTAGTCATGCCTTGTGTCATCGTTATAACTCATGTTTCTCCAGCCACTGTCTTGTACAGCAATGATTTGCCATGAGGGTAGAGGCTCTTTACTGATGATTCACAGTATCATTGTCTGGAACTGCAATGAAATATCTTCTTCCCACTCACATACCTTACTTCAGCCTGTGAATTTACAGCTGAAATTTGTCCTAGTTCACTTGGTCTGTCATGCTTCCTCACACAGATTTTAGTATAGTCTGTAATTTAGAGTATGTCTTTCAGAATAATGCTACTCAAGAACAAACTAAGTTTTATGATGATCTTATGTATTCTTAAAATACATAAGGATCTTTGTACCTGGGCACTTGATAAAACATCTTTTTTCATGACAGGAAATCTTGACATTTGAGGATGTGTCCATAGACTTCTCTCAAGATGGGTGGGATTGCCTGGACTTTGCTCAGAGGGCTCTATACAGAGATGTCATGTTGGAGACCTACAGTAATATGGTCTCTGTGGGTGAGACTTTTCTTTTATGATTCCTTTTTAATCATAATTGTTTCATACAAGTATATTTTAAAACTATGCCTGAATTGTTTCCCTCAATTTGACATGCTGATTTAATAAAAATCTTGCAGTTCATCGTGTCAAACTCAATGGTATCTGTAACTTCATTTTGTCAATATTTTTCTGATTCCTGGGGTTGACACTGATCATTCAAACTTTTATGATATGGTTTACTTTCAGACACATGAAATATTACATAGATTTTTAATTTATGACTCATTAGATTCAATAGAAATCTCAAAAAGAACTCTGGGTATAGAATATTAATAAAAATGATTTTGAATATTTTAAAATATTAGAAGAGAACATTTCGGAAATTATTTACTGAATTTTATACTATTTGTCTTCTTATATAACCACTATGATGGTGTATTAGAAACTCGTACATTTTACTATTATCCCATGATAGGGTCATATTTATGTTTCAACATGCAGGTATTTCAGTGTCAAAACCAAACCTGATCAGTTGTCTTGAACAGAGCAAAGAGCCCTGGAATATGAACATTAGAGAACAAGAAGGCAATGAACAAGGTAAGCTAGAAAAAAGCATTGGCACTTATGGGAATCCGAAGACTTGGAGAAATTCACCAATGCAGTGGGATTTGCAAAGATCTTTAATGAAAATGATATCCATCCAAAGAGAATAGGATTCCAAAAAGCCAGTATATGCAGTAGGGATAAATCCTGATGCAATGCTAGTGGTCCCTCAGTCTGGACCAGCAATTCAACTGCCACACACATTCAGAGGGACTAATTTGGTCCTATGCTTGTTCCTTCTCAGTCCGACTGGAGTTGGTGAATTCTTATTAGCTCAGGTGTACTATTTCAGTGGGTGAACCCATCATGGTCTTGAACTCTTTGCTCATATTCTTATTACTTCCACTCTTCACCTGGACTTTGGGAGCTCAATCCAGTGCTCCAATGTGTGTCTCTCCCTTTGTTTCCATCAGTTGCTGGAGGAAGGCTCTATGGTTATATTTAAGATATTCATCAGTCTGACTACAGGGCAAGTCAACATCAGGCCCCCTTTCCATTAATGCTTAGGGTCTTAGCTGGGTTAATCCTTGTGCGTTCCTGGGAATTTCTATAGATCCTGGTTTCTGCCAACCCTATAATGGCTCCCTCAATCAAGATAGCTTTTTCCTTGCTCTCATCTCTGTCCTCCCTCCATCTCGACTCTTCCCTTCCCTCAAGTTTCTCTCAAGCCTCCACTTCTTCCCTCCTGTTCCCCCTCTACTCCCTTCTCCACCCACCACATGCTCCCAATTTTATCAGTTGATGTTGTCTGTTTCCAGTTTTCAGGTGGATTCATATATGTTTTTCTTTGGGTTCACCTTAGTACTTAGCTTATTTAGGATCATATACTACAGGCTCAATGTCGTTTGTTTGTAGCTAGTATCCACTTATTGAGTACATACCATATTCATCTTTTTGGGTCTGGGTTACTTCACTCAGGATAGTGTTTTATAATTCTGTCAATTTTGCATCTAAAATTCAAGATATCATTGTTTTTACGACCGAGTAGTACTCTAACGTGCAAATATGCAATATTTTTTAATCAGTTTTTCGGTTGGGGGGGCATCTGGGTTTTTTCCAGGTTCTGGCTATTAAAATAATGATGCTATGAATATAATTGAATGAATGCTTTTGTAGTATGATTGAGCATCTTTTCGGTATATGCCCAAGAGTGTTTTGTTGGATCTCAAGGTAGGTTGAATCCCAACTTTCTGAGAAACTGCCATACTGATTTCCAATGTGGTTGTACAAATTTGCATTTCCATCTTACTCCACATCCTCTCCAGCATAAATTCTTGTTGATTTTGACACCAATGGTCTTAGCCATTCTGACATGTGTAAGATGGTATTTCAGAGTTGTTTTGATTTGCATTTCCCTGATGACTAAGGATGTTGAACATTTCTTTAAGTATCTTTTGGCCATTTCAGATACTTCTGTTGAATATTCCCTATATAGTTCAGTACCCCATTTTTAAATTTTTTTATATATTATTTATATATTTCTAAGATCATCCCTCTGTCTGATGTAGGGGTAGGTTAAAATCTTTTCCCATTCAGTAGGCTGTCCTTTTGTCTTATTGACTGTGTCCTTTCCTTTTCAAAAGCTTCTCAGTTTCAGGAGGTCCCATTTATTTATTGCTTCTCTGAGTGTTTGTGCTACTAGGGTTATATTTAGAAATTGGTCTCCTATGCCCCTGAATTGAAAACTCCTTCCCACTTTCTCTTCCATCAGGTTAAGTGTGGTAGGATTTATATTGAGGTCTTTAATCCATTTGGACTTGAGTTTTGTGCATGATGATAGATATGGATCTATTTTCATTCTTCTACAGGATGACATCTGTTAAGCCAGCACAATTTGTTGAAGATCCTTTCATTTTTCATTGTTTAATTTTAGCATCTTTGTCATAAATCAAATGTTCATGTGTGTGTGGATTAATATCTGGGTTTTCTATTCAATTCCATTGGTCAACCTCTAGGATTTTATGCCAATAACAAGCTGTTTTCATTACTGTAGCTCTGTAATAGAGCTTGATGTCTGGGATAGAGATGCCTGTGGAAGTTCCTTTATTGTATAGGATTGTTTTCGCTGTCCTGGGTTTTTTGTTTTTCCATATGAAGTTGATTATTGTTATTTCAAGGTCTGCAAAGAATTGTGCTGGGATTTTTAAGGGGATTGAATTGAATCTATACATTGCTGTTGGTAGAACTGACATTTTTACTCTGCTCATCCTACCTATCCAAGAGCATGGGGGATCTTTCCATTTTCTGGTATCTTCTTCTATTTCTTTCTTCAGACACTTAAAGTTCTTGGCAAGATTTTTCACTTCTTTTGTTAGTGTTACCACAAGATATTTTCTGTTTGTGGCTATTGTGAAAAGTGATGTTTCTCTGATTTCCCTCTCAGCTTCTTTAACATTTGTGTATAGGAGGGCTACTGATTGTTTGAGTTAATATTGTATCCAGCCACATTACATCACTGAAGGTATTTATCAGCTGTAGGGATCCTCTGGTATAGTTTTTTGGGTCTCTTATATATACTCTCATATCATCTGCAAATAACAAAAGTTTGACTTCTTCCTTTCCAATTTGAATCCCCTTGATCAAATCCAAAAACTATCTTGAAGAGATATGGAGACAGTAGATAGCCTTGATTTGGACCTGTTTTTAGTGGGAGCGATTTGAGTTTCTCTTCATTTAATTTGATATGAAATATCTCTTTCCTGCACATTGCTTTGATTATATTTAAATATGCTCCTTCTTTTCCTGATCTTTACAAGATCTTTATCATGGAGGGTTGATGGATTTTGTCAAATGCTTTTTTCAGCATCTGATGAAATGATCATTAGGTTTTATTCTTCCAATTTATTTATATGATGGATCATTTTGATTGCTATTCGTATGTTGAACCAGCCCTGCATCTCTGGGATCTAGCCGACTTACATATGATGGATGATTTTCTTTAAAATTGCTTTTGGTTTGCCAATTTTTGATTCAGTATTTTTGCATCCCTGTTCATGAGTTAGAATGGTCTGTAATTTTCTTTCTTGGTTGATTTTTTATGTGGTTTCAGTATCAACGTAACTGTTGCCTCATAAAAAGAGTTTGGCAATGTCCCTTCTGTTTCTATTATGTGATACACTTTGAGAAGTATAGGTTTTAGCTCTTCTTGGAAGTTCTGGTAGAATTATTCACTCACACCATCCTGCCCTGAGCTTTTTTGAGTTGGGAGGTATTTTATGACAGCTTCTATTTTTTGCAGTTTATAGGTCTATTTCAATTGCTCACCTGGTGTTGTTTTAATTTTGGCATATGGTGTCTATCCAAAAAATTGTCCATTTCTTTTACCTTTTCCAATTTTGTGGAGTATAGGTTTTTGTAGTAAGCCATAATGATTCTCTGAAATTCCTCAGTGTCTGTTGTTATTTCCCCCTTTTCATTTCTGATTTTTTTAATTTGCATGTTCTTCCTCTGTCTTTTGATTACGTACGATAGGGGTTTTTCTATCTTGTTGATTTTCTCAAAAAAACAGCTCTTTGTTTCATCGATTTTTGTATTGTTGTCGTTGTTTCTATTTTGTTGATTTCCTCCTCAATTTGATTATTTCCTGTCTTATATCTCTCCTGGGTGAGTCTGTTTCTTTTTATTTTAGATTTCTCAGGTGTCCTGGTAAGTCACTAATGTGAGATTTCTCCATTTTTTTTTAATGTGGGCCTTTAGTGGTATAAACTTTCCTCTTAACACTGTTTCATAGTGTCCCATAGGTTTGGATACGTTGTGCCTTCATTTTTGTTGAATTCAAGGAAGACTTTAATTTCTTTCTTTATTTCTTCCTTGACCCCAGGGTGGTTTATTAGGTGACTGTTCAATTTCCATGACTTTGTAGGATTTCTGAGAGTAGTATTGTTGTTAAATTTGAACTTTATTTCATGATGATCAGATAAGACATACGGGGTTACTCCAAATCTTTTGCATCTGTGGAGGCCTTCTTTGTTATCAAGTGTATGATCAATTTTTAGAGACAATTCCATGAGCTGCTTTGAAGAAGGTATATTCTTTTGTGTTTGGGGGCAATGTTCTATAGATATCTGGTAAGTCCATTTGATACATGACATCTCTTAGTTCTCTTATTTCTCTGTTAAGTTTGTGTCTAGTTAACCTGTCCATTGGTGAAAGTGGAGTGTTGAAGTCTCGTTTTATAAGTGTGTGGGGTTTGGTGTGTGATTTAAATTTTAATACTGTTTCTTTTACATAAGTAAGTGCTCTTGTATTAGGAGCATAGTTGTTCAGGAGTGAGACTTCATTTTGATGGATTGTTCTTCTTATGGGTATAAAGTGTCCTTCTCTATCTCTTCTGACTGATTTTAGTTTGAAATCAATTTTGTTAGACATTAGGAGAGCTATACCCACTTGTTTGTTAGTTCCTTTTGATTGGAAAACCTTATCCTCATCCTCTACTCTGAGGTGTACCTGTCTTTAGTTTGAGGTGTGTTTCTTGTATACAGCAGAAGGTTGGAACCTGTTTTTGTATTCATTCTCTTAGCCTGTGTCTTTTTATAGGCAAATTGAATCCATTGATATTAAGTGATATTAATGACCAGTGGTTGTTAATTCTGGTTATTTTTTAGTACTAGTGTTTGTGTGTTTTCCTTCTTTGGGTTATGCTGGTATGGAGATATCAGATGCCTCTGTTTTTGTGGGTGCAGTTAGCTTCCTTCGGTTGGAATTTTCCTTGTAGTCTTCCTTTAGGGCTTGGTTTGTTGTAGGGATAAGTCCCGCCCATTAGGGGGCGTGTTTGTCTCAGGCTAACATTTACCTATAAATCTGGTGAGCGTTCTTGCAGTGCTTGCTTTTGTTTTCCTGGTCTCCGTGGGAATGGTGGTTCTGTAAGTCTATTTCTCCATTACAGCTGTATATATATTTTTACAATCTGTCTGCATTCGTTAACACCGTTACAGTTTGTAGATACATATTGTTTAAATCTGTTTTTGTCATGAAATACCTTGCTTTCTCCATCAATGGTAATACAAATCTTTGCTGGGTATAGTGGTCTGTGCTTGCATACATGGTGTCTTAGTGTCTGCAGCGCATCTATTGAGGACCTTCTGGCTTTCCTGGTTTCCATTGAGATGTCAGGTGTAATTCTGGTAGGTATTACCTTTATATATTACTTGACCTTTCTCCTCTACAGCTCTTAATATTCTTTCTTTTTTCTGTATATTTTGTGCTCTAATTATTATATCTCTATGGAATAATTTTAATCTATTCTATATGGTATTTTGTAAGCTTCTTGTACCTTCATAGGGATATCCTTTAGATTGGAAAAATTTTTCTTCTATGATTATATTTAATATATTTTCTGTGCCTTGATCTAGAGTTCTCCTTCTTCTACCCCCGCTGTTCTTAGGTTTTTTCTTATCATGGTGTCCCAGATTTTCTCGATGTTTTCTGTTAAGAATTTGTTGGATTTAATGTTTTTTTTTTTCGACAAATGAAAACAATTCCTTTATAGTTTCTTTAGCACCTGAGACTCTTTTTTCTATCTTTTGTTTTCTGTTGGTTATACTTGTCTCTGCAGTTCCTTTTCATTTACCCTGATTTTCCATATCCAAAATCTTTTAATTTGTGTTTTCTTTATTACCTCTATTACTCTCGTCAAGTCTTGAAATATTTGCTTAACTGTTTGATTGTTTTTTCATGGTTTTCTTGGGTTTCTTTGAAGGATTTATTAATTTCCTCTAATTTTTTGCTTGTCTTTTCATCCATTTCATTAAGGGATTGTTTCATTTCCCTTTAAAGGTTTCCATCATTTTCACAAATTACATTACAATTGGTTTCTTCTACTTCTTTTGGGTTAAGATGATCAAGTCTTCCTATTGTGGGACCACTGTGTTCTGGTGTTCCCATGTTGCTTTTTATGTTGTTGGAGGAATTCTTTCATTGGCACCACTCTTCCTTCAAATGAGGCCAGCAGTTTCTTTGTGTCTTGGTCCAGTACTTGTAGTGGCTTTCAGAGTGTTAGAAAATGTTTCTTGGTCTAATCTGTACTGTCGATATCTGTCTCAGAAAGCCTCTGAGGTCTCTATAAGCCTGCTTTGTTGGTCTTCTCTCCTGGTTTGCTCTCTGGGTGCTCTCTCTTAATCCCCTCAGTGTTGTAGCAAGCTCTTGGTCCCCTCAGTATTTTAGCAAGCTCTCAGCACTTAGGCAGGGTGTGGCTAGAGTTATCATGTGTTCCTGGGTTGGTCTGGGTGTTTGCTGAGCCTACCTGTGGGAAACTCCCTGTTGTGTGGCTTGAAAAGCCTAGGGAGTAAGAGGAAGGACCCGGGGTATTTTCCCACTGTGGAGTTTCTACAGCATGGGGTGTCCTGCCATGTGGCTGTTCACTCACCTTTTAAGAACCCTCAGTATTGGAGCAAGGGGTTCAGAGTTCCACCGAGGTTGCAGGAAGATGGTTCTTATACCTCTTAAGTGATTTTGTGAAATCTCTCTTTATATCCATAGATGTGAAGTATCACCTACATTGGTTTGAGGATGGGGAACCTTGAATATCACTGTTTGGCTGGGTTTTGGATGTGTTATCATATTGAGTGATAATTTTATGTCATGATAGAATTCTTTACAAATGTAATATGAAATGTTATATACATGAGTGATATAAAATACATTATTTTATAATTTTCAGCCTCCAATGTAAAGTTTTCATGATACTTCTTTGAGGAATAATTAATTTGTAGATTAGACATTCAGTTTGGACTCCCTAACTCTAAATTTTGTTTCATTATGCTTCTCTATAACTAAGCTTTTTGAGAATTTTTCATACTGTTAACCACAGTGAGTTCACTGTTTTTCAATCTAAGAAACACGCAATTAGTCTTCTATTTTCTTCACACCCCCTCCACATTTGTTATCAGCCCTGTACCTTTCTGACTGGGGTACAATGAAATTTCCAGGTTATTACATATGCAAATTCTTAATTGGAAGAGACTATGAACATGTTTTAGTTATTTATTATCAATTTTTCTCTTCCTTTCAATATTCTGTGCTAAATCAGTGTCCTATTTTCAATAAAGAGATAAAGATTTCTTCCATTCTGTGGGATTCCTGTTTGGTTAACTTCGCACTAGCTGTTTAGCATTTTTTCAGCTTTATCAAGACCCACTTGTCAGTTTTTGTCTTAATTCTTGGACAAGCAGAGTGCTATTTGAAAGATCTTTACTAGATCCACATTCTCGAGGAAAATAAATTAGCTTTTTTTCTAGCAAATTTAGTTTTTTTTTCAACTTTTTTTTTTATTGAAAAAAAAATTCCGCCTCCTCCCAGCTTTCCATTTCCCTCCCCCTCCTCCCACTATTCTCCCCTCCCCCCACTCTTCTCCCCCTCCCTCTCCAGTCTCTCAATAAAAAAAAAGATTTAAAAAAAAAGAATCTTTATTTATTTATTATTTATTTATTTTTAAATTTTTTTTATAGAAAAAATTTCTGCCTCTTCCAAGCCTCCCATTTCCCTCCCCCTCCTCCTACTCCTTTCCCCTTCCCTTCTCAGTCAGAAGAGCAGTCAGGGTTCCCTGCCCTGTGGAAAGTCCAAAGTCCTCCCCCCTCCATCCTGGTCTAGGAACGTGAACATCCAAACTGGCTAGACTCCCACAAAGCCAGAACATGAAGTAGGATCAAAACCCAGTGCCATTGTCCTTGGCTTCTCAGCAGCCCTCATTGTCCGCCATAATCAGAGAGTCCGGTTTTATCCCATGCTTTTTCTGTCACAGTCCAGCTGGCCTTGGTGAGCTCCCAGTAGATCAGCCCCACTGTCTCCGTGAGTGGGTGCACCCCTTGTGGTCCTGATGCACAAAACTCAAGTCCAAATGGGTCAAAGAACTCAATATCAATCTGAACACACTGAACCTGAGAGAAGAGAAAGTGGGAAGTACCCTACAACATATGGGCACAGGCGATCGCTTCCAAGGTATAACTCCAGCAGCACAGACATTAAGGGCAACATTGAATAAATGGGACCTACTAAAACTGAGAAGAATCTGTAAAGCAAAGGACACTGTCACTAAGACAAAAAGGCAACCCACTGACTGGGAGAAGATCTTCACCAACCCTGCAACAGACAAAGGTCTGAGCTCCAAAATATATAAAGAACTCAAGAAACTAGACTTTAAAATGCTAACTAACCCAATTAAAAAATGGGGCACTGATCTGAACAGAGAATTCTCAACAGAAGGAGTTCAAATGGCCAAAAGACACTTAAGGTCATACTCAACCTCCTTAGCGATGAGGGAAATGCAAATCAAAATAACTTTGAGATATTATCTTACACCTGTCAGAATGGCTAAAATAAAAAAAAACAATGATACTTTTTTTTAACTATAGGGAATTACTGTTAAAATGAAAGAATAATGTATAAGGATCTGGAGAGATGGCTCAGCGATTAAGAGAAACTGCTCTTGAAACAGACCTAGGTTCAAGTCCCAGCAACCACATAGCTGTTCATTACCATCTGTGACTGCAGTTTTAGGTAATCCAATAAAATCTTCTGGTTTTGCTGGGAACCACAAGTACATGGTTCAAAGACACAAATGCAGGGAAACCACTAATACAAATTAAATGAAAATAGTAAAAGTAGATGACTCTTTTCAATGATGCATCAAAGGATGTGATAGAGCAAAGAGACAGTTTCTAGGTTAACAGAAAATATTTACAAAGTGTATAGCAGAAGAGTTAATGTCTAGAGCATAAATAAAACCACTTCCAATGAAATAACAAGACAAGTAAAAATGAGCCAATGATTTATATAAATGTTTTTCCAGATGTAAACAATGATTAATAACATACGGATAAAACTGCCCAATATCTTGTAGAAATGAACGCAAAAGTACAAAGAAATATCACTCTGCATCCATTAGAATGACTATGACAGAATTCTATGACATTTTTAAACAAGACAATATACTCTTCAAATTGTTCCTATTAAGAGAAATAGAAGGAACAGTGAAAATTCATTTTATAAGACCATATTATCTCTGAGTAACATACTGTGATGTAGTCCTCATACTCTTCCTGTGTTCTCGAAGCAGTGATGGATCCCTGTACTTTTAGGGGTGAGTAAGTTTATGATGAAAACTGATCTAAGCCATGGATGAGCAACCCAATCTACTGCCTTCACTTGTCCTTTATTAATTTGCCCACAGTGTTTTCAGAAGCTTTTCAGGTCTTAGAAGTCAGTCTCTATCCAGTCACTACACACAGTTGTCAGCTGTTTCATGGTCTTTCCCACTGATGTAATTGGACGCATTTGCCATAAGAATCTCTGCATCCTTCTTGGTTATAGCAGTTCTACCTCTTACTACACACCTGACATGGGGCAAATATTCAGTTGACAACAGTGTAGACATGCCTAGTGTCATATTTATAACTCATGTTTCTCCAGCCACTGACTTGTACAGCAATGATTTCCCATGAGGGTAGAGGCTCTTGACTGATGATTCACACTGTCTTTGTCTGGAACTGCACATGAAATATCTTCTTCCCACTCACATACCTTACTTCAGCCTGTGAATTTACAGCTTAAATTTGTCCTAGTTCACTTTGTCTGTCATGCTTCCTCAGATAGATTTTTAGTATAGGCTGTAATTTGGAGTATGTGTTTTAGAATAATGCTCTTCAAGAACAAGCTATATTTTAGGATGATCTTATGAATTCTTATAATACATAAAGAACTTTGTATCTGCACACTTGATAAAACATCTTCTTTCATGACAGGAAATCTTGACATTTGAGGATGTGTCAATAGACTTCTCTCAAGATGAGTGTGATTGCCTGAACTTTGCTCAGAGGGCTTTGTACAGGGATGTCATGTTGGAGACCTACAGTAATATGGTCTCTGTGGGTGAGACTTTTCTTTTTTCATTCCTTTTTAATTTGTGATTGTTTCATATAGGTATGTTTTACAACTATGCCTAAATTGTCCCCCTGACTTTGACATGCTAATTTAATAAAAATTTTGAAGTTCATCATGTAGAACACAATGTTTCTATGACTTTATTTTGTTAAAATATTTATGACTCTTGGAGATGACACTGATCATTTAAAGTAATACAATATGTTTTACTTTCAGACACACCATAGATTATATAGATTTGCAAATTTATAACTCATTAGATTCAATAGAAATTTCAAAAAGAAATCTGGGTATAGAATATTAACAAAAGTGATTTTGAACATTTTAAATTATTACAAGAGAACATTTAGGAAATTGTATCCTGAATTTAATATTATTTGTCTTCTTATATAGTCACTAGGATGATGTATTAGAATCCCATTTGTTTTACTATTATCCAATGATAAGGTCATATGTCTGTTACAACATGCAGGTATTTCAGTGACAAAACCAAACCTGATCAGTTCTCTGGAACAAAGCAAAGAGCCGTGGTATGTGAACACTGGAGAGAAACAAGGCAATGAACAAGGTAAGCTAGACAGAAGCATTCATGCTTGTGGGAATCCCAAGACTTGGAGAAATTCACCACTGCAGTGGGGTTTGCAAAGATCTTTAATGAAAATGATGTAAAATTCACATAGAATAATTATCACAAAATTTTTTCTAGGTTCTCTCTACATAAAAGTCTAAAAATTAACTTTGAATAATTAACTCAAATTATGGTCCAAAAAGAAAGAAAGATGCTTTGTTGCCATATTCTTGACTGTCATCAGGCTTTGAAATGAACAATGCTAAAAGGAAAAAAATCACATAAAAATAAAACTTTACATTATATGAAAGAGTATTTTTCTGTACCAGTTCAAATCTTCTTGTATGCCCTCATGATAGTATTATATGATTTTCATTCTTGTGTAATATCACATGAAATCAGAAAATATGACTTTTATAGTGGTCCTCAATTTGGAAAATGTCAATATTCTTTCTTTGCTTTAAATTCTACAGAATTTAAAAGATAACTTTATCTATTTATGTATAAATATTTATTTAGAACCATGAATTGTTTAGAGACATAAAAATTATTCACATATTTTAAAATCATATACAATATGTTAATTTACATATGAAACTTATGTATTCTCTTTTTTCCTTTGTGATATATTCTGCAATTCATTTTCTTTGGAGAAGAAAATTTGTGTATTTATAATCTATTATTTTCAATATTTGTATCAAATATTTTTGAATATCCTACAATGCCATTTGATCATATTCAATTCTCAAACACCTCCTACATTCCCTTTCTCCAGACATCTTTGTTGAAGCAAATTTATGTATAGATAATATATTACTTTCAGAATTTGTATTAATTAATTAAGAATACCTTACAATATTATTTGATCTTATTCAACTCTCAAACTACTCCTACATTCCACTTTCTACAGACATCTTTGCTTTTTTTCTCTTCTTCCTTTATACTCAAAGGGCTTTGAGCCTGGCCTACAATATAATCAAACTTTCAGGAGGTGAACATTCTTAACACAAACTATGTTTCTTTCTCCAAGCATCTATCAGATGATAGGAGCATCTCACCATGGGGTTGATCTCCATGTGCCTTCACCCTTTCTTCATAGGAGTTTTATCTAGCTTGAGCTTTTTCATGTCTGATGCATGCTATCCTAATCTCGAGAGCTCATATTTACAGCTGTCATGTTGTGTGAAGAAATGATGGTTTTCTTGTAGTAATTTATTATGTTTTTTCTTTAACATTTATTATTATTCTGTTGTGAATGAGATCTGCACGTTCTAAGGAACAGGTTTGATATAAACATCCTACTTAGATCTGACTTTTTAATTGACTTTTATTGAGCTCTACATTTTTCTCTGCTCCCCTCCTTTCCTTTCCTATCCCCTCCAATCATACCCCCCTTCATGTTCCCCATGCTCCCAATTTACTCAGGATATATTGTCTTTTTCTACTTCCCACATAGATTAGAATGTTTTCTTATTTTCTGTGCCATGACAACTTGTGGGTCACCTTTTAGATGTCAAGTTCTATGAGAAGCTATAGGAATGAAGGCTTGGAGATGCAAGAGTCTGTTTAAAAAATTTAGACATCACGTATAATTTTGATACTACATTCAAGCATTAGAATTGTGGTAGTTTGTGTTATTTGCTATTTTTTAACAATTCTTCAATTAGTATGAATACTGCTTATACCATTTTACAAAATAAAAGCAGAAGATCACTGTGAAGTTCTTTTCATAAGGACAGTTGCATTGATTTCTAAACCACTTATATGCTCAAAAAGTACAGAATGATATGACAATTTTCTCATTGCCATATATACAAAAATCCCCAATAAGATATTTGAAAACTGAATCTAAGAACACATCAAAATATCATTTACCATAGGATTTAAACAAAACATAGAGGGGTGGATCAACAAATGAGAACCAATGAATGTAATCTACCAGATAAACAAATTGAAAATCAAATTTCAGATGTTCGTGTCATTAGATGTAGAAAAGCCTTTGAGAAATATCACCCACACTTCTTGATAAACATCCTGGAGAAACTAGTGAAATGGGACAAACTTCAAATTAAAAGTGCAATTTATAGCAATCCTATGAAACAAATCAGACTAAATCATGAGAAATTCAAAATCTTTCCAGTAAAATAGGGAACAATAAAGGATAGTTCCCCTCTTTATATGTATTTAATAGTGTTTGAAATCGTCACTGGAACAAAATACAAATTACGATGATCAAAAAGTGATTAATAGGAAAGAATGAAATCGTATAAATTGTATATGCAGATGCAATGATTTTATAAATAAAAGACTAAGAATCCCACCAGGAAAATTCTCCAACTGAGAAACACTTACAATAAAATTGAGGCAGTGTAAAATAAAATAATAAATATCAGTAGCCCTGTTCTATACAAATGAAAAAGGTTAAATAAATAGAAATCAGTGAAACAATGTTTTTCACAATACATTCAAAAATTAGTTTGGGGCAATTAAAACTAAACAATAGAAAGAGCCTTCTCAAAAGTGTAAGACATTAAAAATGAATTGGACAGATATCAGATGATGGAAAATGTTCACATGCTCAAGGACTAGTCAATTGATGTAGTATAAATGGCCATCCTATCAAAATAAAGTTCTGATTCAGTGTAAACCCCATCAAAATTCTAACATAATTCTTCATAGATCTTGAAAAGACAGTCTTAAGCATTATATAAATGCAAACAAACAAATATCTCACAACAGCTTAAGCAATCATGAAAAACAAATCTATACATTGTAGCATGTATTACCATCCACAATATTAAATTATACTGCAGTTGAATAATAATCAATGCAGGAGCTATGAGACCAACTCCAGCCCCTATCCACGTTCCAAAAGATGAGATCATACTCAGGAGTGAAGGGGATACAAAGTATTTTTATAAACTTCTCATAAATAGGTTAATGCCCTACATTTCACATGTTCTTTATTGTTATCCTGTGCTGCCAAAGTTTCAAACTATATATACTTACAATTAGCAATTTCCAACCCTTACAAGGTCAGAGTATTTCAGGGTCATGGAAAGAGGTCAAAGTTTACATGAAGAAATAACTGTCAGTCTCACTCTAATGGCTCAAGTCTGGGGTTGTTGCAACCTCTAGAAACTCCTTGAAGATAAAGGAAGTTAATTAAAAGAAAGAGACTAAGGTAATTGGGAAACTTAAGTAGGGAATATTTATGCTTTCCTCTTCTCTTAAATGTAACTAGATAAATAAGCTAAAATTATAATTAGGAAAAATCAGGGGCTATGAAGAATCATCTTTTCCTTTTTTTGTTCCACTCAAAATTATTTTAGTATTTATCTTCAGGAGAAAGGACGTGACTCGGAGGACAGCATGATGTCTCTTGGCAGCTTTGCTCTGACAGCATCGTGATGACTGTACCATACAAAAACCCCAAACTTTCCTCTTGCATACATTAGAATTTCTACTCTTTTCACTCTCATTCGTCTTTTTTGTCTATCTTTTCCCTCCTGCAACCCATTTTTAATTCAATTTTATTGCTTTATAAATAATACCATTCAAAATTTCCACTTCCTCACCTCCACCGATTTCTCTCCCACTTCCCCACTCCCCCTCCCTCCTACACCTCCAGTATTAAGAGAGAGCAGGGTATCCTGCTCTGTGGGAAGTCCAAGACCCTACCCCCTCCATCCAGTCTTAGGAAGGTGTGCATCCAAGTAGACTAGGAACCCATAAAGCCAGTATATGCAGTAGAGACAAATCCCAGTTCCATTATCATTGGCTTTTCAGTCAGCCCCAGTTGTCAGCCACATTCAGAGTCCGGTTTGATCACATGCTCTTTCAGTTCTCATCCAGCTGTCTTTGGTGAGCTCCCGTTAGATCATGGACACTGTCTCAGTTGGTGGACCAACTCCTTGCGGTCCTAACTTTCTTGGTAAAATATCCTTCCTCTTTCTGCTCTTCAACCTGACCTTGGGAGCTCAGTCCAGTGCTCTGATGTGGGTCTTTGTCTCTATCTCCATCTGTTGCTGGATAAGGTTCTATGGTGATATTCAAGATAGTCATTAGTCTGATTATGGGACAAGGCCAGTTTAGGCACTTCTTTTCCACTGCCCAGGGTCCTAGATGGGGAAACCCCCGTGGAGTCCTGGGAACCCCTCCAGGGCCAAGCCTCTTGCCAATATTAAAATGGCTCCTCAATTAAAATATCTTCTTCCCATCTCCCGTATCTACCCTTCCTCCATCTCAACCATGCAAGTCCCCCAAGCTCTTCCCAAATTTCCCCTTCTCCCTTCTCTCTTCCCCCCTTCCCCCATTCCACCCTACCCCCATGCTCCCAACTTTTACCTGGCGATCTTGTCTGCTTCCAATTTCCAGGAGGATCTATATATGTTTTTCTTTGGGTTCACCTTATTACTTAGCTTTTCTAGGATTGTGACCTATAGGCTCAATTGTAGAAGGAGCAGCAGGGCTGTTTCTGGCCGCCTGGCTCCCCGCTAGCTTTACCTGAAATAATTACATGGAAACTGTATTTTTTTAAACACTGCCTGGCCAGTTAGTTCTAGCCTCTCACTGGACAACTCTCACATCTTGATTAACCCACCTCCAACAATCTTGTGTAGCACCACCAGGTGGTGGCCTACCAGGAAGGATCCTAACCTGTATCCATCTTGGCAAGGAGAGCTATAGAGTCTGCTTGGAAAGGAAAGGCATGGTGTCTGGCTCACTGTCTTCTCTCTCCCATCATTTTGTTCTGTCTACTCCACCCACCTAAGGGCTGGCCTATCAAATGGGCCAAGGCAGTTTCTTTATTAGCCAATGAAAGTAACTCCTTCATCATTTCCCCTTTTTCTGTTTAAACAAAAAAGAAAGGCTTTAATTTTAACATAGCAAAATTACATATAACAAAATGGTTATCAAGCAAGAATTACAGCTACAATACTTATATCTACCTTATCTTTTATCATAACTAAGGAAAACTATAACTATTCATTCTTCAACTCTATCAAAGACTCCAGAAGGATATAATATTACCTAAGCAAATAAGAAATCCAAACTCTAGAAATGACAGAGACATCTCGCTGCCTGTACAGTCACCCAAAATTCCTCTGTACCATTGGGGCATCCATCTTGGCCTACAGGCCCATAGTATCTAGCAGACATTTCCATGAAGCAGGAAATTTCAAAGACAGTTCACTCACTTTCTGCTGTCCTGCAGAATGTCTTGCAGACTCTTTCATGAATCAGGAACCCTGAAAGACCATCTCACCTTTAGGCAAGTTCAGCAGTCTTCTCTCTGCGGGTTTTCTGTGTCCAGTTTTTGCAACAGTTCATGCAAGAGCAGTTTCTTGCCCAACTGGCTATCAAACTCCATAAGGATCCTCTTCGATGCCCATCTTCTTCTAGAAGTAGATTGGTGCTGCCAGGAGCAGACGTGTCTCATTGTCATGAAAAACCCTAAGTTATTAAAACATTTAAATGCCATATTCTGTAGTCTTTGAAAGATATGAAGAATGCCTATCTGAAATATATCTCTATATATCTAGAAAATCTAACTAACATGACTACAAGCTTTACTATTATCGATGATTATCCATTAACAACCTATATTTACTAATTATACATTACATTTTTAAATGAACTATACAATTACAATACCTTAATCAAGGTCAGAAATACATATAACAAAATTGACCTTAAAATCCATACCAATGCAAATTATTCATATCTATATCACTCAATGTCCTTGAATCTGCCAATGATTGAGTACATACCATATCCCTCTTTTTGGGTCTGGGTTATTTCACTCAAGGTAGTGTTTTCTATTTCCATCCATTAGCAAGCAAAATTCAAGATGTCATTGTTTTATACCACTGAGTTGTGTTTTAATGTGTAGATGTGCCACACTTTCTTTATCCATTCTTCCATTGAGGGGCATCTAGGTTGCTTATAGGTTCTGGCTATTGCAAATAATGCTGCTATGAACATAGTTGAACAAATGCTTTTGTGGTATGATTGCACATCTTGTGGGTATATTCCCAAGAGTGATATTGCTGTGTCCTGAAATAGGTTGACTCCCAATTTTCTGAGAAACAACCACACTGATTTCCAAAGTGGTTGCACAAGTTTGCATTCCCATCAGCAATAGATGAGTGTACCCCTTACTCCACATCCTCTTCAGCATAGGCTATCATTGGTATTTTTGATTTTAGCTATTTTGACAGGTACTGGGCTTTTTTTGGATGTGAGGTTTTTGATGACATCTTCTATTTCCTCAAGACTTATAGGTTTATTTAAATTGTTCACCTGATCTTGATTTAATTTTGCTATATAGTACTTATCCAACAAAATGTCCATTTCTTTGACATTTTCTAATTTTATGGAAAACAGGCTTTTGTAGTAAGGCCTAATGATTCTCTTAATTTCTTCAGTGTCTTTTGTTATGTTCACCTTTTCATTTCTGATCTTGTTATTTTGAGTGTTTTCTCTTCGCCTTTTTATTAGCTTGGATAGGGGTTTGTCCATCTTGTTTATTTTCTCAAAGAACCATTTCTTTGTTTCATTGGTTCTTTGGATTGTTTTCTGTGTTCCTATATTGTTGATATCAGCCCTCAGTTTGATTGTTTCCAGTCTTCTACTCTCTTGGATGAGTCTCTTTCTTTTTTTTCTAGAGCTTTCAGGTGTGCTGTTAAGTCACTAATGTGAGCTTTCTCTGTTTTCTTTAAGTGGGCACTTAGTGCTATGAACTTTCCTCTTAGCACTGTTTCATAGTTTCCCATAGGTTTGGATATGTTTTGTCTTCATTTTTGTTGAATTCAAGGAAGTCTTTAATTTCTTTCTTTATTTCTTCCTTGACCCAGGGTTGGTTCATTAGTTGAGTGTTTAGTTTCCATATTTTTGTAGGCTTTCTGGGGTTGGAATTGTTGTTAAATTCTAACTTTACTCTATAGTGATCTAATAAGAAACAGGTAAATATCTGTGGATGTTTTATTTGTTTCTGAGTATATGATCAATTTTTGAGAAGGCTCCATGAGATGCTGAGAAGAAGGTATCTGGGTGGAATGTTCTATAGATGTCTGTTAAGTCATTACCTCTGTTATTTCTCCTATTTCTCTGTTAAATTTCTGTTTGTTTGACCTGTCCATTGTCGAGAGAGGAGTGTTGAAATCTCCTACTATTAGTGTGTGGGGTTTGATGTGTGATTTGTGTTCTAGTAAATTTTCTTTTACATATGTTGGTGCTTTTATATTAGGGGCATAGATATTCAAGAGTGAGACTTCATCTTGATGAATTGTTCCTGTTACGAGTATAAAGTATCATTCTCCATCTCTTCTGATTGATTTTCATTTGAAATCAATTTTGTTAGATACTAGGATAGCCACACCCGCTTGTTTCTTATGTCCACTTGTTTGGAAAACCTTTTCCCAACCCTTTACTCTGTCTGTAATATCTGTCTTTGTGGTTGAGGTATGTTTTTTGTAAACAGCAGAATGTTGGATCCTGTTTTTGTATCCATTCTCTTAACCTGTGTCTTTTTAATAGGTGAATTGAGTCCATTGATATTAAGTGATATTGATGACAATTGGTTGTTAACTCTGGTTATTATTTTCTTGGAGTTGTAATGTTTATGTGTTTACCTTCTTTGAGTTGTGCTGGTGGAGGGTTTTCATTTGTCTGTGCTATTGTGGGTCTTATTGGCTTCCTTGGGTTGAGGTTTTCCTTCTAGTAGTTTCTGTAAGGCTGGGTTTGTGGCTATGTATTGTTTAAATCTGTTTTTGTTGTGGAATATCTGGTTTTCTCCATTGATGGTGAAAGAAAGCATTGCTGGGTATAGTAGTCTGGGCTTTCATCCATGGTATCTTAGTGTCTGCAGCACATCTATCCAAAACCTTCTGGCTTTCATGGTTTCCATAGAGAAGTCAGGTGTAATTGTGATAGGTTTACCTGTATGTGTTACTTGACCTTTTTTCATTTGCAGCTCTTACTAATCTTTCTTTATTCTGTATGTTTTGTGTTTTGATTATTATATGGTGAAGGGATGACTTTTTTGATCCAGTCTATTTGGTGTTCTGTAAGTGTCTTGTACCTTCATAGGAATATCCTTCTTAAGGTTTGGAAAGTTTTCTTCTATAATTTTATTGAATATATTTTCTGGCCCTTTGGGCTGGAATTCTTCTTCTACCTCTATTATTCTGAGGTTTGGTCTTTTCATTGTGTCCCAGATTTTCTGGATGTTTTATGTTATGAATTTGCCCCATTTGCTGTTTTCTTTGTTCACTACATCTATTTCCTGTATAGTATCTTCAGTGCCTGAGATTCTTTCTTCTATCTCTTGTATTCTGTTGGTTATTCTTGTCTCTGTAGTTCCTGTTCTTTTACCCAGATTTTCCTTATCTATCCATTCATTGATTTGCATTTTCTTTCTTACCTCCATTTCAGTCTGATGTGGGAGTGTCATATATCAATCTGTTGATTTCATTGGCTAAGTAATAAACAAAGTGCTTGGGCTCATAGCTTACAACATAGGTGGGTGGAGTAAACAGAACAGAATGCTGGGAGGAAGAGGAAGTGAGCTCAGACTCTGACAGCTCTCCTCTCAGGGGCAGATGCCTCAGAGAGACACCATGCTCCCCGCTCCCGGGAAGATGCACATGATGAAGCTCTGACCCAGGATGGACGTAGGCTAGAATCTTCCTGGTAAGCGCACCTAGCTGTGCTACATAGAATATTAGAAATGGGCTAGTCCAGGTGTGAGAGTTAGCCTAGAAGAGGCTAGATAGAAATGGGCCAAGCAGTGTTTAAAAGAATACAGTGTCCGTGTAATTATTTTGGGGCATAAGCTTAAGCTAGCCATGTGGGCGGCCGGGGTGCCAGGGACGCAGCCCCGCCACTCCTATTACTACACCAGTCTTCAAGTCTTGAACTGTTTCCTTTATTTGTTTGATTGCTTTTCCTTGATTTTCTTGAGTATCTTTGAGCGACTTATTACTTTCTCCTAACTTTTTGTTTGTATTCTCTTCCATTTCTTTAAGGAAGTTTTTCACTATTTTTTAAGGGTCTCCATCATTTTCATAAGGTTATGTTTAAAGTTGATTTCTTCTACTTCTTCTGGGTTAGGGTGTTCAGGTTTTCCTGTTGCATGTTCATTAAATTCTGGTATTATTATGTTGCTTTTCAGGTTATTATAGGAATTCTTGCATTGTTGCCTTCCCCTCTCTTTCTTCAAATGAAGCCAGGAGATTCTTGGCATCTTGGTCCAATCTTTGCTGTGGCTCACCACTCCAGATTTCCTCAGTAGAGGAGCAGTTTCTCTTGGTAGTGTCCAACCACCTCTTAGCCAAAAGGGCTTGCTAGGGAGGCAGGATGGTGTGGTTCAAAGAAGCCCCAGTGGCAGGACCACTCACGAGGCTCCCCAGACCTTCAGTCCTGAAGCAGGCTAAGTTGGGGGATTCAAAGACCCCTTGGATGGAAAGGAGTGCTTAGGGGCAATATGGGATGGGGTAAAGATATAAAGCCAGTAGCCACAAACATGTTGTGCTGGATGCTCAGAAAATTTAGGGAGTTGGAGGGGACCTGAACTCCATTTCCTGGGACTGTCTGGCTGGACAGCTACTCTCTCCTCAACTTTTTCTCTGAGTGCAACTTTTCTCCAGGGAGTGGGGGAAGTATTTGGTCACTAGGAAATTTAGATAAATAAAAAGAGGAAGCGTGCGGTATTTGGTTCTTGTTGAGATTTTGACCAGATGTTAATTGCCTCAAAGATGCCTTTTTGGCTCTCAGGATTACATACTGTGCTATCTTTAGGGTGAAATACCAGCAGTAAATGTCTGGCTTCAACAGACCAAGGTAAATGTAATCCCCAGAGCTTTGTTTTGTTCTGTTCTATTTCATGAATTTTTGTATGCAAATGTTTGTCTTTCTAGCTACATATACTTGCTGTGCTTTTACTTCCTCTCCTTTCTTCTGTTGTCCTGTCTGATTTCTTTGATGTTGATGATATGATTTTATTCTTAGTCTTTTCATTCCTATTTGTTTCCTGAGAAATGACAAAAAGTGGTTAAATTCAGACCAGAGTGAATATGGGGAGAACCATAGGTCATTTGAGGGATGAAAAGTCATAATTAGAAATCTTTTATGAAAACCATCTATTTTTTGTGTAAGAAAAGAGAAAAAATGTGATTATAATGATAAGATCAATCCTTCAGAATTTCTGATGTCTGAAAAGTTACGAACCCCTTCAAAGTGGATTACATAATTGTCTGAGGAGCAGTTAGTAATAACTGTTTCCTGCTGTTCATGTCTTCTTTTTTATTAAATAATATTCAGTATACTTCATTAATATTATTCAGTATGCTCATTCCACATATTTGAAGAGATGAAATTTTTCTACAAAAATACAATTTCATAATGAATATTATTTTTTATACTTGGGTTATAGGCTTTGTAATAGTTACTTTCAAATTTCTATGATAAAACACCATGATAAAGACAATGCACAGAAGGATGATCAATGATGATGAATCAGAAGGAGTAGTTTACAGAGAGCTGGAACAGCAGTGAGAGGTCCCATATAGAAGCACCATATGAAGCAGGGAACTTATTAGTGGCAGCAGAAGGCTTTAGAATTCTCAAAGCAAGTCTCTAGGGATGTAGAACTTCCATTAACTTGACCCTCTTAATCCTACCCATAAATATACACCATCTTAAGGCCTTGTATTCAGATGTATGAATATATGGGGTCTTTTCAATAAAACCAGTATAGTCTTACTTATTATTCTGAAAATTATGTTTGAAAAGTTCAAGGTACTATAACTTCAATCCTGCCATTTTACATATTCTTTTGTGTATGTTATGAAAAATGTTCTATCATTTGCCTTGAGAATAATGTTTCATAAGAATAAATAATAATCATGAGTTTTTATGCCACATAGCATAATTAAATATTTCCTATTTTCCAGTTCTATATTTCCATCAAACACAAGACCTATTTGCACAGGAAAATACACAGGATTCAGCCCTGAAGTTGGTATCTGGAATATCTGTAAGTCTTATTTATTTGTTTGTTTGTTTATTTATTTATTATTTTTATTACTTAAAAATTACCAACCCAAATTCCACCTTCTTCCCCTCTTCAACTGGATCTTGGGAGTTCAGTCCAGTACTCAAATGTCGGTCATTGCCTCTGTTCCACATCAGTTGTTGGACGAAGTTTCTATGGTGCTATTTAAGATAATCATAAGTCTGACTACAGGGTAAGGTCAGTTCAGATATCCACTTTTCTATTGCTGGGTTCATCCCTGTGAGTTCTTGGGCATTTTTCTAGAGCCAGGTTTCTTGCTAACTCCATAATGGCTCCCTCAATCAAGGTATCTCTTTCCTTGTTCTCATATCTCTTCTTCCTTCATCTCGACCATCCCATTCCCTCATGTTCTCCTTCATCCCCTTCTCCCCCTGATCGACCCCAGATCCAATTTTTTTGTCTGATTCCAATTTCCATGTGGGTATACATCTGTTTTTCTTTTGGTTCTCCTTATTACTTAGTATCTCTAGGATCCTGCACTATAGGTTCATTGCCCTATGTTTATGACTAGTATCCACTTATGAGTAAGTACATATCATATTCATTTTTTGAGGTCTGGGTTACCTCATTCAGGATGATGTTTTCTAATTCTATCCATTTGCATGCAAAATTCAAGATATCATTATTTTTTTTTTTACTGCTGAGTAGTCTCCAATTTGTAGATGTGCCACACTTTCTTTATCCATTGTTCAGTTGAGGGCATCTAGATTTTTTCCAGGTTCTGGCTATTACAAATAATGCTGCTATGAACATAGTTGGACAAATGCTCTTGTATTAATATTGAGAATCTTTTTGGATATATTCCCAAAAGTAGAATTGCTGGTTCCTGAGGTAGGTTGATTCCCAGTCTTTTGAGGAACTACCACAGTGATTTCCAAAGTGGTTGAACAAGTCTGCCTTTCCACCAACAATGGATGAGTGTTCTCCTTGCTCCACAACCTCTCCAGCATAAACTATAATTAGTGTTTTTGGTATTAGCCATTCTGACAGGCATAAGATGGTATTTCAAGATTGTTTTGATTTGCATTTCCCTGATACCTAAGGACAAAGGACACATCCTTAAGTATTTTTTGGTCATTTGAAATTCTTCTAATGAGAATTCTCTGTTTAGTTCATTATACCACTTTTTAATCGTGTTATTTAGAATTTTAATGTCAAATTTTTTTGAGTTCTTCATATATTTAGTAAATCATTGTCTGATTGTGGTTTGTGAGATTTTTTTCCCAATCAGTAGGCTGTCTTTTTGTCTTATTGACTTTGTCCTTTGCTTTTAGAAGCTTCTCAGTTTCAGGAGGTTCTATTTATTGACTGATGCTCTTATTGTCTTGCTACTTGGGTATATTTAGGAAATGGTCTCCTGTGTCCATGCATTGATGGTTATTTCCTACTTTCTTCTCTATCAGGTTCAGTCTGTATGGATTTATATTGAGGTCTTTAATCCATTTGGACTTGAGTTTTGCACATGGTGACAGATATGGGTCTATTTTCATTCTTCTACAGGTTGAGATCCAGTCATGCCAGCACCATTTGTTGAAGATGATTTCTTTTTTCCTTTGTTTCTATTTTGTTTATTTGTCATAAATCAGGTGTTCATGGTTATATGATTTAATATGTGGGACTTCAATTCGATTCCATTGTCAACATCTCTGTTTTTATGCCAATACCGAGCTGTTTTTATTACTCTAGCTCTGTAGTAGATCTTTAAGTCAGGGATGGAAATGCCTCTGGAAGTTACTTTATTGTATAGGATTGTTTTAAATATGCTGGTTTTCTTGTTTTTTCCATATGAAGTTGAATATCATATTTTCAAGGTCTGTGAAGAATTTGGTTGGGATTTTGATGGGGATTTCATTAAATCTATTGAATGCCTTTGGTAAGATTGCTATTTTTGCTATCCTTCCTATCCAAGATCATGGGAGATATTGCCATTTACTGGTATCTTCTTCAGTTGTTCTCTTCAAAGACATAAAGTTCTTGTCAAATAGGTCTTTTATTTTCCTTGTTAGTGTTACCCCAAGATATTTTATGTGATTTGTGGCTATTGTGTAAGGCAATGTTTCTCTAATTTCCCTCTCTGCTTCTTTATCCTTTGTGTAGAGGAGGGCTACTATTTTTTTTTGATGTAATCTTGTATCCTGCCACTTGACTGAAAAATTTATCAGCTGTAGGAGTTCTCTGGTAGAGTTTTTGTGGTCACTTATATACACTATCCTATCATCTGCAAATATCAAAGGCTTAATGATGTGGGAGTGTCATATATCAATCTGTTGATTTCATTGGTTAAGCAATAAAGAAACTGCTTGGTCCTCATAGGTTAAAACATAGGTAGGCAGAGTAAACAGAACAGAAGGCTGGGAAAAAGAAGCTGAGTCAGGGAGTCGCCATGATTCTCCCATTCCAGACAGATGCAGGTTAAGATCATTCCTGGTAAGCCAGCTCGTGGGCTACAGCAGATTATTAGAAATGGGCTAGTCCAGGTGCGATAGCTAGCCTAGAAGAGGCTAGATAGAAATGGGCCAAGCAGTGTTTAAAAGAATACAGTTTCCGTGTAATTATTTCAGGGCATAACCTAGAGCTAGCCATGTGGGTGGCCGGGTGCTGGGGACGCAGCCCCACCGCTGTTATTTCAACAGAGTGGCACCCAACGTTCTAATGAACTCCACGTAAAACCTGAGAGGGCTTAAAAAGGTGAGAGAGAGAATTTTTTTAAATCTCTTTTTTTATTGAGAAAATGAGAGAAAAAAAACAAGTTTCCACCTCCTCCCGCCCTCCCATTTCCCTCCCCTCCTCCCACCCTTCTCCCCCTCCCCCCACTCCTTTCCCCCTCCCTCTCCAGTCCAAAGAGCAGTCAGGGTTCCCTGCCCTGTAGTAAGTCCTAGGTCCTCCCCTCTCCATCCATATCTAAGAAGGTGAACATCCAAACTGGCTAGGCTCCCACAAAGCCAGCACATTACGTAGGATGAAAACCCCATGCCATTGTCCTTGGCGTCTCATCAGCTCTCACTGTTCACCATGTTCAGAGAGTCCAGTTTTATCCCATGCTTTTTCAGTCACAGTCCAGCTTGCCTAGGTGAGCTCCCAATAGATCAGCTCCGCTGTCTCAGTGGGTGGGTGCACCCCTCGTGGTCCCGACTTCTTTGCTCATGTTCTCCCTCCTTCTGCTCCTCATTGGGACCTTGGGAGCTCAGTCCAGTGCTCCAGTGTGGGTCTCTGTCTCTATCTCCATCCATCACCAGATGAAGGTTCTATGATGATATGCAAGATATTCGTCAGTATTGCTATAGGATAGGGTCGTTTCAGGTTCCCTATCCCCAGCTGCCCAAGGAATTAACTGGGGACCTCAGCTTGGGCACCTGGGAGCCATTCTAGGTTCAAGTTTCCTGCCAACCCTAAGGTGGCTCCCTTAACTAAGAATTGTGGTTCCGTGCACCCCTATCCAACCTTCCTTTATCCCGATCCTCCTGTTTCCCCAAGTCCCCCCTCCTTCCCTTCTACCTTTTCTCTCCCCATCTCTCCTTATCCCCATCCCACCCCACCCCCAAGATCCCAATTTTCTCCTGGGCAATATTGTCTACTTCCCATAGCCAAGAGGATAACTATATGTTTTTCCTTTGGTTCACCTTCTTACTTAGCTTCTTTAGGATCACCAATTGTAGGATCCGTGTCCCTTATTTATGGCTAGAAACCAATTATGAGTGAGTACATCCCATATTCATCTTTTTGGGTCTGGGTTACCTTACTCAGGATAGTGTTTTCTATTTCCATCCATTTGCATGCAAAATTCGAGAAGTCATTGTTTTTTACCGCAGCATAGTACTCTAATGTGTAGATATTCCACACTTTCTTCATCCATTCTTCCATTGAAGGGCATCTAGGTTGTTTCCAGGTTCTGGCTATTACAAATAATACTGCTATGAACATAGTTGAACAAATGCTCTTGTCATATGATAGGGCATCTCCTGGGTATATTCCCAGGAATGGTATTGCTGGGTCCAGGGGTAGGTTGATCCCGAATTTCCTGAGAAACCGAAACATTGATTTTCAAAGTGGTTGCACAAGATTGCATTCCCACCAGCAAGGGATGAGGGTACCCCTTCCTCCACAGCCTCTCCAGCAAAGGCTATCATTGGAGATTTTGATTTTAGCCATTCTGACAGGTGTAAGATGATATCTCAAGGTTGTTTTGATTTGCATTTCCCTGATCGCTAAGGAGGTTGAGCATGACCTTAAGTGTCTTTTGGCCATTTGAACTTCCTCTGCTGAGAATTCTCTGTTCAGTTCAGTGCCCCATTTTTTAATTGGGTTAATTAGCATTTTAAAGTCTAGTTTCTTGAGTTCTCTATATATTTGGAGATCAGACCTTTGTCTGTTGTGGGGTTGGTGAAGATCTTCTCCCAGTCAGTAGGTTGCCTTTTTGTCTTGGTGACATTGTCCTTTGCTTTACAGAAGCTTCTCAGTTTTAGTAGGTCCCATTTATTCAATGTTGCCCTTATTGTCTGAGCTGTTGGGGGTACACATAGGAAGCGATCTCCTGTGCCCTTCTGATGTAGGGTACTTCCCACTTTCTCTTCTATCAGGTTCAATGTGTTCTGACTGATAGTGATGTCTTTAATCCATTTGGACTTGAGTTTTGTGCATGGAGATAGATATGGGTCTATTTTCATTCTTCTACAGGTTGACGTCCAGTTATGCCAGCACCATTTGTTGAAGATGCTTTCTTTCTTCCATTGTATACTTTTGGCTCCTTTTTCAAAAATGAGGTGTTCATAGGTTTGTGGGTTAAAATTCGGGTCTTCTATACAATTCCATTAGTCGACTTCTCTGTTTTTATGCCAGTACCACACTGTTTTCATCACTGTAGCTCTGTAATAGAGTTTGAACTCAGGGATGGTAATGCCTCCAGACAATCCTTTATTGTATAGGATTGTTTTGGCTATCCTGGGTTTTTTGTTTTTCTATATAAAGTTGATTATTGACCTCTCAAGATCTGTGAAGAATTTTGATGGGACCTTGATGGGGATTGCATTGAATCTATAAATTGCTTTTGGTAGAATTGCCATTTTTACTATGTTGATCCTCCTGATCCAAAAGCAAGGGAGGTCCTTCCATTTTCTGATATACTCCTCAGTTTCTTTCTTCAATGCCTTAAAGTTCTTGTCAAATATATCTTTCACTTCCTTGGTTAGAGTTACCCCAAGATATTTTATGCTGTTTGTGGCTATCGTGAAAGGTGAAGCTTCTCTGATTTCCCTCTCTGCTTCCATATCCTTTGTGTATAAGAGGGCAACTGATTTTTGGGAGTTGATCTTGTATCTTGCCACATTACTAAAGCCGTTTATCAGCTGTAAAAGTTTTTTGGTGGAGTTTTGAGGGTCGCTTATGTACACTATCATATCATCTGCAAATAACGAAAGTTTCACTTCTTCCTTTCCAATTTGAATCCCCTTGATCCCATTATGTTGTCTTATTGCTATTGCTAGAACTTCAAGCACTATATTGAAGAGGTATGGCGAGAGTGGACAGCCTTGCCGTGTTCCTGAGTTTAATGGGATGGCTTTGAGTTTCTCTCCATTTATTTTGTTATTAGCTGTCGGCTTGCTGTATATAGCTTTTATTATATTTAGGTATGACCCTTGTATCCGTAATCTCTCCAATACTTTTATCATAAAGGGATGTTGAATTTTGTCAAATGCTTTTTCAGTATCTAATGAGATGATCATATGGGTTTTTTCTTTCAGTTTATTTATATGATGAATTACATTGATAGATTTTCGTATGTTGAACCAGCCATGCATCCCTGGGATGAAGCCTACTTGATCATAATGGATAATTTTTCTAATGTGTTCTTGGATTCTGTTTGCCAGTGTTTTGTTGAGGACTTTTGCATCGATGTTCATGAGTGAGATTGGTCTATAATTCTCTCTCTTGGTTGAGTCTTTGTGTGGTTTTTGTTACAGAGTAACTGTAGCTTCATAAAAGGAATTTTCCAATGCCTCTTCTGTTTCTATATTGTGAAATACATTAAGGAGTATAGGTATTAGCTCTTCTTGGAAGTTCTGTTAGAATTCTGCATTGAAACCATCTGGTCCTGGGCCTTTTTTGGTAGGGAGGTTTTAGATAATCTCTTCTAATTCTTTGCGACTAACAGGTCTATTTAGATTGTTCACCTGGTCCTGATTTAACTTTGGTATATGATATTTATCTAAAAAAGTATCCATTTCCTTTACATTTTCCAGTTTAGTGGCATACAGGCTTTTGTAGTAAGATCTAATGATTCTCTGAATTTCCTCTGTGTCTGTGGTTATGTCCCCCTTTTCATTTCTGATCTTATTAATTTGCAAATTCTCTCTCTGCCGTTTAATTAGTTTGCATAGCAGTTCGTCAATCTTGTTGTTTTTCTCCAGGAACCAGCTTTTTGTTTCATTGATTCTTTGGATTGTTTTCTGTGTTTCTATTTTGTTGATTTCAGCCCTCAGTTTGATTATTTCCAGTCTCCTACTCCTCCTAGGAGAGTCTGCTTCTTTTTTTTCTAGAGCTTTCAGGTGGGCTGTTAAGTCTCCAATGTGACCTTTCTCTGTTTTCTTTAATGGGCACTTAGTGCTATGAACTTTCCTCTTAGGACTGCTTTCATAATGTCCCATAAGTTTGAGTATGTTGTTTCTTTATTTTCATTGAATTCCAGGAAGACTTTAATTTCTTTCTTTATTTCTTCCTTAATCCAGGTATGGTTCAGTAGTTGACTGTTCAGTTTCCATGACTTTGTAGGCTTTCTGGGGGTAGCATTGTTGTTGAATTCTAACTTTAATCCATGGTGATCTGATAAGACTCAGGTGGTTACTAATATTTTTTTTGTAACTGTGGATGTTTGCTTTGTTACCGACTATGTGGTCGATTTTCGAGAAGGTTCCATGAGCGGCAGAGAAGAAGATATATTCTTTCCTATTTGGGTGGAATGTTCTATAGATGTCTGTTAAGTCCATTTGCTTCATTATCTCCATTAATTCTTTTATTTCTCTGTTAGGTTTCTGTCTGATTGATCTGTCCATTGGTGAGAGAGGAGTGTTGAAGTCTCCAACTATTAGTGTGTGCGGTTTGATGGCTGCCTTGAATTTTAGCAATGTTTCTTTTATGTACATGGGTGCTTTTATATTAGGGGCATAGATGTTCAGGATTGAGACTTCATCCTGATGAACTGTTCCTGTTATGAGTATAAAATGCCCCTCTCCATCTCTTCTGATTGATTTAAGTTTGAAGTCAACTTTGTTAGAGATTAGTATGGCCACACCTGCTTGTTTCTTAGGTCCATTTGCTTGATAGGCATTTTCCCAGCCCTTTACTCTGAGTAGATGCCTGTCTTTGTGGTTGAGGTGTGTTTCTTGTAAACAGCAGCCTGGCTTTAGATTCAGTTTTCAAATATTTTCTTGAGGATATTTGTATATATATTCATGAGGAAATTGTCATATCATTCATGTACTTTTTGAGCATATAAGTGGTTCATGTATCAGTGTCACTTTCCTTATGAGAAGAATTTCACAGTGATCTGCTGCTTTTACTTTGTAGAATAGTATGAACAGTATTCATGCTAACTGAAGAAGAATTGTTGAAAGATACCAAGTAACACCAACTTCCACAATTCTAATGCTTGAATGTACTATCAAAATAATACTTGATGTCTAATTGCTTTTACACAAACAATTGCATCTCTACACTTTCATTTCTATAGCTTCTCATAGAACTTGACATCTGAAAGGTGACCCACAAGTTGTCATGCTGCAGAAAACAAGAAAACATTCTAATCTACGTAGGAAGTAGAAAAAGACAAGATCTCCTGAGAAAATTGGGAGTATGGGGACCTTGGGAGGGGTTTGAATTGGAGGTGAGAGGAAAGCAGAGGAGCAGAGGAAAATGTAGAGCTCCGTAAAAATCAATTAAAAAATTAGAACTAAGTAGGATGTTTATATCAAACCTGTTCCATATAATGTGCAGAGCTTATTCAGGACAGAACAATTATAAATGTTAAAGGAAAAAGAGTGATAAATTACTACACGAAAACAATGCTTCCTTCACACAACATGACAGCTGTACATGTGAGCTCAAGGGATTAGGATAGCATGCATCAGACATGAAAAAGCTCAAGCTAGATAAAACTCCAGTGAAGAAAGGATGAAAGGACATGGAGACCCACTCCTTTGTGAGATGCTTATATCATCTGATAGATGCTTAGAGAAAAGGAATAAAATTTGTTTTAAGGATGTTCACCTCCTGAAAGTTTGATCATATTGTAGGCAAGGCTCAACGCCCTTTGAGTATAAAAGAAAAAGAGAAAAACAGCAAAGATGTCTGGAAAAAGGGAATGTAGGAGGTGTTTGAGGATTGAATATAATCAAATGACATTGTAGGGTATTCCAAAATAATTAATACAAATATTGAAAATAATAGATTATCAGGACACAAATTTTCTTCTCTAAAGAAAATGAATTGCAGAATCTGATAAACAGCTTTAGTAATGTGGCTGGATACAAGATCAACTCCAAAAAAATCAGTCGCACTCTTATACACAAAGGATATGGAAGCAGAGAGGGAAATCAGAGAAGCTTCACCTTTCACGATAGCCACAAACAGCATAAAATATCTTGGGGTAACTCTAACCAAGGAAGTGAAAGATATATTTGACAAGAACTTTAAGGCATTGAAGAAAGAAACTGAGGAGTACACCAGAAAATGAAAGGACCTCCCTTGCTCTTGGATTGGGAGGATCAACATAGTAAAAATGGAAATTCTACCAAAGTCAATTTATAGATTCAATGCAATCCCCATCAAGGTCCCATCAAAATTCTTCGCAGATCTTGAGAGGACAATAATCAACTTTATATGGAAAAACAAAAAACCCAGGATAGCCAAAACAATCCTATACAATAAAGGATTGTCTGGAGGCATTACCATCCCTGAGTTCAAACTCTATTACAGAGCTACAGTGATGAAAACAGTGTGGTACTGGCATAAAAACAGAGAAGTCGACCAATGGAATTGTATAGAAGACCCGAATTTTAACCCACAAACCTATGAACACCTCATTTTTGATAAAGGAGGCAAAAGTATACAATGGAAGAAAGGAAACATCTTCAACAAATGGTGCTGGCATTTTATTTTATTTTATTTATTTTATTTTATTATGATGATTTTTTTCCTTTTAGTATTGTTCATTTCATGGCCTGATGACAGTTAAGAATATGGCAACAAATCATCTTTCTTTCTCTTTGTACCATAATTTGAGTTTATTTTTACATTTTTATGTGAAAAAAACCTAGAAAATATTTTGTGATAATTATTCTATGTGAATTTTTATATCATTTTCATTAAAGATCTTTGCAAACCCCACTGCAGTGGTGAATTTCTCCAAGTCTTAGGATTCCCACAAATGCCAATGCTTCTTTTTAGCTTACCTTGTTCATTGCCTTCTTTTTCTCTAATGTTCACATTCCAGGGCTCTTTGCTTTGTTCAAGACAACCGATCAGGTTTGGTTTCGACACTGAAATACCTGCATGTTATAACAGACATATGACCTTATCACGGGATAACAGTAAAACACATGGGTTTCTAGTACATCATCATAGTGATTATATAAGAAGACAAATAATGTAAAATTCAGGATATAATTTTCTAAATGTTCTCTTCTAAAATTTTAAAATATTCAAACTCATTTTTATTAATATTCTATATCCTGTGTTCTTTTTGAGATTTCTATTGAATCTAATGAGTCATAAATTTGTTAATCTATATAATCTATAGTGTGTCTGAAAGTAAAATATATTGTAATAGTTTGAATGATCAGTGCCATCTCCAAGAATCAGACATACATTAACAAAGTAAAGTTTTAAACAGCATTCTGTTCTATATGATGAACTTCAAATTTTATTAAATAAGCATGTCAAAGTCAGGGAGATAATTTGGCATAGTTGTAAAACACACTTATATGAAACAATTATGAATAAAAAGGAATCATAAAATACAAGTCTCACCGACAGAGAGCATATTACTGTAGGTCTCCAACATGACATCTCTGTATAGAGCCCTCTGAGCAAAGTCCAGGCAATCCCACTCATCTTGAGAGAAGTCTATTGACACATCCTCAAAAGTCAAGATGTCCTATCATGTAAGAAAACAGTTTATCAAGTGCCAAGGTACAAAGCTCTTTATGTATTCAAAGAATACATCAGATCATCATAAAACATGGTTAGTTCTTGAATAGCATTATTCTAAAAGACATATTCTAAATTACAGTCTATACTAAAATCTGTGTGAGGAAGCATGACAGACAAAGTGAACTAGGACAAATTTAAGCTGTAAATTCACAGGCTGGAATAAGGTATGTGAGTGGGAGGCAGATATTTCATTGCAGTTCCAATTATAGTGTGAATCATCAGTCAGGAGCCTCTACCCTCATGGGAAATCATTGTTGTACAAGACAGTGGCTGGAGAAACATGAGTCATGACAATTGTTGTAAATAATTACATAGAAACTGTATTCATTTAAATATTTCGTGTAGCCCATGAAGTGGCTTACCAGGGAAGATCTTAACCTGTGTCTCTCTGGAGTGGGAGAATCATGGCGACTCCCTGACTCAGCATCTTTCTCCCAGCATTTTGTTCTGTTTACTCTGCCTATCTAAATTCTACCCTATGAGAGGGCCAAGCAGTTTCTTTATTAACTAACCAATGAAAGCAACAGATAAGATACAAGTCCCACCTCCATCAGACAATGACATTAGCCATGTCTACACTGTTGTCAACTGAATATTTGCCCCATGTCAGCTGTGTAGTAAGAGGTAGAACTGCTATAACCAAGAAGGATTCCGAGATTCTTATGGCAAATGTGTCCAATTGCATCAGTGGGAAAGACCATGAACAGCTGACAAACATGTGTAGTGACTGGATAGAGACTGACTTCTAAGACCTGAAAAGCTTCTGAAAACACTGTGGGCAAATTAATAAAGGACAAGTGAAGGCAGTAGATTGGGTTGCTCATCCATGGCTTAGATCAGTTTTCATCATAAACTTACTCACCCCTAAAAGTAGAGGGATCCATCACTGCTTCGAGAACACAGGAAGATTATGAGGACTATATCACAATATGTTACTCAGATATAATATGGTCTTATAAAATGAATTTTCACTGTTCCTTCTATTTCTCTTAATAGGAACAATATGAAGAGTATATTGTCTTGTTTAAAAATGTCATAGAATTCTGTCATAGTTGTTGTAGTAATAAGAGCGGAGGGCTGCATCCCCCGCACCTGGCCGCCCACATGGCGAGCTTAGCTTATGCCCAAAATAATTACATGGAAACTGTATTCTTTTAAACACTGCTTGGCCCATTTCTATCTAGCCTCTTCTAGGCTAGCTCTCACACCTGGACTAGCCCATTTCTAATAATCTGCTGTAGCCCACGAGCTGGCTTACAAGGAATAATATTAACCTGCATCTTCCTGGAGTAGGAGAATCATGGCGACTCCCTGACTCAGCTTCTTTCTCCCAGCCTTCCGTTCTGTTTACTCTACCCACCTAAGGGTGGGCCAATCAAATGGGCCTAGCAGTTTCTTTATTGCTTAACCAATGAAATCAACAGATTGATATATGACACTCCCCCATCACTTCCCCTTTTTCTGTTTAAACAAAAAAAAAAGGAAGGCTTTAACTTTAACATAGCAAAATTACATATAGCAAAACAGTTATCAAGCAAAAATTACAGTTACAATATTTATATCTATTTTATCTTTTATCATAACAATGGAAAACTATAACTATCTATCCATTCTTCAACTCCATCAAGGACTCCAGAAGGATATAATATTACCTAAAAAGCACAAAGTCCAAAACTTTAGAAATAACAGAGACATCTTGCTGCCAGGACAGTCAGTCACCCAAAGTTCTTTTGTACCATTGGGGCATCCATCTTCAGCCTTCAGGCCCAAAGTATCCAGCAGACATTTTTATCAAGCAGGAAATTCCAAAGACAGTTCAGTCTCTTTCTGATGTATCCTGCAGAATGTCTCATGGACTCTTTCATGAGTCAGGTACCCCAAAAGACCATCTCACCTTTACGTAATTTTAGCAGTCCTCTCTCTGCGAGTTCTTTGTCTCCAGTTTATGCATCAGTCCAGGAGGGCAGTTTCTTGCCCAAATGGCTATCAAGCTCCATAAGGAACCTCTTCGATGCCCATCTTCCTCTCGAATTAGCTGGTGCTGCCAGGAGCAGATGTGTCTCTTTGTCATGAAAAGCCCTAAGTTATTAAAACATTTAAAATGCCATATTCTGCAGTCTTTGAAAGATATGAAGAATGTCTATCTAACTGAAATGTATCTCTATATATCTAGAAAATCTAACTAACATGACTACAAGCTTGACTATTACTGATAATTATCCATTAACCTATATTTCTTAATTATACATTACATTTTTTAATGAACTACACAATCACAATATCTTAATCAATAGCAGAAATATGCATATACATATAACAAAATTGACCTTAAATCTCTATCAATAAAGCTAAATCTATACTAATACAAATTATTCATATCTATATCATATCCCCCTTTAAATGTAAAAGAACAGTTATAAACAATATTTTGGGAACATGGGCACAGTTTTTTCTCTCCAAACTGCTTCCTGCTGAATGAGGGCGTCGTTAATTAGGTCTTTCATGGTATAACCTGTGTGCTAGTTTCATCTCAGTTGGCAGTTGAGCAAAGCAATTTTCTGAAGATGTTCACAGAAACTTTTCAGGAGGTCGTGGTCTATCATACCACATCGGGATAGATGCAATCCACAGGGTTTGGTCCTCTGTGAAAACAAAAGAAGACCCTCTCCAAAGCATCATATACTTAGACCCAAATTTTGAAATTGTAATACCCTTATATCCATTCTGGTTAAGCTTGGCAGCCCATGTAATGAAATGTCTCTCTGTACTTAGCTCCTTCACAGTCAAAAATTTTAAAGAAAACACAATGTACCTAATCCAGACTCTCTGGGAACTTTGCATTTTTACGTGGCTTATTTTTCTTTATTTCTTTTAATCTACAACTATCTGTACTCTGTCTCTTTAAAGACTTTACCTTTTTATTTTAAACCATTAACTTTATTCTTTATTTTTTTTTTCTTCTCTCTCTCAAGCCTACGTACATTCATCCAACACTGTGATCCATAGAGGACTTTTATGTCTGAATCTGTCGTACTGTGAATCTGTAATTTTTTTGCTATCCAGGAGCTTTTCTTAAAATGTTAAGCACTTCTTAAAACTGAAGTTGCACCATATAGGGGTAATACGGTACTGCCTGTTTCCTGCAGAGTCTAAACCTTAACTGCACTGTTTTTATGGTAATTACGGTAGTTCCTGCCTGAGACCAGCACAGTTCATCATGGAGGAGCCAAGCAGCTCTTACCTCAGAGACATTTGATGCCCCTGTGCCAAAAACAGTTCCAGGCACAAGGCAGTACAAATTGCCATCAAGCAATCCGTAGAGCTTTATTACAAATGCTCCATTTAAAAGCTCTGTCTCCCACAGGGGCCAGACAGAGATCGCAATGGCTGCACAGCCCAGAAAGCGGTGGTTTAAAACTACAGCTTTTTTCCTGTTGTGGCTGCTGAGTCAGGAAATTGTCTCTGAAGCATGCCACCCACAAGCAGCAAAAAACTGTGTTAAACTCTCTCTCTCCTTTTTAAATCCCTCTCAGATTTTTAAGTGGATTTAGTCCATCACGTCTGGGCGCCACTCTGTTGCAGTAATAAGAGCAGAGGGCTGCATCCCCCACACCCGGCCACCCACATGGCTAGCTTAGCTTATGCCCGAAATAATTACACGGAAACTGTATTCTTTCAAACACCGCTTGGCCCATTTCTATCTAGCCTCTTCTAGGCTAGCTCTCACACCTGGACTAGCCCATTTCTAAGATCTGCCATAGCCCACGAGCTGCCTTACCAGGAATGATCTTAACCTGCATCTGCCTGGAGTGGGAAAATCATGGCGACTCCCTGACTCAGCTTCTTTCTCCCAGCCTTCCATTCTGTTTACTTCACCCACCTAAGGGTGGGCCTATCAAATGTGGCTAGCAGTTTCTTTATTGCTTAACCAATGAAATCAACAGATTGATATATGACACTCCCCCATCACATAGTCATTCTAATGGATGCAGAGTGATATCTCTTTGTACTTTTGAGTTCATTTCTAAAAGATATTGGGCAGCTTTATCTGTATGTTATTAGTCATTGTTTACCTTTGGAAAAACATTTATAGAAATAATTTGCTCAATTTTAATTGTCTTTTTGTTATTTTATTGGAAGTGTTTTTATTTGTGCTCTAGACATTAACTCTTTTGATATACACTTTGTAAATATTTTCTGTTAACCCAGAAGCTGTCGCTTTTCTTTATCATATCCTTTGATGCATCACTGAAGAGAGTCATCTATTTTTACTATTTTCATTTTATTAGTATTAGTGGTTTCCCTGCATTTGTGTCTTTGAACCATGTACTTGTGGTTCCCAGCAAAACCAGAAGATGGTATTGGATCACCTAAAACTGCAGTCACAGATGGTAATGAGCAGCTATGTGGTTGCTGGGACTTGAACCTAGGTCTGTTTCGAGAGCAGTATCTCTTAATCACTGAACCATCTCCCATCACCTTGTACATTATTCTTTCATTTTAACAGTAATTCCTTATAGTTAAAAAGAAAAAAAAGAAACTAAAGTTGCTAGAAAAAAGCTAATTTTTTTTCCCTCGAGAATGTGGATCTAGTAAGGTCTTTCAAATAGGGTCCTGCTTTTTCAAGAATTAAGTCAAAAACTGACAAGTGGGTCTTGATAAAGCTGAAAAAAAAATGTCTAAACAGCTAGCACGAAGTTAACCAAACAGGAATCCCACAGAATGGAAGAAAATAGGATACTGATTTAGCACAGAATATTGAAAGGAAGAGAAAATTGATAAGAAATAACTCAAACATGTTCATAGTCTCTTCCAATTAGGGTTTTGAATATGTAATAACCTGGAAATTTCATTGTACCGCAGTCAGAAAGGTACAGGACTGATATCAAATATGGAGGGGGTGTGAAGAAAATAGAACACTAATTGCGTGTTGCTTAGATTGAAAACAGTGAACACACTATGGTTAATAGTATGAAAAATTCTCAGAAAGCTTCGTTATAGAGAAGCATAATGAAACAAAATTTAGACTTAGGAGTACAAACTGAATATATACTCTACAAATTAATTATTCCTCAAAGAAGTATCATGAAAACTTTACATTGGAGGCTGAAAATTATAAAATAATGTATTTTATATCACTCATGTATATAACATTTCATATTATGTTTATAAAGCAATTCTATCATGACATAAAATGATCATTCAATATGATAACACCTCCAAAACCCAGCCAAACAGTGATATTCAAGGTTTGCCATCCTCAAACCAATGTAGGTGATACTTCACATCTATGGATATAAAGAGAGATTTCACAAAATCATTTAAGAGGTATAAGAACCATCTTCCTGCAACCTCGGTGGAACTCTGAATTCTTTGCTCCAATACTGAGGGTTCTTAAAAGGTGAGTGAACAGCCACATGGCAGGACACCCCATGCTGTAGGACCTCCACAGTGGGAAAATACCCCGGGTCCTTCCTCTTACTCCCTAGGCTTTTCAAGCCACTACAAGTACTGGACCAAGACACAAAGAAACTGCTGGCCTCATTTGAAGGAAGAGTGGTGCCAATGAAAGAATTCCTCCAACAACATAAAAAGCAACATGGAAACACCGGAACCCACTGCACACAACAAAAAGACTTGATCATCCTAACCCAAAAGAAGTAGAAGAAACCAATTTTAATGTAATTTGTGAAAATGATGGAAACCTTTAAAGGGAAATGAAACAATCCCTTAATGAAATGGATGAAAAGACAAGAAAAAATTGGAGGAAATTAATAAATCCTTCAAATAAACCAAAGAACACGATAAAAAAACAATCAAACAGTTAAAGCAAATATTTCAAGACTTGAAGACTGAATTAAGGGTAATAAAGAAAACACAAATTGAGGGATTTTAGATGTGGAAAGTTGGGGTAAATGAAAACGAAATACAGAGAAAAGTATAACCAATAGAAAACAAAAGATAGTAAAAAGAGTCTCATGTGCTGAAGAAACTATAAAGGAAAAGTACTCATTTGTCATAAAAAACATTAAATCCAACAAATTCTTTTCAGAACACATCCAGAAAATCTGGGCCACCATGAAAAGACCAAACCTAAGAACAACAGGGATAGAAGAAGGAGAACTCTAGATCAATGGCACAGAAAATACATTAAATAAAATCATAGAAGAAAATTTTTCCAATCTAAAGGATATCCCTATGAAAGTACAAAAAGCTTACAAAACAACATATAGACTAGATTAAAAAATATTCCATAGCCATATAATAATTAGAGCACAAGTATACAGAAAAAAAGAATATTAAGAGCTGCAGAGGAGAATGGTCAAGTAATATATAAAGGTAAAACCTACCAGAATTATACCTGACATATCAATAGAAACCATGAAAGGGAGAAGATCCTCAACAGATGTGCTGCAGATACTAAGAGACCATGTATGCAAGCATAGACCATTAAACCCAGCAAAGATTTGTATCACCAATGATGGAGAAAGCAAGAAGCAAGATATTTCATGACAAAAACAGCTTTAAAAAATATGTACCTACAAACCAAGCCCTACAGGAAGACTAAAAGGAAAACTCCAACTAAAGGAAGTTAAATGTATCCACAAAAACACAGGCATCTGATGTCGCCCTACCAGCATAACCCAAAAAAAGGGAAACACAACACTAGTACTAAAAAATAACCAGAATTAACAAATACTGGTCATTAATATCACTTAATATCAATGGATTCAATTTGCCCATAAAAAGACACAGGCTAAGAGAATGGATACAAAAAAAAAAGGTTCCAGCCTTCTCCTGTATACAAAAACACACCTCAAACTCAAAGACAGGCACAACCTCAGAGTAGAGGATTAGAATAAGGTTTTCCAATAAAAGAAACTAACAAACAAGTGGTTATAACTATCCTAATATCTAACAAATAAAATCAGTCAGAAGAGATAGAGAAGGACACTCTATACCCATAAGAAGAACAATCCATCAAAATGAAGTCTCAATCCTGAACAACTATGCTCCTAATACAAAAGCACTTACTTATGTAAAAGAAACAGAATTTAAATCGCACACCAAACCCCACACACTAATAAAAGGAGACTTCAACACTCCACTTTCACCAAAGGACAGGTTAACTAGACACAAACTTAACAGAGAAATAATAGAACTAAGAAATGTCATGTATCAAATGGACTTAACATCTATAGAACATTCTACACAAACACAAAAGAATATACCTTCTTCAAAGCACCTCATGGAATTGTCTCTAAAAATTAACCATACACTTGATAACAAAAAGGCCTCCACAGATGCAAAAGATTTGGAGTAACCCACTATGTCTTATGTATTTAACAACAATACTACGCTCAGAAATCCTACAAAGTCATGGAAATTGAACAGTCAACTACTAAACCACCCTTGGGTCAAGGAAGAAATAAAGAATGAAATTAAAGTCCTCTTTGAATTCAACCAAAATGAAGGCACAACATATCCAAACCTATGGGACACTATGAAAGCAGTGCTAAGAGGAAAGTTTATAGCACTAAGAGCCCATATTAAAAAAAAAAAACAGAGAAATCTCACATTACTGACTTACCAGGACACCTGAGAAATCTAAAATAAAAAGAAACAGACCCACCCAGGAGGGATATAAGACAGGAAATAATCAAATTGAGGGGGAAATCAACAAAATAGAAACATCGATAACAATACAAAGAATCGATGAAACAAAGAGCTGGTTTTTTTGAGAAAAATCAATAAGATAGAAAAACCCTTATCATACCTAACCAAAAGATAGAGGGAGAATATCCAAATTAACAAAATCAGAAATGAAAAGGGGAAAACAACAACAGAAACTGAGGAAATTCAGAGAGTTATTGTGTCTTACTACAAAATCCTATACTCCACAAAATTGGAAAATGTAAAAGAAATGGACAATTTTTTAGATAGATACCATATACACAATTAAAACAAGACCAGGTGAGCAATTTAAATAGACCTATAAACTGCAAGGAAATAGAAGCAGTCATAAAATACCTCCCAACTCAAAAAAGCCCAGGGCAGGATGGTGTGAGTGAAGAATTCTACCAGAACTTCCAAGAAGAGCTAATACCTATACTTCTCAAAGTGTATCACATAATAGAAACAGAAGGGACATTGCCAAACTCTTTTTCTGAGGCAACAGTTACCTCGATACTGAAACCACACAAAAACTCAACCAAGAAAGAGAATTACACACCATTCTCACTCATGAACATGGATGCAAAAATACTGAATCATGATGTGGGAGTGTCTTTATCTATCTGTTGCTTTTATTGGTTAATTAATAAAGAAACTGCTTGGCCTTTGATAGGACAGAAAATTAGGTAGGTGGAGTAAACAGAACATAATGTTGGGAGAAAGAAGCAGAATCAGGCAGTTGCCATGATTCTTCTACCTCTGACAGATGTAGGTTAAGATCTTTCCTGGTAAGCCACCTTGTGGTATTATGCAGATTATTAGAAATGGGTTAGATCAATAAGTAAGAGCTAGCAAATAAGAGGCTGGAACTAATGCGCCAGGCAGTGTTTAAAAGAATAAAGTGTCCATACAATTATTTGGGGTATAAAGCTAGTCGTGCGCGTGGCCGGGTGCCAGGAACGTAGCCCGCCACTCTTATTACAACAGAATCAAATACTGGCAAACCAAATGCAATTTTCAAGAAAATCATCCATCATATTTAAGTTGGCTCGATCCCAGAGATGCAGCGCTGGTTCAACATATGAAAATCAATCAAAATTATCCAACATATAGAGGGATTGGAACAATAAAACCAAATGATCATTTCATTAGCTGCTGAAAAAAGCATTTGACAAAATCCATCACCCCTAAATGATAAAGATCTTGTAAAGATCAGGAAAAGAAAAAACATCTAAATATAATCAAAGCAATGTGCAGCAAGGAGATATTTAATATCAAATTAAATGAAGAGAAACTCAAATCAGTCCCGCTAAAATCAGGTCCAAATCAAGGCTGTCTACTGTCTCCATATCTCGTCAACATAGCTTTTGGAGTTGATCAAGGGGATTCCAATTGGAAAGGAAGACGTCAAACTTTTGTTATTTGCAGATGATATGAGAATATATATAAGTGAACCCAAAAAACTCTACCAGAGGATCCTTACAGCTGATAAATACCTTCAGTGATGTAATGTGGATGGATACAAGATTAACTCAAACAATCAGTAGCCCTCCTATACACAAATGTTAAAGAAGCTGAGAGGAAAATCAAATAAACATCACTTTTCACAATAGCCACAAATATAAAATATCTTGGGGTAACAATAACCAAATAACTGAAAGATCTTGCCAAGAACTTTAAGTGTCTGAAGAAAGAAACAGAAGAAGATACCAGAAAATGGAAAGATCTCCCATGCTCTTGGATAGGTATGATGAACAGAGTAAAAATGTCAGTCCTACAAAAAGCAATGTATACATTCAATTCAATCCCCATCAAAATCCCAACACAATTCTTTGCAGACCCTGAAAGAACAATAATCAGCTTCATATGGATAAACAAAAAACCCAGGAAAGCCAAAACAATCCTATACAATGAAGGAACTTCCACAGGCACCTTTATCCCAGACATCAAGTTCTATTACAGAGCTAGAGTGATGAAAATAGCTTGTTATTGGCATAGAAACCTAGAGGTTGATCAATGGAATTGAATAGAAAACCCAGATATTAATCCACACACATATGAATATTTGATTTTTGATAAAGATGCTAAAATTAAACAATGAAAAAAAAGAAAGTATCTTCAACAAATTGTTCTGGCATAACAGATGTCATCCTGTAGAAGAATGAAAATAGATCCATATCTATCATCATGCACAAAACTCAAGTCCAAATGGATTAAAGACCTCAATATAAATCCTACCACACTTAACCTGATAGAAGAGAATGTGGGAAGGAGTCTTCAATGCAGGGGCATAGGAGACCACTTTCTAAATATAACCCTAGTAGCACAAACACTCAGAGAAGCAATAAATAAATGGGACCTCCTGAAACTGAGAAGCTTCTGAAAAGGAAAGGACACAGTCAATGAGACAAATGGGCAGCCTACTGAATGGGAAAAGATCTTCACCAACCCCACATCAGACAGAGGGCTGACCTTAAAAATATATAAATAATATATAAACAAATTTAAAAATGGGGTACTGAACTATATGGGGAATTTTCAACAGAAGTATCTGATGTGGCCAAAAGATACTTAAGGAAATGTTCAACATCCTTAGCCATCAGGAAAATGCAAATCAAAACAACTCTGAAATAGCATCTTACACATGTCAGAATGGCTAAGACCATTGGTGTCAAAATCAACAAGAATTTATGCTGGAGAGGATGTGGAGTAAGATGGAAATACAAATTTGTACAACCACATTGGAAATCAGTATGGCAGTTTCTCAGAAAGTTGGGATTCAACCTACCTTGAGATCCAACAAAACACTCTTGGGCATATACCGAAAAGATGCTCAATCATACTACAAAAGCATTCATTCAATTATATTCATAGCATCATTATTTTAATAGCCAGAATCTGGAAAAAACCCAGATGCCCCCAACCGAAAAATGGATTAAAAAATATTGCATATTTGCACGTTATTGTACTACTCAGTCGTAAAAACAATGATATCTTGAATTTTGGATGCAAATGGACAGAATTATAAAACACTATCATGAGTGAAGTAACCCAGACCCAAAAAGATGAATATGGTATGTACTCAATAAGTGGAACTAGCTATAAACAAACCACATTGAGCCTGTAGTTTATGATCCTAAATAAGCTAAGTATTAAGGTGAACCCAAAGAAAAACAAATGTAAATCCACCTGAAAACTGGAAAGAGACAACATCACCTGATAAAAATGGGAGCCTCTGGTGGGTGGAGAAGGGAGTAGAGGGGGAACAGGAGGGAAGAAGTGGAGGCTTGAGGAGAACTTGAGGAAAGGGAAGAGTCGAGATGGAGGGAGAACAGAGATGAGAGCAAGGAAAAAGCTATCTTGATTGAGGGAGCCATTATAGGGTTGGCAGAAACCTGGATCTAGAGAAATTCCCAGGAACGCACAAGGATTAACCCAGCTAAGACCCTAAGCATTAAGGGAAAGGGGGCCTGATGTTGACTTGCCCTGTAGTCAGACTGATGAGTATCTTAAATATAACCATAGAGCCTTCCTCCAGCAACTGATGGAAACAAAGGGAGAGACACACATTGGAGCACTGGATTGAGCTCCCAAAGTCCAGGTGAAGAGGGGACGTAATGATAATATGAGCAAAGAGTTCAAGACCATGATGGGTTCCCCCACTGAAATAGTACACCTGAGCTAATAGGAATTCACCATCTCCAGTTGGACTGAGAAGGAACAAGCATAGGACCAAATTAGTCCCTCTGAATGTGTGTGGCAGTTGAATTGTTGGTCCAGACTGAGGGACCACGGCATTGCATCAGGATTTATCCCTACTGCATGTACTGGCTTTTTGGAATCCTATTCTCTTTGGATGGATACCTTGTTCAACCTAGATATAATAGGGATATTCATGGACCTTCCAAAAATCTATGTACCTTACCTTTTCTGAGGATTGGATGTGGATGTGGTAGGAGGGTATGTAGAGGGAATGAAATGAAAGGAGGGAGTGGGAACTTTCATGGAAAATTTTTAAACATCTAATAAATAAAAAAACAATGTGTAAGAAATGCTTTTGACCAATTAAATATTCCTTGTTATTACAAATCCTGAATAACAAGGTTCAACATACTTCATGCTGAGTATAATAAATAATTCAGGTTGTATGATGATCATCATGATGGAGAATTCCAAATAATTGCCAAAAAAATAAGGAATAATACAAAGTTTTCACATCAATCTATAGAAATATCAAACATATTGTGGTAGAATTATCCAGGGCATAAAATTTAAAAGACATAAAGCAAAAGGTCATAAATTAGGAAATGAAGGAATCAATCTGCCCTGTGTTGGAAAAAATATGATCCACTCTAAGACCAGAGCTCTCCATCACAAAAATAAAAACCTAAAGCTCACAAAATAATCAAAGGGCTAGAGGTGATATGATAATAAAAAGTCTTAAGCTTTAGAACACATCGAGTTTATAGACAAAGACACTATAGAAATAGTTTGCTTTTCTGTGGTGCTACGTCTTCTCTACTGTCTGCATTATGGTGCCTCATTTCAAATTTGTTCATGGTGATTATTTGAATGCAGCTTTTTCTGCGTAGAGAATAACAGTTTGATGCTTTATCAAAATCATTTTATATTTATCAAATTTGTAGTGGTTCTTAAGAAAATAAGTACTTCCATGAGAATTTTTATAGAAAATAAGTACTTATATGAGAATTTTATTCCAGTTCATAAACAATTTTGATACATCTCCTAACAGAGTACATATTCTGGGAGGTGTTTAATAGAAAATACTCATTAAAGACTTAACTAGTTTCATTACTTTTATTGGGGTTCCACATATATTTATACCAAGATTTCATTGATTTATAAAATATTTTTATATTGATCTTAGTTGCAGAACTTTTCACAAATTGGAATTGACTGATAAATTTTGTGTCAAGTATACATCACACTACTGACACTGAAAATGGTTTACTGTACTTTTTACTGTCTTTCTTCTGAAATGTTTGAAGGACTGTTTAAAGCTGCAATGCACACAAAATATGGGAAATATTTTGTAGTAATATGGGCGGCGGGGCTGCGTCCCCAACACCCCAGCCGCCTGGCTCGGCTAGCTTATGCCCCGAAATAATTACACGGACACTGTATTCATTTAAACACTGCTTGGCTCATTTCTACCTAGCATCTTCTAGGATAACTCTCCCACCTGGACTAGCCCATTTCTTATCATCTGTATAGCACCGGTCTTACCGGGAAGATTCTAGCCTAAGTCCATCCTGGGTCGGAGCTTCATAGCGTGCGTCTTCCCTGGAGCAGGTAGCATGGCGTCTCTCTGAAGCATCTGCTCCGGAGAGGAGAGCTGTCGAGTCTGACCTCACTTCCTCTTCCTCCCAGCGTTCTGTTCTGTTTACTCCTCCCACCTAAGGGTGGGCCTATCAAATGGGCCTAGCAGTTTCTTTATTGCTTAACCAATGAAATCAACAGATTGATATATGACACTCCCCCATCACTTCCCCTTTTTTGGTTTAAACAAAAAAGGCTTTAACTTTAACATAGCAAAATTACATATAACAAAACAGTTATCAAGTAAAAGTTACATCAGAAACATTTATACATATAACAAAATTGATCTTAAATCTCTATCAATAAAGCAAAATCTATACTAATGCAAATTATTCATACCTATATCATATCCCCCTTTAAATGTAAAAGAACATTTATAAACCATACTCGGGAACATGGGCGCAGTTTTTTTCTCTCCAAACTGCTTCCTGCTGAATGGGGGCGTCGTTAATTAGGTCTTTCATGGTATAACCTGTGTGCTAGTTTCATCTCAGTTGGCAGTTGAGCGAAGCAATTTTCTGAAGATGTTCACAGCAACCCTTCAGGAGGACGTGGTCCATCATACCAAATCAGAATTGAAGAAATAAACAGGGTCTCATCCTCTGTGAAAACAAAAGAAGACTCTCTCCAAAGCATCATATCCTTAGACCCAAATTCTGAAATCGTAATACCCTTATATCCATTCTGGTTTAGCTTGGCAGCCCATGTAATGAAATGTCTCTCTGTACTTAGCTCCTTCACAGTCAAAAAATTTAAAGAAAACACAATAATACAAAGAATCCAGACTCTCTGTGAATTTTCCATTTTTACGCGGCTTATTTTTACTCTATCACTTTATTCTGTCTCTTTAAAGACTTTACCTTTTTTTTTTAAAACCATTAACTTTATTCTCTATATTCTTTTTCTTCTCTCTCCCAAGCCTACGTACATTCATCCAACAGTGTGACTCATTTAGTGGTCTGAATCTGTCCTATTGTGAATCTGCAATTTTTTACTATCCAGGAGCACTTTTGATTTGCGTCTTTAAATCACTAGACGCTTAAGAATCTAAGCTGTGACATTCCTAAGTTAACTTTTTGCTTTTTGAGCACAGATCTTTGACCTGGAATAACCCTGTAGACCAGGCTCTCTTTGAACTCTCAGAGATCCGGCTGTCTCTGCCTCCCAGGCACTGGGATTAAAGGCGTGTGCTACCACACCTTCAAGTCACAGAGGTCTATCTCCCTGTGCCTCCCAAGTGTTGGGATTAAAGGTGTGTACACACAACAACTCTCTTCCTTTTCTTTTTTACTTTAAGAACTTTAACTTTTAGCTTGCGTATATTTTTAACACACAGTAAATCATTTAAAATTTTTCTTTGCCTTTGACACTCTCTTTACTGTATCTCTCTCTGTTTCTCTGACCACATGAGTCTTTAATTTACCAAGCAATATCAGTAGGACTAAAGGCGTGGCTTTGACGGCTAGATGTAGCCCATTCCTTAGCTTTCCAGCCTCATGGCTGAGGTACTGGCTGTAGCCATGTTTATAGCCAACACTCTATGATGTTTCAAGGTCCCTGCCAGCCAGCGAGCTACAACAGACAACACTCAAGTCCTCTCTCTGTAGCCGGCCCTCCTGCCTCAAACAGTCAGAGTTTGCCCTGGCAGGACAGCCCAGAGAGCCGGCATTTTTAAACGGCACAGCTTTTTTCCTGCTACGGCTTAAAACCGAAAAGTATGTGTTCAGCTTTTCGTCAACACTGTTTAAGTGTTTCGTGGCAGGACCTCTTAATGAGCTGCAGGGTTTTGCAGCTAAAGCTGAGTCAGGAAAATTTCAAAATGGAGGACGTACCATTTTGTGCTAGCTCTGGGGCCGCCAGGTAGGAGCAGCACTCAGCACTTTAATTCTGAGACTGAGCATGCAGCACAGAAATTCTTTTCATCCAAGTTATGTCCAAATCTGACACACAGAGCACTGCGCAGTCTGAAAACATGTCTCTGTCAGGAATCTACCATGCTCTTCCGCCTGCCTAAGCCTGATTCGGCCATCTGCCCAGGTGCAGGCGGGGAGCACTGAGAGCCATCAGCAAGGTCTCAGAGCACTCTCCTTCCTATCCCAAGCGGGAACAGAAACATCCAGTCCCATAAAATCCATTGAAATGCTTTAAAGCCAGAGTTTGCACTGGCAGCACAGCCCCAAGGAGCTATGCTTTAAAATGACACAGTGTTTTTTCTGCTGCTGTTGCTGAATCAGGAAATCTCTCTACAGCACGCCACCAACAAACAGCAAAAATCTGTGTTAAACTCTCTCTCCATTATTTTTAAGCCTTCTCAGGTTTTTTAAGTGGGTTTAGTCCATCACGTTGGGCGCCATTTGTAGTAATATGGGCGGCGGGGCTGCGTCCCCAACACCCCAGCCGCCTGGCTCGGCTAGCTTATGCCCCGAAATAATTACACGGACACTGTATTCATTTAAACACTGCTTGGCTCATTTCTACCTAGCATCTTCTAAGCTAACTCTCCCACCTGGACTAGCCCATTTCTTATCATCTGTATAGCACCGGTCTTACCGGGAAGATTCTAGCCTAAGTCCATCCTGGGTCGGAGCTTCATAGCGTGCGTCTTCCCTGGAGCAGGTAGCATGGCGTCTCTCTGAAGCATCTGCTCCGGAGAGGAGAGCTGTCGAGTCTGACCTCACTTCCTCTTCCTCCCAGCGTTCTGTTCTGTTTACTCCTCCCACCTAAGGGTGGGCCTATCAAATGGGCCTAGCAGTTTCTTTATTGCTTAACCAATGAAATCAACAGATTGATATATGACACTCCCCCATCAATATTTGTATGACTTTCAGTGTATATCACTTTACAGAGTTTTATCCCCTCTGTAGATTAAACCTATGTTTCAAATTTGATGAGAATAATTTGTAACATATCTTTGGATTCTCAAATGGTAACTGGCATGAATTGAGGTTTATTGAGAGAAAGTGAAAATTTCATGATGAAGAAGAAATATAGTTCTTATCCCTTAATATGTATAACCAAATGTGTGGATATAGTTAAATGATACATTCTGACTCAGTTATAAATATCTGCTAAGCACTGTGATTATGACAGGTCATGTGTACAAATGTAATACCCTTGAAAGTAAACAAAAACATTACAGAAGGGAGCATTCTTGGATGAAATAAAGCTGAAAGCATTTTAGTTTTATTCGAATGACCAACAATAACAAATTAAATGTGTTTCATGTAAATAAGTATGCACTTCTGTAATTTTGCAATCTTATTACATAACAAACCTATGACATAATTATTTGAGTCTATTCGGTTCACGTGCACAAGGTTTAAAAACATCCATTAAGATATTTGCATGACAAATAATTTACTTACACTACTGCAGAGGACAACATACAGAGATAATGAATGAAAAAGAAATAAAGTTCAAACAGGTTTCCTTACTGTACTAGAATGAATAGAAGGGAATAGCACAAAAAGGGGAAAGAAGTTTTTATTTGCATATAATCCATTATTTATAGAACTGATGACTCTGGACTCAAGGCAGTGATAGATTACAACATTTTCCTATAACTAAAAGAGTAATTCATTGCAAAATAGTTACAGAGCCATTTCATTCATTTTCCAAAACTTGCATCAGAGAAAGCATGATTCAAATAAAAATATGATTTAATATTTAGAAATCTTTCTTTTAAATATTTTGTTTCATACATTTCTTTCCTTGTTTGTGCTATAAATATTTAGTTTATGAAAACATGTTACTAGGGGACTATTTAAAAATTTTAATTAAATATACCATTGACCATGCTGTGTGTGTTGATTATACATATAAAACTGCACAAAACATAAGACAACACCCACACAACTCACTGAACACATGGAAACAGAGCTATTACCTATAGCACCTTTAACACTGTCTGAATCTTTGGTGCAGGAAGGTAGTCTACATACTACCAAGGAGAAATATAAACATCAAGTCAGTTGCAAATCTACATTGTTTTCCTGTCCATAAGGTATGTTAGTATAATGGTGTAACAAAGCTTGTGTGAGTAACAAGCCAAAATCTGATTGAACTTTAGAATAACTCCATGAGACGAAATCATATGCCACACTGCTTGAATGACAGAAACAGAACTAGTTATCCCAGTGATCTGGGATAATATCAAACGCTACTGTTAAATAATAGAAAGAAAATTGCTCCTAAATGACCTTCTAGTATATGTAGATACTCATGGATCAATGCCTTATTCAGTCATCAAAAGATTATATTCCTCCTGCAAAAGTTGGAGAGAACAAACAGACAGCCTCACAGACAGACAATATGCAGAGAATGAGAAACATTGGAATACCACTGAATGGGAGGTCTCCGTCAATTCTCCCTTTCAGTACTCACAAAGCCCTGAAAAAGAGGAGAAAGAAAGTGTATAAAAGACAAACACATAGGCATCCTCCTAAATATTACCCTTCATCAGGCGATGAAAGAAGACAAAGACAGAGACCCACATTGGAGCACCGAACAGAAATCTCAAGGTCCAAATCAGGAGCAGAAGGAGACGGAGCACGAGCAAGGAACTCAGGACCGAGAGAGGTGCACCCACACACTGAGACAATGGGGATGTTCTATTGGGAACTCACCAAGGCCAGCTGGCCTGGGTCTGAAAAAGCATGGGATAAAACCGGACTTGCTGAACATAGTGGACAATGAGGAATACTGAGAACTCAAGAACAACCGCAGTGGGTTTTTATCCTACTGCATGTACTGGCTTTGGGGGAGCCTAGGCAGTTTGGATGCTCACCTTACTAGACCTGGATAGAGGTGGGCGGTCCTTGGGCTTCCCACAGGTCAGGGAACCCTGATTGCCCTTCAAGCAGATGAGGGAGGGAGACTTGATCGGGGGAGGGGGAGGGAAATTGGAGGCAGTGGCAGGGAGGAGGCAGAAAATCTTAATAAATAAATAAATTTTAAAAAATGAGTCAAAAGGGTTGGAGAATACAAATACCCATAATGTCTGCCTGCCCACAAACAGAGAGCCCTCTACCTCAGCTGGAGTGAAGCACATATGAACTAGAAGAAACTGAGGCAGCATGGTCCTAGAACTGAAACAAGAAGTTTACAAAAGCCCATATCTGTAACTCAGAAGAAATCACTGATTGATAACCACTAGCAAATGAAAATTTTATTTCTTCAGGGAAGTTTCTGTCACTAGGATAAGAAATTACTCTCAAAGGTAGATACGCCCAAACCTCAGTAAACTCAACAGCATATTTGGAATGTTTTTGTCTCATAATAGCATCTCTGAACTTTCATTTTTTCCTTATATTTGGTGTTTATATTTTTTCTTATCACCGTTTAAACTCTGGTTCATTTTTACATATATATTAGAGTTCCCAATTTAGTATTTTTAGATTTCATGACTGTGAAAATTGGCAGATAACTGCATCTATATGTTTTATGTGATTTAACTTGGGAATTTTTCTGATATTTGGTTTTGTCCTATTATTCTTTGTTAGTTTTTCTTTTACCTAATTATATCTTAGTATATTTTGAGTTATTATTATACCTTAGAATCCAGTCTGTTTTCTAATGAGAGAGAGAGAGAGAGAGAGAGAGAGAGAGAGAGAGAGAGAGAGAGAGAGAGAGAAATGGGCTGGATCTGGATTGGAAAAAAGAGTGGGAGTTGGTGGGAGTAGTTGAAAGGGAGAAAACCATATTAAGGAAATATTTTGTGAGGAAAGACATCTATTTTCCATAACAGAAAAAATAAATAAATATAAAAATATAAATGCATGCCTGTTTTTCTGAAAGCTTCCCAAGAAAACAATTGAATTTATGGGAGAAAATTTTGGGAGATATCATGCAAGGTAGTCTCCAATTCTAGGCTACACATTAAAATGATTAGGGAAAACTTTAGTTCCTGAATAATATATAATAGTTTATATACATCACTTGCCAATGCTTCAAAATAATTATTGATGAATCCAACATATCTTAGCTACAGAATAAAACACTGCATATGAATTCAAAAGAATACAAAACCCAAAAAATTATCTCTGAAACAGTAAACATTGTCAAAGAGAACCAAACACAGGTGAATGAAGTCAACATCAATACATTAAGATAAACTGATTACAGGTTTTCAAAAACTGTCACAGTATTACTGTTGTGATAGTCACTGTCCAAGAAAGAAAGCAAGGAAAGTATAATCTGAATGACATAGCATCAATTTAAGCTGAGTACAAGCTAGATATATCTGCCACATTCTAGATGGTCAAGTAGAATTCCGTGTATGTACTTTTGCTTTCCATAATATGCCATTTCTAACACTTCTTTTTGTAAGTGAATGCATTATTCTTGGTAAAGTATTTCATGTGATTTTATGATGGGGAATCTCTGGCAGCCAAAGATCTTTAAGAGGAGAGACGAGGCTACGGAGTCATCTTTTGGCTATCCAGAGAAAAAGGCCTGTCTGTTCAGGGTTTGCTCTCTCTGTGGTTCCCGCGCTAAACAACTGTGGTGGCATTCTAGTTCCTGTTTCACGAATTTGCGTCATAAATAAAGAACATATAATTAGACTATATTGTAGTTAGGATGAGATTTTTTGGCCGACATCAATCAACAATTGTAGATGCATTTTCATAAGCCATTAAACCAACAACACTGTCAGATGGAGATCATGCCATACATTTGCATTTCCTTTCTTTTCTCTTTTTTTCATATTTTCTTTTTTATTTTCTGTATTTCTATGAAGGTATGAAATGATCTCTGGAGGAATTGGTCTTTGGCAAATTACAATATTTATCTATCACAAGGAAATCCTCAATGACGAACAGCATCGTGTCATTCAGGATATATGTCAAGAGAAAAATGAGGAGGCAATAACAAAATGGAGGGAAGTCCACGCTGTGTAAACAATATACGTTTAAAGACTCAATCATAACTCTCACAAGAACTACAACCAAGTAAATTTCAGTCGAGGTAAACTTCTTAGGCAAGACTATGAGAACCAGAGAGGTAAAGATGTGCAATATAGTTTATAAATTGGGCATAACTGCTGAGCAGAGACGTACTTACTGCAGAAGCAGCCATCTCTTATGAGCTTCTGTCTGAAGGAAAAGTTTGTATCTCTTTAGCTCCTGGAATCTCTCTTCAGGATTTGCATTAAAAGTATCATCAAACACCATTCACCTGAGAAAATCACATTAACCATCTGCAGAGTCTCTCAGAAATCAAGAAATTAGTTACTCTTGGTTTGATACACAGATATTCATGGGTATGGGAGAGATGAAAGTGCTGTTTCTCTCTTCTTGAGTTCAAGTGATCTGCTCAGCTGTCAAGTTATGCACTGAGAGCATGGACTATATTACGCTGTAATACTCACCCAAAGCAAATCAGAAATGGGGAAAAGAAAGCTGAATTCAACTGTAGATCAAAATCCTAATAAGCTGATCGTGGTATTCACCTGGTTTTTAGTTTCAAAGTTCACAAAGATGTTGGGCTTGCTGCTTAGATTAACAAGTCGACGTTGTAGATTGAAACAAAACTGATAATAATTTCTTCAGTTGGCATCGGATCCTTATTGACAACCTGGGCTGAAATGTGTTTGGAAAACATTAACTCTCACATTGCTAAAACTATGTATACCTTTTACTGTTCATATGAAAATGCAGTTATTTTGGACTTTGAGATTTAGAGAAAACTACAAATATGTGTCTTCTTTTAATAGAAAAAGTACTGTTAAAAATGTATCAATACTAGATTTTGTTCATTAAGCATGTAGTAAGCATTATCACAATATGTTATGATACACTTATATTGATATATATTCTGATTCATATAAAAAGAAGATATTGTTCTTACCATAATTCCCATGAGGTTTCTAACATTAGGAATCATCTTTTTCTTAGACATAAGGTGTCAAAGAAGAGCTATATATCAAATGTGGGGTAAGTAAAGAAGAACACGAAATAATTCAGAATGAATTTTTGATGGGTTTTAGGGAGGTATACACAATATCTGGTCAAGGATGAAAAACAGAGGTGATTTGTGTTGAACGGTTAGCTAGTGATCAGTTCAGGGCAGTAGCATGCATGAGGTTAACTGTTATCAGTAGTGTGTTTTATTATTTTTATATTTCCACATATACATATATGCACATATTTCTATCCATATAAATGCATGTGTGTGTACAATATCCATATCATGTCATAAAGAAAAGTTCATGATCTACAACTCTACCTTTAGGGGCATACTTTCTTGTCAAAATCTCTTCTATGAAGATATCATTACTTTATTACAAATATTTCATGAATTTGAGATTCCTCACATAGGACACTAAAACGTGTCAGATTAAAAACATTAATACTGTAATCAGAGCCACCTGTAATGCATGGGTGGATGACAGACTGAAATCAGGAAATAACCTCCTTTTTGTCCTTTGCACCCCTAGATTTAAATAGTCTAATTCACTCACCTCGTACCATTCATTTTATGCTGTCTTTTATATGAGCCTGAATCTATGGCTTCCTGAAAACAGTTTTATGTAACTTTCATTGTGCCTCTTATGTCGGTCCCTAACGAGGGCTATATTTGGTTTCTCTTACTTATCAGCAGAGGGAGCATCAGAAGAGGAAGTATTGAAGGATACTGTCCAGAAATTTTTAAATAATTTCACAAGTGTTAGTCAGGGATGCCACTTGACCACACATGATATCAATAACAGACAGTTCTACAAACATCATTGCATGTCACTGTACATTTCTATTCTGTATTTAGCATTTATTTTGGAAGAAGGTAATTTAAGTTTCAGCTATGCATTAGCTTAGGTTACAAAAGATAATTTCTACAAAGAAAGTAACGTTGGTTTTTACAACATTCTCTTATAAAGACAGAATAAACAAATAGTTTACAGTAGGGAAAGGAGAAGATCCATAGCATTTAAGACTAAGTAGTGATAAATGTAACATGATAAACCTGCATCTTGTCCATACATAGGAGACTAATAATTTTTAAAAATAGACAAAGTGTTAACATTAGGAAAATAACATTCCCAGCTAAACATCTGAAAGAAATTCTAGAACATACCTAGAACTAAAAGCTTTACATCTAAAAAGAGAAACATAGACAAATAATACAAAGAAAAACTGGAGAATTCAGAATTCATGGAAATTAGCATATACTTAAACTTGCTATTCAAAAAGGGATTCTTGCTAAAAAGGCAAATTATATCTGACACTTTAAAAATTTCTATCAAATTTATATTGAAATTTTTCCAAAACATAAATCGTTTCTAAATTTGTGGAATATAAAGTAAAGAAAGAACTTTGCAGTCTTTAAAAATTTATAAACCTATAAAATTTTTATTTCTGGATTACTGTGAGACAATGGTTTGTACCCTGTCAATTGTATTTTAATAAATGCTGATTGGCCAGTAGCCAGACAGGAAGTATAGGTTGGACGGCCAAACAGGAAGTAGATGCAGGGCAACATGAAAATGTTAAGAGGTGCTTATGGAAGGTCTGGGGACAGTAGTGACCCCCAGGGCACCTCACCCAGTTGGGTTACTTGGGAATGCAGCCCAAAGTGGGTGGTGAAGTCCATCTACTGCTAAATATCAGCACAATACTGATAGTCAACAGTTACCATAAGAGAAAGTTAAAAAGAACTTTGAAGAAAGAGTTCAAGAGGACATAAAAATCAATCTTTTCTGAGCTTCAAGCAGTGGCCCACTGAAACCTGAATAAGTGTCAATGATTTGGTGTACATATTTTAATTTTCCAAATTCTGCAAAGTAGAACACATCCGTGTGCCAGATTTCATTCCCCTGAGTACCCTTTGGGTTGCTCCCTTCAGCTAATGGTGTCAGGTTATAGAAAGAGCAAGTAGGACATCTCTTTCTAATCTCTTTGGCTTGTTGCCATGTAATAGAGAACCCTTTCTTTAAACCTTTGGTTTAAATGAACCATGGTTCATTGTCCTTTAATACCTTTTTTATTTCATCAGTAGGAAAAGGCACTAAAATCTCTGTTTGGTCAATATCTCCTAATTGACAAAGTCTCAATTTACATCCTATAATTAATACACAGACTTTTTCAACATAAGTTTTTAAATTTTTACTTGGTTTATGTGGTAAAAGATCCGTTCTAAGATAATATCATCCCTCTGCATTAAAATTCCTGTAACAGAAATTCTAGAAGGCAATATGACTAGAACACAATTGAAATTTAGATTCATCCTATCCACATATCCCTCCTGTAATTTTTTCTCATCAATTGTCAAGCCATTTTCTGCTTCAGCTGTTAAATATCTGGGACTATTCAAATCGTTATCATGAATTATTAGATCAGGTGTTATCCCTGCAGCCGGTTGTAGATTGGAAATATCTAGAAACAGTCTTTGAAAGTCATTTATAGCCCACAACCAGTCTCTCCTAACTTGCACCCTTTGTGTCTCATTTTCTGTAAACCTATTCTATAACCGAAGTAATTAACAGAATCTCCTCTCTGTAATTTTTTATTTTTTTATTAAAAATTTCAACCTCCTGCCCACCTCCCATTTACTTCCAAATCCCCACACACTCCCATCGCTTCCCTTCCCTCTCCAGTCCAAACAGCGGTCAGGGTTCCCTTACCCGTGGGAAGTTCAAGGTCCTCTCCCCTCCATCCAGGTCTAGGAACGTGAGCATCCAACAACCAGGCTTCCACAAAGCCAGTACATGCAGTAGAATCAAAACCCTCTGCCATTGTCCATGGCTTCCCAGTCAGCCCTCACTGACAGCCACATTCAAGAGTCAGATTTGATGACATGCTCCATCAGTCCCAGTCCAACTGGCCTTGGTGAGCTCCCATTAGATCAGTCCCACCATCTCAGTGGTTGGAGGTACCCCTCACGGTCCTGACTTCATTGCTCATGTTCTCCCTCCTTCTGTTCCTCTTTTGGACCTTGGGAGCTCAGTTCAGTGTTCCAGTGTGGGTCTCTGTATCTACATCCATTGCCAGATGAAGGTTCTATGGTGATATGCTAGATATTCATCAGTGTGGCTATGGGACAAGGTCAGTTCAGGCACCCTCTCCTCTGCTGCCCAAGGACCAAGCTGGGGACATCTCCTTGGACCTGGGAAGCCCTGTAGAGTCAAGTCTCTTGCCAACCCTTAATGGCTCCCTTAATTAAGATATCTACTTCCCTGCTCCCTATCACCCTCCCTCCATCCCATTCCTCCAAGCTCTCCCCAATCCTCCTCTTCTCCCTTCTCTATCCCAATCTCCCTTTACAACATCCCCACCCCTACCTCTGTGCACCCAATTTTTGCCTGGCAATCTTTTCTACTTACAATATCATGGTTTTTTTATGCCAATACAAAGCTGTTTTCAATACTGTAGCTCTGTCATAGAGTTTGGAGTCAGGGATGGTAATGCCTCCAGAAGTTTCTTTATTGTATAAGATTGTTTTGACTATCCTGGGTTTTTTTCCATATAAATTTGATTATTGTTCTCTCAAGGTCTGTGAAAATTTTTGATGGGATTTTGATGGGAATTGCATTGGCTCTATAGATTGCTTTTGGTAGAATTGCCATTTTTACTATGTTGATCCTCCCAATTTAAGAGCAAGGGAGGTCCTTCCATTTTCTGGTGTCTTCTTCAATTTCTTTCTTCAAAGACTTATAGTTCTTGTCAAAAAGATCTTTCACTTATTTGTTTAGAGTTACCCCAAGATATTTTATGCTATTTATGGCTATCGTGAAAGCTGATACTTCTCCGATTTCCCTCTCTGCTTCTTTATCCTTTGTGTATAGAAGAACAACTGATTTTTTGGAGTTGATATTGTATCCTGCCACATTACTAAAGGTGTTTATCAGCTGTAGGAGTTCTTTGGTACCATTTTTGGGGTCGCTTGTGTAAACTATCATATCATCTGCAAATAATGAAAGTTTAGCTTCTTCCTTTCCAATTTGAATCCCCTTGATCCTCTTATGCAGTCTTATTGCTATCGCTAGAACTTCAAGCAATATATTGAAGAGGTATGGAGAGAGTGGACAGCCTTGTTGTGTTCCTGATTTTAGTGGGATGGCTCTGATTTTCTCTCCATTTAATTTGATGTTAGCTGCTGGCTTGCTGTATATATCTTTTATTATGTTGAAGTATGACCCATGTATCCCTAATCTCTCCAAGACCTTTATATAAAGTGGTGTTGAATTTTGTCAAATGCATTTTCAGCATCTAATGAAATGATCATATGTTTTTTTCTTTCAGTTTATTTATATAATGGATTACATTGATAGATTTTCGTATGTTGAACCAGCCCTGCATCTCTGGGATAAAGCCTACTTGATCGTGAAGGATGGCTTTTCTAATGTGTTCTTGGATTCGGTTTCCCAATATTTTATTGAGAATTTTTGCGTCGATGTTCATAAGCTTGCAGAAAATTAGGACGCAAAGAAACACATTAGGAGAGACTAATTGTGGAACCTTAATGATTTTCAAAGATATTTAGGAGACATTTCCACTCTAAACAGGCTGTTTTAATAAAACATGATCTAGAATTCATTTAAACAAAACTTTAGATGGTGATAGACATGAATTAAGAGCTAAAGCAGAAAAAGAACACAAAATTTTTGAGGAGAAATTACAGAAGTCACGTGTAGATAGGGTGAATCCAAATCTTAATTGTATTCTACTCATATGGCCTTCCAGAATTTCTCCTACAGGAATTTAATGCAGAGGGACAATGTTACCTTAGAATGGAGTTTTTTACCACAAAAGTCAAGGAAAAATTTAAAAGATATATGGAAAAATTCTCAGAATTAATTATAAAAGGTAAATTGAGACTTCATCAATAAGCAGGTATAGATCCAGCAGAGATTATGATGTCTTTTAACGCTAAAGAAAAAATAAAGTTATGGCAAATAATGATTGTGGCAAAGGGCTTGTACAAATTTGGAAGAAATTAATAGCAATTATTCCAAAATCGGTAGACTTAACCTTATAAAGAGAACTACTTGGATCCTATAAAAGGAAAACTGAGTCTTTATAAACTAGCGGGTATAAACCCAAAGGAGATTATAGCACCTTTCACTTCTGATGAAATAAGGAAAAAAGTAAAGGGAAGACAATGAACCATGGAAAGTAGTGTTTGCTAATTTACTGGGAGAAATTAGTAGCAATTATCCAAAAGTGATAGAATTAACCTTATAAAGAGAACTTCTTGGATTCATCCTTGAATTGTACGTGATATTCCAATAACTAGAGCCTGTACATTTAATACTAATGCAAATAAATCAGAGATGTCAGGTTACAAATTAGAAGAATTAAGTAAGGTGGAACAAAGCTCTTATAATTCTTCCCAGAACTCAGAATTATATGCTATTCTCATGGGGCTAAGAATTTTAAAGAACCACTTAATATAGTTACTAATTCACAATATGCAGAAAGATTTAACTTGCATATTGAAACTGCTGAATTTATACCAGATGATACAGAATTGACTTCATTATTTATCCAGGTGCAAGACATAATCAGCAATAGGCTTTGTCCTACATACATAACACACATCTGATCCCATATGTGTCTGCCAGGTCCTCTAGCTCAAGGTAATGCAGAAATTGATCAATTTTGATTGGAAGCATGTTGCAGGTCTCAGAATTTCATAAAGAAATATCATGTCAATAGTAAAGGGTTAAAGAAAGAGTTTTCTCTTACATGGAAACAAGCTAACGAGATTTTAAAGAGATGCTCTACTTGCTCTTTCTATAAACAAACACTGCTACCTGCATGGAATAACCCAATGGCCATGCAAAGGAATGAAATTTGGCAGATGGATGTGTTTCACTTTGCAGAATTTGGACAATTAAATTATGTACACCATACCATTGACACTTATTCAGGTTTTCATTTGGCAACTGTTTAAGCTCAGAAAAGCCTGATTCAGTAATCACACAACTATTAAAATTATGGCCTGCACAAATAAACACAGATAATGGTCCAGCTTATTCATGTCTAGGAAAATGCAACTATTTTTCTTCTTATAATATTAAGCATATTACAGGTATACCACACAATCCTACAGGTCAGGCAGTAGTAAAAGATAAAAATCAAACTATAAAGGATATGTTAAAAAAACAGAAAGGGGTCGAAATGCCCAAGAAATAATTATTATAATGTTTTATTAACCTTAAATTTTCTTAACCCTAATGAGAAAGGGACAACAGCAGCAGAGAGACATTGGGTAATACAAAAGTCTTCTGAATTAAATCAACTGGTTTATTTCAAGGATCTGTTGACCTCAAAATGGAAGCCAGGAGATGTGCTATGGTATGGAAAAGTTTTACTTATGTGTCCATAAGAGAAGAGAAACTATGGATATCATCAAAATTAATAAAGATCTGGTTTGAAAAAGAGAAACATCTTGAAAAAGAAAAATGACAACTCATCCACAATGGTGACAACCATACTCATGGTAAGGAAACCTCATAAGTGTTGGGGCAGAGTTTTGTTCTAATCTTTGCAAGAAAACATTAATATAAAAAATTCAAGAGACACTGGATGTTTGAATGCTGACAGATGGAAAAATAATTATCCACAAGGTATCATCAAGAAAAGGGATCACAATTTTTGATGTGAGATAAATGACATGCATATATTTAAGCATACATATATATTTATATTTATGAATATACAGAGCTGGTTTTGGAGTTGGACAATGGCTTTGTCCTTCTCTAAATACAAAGATGTTGTTAAAAGAAAAATTGAGAGTTTCTGTCTCATGTCAAGGGCCATTTGGTCTGGAACAGAAAGAAAAATTAATTTAGAAATAAATTTACTCTTCTTCATATCTTTTTATGACTCCTTCATTGAATATATGTCTGTATATGTCTATATAAATTATGTTTAAGTTTTACACAATGAACTAGGAATATTCCTGCAATAATCTTTGAAGTTTCCAGGAAGAAGATGAGGCCCCACAAAAATGACTCCATCTGGTTGATGTGACAAGAAGATGCTGATAGAACTACTACAAGACCTGTTTTAGGTACCAGCCTCTCAAAATGGTTCTAAATTGGTTAGCTGAGACGGTGCCAATTTTTACAATATTGTGGCCAGACATCCAAATAGGAACCTCAGAAAAACCCTAACAAATATTTATAGACTATTTGCAATTATACCTGACTGTAATCTTGGAATTTAACCATCATTTTACTTTAACAGGATCCCATAGAAAAAAACATTGCCCCCATGACAGCCAGAAGTAATTCTAGAAGACAACGTCCCCTTGCCCAACAAAGTTTGTTCTCAGGGTTAGAGACATCAATTAGGGGGATGATTACAATTGGTATGAGTTTGGAGGTCGGGGGAATTTACTGGCTCAGGGATCTCTTTGAAAAACAGGGAAATTGAATAGGATAATAGATTTACTTGAGCTTACGCAAACTAATAATAATAGTGAGTAATAGAGTGAATATTTGTTAGTTATTATTTATATGCAATTACATTGGTATAAATCTTTATATTGATACAAATTTAAAAGATATTGAATGTTGTATGCATGCTTGCTTCTACCTCTGCTTAAAACATTTTTATTTATTGATATTTATTTATCATATTGCAATGTACATTTCTACCTCTGATCAAGAATCTTGTACATTTTTCATATTTTGATGTCATTGTCCCCACTTGTTGCATATTTGTTTATTGTATAATATTCAAATATGGTCTTAGTCTTTAAGTTATATAGGTATTAAGAATTATAGATCAATAGTCAACTATGTTTGTCATCTTTATAGTTAGACTAATCAGGTTCTTTAGAAAAATAGAAATTATATTCTGCATAGATATGTATTATTATTTGGAGTCACTTATATATACTATCATATAATCTACAAATAACGAAACTTTGACTTCTCCCTTTACAATTTGAATTCCTTTGATCTCCTTTCCTTGTTTTATTGCTATAGTTAGAATGTCAAGAACTATGTTGAATTGATATAGAGGAAGTGGTCAAATCATATGCCCTTATAGTTCCAGCATATCTCTGTCCAATTTATATTAAAATTATCATCAAGCATCATTAACATGCTAAAAGCAAATGCACCATCTGCAGAATCTCAAAAATCAGTAGAATATCCTCTCCTGTCTTAGTTATAAAAATACTCATGAAATGTCCCTTGCTGAGATGAAGCAGTCTGCTCAGCAGACATGATATTCAATGAGATTTTGGACTATACTACCCTGTTCTACTCAACAATGGCAAAACAGAAATTGGCTATGAAAGCTGAACTCAACTGTAGATCAAAATCCTATAAAGCTGATCACAAAATGCACATGGTTTTTAGGGCCAAAGTTTATAAAGATGTGGCGGTTCCTTCTTAGAATAATAAATAGAAGCTGAGGAATGAAGCACAAGTAAAAGTAATTTCAACAGTTGGCGTTGAGTTCCTAATTAACAGTCTACACTTAGAAGGATTTGGGAAACATTAACTCTCACATTGGAAAATGTATCTAAACCACTTATTGTCCATGTTATAATGCAGTTTGTGGGACTTTGAGATTTAGAATGAACTATAGAATTTTTTGGCTTTTTTAATGGAAGCAGTAGAATACAAAACACATCACCACTAGATTTCATTCATTATGTTTGTAGAATATTATCACTGTATGTTTTGATCCATTCATATGAATCCATATATTCTGATATGTATCAAGAGTATATATTGTGCATATCATAATTCCCATGAGGATTCTATTTTTAGCAACCATCTTTTTACTTAAACATAAGTGACTTAGAAAAGCTATATGTGAAAGATGTTGGGACAGGTAACAAAAGACACCAAGTAGCTAAAAATAATTTTTTAATGTGTTTTCGGTAGGCTTGCAAAATATCTGCACAAGCTTGAAAGATGCAGGTGATTTTTAAGATTAACTGTTAGCTAGTGATCAGTTCAGGGCAATAGCCTATAAGATACTAATCGTTGTAGTTTTCATGTATTTTTCATAATCCCATCTGTATATATACATAATTACATATAAATATACATATTTACAGCAACATGCAGAAGTGGATGTATGTATGCATGTCATATCTTAAAGAAGATTTTGATATATTAGTCCTCAAATTCTCGCTCATACCCTTTTGCCAAACTCTCTTCCATGAAGATGCCATATTTTTACTAGAAATATTTATTGAAATTGAGAATCCTCACATAGGACACCAAAATATTTCAGTTTAAATATATTAATACTATACTCAGACTCACCTATTGGTATCTTATAGACCAAAACAGGTAATCACTTCTCCCTTTTGTCCTTTGGCCAGCAGCAACCCCAGATTTAAATAGTCTAATTCACTCACCTGATGTCATCCATTTTATAATATCTGTCCTTTATATGAGTCTTAATCTATGCCCTCCTGAAGGTTGTCTTATAAAATTGTCGTTGTGCCTGTCAATGTATTTGTCCTTATCAGGGTCTTTATTCTGTCATTTTATTGAAGAAAACAAGGAACATCAGAACAAGGAGCATCAGAAGGGAAAGCTTTGGGGGATACTGTCTTGAAGTCTTTAAATAATTTCACAAGGACTTGTCAATGAACCCCCTTGACACTACCAATAACAGACAGTATTACAAACACCATTGCATATCATGTTTTATCTCTCTACTGTATTTAGCATTTATTGTCGAGGAGGTTAATTTAAATCTCATGTATGCATTAGCTTAGGTTACAAAAATAATTTAATAATGTGGAAAATTCAAAGAAAGCAAAGTTGGTTTTTACAATGTTCTCTTATAAAGACAGAATAATTACGGAGTTCACAGTAGGCAAAGGAGAGGACTTCCTGGCAAAGATCCTTAGATCATAGCGTTTAAGACCAAGTAGTGACAAATAAGACTTCATAAAATTAACTGCCATTCATAGATAACAGATTACTAACTTTCAAAAAAAGAGACTGTGTTAAGATTAGGAAAACAACATTACAAGCTAAACGTCTGATATTGATTGTAGAACATACCTAGAACTCTATGGTTTTACACCAAAAAAGAGAGAGAATAAAAGAAACAAACAAAAACAAAAATGCCACTAGAATTAAAACTAGACATAAACCTACACAGAAATCTCAAAAAATAATAAATCTGTTTGAGAGGTATTTTCTAAAGTTCAACATGTGTAGCAATAGAGAAATGTAAATTAACTATCGTTTGAAATCTCTTCCCCATATCAGAATGACTAAGAAAAATAAAAATATTAATAAAGGATAACAAATATTGATGTATATCTGAGGAAAAGATAATAACTTATTCATATATTTGAGCATTCACATTTTGATGATGCAAAATGAAATCAATGTGGAATTGCCTCAAAAAGCTAAAAGTGTTATATCAATCACTTTTTGCTAAATTAATGTAAGTGTTCTCATGAAAAGAATGTCACACTGATCCTTCTGCTTCTAGTTTGTACAATTAATTGAGGAGAATTCGTGTTTGTTCTAGAAGAATTACCAAAAGTTAGAAAGTGCCACTTGCTACTATTATTCTGCTACAAGCTTAAGGTTTAAAATTATTCCTCATTTCCTATCTTTTACCACCAACTACTGCATCGCTAAGCCTCCATCACAGAAATTACCTGCATATGTTTACTGCTAAAAGAGAGACCCACCTGCAGTCATAGTTCAGACAATAAGAAGATGTTCAGCTTTAAGTGTCCTTTAATATCATCCCCTCCTGCAATTCAAAGGATAGTTCAGAACAGAATTATGACACATGTAAAGAGTCAAAGGTGATGTAGGACTATAAAGAAGCACTGTTTTCAGCACACACCGGGAAATGTGTAATTAGGAACTCAGTGATTCATGAGAGCTGAGCAAGGGCAAACCAGGTCAAAATTCCAGGCTTCTTTCCAACTAGCTCTCATAAGTTTAATTAATCCATGTATTTTTATGCTATGTTCTAAAACCTACCACACATCCAGCCTCCTCCATATCTGATGGCAACTTGCCTGCCTCAATTCCTCCTCCTGCTTCCACTTTCTCCTTGCAAGACCTGAATATATCTCCTACTTAGCTTTTGTCCATTTACTTCCTATTATGTCAATCACAGTAATATATGTTCACAGTATATACATATCCCAGGAAAAATATACTTCTTTGTTATGACATATTTATATTGTTACTATTATCTACAGAACAGCTCACATTAATGCTATCATGCAATTAGAGTAAAAACTATCAAAACAAAAATAAGAAAAATGTCTAAGATATTTAACATTTTTATTGCAAAGTAGGAAAAGATATGAAGTTAAAAATGAGCAGTTATTTATATAAATAACAAATAGTACAGGAAAATAATATTTATGTAGAATATAATCACATTACCTAAAAAACCATATTCCAAGATCTAAAATATGCATCAAAATCTGGAGCAGTGTGATTTTGGCTGGTTCTTTAACACATTACCTTGATATACAGTCAAGAAATGTTATTGTATAATTCATTCCTACTACAGATATTTACTTATTGATAATATTTTATATTTGAATGGTTACATCTCCAAAAATAGTGCATAGTTAATTAATTTTATTATGAATATTTCATGATTATAATATTTAAACCTGGACGAAATGTATTTAAATTTATCGGAACTGTAGTGCCAGATAATTACTGACTAAGCTTGGAAAGTAATTTAAGGATTTGAGTCTGTGAAGTAATTTGTTCAGTATATAAATATAGGTAAACCGTAGTACTGTGAGTTAAACTAAGAAGTTTGAAGAAGTGTGCGCATTACATGAATTTTCTGATGCCATCTAAGACTTGAGCATGTAGTAAAGGACTTGCCACATTCCTGACATGTGTAAAGTTTCTCACCAATATGAATCCTGCGGTGAGCTTGAAGATTTGCATGACGAGTAAAGGACTTGCCACATTCTTGGCATCTGTAAGGTTTCTCACCAGTATGAAGTCTGTGATGTCTATGAAGTGTTGAGACATGGGTAAAGGACTTGCCACATTCTTGACATCTGTAAGGTTTCTCACCAGTATGGATTCTGTGGTGAGTTTGAAGATTTGCACGACAAGTAAAGGACTTTCCACATTCTTGACATCTGTAAGGTTTCTCACCAGTATGAATTATGTGATGGGTGTGTAGGGTTGAGGCAGTGGTAAAACACTTACCACATTCTTGACATCTGTAAGGTTTCTCACCAGTATGATGTCTGTGATGTCTATGAAGTGTTGAGACATGTGTAAATGATTTGCCACATTCTTGACATCTGTAAGGTTTCTCACCAGTGTGGATTCTGTGGTGATCTTGAAGATGTGTATGACGAGTAAATGATTTGCCACATTCTTGACATCTGTAAGGTTTCTCACCAGTGTGGATCCTGTGGTGATCTTGAAGATGTGCATGACGGGTAAATGATTTGCCACATTCTTGACATCTATAAGGTTTCTCACCAGTATGGATTCTGTGATGTTGTTTCAGTGTTGAGACACGGGTAAAGGAATTCCCACATTCTTTACATCTGTAAGGTTTCTCACCAAGAGGGATTCTTTGGAGAGCTTGAGTACTTGCATGATAGGAAAATGATTTATCACAGTTTTCAAATTTATATGCCTTCTCTTTGGAATTAATTCTCTTATGACTAGTGAGGCAGGAATATCTGTTGAAGCTCTTCCCACACTCCTTATAGTTGCGTTGTCTCTCTTCATTTTGATTGTTTGTATATTGCTTCTCTTTTTTCCTGTCATACTGGAACAAAAAATGGTGTGTGTTATAATAAAAAGTCTCTGTACACTTCTCGGGAATAATACCCTTTACTATGTATTTAAATACTGAGAAAATATGTACTGTGATGTAGTGTTTTGGGCATTTCTTTTTTTGGTCAACTGGGGGTTCTGGTACTGTTCTTCCTAAAACTCTTAGAAAACAGCTTAATAGCATCAGTACCTGTGTAAGAATTTTCCCAACTAAAACAGCTATCTATGATGTATTTTCAGCCTGATTTTATTGAGAAAAACTTTCTAATGTGGATCTAAATTGCTTACTATGTCACAACTGTAATTAATATTTGTGGGAAATCTAGATAATGCTTGATATAACATGTATCATTCAGTTTTCAGATTTTTCAACTTTCTTTGCAGATAAAAATATATTTTAGGACTTTAAGTGTATTTGTTTAGAAAAGAAACTTCTGTAAATGTATGAGATCTAATGTGACACCATCCTCAATAAGGTAGAGATTCCTGACCTATTTTGGCAAATTCATCCAGGATGGCTGGTGAGTAAAAATTATTTCAAGTATAACATAAACCTTTCTTTTTACTCTCATCACCAAATTTTTAAAATATTCTTAAGTACAAGGTTTCTAGGTTAAAACTTACCGATATTCGAGATACCAGCTTCAGGACAGAATCCTGTGTATTCTCCTGTGCAAATAGGTCTTGTGTTTGATGGGAATATAGAGCTGGAAAAAAGGAAATATTTAATTATACTATGTGGCATAAAAATCTCATGATTATTATTTATTCTTATGAAACAATATTCTCAAGGCAAATGATATAACATCTTTCATAACATACACTAAAGAATAAATAAAGTGGCAGGATTGAAAATATATTACCTTGAGCCTGTTTGGATGCTCACCTTCCTAGACCTGGATGGAAGGGGAAGGACCTTGGACTGGAGAGGGAAGGGGAAAGTAGTGGGGGGAGGGGGGAGAAAATGGGTGGTGGGGAGGAGGCAGAAATTTTTAATAAAAACAAAGAAAGAAAGAAAGAAAGAAAGAAAGAAAGAAAGAAAGAAAGAAAGAAAGAAAGAATAAAGAATATATAAATGGCAGGGTTGAAATTATATTACCTCAAGCTTTTCAAACATAATTTTCAGAATAATAAATAAGACTATACTGGTTTGAGTAAAATGACCCCATATATTCAGACATCTGAATACATGGCCTGAAGATGGTATATATTTATGGGTAGGATTAAGAGATATCAACTTAATGGAAAGTCTACATTCCTAGAGTCTTGATTTGAGATCTCTAAAGCCTTCTGCTGCCACTAATAAGGTCTCTGCTTCATATGGTGCTTCTATATGGGACCTCTCACTGCTGTTCCAGCTCCCTGTAAACTACTCCTTCTGATTCATCATCATTGATCTTTTTTCTGTGCATTGTCTTTATCATGTTATTTTATCACAGCAATTGAAAAGTAACTATTACACAGCCTATAACCCAAGTATAAAAAATAATATTTCTTATATAATTGTATTTATATAAAAAATCTCACCTCTTCAAACACTTGAAGTGAACAAACTGAATAATATTTAAAACAGACAGATTATTAATTAATAAAAACTGAAGACATGAACAGCAGGAAACAATTATTACTAACTGGTTCTCAGACAACCTTTTATACCACTTTTCAGACATCAGAAATTCTAAAATATTGATCATATCATTGTAATCATATTTTTCTCTTTTTCTTACATATAAAATAGATGGTTTCATAAAATACATTCTAATTATGACTTTTCTTCCCTCAGATTACCTATGGATCTCCCAATATTCAATCAGGTCTGAATTTAACCACTCTCTGTCATTTCTTTAGAAACAAATAGGCATGTAAAGAATAACAATAAAATAATATAATGAATATCAAAAAATCAGACAGGACATCAGAAGAAAGAAGATGAAACAAAAGCACAGCAAGTATATGTAGCTAGAAAGAGAAAATTTTGCACACAGAAAAATTCGTGAAACAGAAGAGAACAAAACAAAGCTCTGGGGATTACATTTACCTTGGTCTGTTGAAACAAGACATTTACTGCTGGTATTTTACCCTGAAGACAACAGAGAATGTTATCCAGAGCCAAAATGGCTTCTTTCAGGGAGTTAACATCTGGAGAAAGTCCGAACAAGAACCAAATACCACACACTTTCTTTGTATATTTATCTAAATTCCCTAGTTACCAGATACTTCCTCCAGTCCCTGGAGAAAAGTTGCACTCAGAGAAAAAGATGATTCTTGCCTAGTCCCTGATTTTTCCTGATTGTAATTTTAGCTTATTTATCTAGTGACATTTAAGAAAAGAGCAAAGCATGCATGTTCACTACTTAAGTTTCCCAATTTTCTTATTCTCTCTTTCTCCTTTAATTAACTTCCTTTCCCTTAGAGAAGTTCCTAGAGGTTTCAACAAGCCAATACTTGAGCCATTAGAGTAAACTGAGAGTTATTTCTTCACGTAAAACGTTTATCTCTTTCTATGGCCCTGAAATACTCTGACCTGGTGAGAGTTGGAAATTGCTGATTATAAGTATTTATAGTTGGAAATGTTTGCAGCACAGAAGAACAATAAAGAACACATAAAAGGTGGGACATTAACCCGTTTATGGGTTCATAGTAATCCTTTTATTCTTTTCACTCCAGAGTAGCATCGCATCTTTGGGAATGTGGATAGGGGCTGGAGCTAGTCGCATAGCTCTTTCATTGATTATTATTTAAATGTAGTATAATTTAATATTGTGGGTGGTAATACACCGTACATTGTATAGTTTTATTTTTCATGGTTATCTAAGCCACTGTGAGATTTTTGTTTGTTTACATTCATATAATTCTGAGGACAGTCTTTTCATGATCTTTGAAGAATTGTACTTGAATTTTATTGGGTTTGCACAGAATCAGAACTTTAGTTTAGGTATGATGGTGACTTTTATTATATCAATTGACCAAACATTAATTATTGAACATTCTCTAGCCTCTGATATCTTTTCCAATTAATGTTCTATGCCTTATACATTTGACAAGGCTCTTTCTATTGTTTAGTTTTAATTACCCAAAACTAATTTCTGAATGTATTGTGAGAAACATTGTTTCACAGATTTCAATGTATCGTTTTTTCATTTGTATAAAGAAAGGCTACTGACAATTGTTATTTATTTTACAACACGCCCATTTTATTGGAAGTGTTTCTCAGTTGTAGAATTTTTCTGGTGGTATTCTTTGTCTATTATTCATAAAATCATACCGTCTGCATATACAATTTATTTGATTTCAAATAAGGAGCAATTTTGATCATCTTAATTTGTATTTTGTTCCCATGAAAATTTCAAATACACTATTAAAAATACACATATGAAAAAGGGGACTATCCTTTATTGTTTCCTATTTTACTGGAAAGGTTTTGAATTTCTCACAATTTAGTCTGATTTGGTTCATAGGATTGCTATAAATTGCATCTTTTATTTTGAAGTTCATCCCATTTCACTAGTTTTTCAGGGACTTTTATCAAGAAGGGTGGTTGATATTTCTCAAAGGCTTTTCTACATCTAAGGTGATGAACATCTAAAATGTGATTTTTAGTTAGTTTATCTGGTAGATTACATTCATTGGTTCTCATATGTTGATCCACCCTTGTATGTTTTGTTTAAATCCTATGGTAAATGATATTTTGATGTGTTCATAGATTCAGTTTTCTAATATTTTATTGAGGATATATATATATATATATATATATATGTTCATGAGGATATTGTCATATCATTCATGTACGTTTTGAACATATAAGTGGTTCAGGTATCAGTGTCACTCTCCTTATGAAAAGAATTTCACAGTGATCTGCTGCTTTTACTTTGTAGAATGGTATGAACAGTTTTCATGCTAACTGAAGAAGAATTGTTGAAAGATAGCAAGTAATACCAACTACCACAATTCTAATGCTTGAAAGTAGTATCAAAATTATGCATGATGTCTAATTCTTTTTGCACAAAATCTTGCATCTCTAAGACTTCATTTCTATAGCTTCTCATAGAACTTTAATATAAAAGGTGACCCACAAGTTGTCATGGTACAGAAAATAAGAAAACATTCTAATCTACATGGGAAGTAGAAAAAGACAAAAACTCCTGAGTAAATTGGGAGTATGGGGACCTTGAGAGGGGTTGGGATTGGAGAGGAGAGGAAAGAAGGAGAGCAGAAAAAAATATAGAGCTCAATAAAAATCAATTAAAACATCAGATCTAAATAGAATATTTATATCAAACCTGTTCCCTAGAACGTGCAGAGCTCATTCAGGACAGAACAATAATAAATGTTATGTAGGAGGTGTTTCAGGAATGAATATGATCAAATGACATTGTAGGATATTGTAAAATAATTATTACAAGTATTGCAAATAATAGATTATCTATACACAAATTTTCTTCTCCAAAGAAAATGAACTGCAGAATAAATCACAAAGGAAAACAAGAGAATACACAAGTTTTATATGCAAATTAACATATTATAAATTTTAATATTAAGAGACTGTGGATAATTTTAAAATAGATTAATAATATGTATCTATCTAAACAATTAATGATTCAAAATGTATTCCTTTACAGATATAGATAATGTTACACTTAAATTCTGTGGAATTTAAAACAAAGAAAGAATATTGCCATCTTCCAAAATGAGTACCACTAAAAAAGTTATATTTTCTGATTTCGTGTGATTTTACACAACAAAAAAAACCATGTAATACTATCATGAGGACATTCAAGAAGGTTTGAACTGGTACAGAGAAATACTCTTTCATATACTGTGAGGTTTTATTTTAATGTGATTTTTATACTTTCAGTTTCGTTCATTTCAAAGCCTGATGACAGTCAACAATATGGCAACAAAGCATCTTTCTTTCTCTTTGGACCATAATTTGAGTTAACTATTCAAAGTTAAATTTTACATTTTTATGTGAAGAAGACGTAGAAAATATTTTGTGATAATTTTCTATGTGAATTTTTATATCATTTTCATTAAAGATCTCTGCAAACCCCCCTGCATTGGTGAATTTCTCCAAGTCTTGGGATTCCCACAAGTGCCAATGGTTCTTTCTAGCTTACCTTGTTCATTGCCTTCTTGTTCTCTAATGTTCATATTCCAGGGCTCTTTGCTCTGTTCAAGACAACTGATCAGGTTTGGTTTTGACACTGAAATACCTGCATGTTAAAACATACATATGACCTTATCATGGGATAATAGTAAAACACACGAGTTTCTAATACACCGTCATAGTGATTATATAAGAAGACAAATAGTATAAAATTCAGTAAATAATTTCCTAAATGTTCTCTTCTAATATTTTAAAATATTCAAAATCATTTTTATTAATATTCTACACCCATTGTTCTTTTTGAGATTTCTATTGAATCTAATGAGTCATAAATTAAAAATCTATATAATATTTGATGTGTCTGAAAGTAAGACATATCATAAAAGTTTGAGTGATCAGTGTCATCCCCAGGAATCAGAAAAATATTGACAAAATAAAGTTACAGATACCATTGAGTTTGACATGATGAACTCCAAGATTTTTATTAAATCAGCATGTCAAAGTCAGGGGAAACAATTCAGGCATAGTTTTAAAATATACTTGTATGAAACAATTATGATTAAAAAGGAATCATAAAAGAAAAGTCTCACCCACAGAGACCATATTACTGTAGGTCTCCAACATGACATCTCTGTATAGAGCCCTCTGAGCAAAGTCCAGGCAATCCCACTCAACTTGAGAGAAGTCTATTGACACATCCTCAAATGTCAAGATTTCCTGTCATGAAAGAAGATGTTTTATCAAGTGCCCAGGTACAAAGTTCCTTATGTATTTTAAGAATACATAAGATCATCATAAAACTTGGTTTGTTCTTGATTAGCATTATTCTGAAAGACATACTCTAAATTACAGTCTATGCTAAAAATCTGTGTGATGAAGCATGACAGACCAAGTGAACTAGGACAAATTTCAGCTGTAAATTCACAGGCTTAAGTAAGGTATGTGAGTGGGAAGGAGATATTTCATTGCAGTTCCAGACAATGATACTGTGAATCATCAGTCAAGAGCCTCTACCCTCATGGCAAATCATTGCTGTACAAGACAGTGGCTGGACAAAGATGAGTTATAACGATGACACAAGGCATGACTACACTGTTGTCAATTGAATATTTGCCCCATGTCAGGTGTATATTCAGAGGTAGAACTGCTATACCCAAGAAGAATGAAGAGATTCTTATGGCAATTGGGTCCAATTACATCAGTGGGAAAGACCATAGAAGATCTGACAACCGTGTGTGGTAACTGGATAGAGATTGACTTTTAAGACCTGAAAAGAGCTAAAAACACTGTAGGCAAATTAATAAAGGACAAGTGAAGGCAGTAGATTGGATTACTCATCCATGGCTTAGATCAGTTTTCATCCAAAACTTACTCACCCCTAAAAGTACAGGGTTCCATCACTGTTCCAAGAACAGAAAAGTATGAGGACTACATCACAGTAAGTTGCTCAAAGTTAATATGGTCTTATAAAATGAATTTTCAATGTTCCTTCTATTTCTCTTAATAGGAACAATTTGAAGATTATATTGTCTTGTTTAAAAATCTCATAGAATTCAGTCATAGTCATTCTAATGGATGCAGAGTCATATTTTGTTGCACTTTCGAGTTCATTTCTCCAAGATAGGTAACATTGGGCAGCTTTTTCCATATGTTTATTAGCCATTTGCTTACCTTTGGATAAACATTTATACAAGTATTTGCTCATTTTTACTTGTCTTTTTGTTATTTCATTGGAAGTGTTTTTATTTGTGCTCTAGACATTAACTCTTGTGATATACAGTTTGTAAATATTTTCTGTTAACCCTGAAACTGTCTCTTCACTCTATCACATCCTTTGATGCACGATTGAAAAGAGTCATCTATTTTTACTATTTTCATTTTATTTGTATTAGTGGTTTGCCTGAATTTGTGTCTATGAACCATGTGCTTGTTGTACCCTTTTGATTAGCATATCACCTCTAGCCCTTTGATTATTTTGTGAGCTTTAGGGTTGTTTTTATCTGGTGGAGAGCTCTGGTCTTAAAGTGGATGACATTTTCTCCAACACAGGGCAGATTGACTTCTTCATTTCCAAATTTACGACCTTTTGCTTTATGTCTTTTTAATTTTATGCTCTGATTAATTCTACAGCTTTATATTTGATATTTCTATAGGTTGCTGTGAAAACTTTGTAGTGGAGTGGGAGAAAACAATATTAAGGAACTATTATGTGAGAAAGACATCTATTTTCCATAAAAGGAAAAATAAATAAATAGAAAGGTATAAATGCATGCCTATATTTCTGAAAGCTTCCCAAGGAAACAATTGTGTTTATGGGAGAAAATTTTGGGAGATACCCTGCAAGGTAGTCTCCAATTCTAGGCTACACATTAAAATCATTAGGGAAAACTTTAGGTCCTGAATAATATATTGTACTTTATACACATCACTTGCCAATGCTTCAAAATACTTGTTGCTGAATCCAAAATATTTTGGCTACAGAATAAAACACTGTATATGAATGCAAGAATACAAAAACCAAAAAATATGTCTGAAATGGTAAACATTGTCACAGAGAACCAAACACAGGTGAATGAAGTCAACATCAATACATTAAGATTAATTGATTACAGGTTTTCAAAAACAGTCACAGCATTACTGTTGTGATAGTCACTGTCCAAGAAAGAAAGCAAGGAAACTATGAACTGAATGATACAGCATCAGTTTTATATAAGTAGAAGCTAGATATATCTGCCACATTCTAGATTGTCAAGTAGAATTCTGTTTGTGTACTTTTGCTCTCTATAATATGCCATTTTTAATACTTCTTTTTGTAAGTGAATGGGTTATTCTTGGTAAAGTCTTCCATGTGATTGTATGATGGGGAATCTCTGTCAGCCAATGATGTTTAAGAGGTGAGAAGAGGCTAGGGAATGATATTTTGGGTACCCAGAGAAAAAGGTCTGCCTGTGCAAGGTTTGCTCTCTCTCTCTGTGGTTCCCGCACTACAAAACTGAGGTTGGAATTCTAGTTTCTGTTTCACGAATTTGCCCCATAAATAAAGAAGACATAACTGGACTATATTGTAGTTAGCATGGGATTTTTTGACCCACCTCATTCAACAATTGTATATGCATTTTAATAAGCCAGTAAACCAGCTCAACTATCAGATGGAGGTCATGCCATACATTTGCATTTCCTTTCTTTTCATTTTTAATTTTTTTATTTTCTGTCTTTCTATGAAAATATGAAATGATCTCCGGAGGAACTGAACATTAACAAGTTACAACATTCATCTATTACAAGGAAATCCTCAATGATGAACATCATCATTTCATTCAGAATACAAGTCAAGATAATAATTAGCAGGCAAGAAAAAAAATAGAGGGAAGTCCACGCTGTGTAAACAATATACATTTAAAGACTCAATCATAACTCTCACAAGAAGGACAGCCAAGTAAATTTCACCAGAGATAAACTTCTTAGGCAGGATTATGAGAACCAAGAGGTAGAGATGTGCAATATAAGTTTATAAATTGTATAATAGAAATTGGGCATAACTGCTGAGCAGAGACGTACTTACTGCAGAAGCAGCCATCTCTTCTGAGCTTCTATTGACAGAAAAGCTTGTATCCCTTGATCGCCTGGAATCGCTCTTCAGGATTTGCATTAAAAGTATCATCAAACACAATTCACCTGAGAAAAATCATACTAACCATCTGCAGAGTCTCAGGAATCAAGAATGTATTTACTCCTGGCTAGATTACACAGATGTTCATGGATATGGGAGAGATGAAAATGCTGTTACTCCCGTGTTTAGTTCAAGTGATCTACTCAGCTGTCAAGTTATGCACTGAGAGCTTGGGCTATATTACCCTATAATACTCAACCAAGGCAAAGCAGAAATGGGGGAAAGAAAGCTGAATTCAACTGTAGATAAAAATCCTAATAAGCAGATCATGGTATTCACCTGGTTTTTAGTGTCAAAGTTCACAAGTGGATGTTGTGGAATGAAACAAAACTGAAAGTAATTTCTTTAGTAAGCATCAGATCCTTCTTGACACCCTGGGTTGAGAAGAATTTGGAAAACTTTAAGTCTCACATTGCTAAAACTATGTTTACCTGTTATTGTTCATATGAAAATGCATTTATTTAGGACTTTGAGATTTAGAGAGAACTACAGAAATTTGTGGTTTCCTTTAATAAAAAGAGTAGAGTTAAAAATACATTAACACTAGATTTTTTTTCACTAAGCATGTTGTATTATCACAGTATGTTATGATATAGTTATATTGACTTATATAAGCTGATTCATACCCAAAGAAGATATTGTGCTTACCATAATTCAAATGAGGTTTCTAATGTGAGGAACAATCATTTTCTTAGACAAAAGGTGTCAACGAAAACTATATATAAAATGTGGGGATAGGTAAAGAAGAACACCCCGTAATTAAGAATGCATTTTTGATGTGTTTTCAGGTGGTTTACACAAGGCAGCTTCTTTATTTAACATATGAAAGTAACACATAAACAGAAGACCCTCCTACACCAACCTCTATTTCCGTTATTTTTAATTTTTGGCTTTTTGAGAGAGGGTTTCTGTGTATCTCCGTCGTGGACCTCACTCTGTAGACCAGGCTGTCTTTGAACTCACAGAGATCCACCTGCCTCTGCCTCAAGTGCTGGGATTAAATGTGTGTGCTACCACACCTTGAACTCACAGAGATCTGTCTACCTCTGCCCCCCAAGCATTGGGATTAAAGCTATGTACCACCACACCCAACTCCTCTCTCTTTCTATCTTTTTTATTTTAAGGACTTCAACCTTTAGCCTGCACATATTTTTAACACACATATATTCTAAAACATATATATTTTTACAACATTTAGAGGTTTACTTCATCTTTGAACTTCTCTTTACTGTATATATCTCTCTCTTTTTCTGACCACACGAGTCTTGAATTTGCTAAGCACTATGGCTAGGATTAAAGTTGTGGCCTTGATGCTTGGATCCAGCCCATTCCTTAGCTTTCTGAAATTCCAGGCTCTTGGTGGAGGTACCAGCCACAGCCACATTCACTGCCCCCACTCTACAGTGTTTCAATGACCCTGCCAGCAAGCAAACTGCAGAAGTGCACTCAGAAACCATAATCAATGCTCCATAGTAGGACCGCCTGCCTGAAAAAGTCATTTGCCCTGGCCGGACGGCCTAGAAAGCCAGCACTTAAAAACGGAGCAGCTTTGTTCCTGCTATCGCTGAAAACCACAAGGCATGCAGTCAGCTTTTGTTGACACCTTTGCAGTGTTTCTTGGCAAGACCTCTTAAAGACCTGAGGGTTTTGCAGCTAAAGCTGAGTCAGGAAGCCTCTCTTAAATTAAAGCACTTGCTTGCCTGTAGCAAGCAGAGCAGATCAGAGAAACTGCTGCTACCAAGAAGCCATGCTTAATCTATTCTTTTCTGTCCAGAATTACTTACCAAGCTCTCTGAGGATTTATGTGGATGCAGTTGTCCGCATGGTGGCACCATTCTGTAACATGAGGGCCTGCTTGTGGGACTTTGTGTCCTGCCAAGTTCCCGCAGCCAGCAAGACCCAAAGAAAACCATCCGGGGGTCTCTATAAGCTGTAAACCAATTGACCCATTAGCTCAGTCTTCGTATTACTTCTTAGAACATATATTAACACATTATTTTTATCTATGTTAGCCACATGTCTCAGTACCCTTTTCAGCGGGGCAGGTCACATCTTGCTTCTCCCATGGTCTGGACAGGACAGGGGAAAGAGCTTCCTTCTTCCCAGAATACTCCTGTGTTCATTGCACCACCTCTACTTCCTGTCTGGTTTTCCTGCCTATACTTCCTGCCTGGCTACTGGCCAATCAGCATTTATTTAAAACCTAATTGACAGAATATAGAATTGTTCCTCACCAAGATACAATAGGAATTATCAAGCTGATAACAGCTATGGCTAAGAATGTACAAATCCCAGGCAGGTTACACATGTCCCCATCTACATTAAAAATGAAAAGGTTATTGAATTCTTGCATGGGGATATCATCTGTGAGTATCTCAGACGTGATTTACAAATTGCAAAAAAAAAAATAGTTAACAGATGACTTACTTCTGTTAATGTTCTAGGTTAGGTGAGACTTTTAAGTTGCAATAATGATGTGGTCCAAAAAAAAACCTGCACATTTTCTAAGCAGAACTCAAAACCAACCAAGCTAAGCGGACTTTTGTTGAAGAGATGCTGGTCATAGCAACTGTGATGCAGTTGTACATGAGTTGCAGGGATGGGGAAGCTGAGGTAAACATGTGTGAGACATGAGGCTGGAGGCAAGTAGTGGATGGCTGGAGCCACAGGAAGGCTCATGGAGTCCTGGGAAAGCTGTGTGGGTACCCTGTGGTGTGGCAGCAAGGACAGTCACCACAGGAGAGGAAGCAAACCAGGGAGCACTAGTGCCTTTTCTCAACCCACATGGTCAGATTTGTGCCCCAATTCCTAGAGCTGGAATTCCAATCCCAGCTCTGACCTGGGCTGGTGGATAAAAAGCCTCAGAGAAATGAATTTTTCATAAACTCATGCACCTAACTTTCGGCGCAAATAGATGCAAGATTAATTAAAGCTCAGAGACTTCACTAGATCTCACTCTCAGATTCCTGGAGTTAGGATCATCATTTTCAGACTGAGGTCATGGCACGAGCCTGGGCCTCGCAGCTTATTTTCCCGGTCTTCGGGTTGAACCCCAATATCAGTCTCTGAGCCTTCATTAATCATGCTTCACAAAGGCAGGTGGAGCCTTGTGTTCCAGCACAGGATGATCTACCTAGTAAGCTCCTTCTGAGATTTGTTTCCAAGCATAGTCACAGACACACACACACACACACACACACACACACACACACACACACAGAGAGAGAGAGAGAGAGAGAGAGAGAGAGAGAGAGAGAGAGATAGAGAGAGAGAGAGAGAGAGAGAAGCACACATGCACACACACACACACATACCCAAATGACAACATCAAGCAGTCAACCAAAAGAAAAGTCACAAAACTACAAAAATGTATTAATCTTTATGTTGTCATTGAATGAGAGTGGAATTTTATTGTCCTGTAATACTACATTCAATAGGCTGCTTTTTTGTCTTATTGAGTGTGTCCTTTGCTTTACAGAAGCTTCTCAGTTTCTGGAGATTCCATGTATTTATTGTTGCTCTCAGTATCTGTGCTACTGGGGTTATATTTAGGACGTTCTCTCTTGTACCAGTGCATTGAAGGCTACTTCCCACTTTCTCTTCTATCAGTTTCAGTGTGGCTAGATTTATACCGAGTTCTTTAATTTGTTTGGCCTTGACTTTTGTGCATGGGGTTAATATAGATCTATTTTCATTATTCTACATGTTGACATTCAGTTATGGCAGCACCATTTGTTTTTCTTTTGTCCATTGTATAATTTTAGCATTTTGTCATAAAGCAGGAATTCATAGGTGTGTAAATAAATATCTGGGGATTCTATTTGATTCCATTGGTCAACCTCTCTGGGTTTTTTTTTGTTTATTTGTTTGTTTGTTTTGGTTTTTTTTTTTTTTTTTGGTTTTTCGAGGTTGGGTTTTTCTGCGTCTTTGGAGCTGGGCCTGAAACTAGCTCTTGTAGACCAGGCAGGGCTCAGACTCACAGAGATCAGCCCGCCTCTGCCTCCCAAGTGCTGGGATTAAAGGCGAGTGCCACCAGTGCCCTGCTCCAACCTCTGTTTTTAATGCCAGTACAAAGCTCTTTTTATTACTTTAACGCCGTAGCAGAGCTTGAAGGCAAGGATGGTGATGTCTGCTGAAGTTTCTTCATTTTACAGTGTTGTTTTAGCTATCCCATGATTGTTGTTTATCGATATGAAGTTGATTATTCCTATGGAATGACTTGTTTGTGAGTTCAGATGTCAACACTAGGTACTGAGAAGCAAAGAAGAGGTTACTTCCCATGTGAGAGTGACTTTCTCCTCCTGAGCATCCTGTAGTGGCCTAGGCAGTCTAGAAGTAAAATGTTTCTCTGAGAGATCTTGTGGAATCCACGTCAGGCAGACACTTGGTTTGGTGTCTGTTGAGGTTTTACTCAGTCCGGCATGCAGCTGAGCTATCACAGGTGAAATTTCACTCTAGTCTCAAGAAGACACCTTCCAGGGAATTTCCTAATCCTGGGGCTCTCTGAAAGGTTACACACGCACCCTAGAAGTCTTCCATGCCTTACTGAAGATTTGCGCAGTTGGGGAGTCAAGGGAGCTGTGTTTTACAGCCGGAACATTTCTCGCAATGGCCATCATACACAAATCGGGGATCATATCGTCCCCAGTAGGTGGTTTCTCTAAAGGTCTTGGCCTCCAGGCAAGAGGAGCTTATGAATTCTTCAACAGATCCAGCAGTTTCTGATATTCCTCTTCCTCCAGAAGGTACTCAGGTGTTTCGTCTCTCTCCTCCCCTTGGTCATCAGGGTCCAGAGTGGCGAATGCCAGCTGGTTATCTGTGATTTCTGTCAGCACTCTGTGGATAAATTCCTCGGGGCACATGTTCCATGAGTCTTCCTGGAGCTCTGGGTGGTGTGCTTCAGAGGTCTGTGGTGCTGCAGGCAATGAGACTCTGGAGGAACTTGTTGAGGTGGTGTGGGTCACAGACTGGTGGATGTCCCCACCTCCTGCAGCAGCCAGAGTAAACAGGCTCCCTTCGGGAATAATGCTGTCCTGAGCAAGCCCAATCTCACTGTCACACATTCGTCCCTTCAGCACAGATGACGCCTGAGAGTGTTGTCCTCGAACTCTGCCCCTGCCACCAACATGGTGGCGGGCTCTTCTGTTCTGGAACCATATGTGGATAGTGTCTTCAGGTAAACCGGTCCTTCTGGCAAGGTCCTCCCTGGCAGGAAGTTTCGGGAATGGGTCCTTCTCGAAAGCTTGGTGCAGGATCGTCAACTGGAAGAGCTGATTTGTGTGCGGGGCCTTGTGCGACCTGTGACTGTGCTTCCTGCTTCTGCCTTCACAACATGCTCTGCAGGTCTCTGCAGAGACCTCACCAACCCTGTGCGATTTCGGTGGTTCTGAAACCACACCCGGACACGGGACTCAGGCAGCCCCATTTGCCTGGCAAGTTCCTCTCTTTCCCTGAAAGTTGGGTACGGGTTTTTTGAGAAAGCTGCTATCAGAGTCTCCTTTTGTCTGGCCTGCCAGACAGTTCTTCTCCGGGTTTCTCGCATCTCGGTGGTCTCCCAAACATTGCTACAATTTTCCATCATGACAAAAAGCCTTGCCAAGCTTCAAGACGACTAAGCAAGATTTCTGGTCTCCGGGAAAGGCCTAGCTTCTGGGATTTAATACCTCCTTGTGGCCCCGCCCATGCCTTTACTCCCAGCATTCCTCGCGTTTAATCCACAACTTTAATCCCAGTGCTTGAGAGGTCGAGACAGGAAGTGATAAGGTGGGGTACAGAAAGGAACTCACCCCTTTGACAGTAAGGAAGGAAAGAGCAACGATTCTGTGAATTTTACGAAAGAAACGCACAGAAAAATGCAAGGTACAAGCTCATACTTCTGGGACTTCTGGATAAAACACTAGAATTATTTATCTCTAAACAGAACACTGGAAAGCGAGGCATGGTGACTCACAAATTTAAAGCCAACACTGCAGAGTCAGAGGCAGATGTTTTTATGTGCATCAAGGCCAGTATGACCTACAATTCCAGTTGCATGTGTTAGAAATATTTTCTCGCTGTCGACACAAAAATGCCAAATCAAAAAATGCCTATTTAAAACATATCCAGGTTTAATAGGACTCCTGTGCTCTCGGGTGGCCCGGATGGGAGCCAGAAAGCGGCCAACGTGATCACAGGACCACGAAGACACTTTTCAGGGAGCAGTTAATTAGACTGCTTAAGGGGTCCCGACCTCCTCTGGGGAGGGGTCAAGGTTTGGCAGCTATCTTGACCCTCCTCATTGGGAGGTGTCAAGGTATGCGGGGCTATCTTGACCTTACTTGGGGAGGTACCAAGGTGCAAGGAGCACAGCGACGGGGCCTCCTAAGATGGAGGCCAGAGATGGCTATTTACAGCAGGACAGCCAGGGCTGTCACACAGAGATAAACAGTTTTGAGAAAACAAAATAAAATAAATAACAGCAACATGAGATAGAGAGATGAAGGTTTACCAAGAACTTTGGTATGAATATAAAACCTGGTCAGTGAGGTGAATCGTTGATTTTTTATTTGTTTTTTTTTTGTTTTGTTTTCGAGACACACACAAACACACGCAAACACAGACACACACGTACACACACACACAAGTACAAGCGAGAGCTTGTGCTATACAAATTCCATCAATAATCCTGGAAGAGGTGTTTCTAAAGATAAGATTACATGGCTGCATAAGCAGGGTCTCCAAGGCTTTTATATAAATAAATAGAGTGTAAGAGGGAGAATATGCAGTTATTGCACAGAATTTTCTAAGCATAAAAGAAAGGACACAACTCAAGCTTCAAGTGACCTTTTCATGATGTGGGAGAGTCTTCTGTTTTGTGTTGATTTCATTGGTTAATAAAGAAACTGCCTTGGCCTTTAATACGACAGAAAATTAGGTAGGCAGAGTAGACAGAATGCTGGGAGAAAGAAGCCAAGTAAGGCAGTCGCCATGATTCTCCTCTCTGAGGCAGACGCAAGTTCAGAATCTCCCTGGTAAGCCACCAGCTCGTGGTGCTACACAGATTATTAGAAATGGGTTAATCAAGGTGTGAGAATTAGCCAATAAGAGACTAGAACTAATGGGCCAAGCAGTGTTTAATAGAATACAGATTCCATATAATTATTTCAGGGATAAGCTAGCCGGGATCCAGGCGGGAACTCTGCCCACCGTTCTTCACACCATTTTCAATCCAGTCATAGACCAGGCTTTTAGTACACAAAACACTCTTCTCCTACTTGTATATTTTTGAAACACAAATGACCCCTCAGTTAACTCAAACTTTAAGACAGGCATGTGTGTCTTACTACTAGGATAGTTGTTTCAATGCAAAAGATTCCCAATATCTAATGCGTTCAACCCATGGATACACTCATGTTCATTAAATTAAGCAGCCATTCGCTGCTCTCCTACTTGTAATCAAATGCTAACAAAGCTTGGCAGGGGATATGGATGGATAGTGAAGGGTTTTCCTGGCATGTGCAAGACCTAGAGGCTTCTTTGACAGATGTCTCAGACTAAAAAAAAAAAAAATTACCAACTGAGAAAAAAAAAGAAGTGAGTCCAAGTCTCAAGGGTTACCTACAGTAAGGGATCCATTTTAGGGTTGTCAAGAGACTTGTCTCTAGAGGGGATTCCAGCTTTCCACGGGGATGTCCCCAGATAGATGCTTGGACAGCATAGGAGAGCATGCCTGCCTGAACTGTCTTTGTCCCACTATCACGTTGATGATTATCTCAAATATCACCATAAAATCTTCATCCAGCGATGGATGGAGATAGAGATAGAGACCCTCATCAGAGCAAGGACTGAGCTCCCAAGGTCCAATTGAAAGGAGGGAGAAGATGAGCAAGGAAGTTAGGACCGCGAGGGGTTGATCCACCAACTGAGGCAGTGTGCCTGCTCTAATGGGAGCTCACCAAAACCAGCTGGACTGGGTCTGAATGAGCATGTGATCAAACTAAACTCTCTGATTGTGGCTGACAATGGGGGCGGACTGAGAAGCCATTGATAAAGGTACTAGGACTTGTTTTGACGGGATGTTATTGCATTTGGGGACCCTAGTCTATATGGATGCCCAGCTCCCTAGGCCTGGATGTAGAACAAAGCTCTTGTAATTCTTCCCAGAAGACAGAATTATATGCTATTCTCATGGGGCTATGGGATTTTAAATAATCACTTAATATACTTACTAATTCACAATATGCAGAAAGATTTAACTTGCATATTGAAACTGATGAATTTTTACCAAATAATACAGAATTGACTTCATTATTTATCCAGGTGCAAGACATAATCAGCAATAGGCTTTGTCCTTCATACATAACACAATCTGATCCCATATGTGTCTGCCAGGTCCTCTAGCTCAAGGTAATGCAAAAATTGATCAATTTTGATTGGAAGCATGTTGCAGGTCTCAGAATTTCATAAAGAAATATCATGTCAATTGTAAAGGGTTAAAGAAAAAGTTTTCTCTTGCATGGAAATGAGCTAAGGAGACTTTAAAGAGATGCTCTACTTGCTCTTTCTATAAACAAACACTGCTACCTGCATGGAATAACCCAAAGAGCATGCTAAGGAGGGAAATCTGGCAGATGGATGTGTTTCACTTTGCAGAATTTGGGCAGTTAAAATATGTACACCATACCATTGACACTTATTCAGATTTTCAGTGGGCAACTGCTTTAAGCTCAGAAAAGGCTGATTCAGTAATCACACAATTATTAGAAGTTATGGCCTACACAAATAAACATAGATAATGGCCCAGATTATGTCCCTAGGAAAATGAAACAATTTTAAGCATATTACAGGTATACCACACAATCCTACAGGTCAGGCAGTTGTAAAAAGATAAAATCAAACTATAAAGCATATGTTAAACAAACAGAAAGGGGTGGAAAATGCCCCCAGAAATAAATATTATAATGCTTAATTAACCTTAAATTTTCTTAACCCTAATGAGAAAGGGACAACAGCAGCAGAGAGACATTGGATAATACAAAAGTCTTCTGAATTAAATCAACTGGTTTATTTCAAAGATCTGTTGACCTCACAATGGAAGCCAGGAGATGTGTTCTATTGGGGAAGGTTTTTTGCTTATGTGTCCACAAGAGAAGAGAAACTATGGATACCATCAAAATTAATAAAGATTCCTAAAGAAGCTAAATTAGAAGGTGAACCCAAAGAAAAACATATAGTTATCCTCCTGGATATTGATAGGGGACAAGATTGCCAGGCAAAAAATTGGGATCTTGGGGGTGGGGTGGGATGGGGGTAAGGAGAGATGGGGAGAGAAAAGTAAGAAGGGGAGGATGGGGGGAACTTGGGGGAAAGGGATGGTTGGGATAAAGGAAGGGTGGATATGGGAGCAGGGAAGTATAAATCTTAATTAAGGAAGCCATCTTAGGGTTGGCAAGAGACTTGAACCTAGGGGGGCTCCCAGGTGCCAGGGCGATGTCCTGTTAGTTCCTTGGGCAGCTGAGGATAGGGAACCAGAAATGGCCCTATCCTAAAGCCATACTGATGAATATCGTACATATCACCATAGAACCTACATCTGGCGATGGATGGAGATAGAGACAGAGACCCACATTGGAGCACCAAAATGAGCTCCCAAGGTCCCAATGAGGAACAGAAGGAGGGAGTACATGAGCAAGGAAGTCAGGACCGTGAGGAGTGCACCCACCCACTGAGACAGTGGGGCTGATCTATTGGGAGCTCACCAAGGCTAGCTGGACTGGGACTGAAAAAGCATGGGATAAAACCGGACTCTCTGAAAATGGCGGACAATGAGGGCTGCTGAGAAGCCAAGGACAATGGCACTGGGTTTTGATCCTACTGCATGTACTGGATTTCTGGGAATCTAGCCAGTTTGGATGCTCACCTTCCTAGACCTGGATGGAGCGGGGAGGACCTTGGACTTTCCACAGGGCAGGGAACCCTGACTGCTCTTCTGACTGAGAAGGGAAGGGGAAAGTAGTAGGAGGAGGGGGAGGGAAATGGGAGGCTTGGAGGAGGCAGAAATTTTTTCTATAAAAAAAATTTAAAAATAAATAAATAAATAAATAATAAATAAATAAATAAATAAAGATTCGGTTTGAAAAGAAGAAACATCTTGAAAAAGAAAAATGACAGCTCATCCACAATGGTGACAACCATACTTATTGTAAGGAAACCTCATTAAATGTTGGGGCAGGGTTTTTGTTCTTATCTTTGCAAGAAAACACTAATCTTAAAAAATTCAAGAGACCGTGAATGTTTGAATGCTGACAAATGGAAAAATAATTATCCACTAGGTATCATCGAGAAAAGATATCACAATTTTTGATGTGAGGTAAATGATATGCATATATTTAAACATACATATATGTTTATATTTATGAATAAAAAGAGCTGGTTTTGGAGTTGGACAATGGCTCTGTCCTCCTCTAAATACAAAGATGTTGTTAAAAGAAAAATTCAGAGTTTCTGTCTCATGTCAAGAGCCATTTGGTATGGGACAGAAAGAAAAATTAATTTAGAAAAAAGTTTCCTCTTCTTCATATCTCATTCATGACTCTTCCATTGAATATATATGTCTGTACATGTCTATATAAATAATGTTTACGTTTTCCACAATGAATTAGGAATTCTCCTGCAATAATCTTTGAAGATTCCAGGAAGAAGATGAGGCCCCACAAAAATGACTCCATCTGGTTGATATGACAACATGATGCTGATAGAACTACTACAAGACCTGTTTTAGGTACCAGCCTCTCAAAATGGTTCTAACTTGGTTAGCTGAGATGGTACCAATTTTTACAATATTGTGGCCAGACCTCCAAATAGGAACCTCAGAAAACCCTAACAAATATTCATAGACTATTTGCAATTATACCAGACAGTAATCTTGGTATTTAACCATCATTTTACTGTCACAGGATCCCATAGAAAAAATAATGTCCCCATGACAGCCAGAAGTAATTCTAGAAGACAACGTCCCCTTGCCCAACAAAGTTTGTTCTCAGGGTTAGAGACATCATTTACGGGGATGATTACAATTGGTATAGGGTAGGGGTTGGGGGGAATTTTATTGGCTCAGGGATGTCTTTGAAAAACACTGGACTGAGCTCCCAAGGTCCCAATGAGGAGCAGAAGGAGAGAGAACATGAGCAAAGAAGTAGGGACCACGAGGGGTGCACCCACCCACTGAGACAGTGGAGCTGATCTATTGGGAGCTCACCAAGGCCAGCTGGACTGTGACTGAAAAAGCATGGGATAAAACTGGACTCTGTGAGCATGGTGAACAATGAGGGCTGATGAGACGCAAAGGACAATGGCACGGGGTTTTGATCCTACGTAATGTGCTGGCTTTGTGGGAGCCTAGCCCGTTTGGATGTTCACATTCCTAGATATGGACGGAGGGGGGAGGACCTAGGACTTACCTTAGGGCAGAAAACCCTGACTGCTCTTTGGATTGGAGAGGGAGGAGGAAAGGAGTGGGGGGATGGGGAGAAGGGTGGGAGGAGGTGGAGAAGGGTGGGAGGAGGAGGAGGGAAATGGGAGGCTGGGAGGAGGTGGAAACTTGTTTTTATTTTTTCTCCTTTTCTCAATTAAAAAAGAAAAGAATAGCAGATGTGAATTTAACCCTACAAACCCAGAAACCGGCAACTATAGAGGACCTGAATCTGAGACCCAGGTTTCTGTTTTGAAGAATCTCTTGTCTCAGTCATTGTCTGCCTTCTGTGATCCCAGGAAAACCATTCGTGGAACGGTTTGGTTGGCTTTGGTCCCGAAGGAAGATGTGTGAGACTGTAAAATTTAGCAGCCTGCAAAGTCATCTATAAAGGTCACGTCTGCTTTTGCTTGTCATTGACTGGGCTGCTTAACAGTGCTGTAGTTAATAGAGTACCGACTGCAATGCAAATATTTCCTGTCCCCAGGTACACAGCAATTGACAAAGACTTTCCCCTTGACCATACAGGAGATCAAGATGCTTAATCCTGCAGACCTGGAGACCTTCGGAGTTGCTCTTGATTGGGTCTGCATCACTTAGCTGCAGCAAGAATCCTGCTCTGCCATTTTAATTAGAATTCTCACTCTGCATCTGATCACTCTGGAAGGCCGATCAAGTGCATTGTCCCTCAGGATCTTCACATTCCCCGACCCCGATCTCTCACACCCTCGCTTGCCTTCATTGTGAAGTTTGTTGGGTCTGTTTAGCCAGAATCTTCTACGCCCATAATATTTCATGCAATAGTGTCCAAATGGTGAGGTCTCAAACCCAGGAGAAAAGACTGAGGTGCCTGTTTAACATATCAAAGCAGACCTGGCCACCAGGTTCTCCTCGAATCCCCCTGTCCGTATCTGTTACAGGGTGTAAGTGGCATACCAATGCTCCCTGCCCTAAACTTCTCCAGCCCAGGGGCTGGATGGCTCTTCCTCCAGTTGCTCTTCCCTATGAACCCAGCCATTTTGGTTACGAGGCCCTTTGTCTATACTCTCCTGGCTCTCCCCTCGCTCCTCTTTCTTCACTGGCCCAGTTCAGGGTCATGTTCATTCTGGACTCTTCCAGACGCCTCTGATTATGCTCTCTCTCATATTTACAGTAAACCTTCTCCTCCACCATACCTAGGAGCAGTCAAGTCTTTTTCTTTTTCTTTCTCTTTTTTTCATTCACAAACCTTTCTCATATCTTTGAGAAATATTCATAATTTTGTCTTTTCCTATACAAATCCCCAGTGAATTAAATTATTGTTTTGAGAACTTCATACATGAGTACTGTAATTACATCATTTGTATCTTTTCTATCCCCAATCCAACTCTTCCTGTGTGCCTCTGAATCTATATCCTTTTCTTAAAAAAATTAATTATTTGTGAGTGTCAAGTTTCATACAACATGCTTTAATTATACCCATCCCCTCCTGGAAGTATTACCATATATGCACTTCCTTTCCTAGCCTTTTTCTAAAACCCTTTGATATCAATCGTTCTGCACACATATTCTTTGATGTGTGGTTTTCCATGGAGCATGGTCAGTTTATCAAGAGAAACTTGATAACTCTTCAGAAAACTGTTTCTTGTGATCTCTTCTTGATCCTGAACCTTTCAAGATTTCTAGAAAATCTAAAACGATTTGTTCTCTTACCTTGTAAAAAGGAAATATCATCTGATTGGGCTTATTTGGTATGCTGAATTGCATGAAAGAATGTACTGAAATAAAGATAAGAAATTTAATCTTCCCTAGATTAAGTTTTCATGGGGCATATAGAAATATCATATATTGAATAATGCTCATAGACATTTGTAAGCAAAGAAAAATGAAAAACATGGAAAATTGAATAGGATAATAGATTAACTTGCGCTTATGCAAGCTAATAAAAATAATGACTAATAGAGTGAATACTTGTTAGTTATTATTTATAGGCAATTACATTGGTAAAAATCCTTTTATATTGATACAAAGTTAAAATATATTGAATGTTGTATGCATGCTTGCTTCTACCTCTGCTTAAAACATTTTATATATTGATATTTATCATATTGCAATGTACATTTCTACCTCTGATCAAGAATCTTATACATTTTTCATATTTTGAGGTCATTGTTCTCACTTGTTGCACATTTTTTATTTATAATATTCTAATATGGTCTTAGTCTTCAAGTTATATAGGTATTAAGAATTATAGATCAATAGTCAACTATGTTTGTCCTCTTTATAGTTAGACTAATCAGGTTCTTTAGAAAAATAGAAATTATATTCTGCATGGATAGGTATTATTCAACCACTTCAAAGGCCTGTAGAATATGGCATTTCAATAACTTAAGGTTCTATTGAAATGAGACACGACTGCTCCAGCAGCACCATTCTATTCCCAAGAGAATGTTGAACGCCGAAGACACTCCGCTTGGAGTTTGTTTTCTTCTTGACAAAACTGGCATTTGGGAAATGTCCATGCCTCAACCACTGATAAGACACCTGGTATCTGGAAATAGATAAGCAGGTCTGTCAAATCTTGCCAAGACAGGGTAAGACAGTTTTAAAAATTTCCTGCCTCTGAAAATGGTATGTCAGTTATTCTAAGCCTTAGCCAAAGTTGGTTGCTCCAACATTTAAAATGAGACTTTGGGTGATTGCCCAGATATCCAGTTGTCTCTGTATTTATTGCACATTTTGGAAGTTACTTTGTTCCTGCTTAGTCAGGTAATGTTATTTTCATTCTCAGATCTGCAATGGGGATGAAGACTAGATAGTTGTAGTTTCTTTCCTCTCATGACTGGCCTAGTTATTTATTATATAAGACCAAACTAATTAGGGTAGGATAATTATTTAATATATTTGTTCTTATTGTATATACCTTTGTATTAGGCTTAGAACTCTCTTATTTAAACAAAAGGGAGAGGTGCTAGAGGAACTCTTATAGCCAGTGGTTACCCACCCACTGCAGGGTGTGGCTTCTTAGAATATATATGCCAATGAAGAGCATGCAGCTGGCCTCTTTTTCAGCCTCTTTTTCTAGTTACAGGATTCGGTTACCGATCTCTGTTCAAGCGGAGGATTTTGATTTGTGAGTCTAACCCTAAATTAATAACCATCTGTCAATTCTATGCTAGTGTGGGATTTCTTTTAAGCACCCTTCCACGTGGTTTTTTTTTATATGTAAAACATATTTACAAAGATGTTTTAAAAGGCCATCAATATATGTGTAAAAAAATGGGTGGAACTAAAATTATTATTCTGTGCAATGCACCTCAGGCCTAGAAAGACGTATGATATTTATTCACTTATAAGTACATATTTCCTATTTAGTAAAGGATAACCCAACTCTAATACACAGACCCAGAGAGGTTAAACGAAGTGCAGAATTGTAGCACTGATGGGCAAATCTCCTGGGAATGGGAAATGAGTATAATTTATGGGTGGACAGGAACAGAAGGGATCATGTGAAGAAGGAAGGGAAGGAGACAGAGAGTTAAGTGGAGAGAAGACTGAAATAAGTGGGCATTTAGGAGGAAATATAAAATTCTACTGCAGAACAGATGAGACTGATAGATCATGCGAGGGAGGAAGGGAAGGAGAAAGAGAGTTATGTAGAGGGAAGACTGAAATAAGTGGGCATTTAGGAGGATATATAGAATTCTACGGTAGAACAGAGGAAACTGATAGTCATTGTCCATGAAAAAGATTTATGTTAAGTATAAGCCACGTACATAGGCTGCATTCTAGATCATGAAGTAGCATTCTACATATGTAGTTTCTGTTTACATGGTATGCCATTTCTAATTCTATTTTGAACAAGTGAATGTGTTATGAAAAGGCAAAGCATTCCATGGGATTGAATATGTATTTTCATAAGCCAGGAAAGCAACATAACTGTCAGGTGAGGTCAGCCATACATTGCCCTTACCTCTCTTTTTTCATTTCATTTATTTATTTTTTAATTTTTTCTTATTAAGAAAGAAAACAAACTATCTTCATTTTTTCTCACTTCCTTCACTCCTCCCATTTCCTCCACTTGCTCCCCTTATCCACCCCCATCCATTCCTTTGACAGGGTGAGGCACATATCTTTGGGGAAAGTACAAGGCCCTCCCTACTATATCCAGGCTGAGCAAAGGTATCCATCCAAAGAGAATAGGATCCCAAAATGCCAGTAAATGCTGTAGGTATAATTCCTGATGTCACTGTCAGTGGCCACTCAGTCTGCCTTATCCATGCCACTGTCACCCAGATTCGGAGGGTCTAGTTTGGTCCTATACTTGTCCTTCACAGTCTGGCTGTTGTTGGTGAGCTCCCATTAGCTCAGGCAGATTATTTCAGTGGGTGAACCCATCATGGTTCTTCGCTCAAATTCTCATTCCTCCCACTCTTCAACTGGACTTTGGCAGATCATTCCCATGTTCTGGTGCTGGTCTCAGCCTCTGTTGGCATCAGTTGCTGGATGAAGGCTCTATGTTGATATTTAAAGTATTCATTAGTTTAACTACAAAGCAAGGTCAGTTTGGGCACCCTCTTTTCTATTGCTTAGGGTCTTAGCTGGATTAATCCTTGTGGATTCCTGGGAATTTCTCTAGAGCCAAGTGTTTTGCTAACACCATAATCTGCTCTTTGGACTGGAGAGGGAAGGGGAGAGGAGTTGGGGGGAGGGGGGAAGGATGGGAGGAGGGGAAGGGAAGTGGGAGGCTGGGAGGAGGGGGAAATGTTGTTTTCCTTTTCTCAATAAAATAATTAATTAATTTATTAATAAAAGATATTTCTTTCCTTGCTCTCATCTCTTTCTTTTCTCTATCTCCCATATCTCATTCCCTAAAGTGCACCTCATCCCTCGCCTTCTCCTTTTTCTTCCCTTTCCACTATTTCTATTCTCACCACCCCTATTTTACCAATTTTGTCAGGCAATATTATCTATTTTGACTTTCCAGAGGGATCTATATGTTTTTCTCAGGATTCACCTTGTTACTCCTTTATCATTTGTATATCGAGGGCTACTGAATTTTATTGAGTTGATCTTGTATACCACCACATTACTAAAGGTGTTTATCAGCTGTATTAGTTCTCTGGTAGAGTTTTTGGAGTCACTTATATATACAATCATAATCTACAAATAACGAAACTTTGACTTCTCCCTTTACAATTTGAATTCCTTTGATCTACTTTTGTTGTTTTATTGGTATAGTTAGAATGTCTAGAACTATGTTGAATTGATATAGAGGAAGTGGTCAAATCATATGCCCTTGTAGTTCCGGCATATCCCTGTCCAATTTATATTAAAATTATCATCAAGCATCATTAACATGCTAAAAGCAAACGCACCATCTGCAAAATCTCAAAAATCAGTAGAATATCCACTCCAGTCTTAGTTATAAGAATACTCATGAAATGTCCCTTGCTGAGATGAAGCAGTCTGCTCAGCAGACATGATATTCAATGAGAGTTTGGACTATACTGGCCTGTTCTACTCAACAATGGCAAAGCAGAAATTGGGCCATGAAAACTGAACTCAACTGTAGATCAAAATCCTATAAAGCTGATCACAAAATGCACATTGTTTTTAGTGCCAAAGTTCACAAAGATGCGGCAGTTCCTTCTTAGCATAATAAATAGAAGCTGAGGAATGAAGCACAAGTAAAATTAATTTCAACAGTCGGCGTTGGGTTTTTAATTAACAGTCTGCACTTAGAAGGGTTTGGAAACATTAACTCTCACATTGGAAAATGTATCTAAACCACTTATTGTCCATGTTATAATGCAGTTTGTGGGACTTTGAGATTTAGAATGAACTATAGAATTTTTTGGCTTTTTTAATGGAAGCAGTAGAATACAAAACACATCACCACTAGATTTCATTCATTATGTTTGTAGAATATTATCACTGTATATTATAATCCATTCATATGAATCCATATATTCTGATATGTATCAAGAGTATATATTGTGCATATCATAATTCCCATGAAGATTCTATTTTTAGGAACCATCATTTTACTTAAACATTAGTGACAAAGAAAAGCTATATGTGAAAGATGTTAAGACAAGTAACAAAGGACACCAAGTAGCTAAAAATAATTTTTTAATGTATTTTCAGGAGGCTTGCAAAATATCTGCACAAGCTTGAAAGATGAAGGTGATTTTTAAGATTAACTGTTAGCTAGTGATCAGTTCAGGGCAATAGCCTGTAAGATACTAATGGTTGTAGTTTTTATGTATTTTTCATAATCCCATCTGTATATATACATAATTACATATAAATATACATATTTACAGCAACATGTGGAAGTGGATGTATGTATGCATGTCATATCTTAAAGAAGAATTTGATATATTAACCCTCAAATTCTGGCTCATACTTTTTTGCCAAACTCACTTCTATGAAGATGCCATATCTTTACTAGAAATATTTATTGAAATTGAGAATCCTCACATAAGACACCAAAATATTCCAGTTTAAATATATTAATACTATACTCAGACTCACCTATTGGTATCTTATAGACCAAAACAGGTAATCACTTCTCCCTTTTGTCCTTTGGCCAGCAGCAACCCCAGATTTAAATAGTCTAATTCACTTACCTGATGTCATCCATTTTATAATATCTGTCCTTTATATGAGTCTTAATCTATGCCTTCCTGAAGGTTGTCTTATAAAATTGTCATTGTGCCTGCCAATGTATTTGTCCTTATCAAGGTCTTTATTCTGTCATTTTACTGAAGAAAACAAGGAACATCAGAACAAGGAGCATCAAAAGGGAAAGCTTTGGGGGATACTGTCTTGAAGTCTTTAAATAATTTCACAAGGACTTGTCAATGAACCCCCTTAACACTACCAATAACAGACAGTACTACAAACACCATTGCATATAATGTTTTATCTCTCTACTGTATTTAGCATTTATTGTCGAAGAGGTTAATTTAAATCTCATGTATGCATTAGCATAGTTTACAAAAATAATTTCATGATGTGGAAAATTCAAAGAAAGTAAAGTTGGTTTTTACATGTTCTCTTATAAAATCAGAATAATCACGGAGTTTACAGTAAGCAAAGGAGAGGACTTTCTGGCAAAGATACTTAGACCATAGCGTTTAAGACCAAGTAGTGACAAATAAGACATCATAAAATTAACTGCCATTCATAGATAGCAGATTACTAACTTTCAAAAAAAAGACTGTATTAAGATTAGGAAAACAACATTACAAGCTAAACGTCTGATATTGATTGTAGAACATACCTAGAACTATATGGTTAGATTAGGAAAACAACATTACAAGCTAAATGTCTGATATTGATTGTAGAACATACCTAGAACTATATGGTTATACACCGAAAAAGAGAGAGAATCAAAGAAGCAAACCAAAACAAAAATGCCACTAGCATTAAAACTAGACATAAACCTAAACAGAAATCTCAAAAAAATTATAAATCTGTTTGAGAGGTATTTTCTAAAGTTCAACAAGCTTAGCAATCAGAGAAATGCAAATTAACTATCCTTTGAAATCTTTTCCCCATATCATAATGACTAAGAAAAATAGCAATATTAATAAAGGATAACAAATATTGATGTATATCTGAAGAAAAGATAATAATTTATTCATATATTTGAGAGTTCACCTTTTGGTGACGCAGAATGAAATCAATGTGGAATTGCCTCAAAAAGCTAAAAGTGTTATATCAATCACTTTTTGCTAAATTTTATGCGGCTTAGGTATTGAGGGTAAGTGTCCTCATGAAAAGAATGTCACACTGTTCCTTCAGCTTCTAGTTTGTACCATTATTTGAGGAGAATTTATGTTTGTTCTAGAAGAATTACCAAAAGTTAGAAAGTACCACCTGCTACTATTATTCTGCTACAAGCTTAAGGTTTAAAATTATTCCTCTTTTCCTATCTTTTACCACCAACTACTGCATCGCTAAGCCTCCATCATAGAAATTACCTGCATATGTTTACTGCTAAAAGAGAGACCCACCTGCCGTCATAATTCAGACAATAAGAATATGTTCATCTATAAGTATCCTTTCAATATCATCCCCTCCCTTCAATTCAAAGGATAGTTCAGAACAGAATTATGAGATATGTAAAGAGTCAAAGGTGATGTAGGACTATAAAGAAGCACTGTTTTCAGCACACACCGGGAAATGTGTAATTAGGAACTCAGTGATTCATGAGAACTGAGCAAGGGCAAGCCAGATCAAAATTCCAGGTTTCTTTCCAACTAGCTCTCATAAGTTTACTTAATCCATGTATTTTTTTGCTATGTTCTAAAACCTACCACACATCCAGCTTCCTCCATCTCTGGTGGCAACATGCCTTCCTCAATTCCTCCTCCTACTTCCACTTTCTCCTTGCAAGACCTGAATATATCTCCTATTTAGCTTTTGTCCATTTAATTCCTATTATGACATATTGATATTGTTACTATTATCTACAAAACAGCTCACATTAATGTTATCATGCAATTAAAGTAAAAACTATCAAAACAAAAAGATGAAAAATGTCTAAGATATTTAACATTTTTATTGCAAAGAATGAATATACATGAAGTTAAAAATGAGGAGTTCTTTATATGAAATCACAAATAATTACAGGAAAATAATGTTTATGTAGAATATAATCACATTACCTAATCATCCATATTCCAAGATCTAAAATATGCATCAAAATCTGGAATAATGTGATTTTGGCTGGTTCTTTAACACATTACCTTGATATACAGTCAAGGAATGTTATTGCTTAATTCACTCCTACTGGAGATATTTACTTACTGATAATATTTTATATTTGAATGGTTACATCTTCCAAAATAGTGCATAATTAATTAATTTTATTATGAATGTTTCATGATTATAATATTTAAACCTGGACACAATATTTTTAAATTTATTAGAATTTAGTGCCAGATAATTACTGACTAAGCTTGGAAAGTAATTTAAGGATTTGAGTCTTTGAAATAATTTGTTCAGTATATAAATACAGGTAAACTGTATTAGTGTGAGTTAAACTAAGAAGTTTTAAGAAGTGTGCCCATTCCATGAATTTCCTGATGCCTTCTAAGTCTTGAGCATGTAGTAAAGGACTTGCCACATTCCTGACATGTGTAAAGTTTCTCACCAATATTGATACTGCAATGAGCTTAAAGATTTGCACGAAAAGTAAAGGACATCCTACATTCTTGACATCTGTAAGATTTCTCACCAGTATGAAGTTTGTGATGTCTATGAAGTGATGAGAAATGGGTAAAGAATTTGCCACACTCTTGACATCTGTAATGTTTCTCACCAGTATGGATTCTGTTATGTTTGTGAAGTGTTGAGACATCGTTAAAGGACTTGCCACATTCTTGACATCTGTAAGGTTTCTCACCAGTATGGATTCTGTGATGTCTAGAAAGTGTTGAGACATCGTTAAAGGACTTGCCACATTCTTGACATCTGTAAGGTTTCTCACCAGTATGGATTCTGTGATGTCTAGAAAGTGTTGAGACATCGGTAAAGGACTTGCCACATTCTTGACATCTGTAAGGTTTCTCACCAGTAATGATTCTGTGATGTCTGGAAAGTGTTGAGACATCGTTAAAGGACTTGCCACATTCTTTACATCTGTAAGGTTTCTCTCCAGTATGGATTCTGCAATGTTTGTGAAGATTTGACACCTGGTTAAAGGACTTGCCACATTCTTGACATCTGTAAGGTTTCTCACCAGTATGGATTCTGTGGTGAGCTTGAAGATTTGCATGACGAGTAAATGACTTTCCACATTCTTGACATCTATAAGGTTTCTCACTGGTGTGGATCCTGTGGTGACCTTGAAGATGTGCATGACGAGTAAATGATTTGCCACATTCTTGACATCTGTAAGATTTTTCACCAGTATGGATTCTGTGATGTTGTTTCAGTGTTGAGACGTAGGTAAAGGAATTCCCACATTCTTTACAACTGTAAGGTTTTTCACCAAAAGGGATTCTTTGGAGAGCTTGAGGACTTGCTTGATAGGAAAATGATTTATCACAGTTTTCAAATGTATATGCCTTCTCTTTGGAATTAATTCTCTTATGACTAGTGAGGTAGGAATATCTGTTGAAGCTCTTCCCACACTCCTTATAGTTGCATTGTCTCTCTTCATTTTGATTGTTTATATAAGGCTTCACTTGTTTCTGGTCATACTGGAACAAAAAATGGTGTGTGTTATAATAAAAAGTCTCTGTACACTTCTCAGGAATAATACCCTTCTACTATGTTTTTAAATAATGAGAAAATATGTACTGTGTTGTAGTGTTTTTGGCATTTTTTTTGGTCAACTGAGGGTTCTGGTACCTATTTTTCCTAAAACACTTAGAAAACAGCTTAATAGCATCAGTACCTGTGTAAGAATTTTCCCAAGTAAAACAGCTATCTATGATGTATTTTCAGTCTGATTTTATTGAGAACAACCTTCTCATGTGGATCTAAATTGCTTACTATGTCACAACTGTAATTAATATTTGTGGGAAATCTAGAGAATGCTTGATATAACACGTATCATTCAGTTTTCAGATTTTTCAACTTTCTTTGCAGATAAAAATATATTTTAGGACTTTAAGTGTATTTGTTTAGAAAAGAAACTTCTGTAAATGTGTGAGATCTAATGTGACAACATCCACAATAAGGTAGAGATTCCTGACCTATTTTGGCAAATTTATTCAGGATGGCTGGTGAGTAAAAATTATTTCAAGTATAACATAAACCTTTCTTTTACTCTCATCACCAAATTTTTAAAATATTCTTAAGTACAAGGTTTCTAGGTTAAAACTTACCGATATTCGAGATACCAGATTCAGGACAGAATCCTGTGTATTCTCCTGTGCAAATAGGTCTTGTGTTTGATGGGAATATAGACCTGGAAAATAGGAAATATTTAATTATACTATGTGGCATAAAAATCTCATGATTATTATTTATTCTTATGAAACAATATTCTCAAGGCAAATGATATAACATCTTTCATAACATACACTAAAGAATAAATAAAGTGGCAGGATATATTACCTTGAGCCTGTTTGGATGCTCACCTTCCTAGACCTGGATGGATGGGGAAGGACCTTGGACTTCCGACAGTGCAGGGAACCCTGACTGCTCTTGTGACTGGAGAGGGAAGGGAAGAGGAGTGGGGGGAGGAGGAAGGAAATGTGAGGTAGGGAGGAGGCAGAAATTATTAATAAAAAAATAAATAAAGAATAAAGAAAATATAAAATGGCAGGGTTGAAATTATATTAGCTCGAGCTTTTCAAACACAATTTTCAGAATAATAAATAAGACTATACTGGTTTGAGTAAAATGACCCCATATATTCAGACATCTGAATACATAGCCTGAAGATGGTGTATATTTATGGGTAGGATTAAGAGATATCAACTTAATGGAAAGTCTACATTCCTAGAGTCTTGATTTGAGATCTCTAAAGACTTCTGCTGCCACTAATAAGGTCTCTGACTCATATGGTGCTTCTATGTGGGACCTCTCACTGCTGTTCCAGCTCCCTGTAAACTACTCCTTCTGATTCATCAGCATTGGTCTTCCTTCTGTGCATTGTCTTTATCATGGTGTTTTATCACAGCAATTGAAAAGTAACTATTACAAAGCCCAAGTATAAAAAAATAATATTTGTTATGAAACTGTATTTTTATAGAAAAATCTCATCTCTTCAAACACTTGACATGAGCAAACAGAATAATATTTAAAGAAGACAGATTATTAATTAATAAAGAAAGAAGACATGAACAGCAGGAAACAGTTATTACTAATTGGTTCCCAGACAACCATGTATACCATTTGAAGGGATTAATAACTTTTCAGACATCAGAAATTCTTAAAAATGATCATATCATTGTAATCATATTTTTCTCTTTTTCTTACATATATTAAAGTCTAGTTTCTTGAGTTCTTTATATATTTTGGAGATCAAACCTATGTTTGTTGCAGGGTTGGTGAAGTTCTTCTCCCAATCAGTAGGTTGCCTTTTTGTCTTGATGACAGTGTCCTTTGCTTTACAGAAGCTTCTCAGTTTTAGGAGGTCCCATTTATTCAATGTTGCCCTTAATGTCTGTGCTACTGGGGTTATACGTAGGAAGTGGTTTCCTGTGTCCATGTATTGTAGACTACTTCCTACTTTCTCTTCTATCAGGTTCAGTGTGTTCAAATTAATATTGAGGTCTTAAATCCATTTGGACTTGAATTTTCTGCACGGTGAATGATATTGATCTATTTTCATTCTTCTACAGGTTGACATCCAGTTATGCCAGCAACATTTGTTGAAGATGCTTTCTTTCTACCATTGTATACTTTTAGCTCCTTTGTCAAAAATCAGGTGTTCATAAGTTGTAGGTTAATATCTGGGTTTTCTATTCTATTCCATTGGTCAGCTTCTCTGCTTTTATGCCCATACCGAGCTGTTTTCATTACTGTAGCTCTGTAATAGAGTTTGAAGTCAGGGATGGTAATGCCTCCAGAAGTTCCTTTATTGTATAAGATTGTTTTGGCTATCCTGGGTCATTTAAATATCCATATAAAATTGATCATTGTCCTCTCTAGGTCTGTGATGAATTTTGTTGGGATTTTTATGGGGATTGCAATTGAATTTATAGATTGCCTTTGGCAGAATTGCCATTTTTACTAAGCTGATCCTACCCATCCAAGAGCACGGGAGATCCTTCCATTATCTGATTTCCTCTTCTATTTCTTTCTCAATGCCTTAAAGTTCTTGTCAAATAGATCTTTCACTTCCTTTGTTAGAGTTATCCCCAAACACTTTATGCTGTTTGTGGCTATCGTAAAAGGTGATGTTTCTCTGATTTCCCTCTCTGCTTCCCTATCCTTTGTGTATAGGAGGGCTACTGATTTTTTTGAGTTGATCTTGTAACCTGTCACATCACTGAAGGTGTTTATCAGCTGAAAGAGTTCTTTTGTAGAGTTTTTGGGGTCACTAATGTACACTATCATATAATCTGTAAATAATGAAAGTTTGCTTCCTTTCTGATTCAAATCCCCTCGATCTCCTTATGTTGTCTTATATCTGTTATTTTATTTTAAACTGCCTCAAATTTATTGGAATGTTTCTCAGTTGTAGAATTTTTCTTGTGGGATTCTTTGTCTTTTATTTATAAAATCATATCATCTGCATATAAATTTTATTTGCTTTTATTCTTTCCTATTATTCACCTTTTGATCAACATAATTTTATTATGTTTCGTGAAAATTTCAAATACTCTATTAAATACATATTAAGAATTCAAATATCCTTTATTGTTCCCTATTTTACTGGAAAGATTTGAATTTCCCACAAGTTAGTTTGATTTGGTTCATAGGATTGCTATAAATTGCATGTTTTATTTTGAAGTTTGTCCCATTTCACTTGTTTCTTCAGAACTTTTATCTTGAAGGGTAGTTAATATTTCTCATGATGAACATCTAAAATTTGATTTTTAATTTCTTTATCTGGTAGATTACATTCATTGGCTCTCATTTGTTGATACATCCCTATATGTTTTATGTAAATCCTATGGTAAATGATATTCTGAATGTTCTTAGATTCAGTTGTTTTTTTGTTTTTGTTTTTTTGTTGTTGTTGTTTTTTAGGTTTTTGGAGACAGGGTTTCTCTGTAGCTTTGGAGCCTATCCTGGAACTAGCTCTTGTAGACCAGGCTGGTCTCGAACTCACAGAGATCCACCTGCATCTGCCTCCCGAGTGCTGGGATTAAAGGCGTGCGCCACCATCGCCCGGCTTTAGATTCAGTTTACAAATATTTTCTTGAGGATTTTTGTATATATGTTCAGGAGGAAATTGTCATATCATTCATGTACTTTTTGAGCATATAAGTGGTTCAGGTATCAGTGTCACTTTCCTTATGAGAAGAATTTCACAGTGATCTGCTGCTTTTACTTTGTAGAATGGTATGAACAGTATTCATGCTAACTGAAGAAGAATTGTTGAAAGATACCATGTAACACTAACTTCCACAATTCTAATCAAAATAATATTTGATGTCTAATTGCTTTTACACAAATGATTGCATCTCTACACTTTCATTTCTATAGCTTCCCATAGAACTTGACATCTAAAAGGTGACCCACAAGTTCTCATGCTGCAGAAAACAAGAAAGCATTCTAATCCATGTAGGAAGTAGAAAAAGACAAGATCTCCTGAGAAAATTGGGAGTATGGGGACCTTGGGAGGGGTTTGAATTGGAGGTGAGAGGAAAGGAGGGGAGCAGAGGAAAATGTAGAGCTCTGTAAAAATCAATTAAAAAATTAGAACTAAGTAGGATGTTTATATCAAACCTGTTCCATATAACATGCAGAGCTTATTCAGGACAGAACAATTATAAATGTTAAAGGAAAAAAGTGATAAATTTCTACATGAAAACCATGCTTCCTTCACACAACATGACAGCTGTACATGTGAGCTCAAGGGATTAGGACAGAATGCATCAGACATGAAAAAGCTCAAGCTAGATAAAACTCCAGTGAAGAAAGGGTGAAAGGACATGGAGACCCACTCCTTTGTGAGATGCTTATATCATCTGGTAGATGCTTAGAGAAAAGGAATAAAATTTGATTTAAGGATGTTCACCTCCTGAAAGTTTGATTATATTGTAGGCCAGGCTCAAAGCCCTTTGAGTATAAAAGAAAAAGAGAAAAACAGCAAAGATGTCTGGAAAAAGAGAATGTAGGAGGTGTTTGAGAATTGAATATAATCAAATGACATTGTAAGGTATTCCAAAATAATTAATACAAATATTGAAAATAATAGGTTATCTATACACAAATTTTCTTCTCCGAAGAAAATGAATTGCAGAATACATCACAAAGAAAAATAAGAGAATACACAAGTTTTATATGGAAATTAACATATAAATTTTAATATACAGAGATTGTAGATGATTTTAAAATAGATGAATAATATGTATGTTTCTAAACAATTCATGATTCTAAATGAATACTTTTACAAAAATAAAGTTACTTTTAAATCCTGTAGAATTTAAAGCAAAGAAAAATAATGCCATCTTCCAAAATGAGTACCACTATAAAAGTTATATTTTCTGATTTTGTGTTATATTACACAACAATGAAAACCATGTAATACTGTCTTGAGAGCATACAAGTAGATTTGAACCAGTACAGAGAAATACTCTTTCGTACACTGTGAAAGTTTTATTTTATTATAATGATTTTTTTTCCTTTCAGTATTGTTCATTTATGGCCTGATGACAGTTAAGAATATGGCAACAAAGCATCTTTCTTTCTCTTTGGACCATAATTTAAGTTTATTTTTACATTTTTATGTGAAAAACACCTAGAAAATATTTTGTGATAATTATTCTATGTGAATTTTTATATCATTTTCATTAAAGATCTTTGCAAACCCCACTGCAGTGGTGAATTTCTCCAAGTCTTAGGATTCCCACAAATGCCAATGCTTCTTTTTGGCTTACCTTGTTCATTGCCTTCTTTTTCTCTAATGTTCACATTCCAGGGCTCTTTGCTTTGTTCAAGACAACTGATCAGATTTGGTTTTGACACTGAAATACCTGCATGTTGTAACAGACATATGACCTTATCACGGGATAACAGTAAAACACATGGGTTTCTAGTACATCATCATAGTGATTATATAAGAAGACAAATAATGTAAAATTCAGGATATAATTTCCTAAATGTTCTCGTCTAAAATTTTAAAATATTCAAACTCATTTTTATTAATATTCTATACCCTGTGTTCTTTTTGAGATTTCTATTGGATATAATGAGTCATAAATTTGCTAATATATAATATATGGTGAAGGCGTAAGTCACAAACAATGCCACACCAATTTGGGATTATGATTAATAGGGTGATATTTATTTAAAGGGGAAAAACTTACAGATCACTGTCCCAGGCAACAGCCCTCTACGCAACCAGGAGTCTAGTCGCCGGCAGAGCAGGAAGTGAAGAGAGAGAGGAGAGGGAAGTGGCTGCTTTTTTAAAGGGAGAGAGACCACGCCCAAATGGGCTGGTATCTCAGCGGCTATTGGCTGGAGGAGTGGGAGGACCTCCCGCAACACCTCCCCCTTCTGTTTAAATAAGAGAGTTCTAAACCTACTATGAAATTATATACAATAAGTACAAATATCCTATTCTAACTAGCTTAGGTCTTGTATAATAAATAACTTGGCCAAGTCATGAGAGAAAGTAACTACATTTATATAGTCTTCAACCCCATCAAAGATCTGAGAAGGGAAATAATGTTACCTGGGTAATTAGGAAGTTTAGTAAAACAACTTCCAAAACATGCAACAAATCACAGAGACAACTAGCTACCTAGGCAATCACCCAAAGTCACATTAGCAGCGTTGAAGCAACCAACTTTGGCTAAGGCCTAACATAACTGACACACCATTTTCAAAGGCAAGCAACTTTCAAAACTATCTTACCCTGTCTTGGCAGGATAAGACAGTCCTGTTTTATCCATTGATGCATGCTCTGTATCTTTGTCGGTGGTTGAGGTACGGGCATTTCTTTGCCCCAAGGCCAGTTCTGACAAAAAGAAAGGCTCCAGGTGGAGTGTCTTTGGTGCTCAACATTCTCTCAGGAATAGAGTGGTGCTGCCAGGAGCAATTGTGTCTCACTACCACAAAACTCTGAGTTAGATTAAAGGCCATTTTCTACAGCTCTTTGAAGAAGTTGAAGATTATCTATCTATACTGAGTATAATCTCTATATATCTAAAGAACCTGATTAGTCTAATTATAAATGACAAACTTAGATGACTATTAGTCTATATAATTCTCAATATCTATCTAACTTAAAGACTAAGACAATAAACGACTGTGAAACAAATGAGGACAATGACCTCCAAATATAAACAATGTAAAAATATACATTGCAGTAGGTAAATATATATCAATACACAAACATTATATAAGTATCTTAATTAGAGGTAGAAATGTACACTGCAATATGGTAAATATATACAATATATATATCAATACAATATATGTCAATACATAAAAATGTTTTAAACAGAGGTAGAAACATGAATGCATACAATAGTCAATACAATTTAACTTTGTATCAATATACAAGAATCTATATCAATATATTTTTCTAACAACAGTAAATCACAATTACAAATCTATTATCCCATCATCCCTCTTTTTTTTTTCAAAATGATCCCTGAGCTTATAAAATTCCTCCCCCAACCCTCAATCGTATACTAATTATAATCAACCCCTAAATGATGTCCCTAAACCCAAGGGCAAACTTTACTGGGAGAGGGGACGTCGTCCTCTAAAATTACTTCCAGCTGTCATAGGGGCGACGTTCTTTCTGGGGGATCCTGTGAAAGTAAAATGATGGTTAAATTTCAAGATCAATGTCTTTTAAAATTGCAAATAGTCTCTGAGTATTTTGTGGAGGTCTGGCCAGAATGTTGTACAAGATGTGCACCATTTCAGCTAACCAAGTTGGAACTGTCTTGTGCAGCTGGTACCCAAAGCAGGTCTTGTTGTAGCGCTATCAGTATCATGACGTCATATCAACCAGGTGGAGTTGTTGTTATGGGGCCCCATCTTCTTCCTGGAAACTTCAAATGTCACTTCAGGAAAAACTCATTGTTCATTATGAAAAACTTAAGCATTAATCATATAGACATATATATATATATATATATATATATATATATATATATATATATTCAATGAAAGACATGATAGATATATTCAATGAAAAGTATGATAGATATGAAGAAAAGCAAAGATGTTTTCTAAACTCATATTTCTTTCTGTCCCATATCATGGCTCTTGACATGAGACAGAAACTCCAGAAACTCTGGGTTTTTCTCTTACTAACAGGCTTGGAATTGGAGAAGGACTGAGCCAGAGTCCAACTTCAAAACCAGCTTTATAAATTTAGAAATATGGTTTAATATTACTTACACAACCCTTTCAGTTTTCTTGATATTTCCTATTGGGCAGGTATTTTTCCATCTGTCAGTATCCAAATATCCAGGGTCCCTTGAATTTTTCAAAGATGAGTGTTTTCCTGTGGAGATAAGAACAGAACCCTGCCCCCATTCTATATGTTTTTCTTACCACCTGTATGAATATCATCATTGTGGATGAGTTGTCATTTCTCCTTTCCAAGAGGTTTCTCCTCTTCAAATCGAAACTTTATTAATTTTGATGGTATCCACAATTTTTCTTCTCCTGTGGAAACAAGAGCAAAACCCCTTCCCCAACGTAGCACATCTCCTGGCTTCCATTGAGAGGTCAGCACATCTTTGAAATAAATCGGTTGATTTAGTTCAGCAGACTTTTCCATTATCCAATGTCTCTCTGCTGCTGTCGTTCCTTTCTCATTAGCGTTAAGAAAATTCAAGGTTAATAAAGCATTATGTAATCTATTTCTGGGGGTATTTTCAGTCCCTTTCTGTTTGTTCAGCATATCCTTTATAGTACGATTTGATCTTTCTATAACTGCCTGACCTGTAGGATTGTTTGGTATACCTGTAATGTGTTTTATATTATAATAATCAAAAAAGCATTTCATTTTCTTAGATACATATGCTGGACCATTATCTGTCTTTATTTGTGCAGGTATACCCATGATGGCCATAACTTCCAATAAATGTGTGATTACTGAATCAGCCTTTTCTGAGCTCAGGGCAGTAGCCCATTGAAAACCTGAATACGTGTCTATGGTGTGGTGTACATATTTTAATTTACCAAATTCCATAAAGTGGAACACATCCATCTGCCAGATTTCATTTCTCTTAGTACCCTTTGGGTTACTCCCTGCAGGCAACGGTGTTTGATTATAGAAAGAACAAGTAGGACATCTCTTTATAATGTCCTTAGCTTGTTGCCAAGTAATGGAAAATTCTTTCTTTAGGTCTTTACTATTGACATGATGCTTCTTATGAAATTCTGAGGCCTGCAACACACTTCCAATCAATAATTGATCAATCTCAGCATTGCCTTGGGCTAGAGGACCAGGCAGACCTGTATGGGACCGGATGTGTGTTATGTACATCGGACAAAGCCTGTTCCTGATTATGTCTTGTACCTGGATAAACAATGAAGTCAACTCTGTGTCATCTGGTATAAATTCAGCTGTCTCAATATGCAAGATAACTCTTTCTGCATATTGTGAATCTGTAACTATATTAAGAGGTTCTTTAAAATCCCTTAGCACCATAAGAATGGCATATAATTCTGCCTTCTGGACAGAATTATAAGGGCTTTGTTCCACCTTACTCAATTCATCTGACTTGTAACCTGCTTTCCCTGATTTATTTGCATCAGTATAGAAAGTACGGGCTCCAGTTATTGGAGCATCATGTACAATTCTAGGAAGAATCCAAGAAGTTCTTTTTATGAGGTTAAGTCTACCACTTTTGGGATAGTTGCTATTAATTTCTCCCAAAAAATTAGCACAAGCTCTTTGCCACGGTTCATTGTCTTCCCATAACTTTTTTATTTCTTCAGTAGTAAAAGGCACTATAATTTCTGCTGGGTCTATACCTGCTAGTTGACGAAGTCTCAGCTTACCTTTTATAATTAATTCAGAGACTTTTTCCACATAAGTTTTTAGTTTTTTACTTGGTTTATTAGGTATAAATATCCACTCTAAAATAATATCTTCCCTCTGCATTAGAATCCCTGTAGGAGAAATTCTGGAAGGCAATATGACTAGGATGCAGCTAAGATTTGGGTTCACCCTATCCACATGTGCCTCCTGTAATTTTTCCTCAATCATTGTCAGTTCCTTTTCTGCTTCAGCTGTCAGTTCTCTTGGACTATTCAAATCTTTATCACCATCTAAGGTTTTGTTTAAATGAACTACTAGATCAGGTGTTATCCCAACAGCTGGTCGTAGACTGGAAATGTCTCCTAACAATCTTTGGAAGTCATTAAGAGTCTTTAAGCGGTCTCTCCTAATTTGTGCCTTTTGCGTTTTAATTTTCTCTAACCCTATTCTGTAACCTAGGTAATTAATAGAATTTCCTCTTTGAATCTTTTCAGGGGCAATTTGTAATCCCCACCTAGGCAAGACTTTCTTTACTTCTTCAAACATCCTTTCTAAAGTATCTTTATTTGAATCAGATAACAAGATGTCATCCATGTAATGATAAATGATGGACTTGGGGAATTGTTTACGAATTATTTCCAATGGCTTACTTACAAAATATTGGCACAGTGTAGGACTATTGAGCATACTATTGAGTCCACTGATATCTCTTATTAGGCTGAGAATTATTATAAGTAGGCACTGTGAAGGCAAATTTTTCTCTATCCTTTTCTTGTAACGGTATAGTGAAAAAACAATCTTTCAAATCAATAACTATAAGAGGCCATCCTTTTGGTAACAGAGAAGGCAAAGGAATTCCAGACTGTAGTGGGCCCATAGGTTGAATTACTTTGTTGACAGCTCTTAGATCTGTCACCATTCTCCATTTACCAGATTTCTTTTTTACAACAAACACAGGAGAATTCCAAGGGCTGGTTGATTCTTCAATATGGTGAGCATCTAGTTGCTCTTGCACCAGCTGTTCCAATGCCTGTAGTTTATCTTCAGCTAGAGGCCACTGTTTGATCCATATTGGCTTCTCAGTTAGCCATTTTAAAGGTAGGGCTGTTGGTACCTCTAAAGGTTTGGTATTTGCTGTATGTTCTTGTACAGCCTGAATGGCTGGTGACCTTTTTCCATAATACCTCATCATATCCTTCCCCGAATTATGAATTCCTGGAAATACAGGAATGTTAATCTGGGTATTCCATTGCTGTAGCAGGTCACGGCCCCATAAATTTATGGCAATATTGGCTATATATGGCCTTAGTCTTCCTATTTGCCCTTCGGGCCCTATGCATTCAACCCATCTTGTGCTTTGTTTTACACGAGATAGGGTTCCAATTCCTAGGAACTGAACATCTACCTCTTGAAGAGGCCAATTCAGATGCCAAGATTCTGGGGTAATGATACTTACATCCGCACCTGTGTCTAATAAGCCTTCAATAAAAGTGCCATTTATACAGACTTTAGCTTTGGTCTTTGATCATTAATAGAAGTCTGCCAAAATATACGTTTACTCTGTCCTACTGGGTTTTTTGACTCATCCTCCACACGTAATTCATCATTTAGACCAGTATTACTTTTTACAGCAGAAATTGGAGCTTTTAATTTTCTTGGTGAGGCACGTTCTCCACTGTGACTGGGAATGACTGGGCCACTGTTGGCTTGGGGGCCTGCGAGAGGCCCCCCATGGAGTTTCCCGATGATATCGGATTGCCCCGTCTATCTGTTGTTGACCTACATTCGTTGGACCAATGCCTGCCTTTACCACATCTCCTACATATACCTGAAGGCCGAGGTCTCCTATTTTTGTCATTCCCAGAAGAGATATTATTCCTAGAAATTCTTTGCCTGCAATCCCTTTGTAAATGTCCTAATTTACCACAATTAAAACACCTGGCAGTTTGATGTCTCCTCATTGCTTTGGAAATCACTTCTCCTACCCAAGATTCATCATTATAGCTAAACGTCTCAACATTCATCGTATGCTGAATCCATTCATCCATAGGTGCTGATCTAGACTTTAAAGGCCCAATTATCTTTTTGCATTCTATGTTTGCATTCTCAAAAGCTAGAGATTCAAGAAGTATTCGTCTAGATTCTGGGTCTGTTACCCCTATGTCCAGAGCCTTAATCAATCTTTGCAAAAAGTCAATAAAGGGTTCTCTCTGTCCCTGCCTAATTCTGGTATATGATTCAACCCTTTTTGCTGGATCTTGTATCCTATTCAAAGCATTTAAAGCTGCTTGGTGACATAGACACAGTACTTCATCGTCATAAAGAGCTTGGACCTGTGGATCAGCATATTCTCCTGCACCAAGAATTTGATCTTGGGAAACCTCAATACCTTTTGCTCTTCCTTGCTGTTCCATATGTTTGGATTCTTCTCTGAAATAAATTCCAAACATCAAGGAAGGTCCCTTATCTAAAACTGCAGACACTAACTGATGGAAATCATGGGGGATAGCTCTAGCATTAGAAGCCCAAGTCTTTATCATTTCCTTTACATATGCATTGTGCAAGCCAAAATTAACAACAGCTTGCTTAATTTCTTTCAGATCATTCATTGCTATTGGTGTCCATCTAGCTTCTCTGACTCCCTTTGAGCCTTTAGAAGTTGACGCTTTGTCAGAATTAAGTACAGGGTATGTCGCTAGAACCCTGGGTAAGCCAGTTCTAATAGCTGGTGGAGGCATTGTATCCTGTCCTTGTGCCTCCTTACTCTGTTCACCAGCTGCAGTAATTTCTCCAATCTTTTCAAACCTTTTTATCATTGTCTCTCTTAAATCCTGAATCTCCTGACCTGTATATATTTCCAGTGATTTCACTGAGGTATCAATATTTTGGTCCCCATTCTGCACCTGTGATTCCAAAGTTTTAATTTTTTCCTTCAAAGATAACATGTCCTCCTTAAACTTTTCTTGTATATCATGTAGATTCCCATCTTGGAGGTACATTCTGTCTGTTACCTTATCAAAACTTTGTGATAAACTCTGAAGGTCAAATTCAACAGCCTGAACCCTTTCAGGTAACTTTCTAATACCCTTGGATATGGAATCAATTTTGTCTGTCATAGTATCCACTTGTTCAGATAACTTCTGATTTTCAATAATTTTAATCCTGTCAATTAGTTGTTCATTATTAGTTCGTAAAGATTCTATCATTCTTAGGAGTGCCATATTCTTCTGTTCATTATTAGTTTGTAAAGATTCTATCATTCTTAGGAGTGCCATATTTTTCTGTTCATTATTAGTATGTAAAGATTCAATCATTCTTAGGAGTGCCATATTCTTCCTTAATGATAGAATATGGAAAAGAAAACTGAAGCCTAGTAACAAGCAAATTAAGGTATTCCCATAATCATATAAACCTTGTATGATGTAATTCATTGTATTAGTAAATATAAAATTACTAATCCATTGTATTAGTGAAAACAAAGCAGTAAAATTTGCGTTAGAAACGAAAATTGCCATATTACCTATTGTCCAGCAGGTGGCGCTGTTGCAGAATCGCGATGAAAACATGGTCCTGTTTCAGTGCCTTAGTAGATGTTAAAAACTGGAAAACGCAAGTTTCTCAACAAAGTAAATGTAATTAAATCAATTCCAGAGACGCAACCAGAAACCCAGAATCCAGGGGTAGAGAAGAGCAATCTGGAAGCTGCTTATGCCTCCACGTGACAGAGTCACCCTGAGGGGTTGCAGCTTTCAGCAACCGCGTGCTCTGGTTTGCGCCACTTTAGAGCTGTGCTTGCAAGAGAGATTTAAAAACAATTCAGAAAAGAGCAAACCACGGGAGGCCAAGGCCGCCGCTGCAAGGCACAGGCAGCGGCTGAGGAAGCAAGGGCTCCCGCCAAGCCGAACTTGCGGCCGCCAAGCTGAACTTGCGGCCGCCAAGCCGAACTTCCGGCTGCCAAGCCGAACTCGCGGCTGCGAGCCGGGAGAGGTTCTAAAACCAAACGTTGGGTGCCAAATGAAGGCATAAGTCACAAACAATGCCACACCAATTTGGGATTATGATTAATAGGGTGATATTTATTTAAAGGGGAAAAACTTACAGATCACTGTCCCAGGCAACAGCCCTCTACGCAACCAGGAGTCTAGTCGCCGGCGGAGCAGGAAGTGAAGAGAGAGAGGAGAGGGAAGTGGCTGCTTTTTTAAAGGGAGAGAGACCACGCCCAAATGGGCTGGTATCTCAGCGGCTATTGGCTGGAGGAGTGGGAGGACCTCCCGCAACAATATGGTGTGTCTGAAAGTAAAATATATTGTAATAGTTTGAATGATCAGTGTTATCTCCAAGAATCAGAAATATATTAACAAAGTAAAGTTTCAAAAAGCATTCTGTTCTATATGATGAACTTTAAAATTTTATTAAATAAGCATGTCAAAGTCAGGGAGATAATTTGGCATAGTTGCAAAACACACATATATGAAACAATTATAAATAAAAAGGAATCATAAAATAAAAGTCTCACCGACAGAGAGCATATTATTGTAGGTCTCCAACATGACATCCCTGTACAAAGTCCTCTGAGCAAAGTCCAGGCAATCCCACTCATCTTGAGAGAAGTCTATTGACACATCCTCAAATGTCAAGATTTCCTGTCATGAAAGAAAACAGTTTATCAAGTGCCAAGGTACAAAGCTCTTTATGTATTCTAAGAATACATCAGATCATCATAAAACTTGGTTTGTTCTTGATTAGCATTATTCTGAAAGACATATTCTAAATTACAGTCTATACTAAAATCTGTGTGAGGAAGCATGAGAGACAAAGTGAACTAGGACAAATTTCAGCTGTAAATTCACAGGCTGGAATAAGGTATGTGAGTGGGAGGCAGATATTTCATGTGCAGTTCCAGACAATGACAGTGTGAATCATCAGTCAAAGGCCTCTACCCTCATGGGAAATCATTGCTGTACAAGAGAGTGGCTGGAGAAACATGAGTTATAAAAATGACACTAGGCATGTCTACACTGTTGTCAATTGAATATTTGCCCCAAGTCAGGTGTGTAGAAAGAGGTAGAACTGCTATACCCAAGAAGGATGCAGAGATTCTTATGGCAAATGGGTCCAATTGCATCAGTGGGAAAGACCATGGAACAGCTGACAACCGTGTGTGGTGGGTTGGAAAGAGACTGAATTCTAAGACCTGAAAAACTTCTGAAAAACACTGTGGGTAAATTGATAAATGATAAGTAAAGGCAGTAGATTAGGTTTGTCATCCATGGCTTAGATCATCTTTTATCAAAAACTTACTCACACCTAAAAATACAGGGTTCCATCAGTTTCAAGAACACCAGAGGAGAATGAGGACTACATCACAATAAGTTACTCAGGATAAATATGTTCTTATAAATTGAATTTTTAATATTCCTTCTATTTCTGTTATAAGAAACAATTTGAAGAGTGTATTTTCTTTTTTAAAAAATTCATAGAATTCTTTCATAGTCATTCTAATGGATGTGTAGTAATATTTTACTGTACTTTTTAGTTCATTTCTCCAAGATAGGTAACACTGGACAGCTTTTTCTGTAAGTTTATCAGCCATTTCTTGACCTTTGGATAAACATTTATACAGATCTGTTGTTCATTTTTACTTGTCTGTTTTTATTTCACTAGAAATGTTTTTTATTTGTGCTCTAGATATTAACTCTTGTAATATACTGTTTGCAAAAATTTTTTCCTAACCCAGAAACTGTCTCTTCACTATATCACATCCTATGATGGATGATAGTAAAGATTCACCTATTTTTACTATTCTCATTTTATTTGTGTTAATGGTTTGCCTGCATTTGTTTATGAACCACGTGCTTGTGTACCCAGCAAATCCAGAATATGGTATTGGATCACCTAGAACTGCAGTCATAGATGATGATGAGCAGCCATGTGGGTGCTGGGACATGAACCTAGGTCCATTTCAAGAGCAGTTGTTCTTAATTTCTAAGCCATTTCTCCAGACCCCTGTGCAGTTTTTTTTCCTTTTAACAGTAATGCCTTAAAGTTAAAAAGAAAAACAAAGTAAGTGGCTATTAAAAAAACTAAAGTATTTCCCTACAGAATGTGGATGTAGTAAAGGTCTTTCAAATAGGATCCTGCTTTTCCATGGATTAAGTCAAAAACTGACAAGCAGGTCTTGACAAAACTGAAAAAAAAATCTAAACAGCTAACAAAATAATTAACCAGGTAAAGTGGAATCCCACAGAATGGAAGAAACTTTTTTCTCTTTATTCAAAATAAGGCACTAATTTAAAAACAGAATATTGAAAGGAAGAGAAAATTGATAATCAATAGCTCAAGCATGTTCATAGTCTCTTCCAATTAGGGATTTGCATATGTAACAATCTGAAAATTTCATTGTACCCCTTTCTAGGCACAGGACTGACAACAAATGTAGAAGGGTGTGAAGAAAACAGAATCCTAATTGTTTGTTGCTTAGATTGAAAAAGAGTGAAGCCACCATGGGTAACATATGGATACTTCTCAAAAAGCTTGGTTATAAAGAGATATAACCAAACAAAATTCAGAACTGAGGAGTCCAATCTGAATGGCTACCTCTACAAATTATTTCTCACAGAAGTATCACAAAACTGCATTTTAAGGCTGAAATTGTAAAATAATGTATTTTATATCACTCATGTATATAAAATTTTTTGTTTGCTTTTCGAGACAGGGTTTCTCTGTGGTTTTGGAGCTTGTCCTGGAACTAGCTCTTGTAGACCAGGCTGGACTCAAACTCACAGAGATTCACCTACCTCTTCCTCCTGAGGGCTGGGATTAAAGGCATGTGCCACCAAATCCCTCCAGACTTATAATATTTTGTATTACATAGGTAAACCAATACTATGATGGCATAAAAAGATCATTCATTATGATAACACCTCCTTCATCCAGCCATACAGTGGTATTCAAGATTCACCATCCTCAAACCAATGTAGGTGATACTTCACAACCATGGATATAAAGAGAGATTTCACACAATCATTTAAGTGGTGAAGAAGCATCCTTCTGCAACCTTGTAGAACTCTGAAACACAGCTTGCTCCAATACTGGGGGAACTTAAGAGGAGAGCAAACGGCCATTCAGTGGGACCCCCCACTCTCTAGGACCTCCACAGTGAGACAAAACCCCGGGTTCCTTTCTTGAAAGCCCTAGACCAGCCAGCAGGAAGTTTCCTGAAAGTAGGCTCCCCCAAAATCCAAACCCATCCAGGGGCCCATCCAAACTACTAGCCACACCCCCATCTAAGTGCTGAGAGCTTGCTATAATACTGAGGGGACCAAGAGCTTGCTACAACACTGAGGGGATTAAGAGAGAGCACCAAGAGAGTAAACCAGGAATGAAGACGAAGAGAGCAGGCTTATAGAGTCCTCAGAGGCTTTCTGAGACAGACATTGACATTACAGAGTAGATGAAGAAAAACTTTCAAAACACTCAGATAGCTACTGCAAGGATTGGACCAAGACACAAAGACACTACTGGCCTCATTTGAAGGAAGAGATAGGTAGGCGCCAATGCAAGAATTCCTCCAACAACATATAAAGCAACATGGTAACACCAGAACCCAGTGGTCACACAATAGGAAGCCTTTTCATCCTAACCCAGAAAAAGTAGAAGAAACAATTTTAAATGTAACTTTAAGAAAATGATGCAAACATTTAAAGGAAAATGAAAAACTCCCTTAATGAAATGGAGGAAAGGACAAAAAAATGGAACAAACTAATAAATCCCTCAAAGAAAACCAAGAAAAGGCCATCAAACAAATGAAGACAATATTTCAGGACTTGAAGACTGAAATAGACATAAAAAGAAAACACAAACTGAGCAATTCGAGATATGAAAAATCTGGGTAAATAAACAGGAACTACAGAGACAAGTATAATCAACAGAATACAATAGATAGAAGAAGTCTCAGGTGCTGAAGATATTATAAATAAAATAGATTCATTTGTCAAAGAAAACATTAAATCCAACAAATTCTTAACACAAAACATCCAGAAAATCTGGGACAACATGAAAAGACGAAACCTAAGAACAATGGGCATAGAAGGGGGATAAGAAGTCCAGCTCAATGGTACAGAAAATATATTCAACAAAATAATAGAAGAAAACTTTTCCAAACTAAAGAAGGATATCCCTCTGAAGGTACAATAAGCTTACAAAACACAATATAGACTAGATAAAAAAGATCCCATTGCCACATAATGATCAAAGCACAAAACATACAGAATAAAGAAAGAATATAAGAGCTGCAATGGAAAAAGTTCAGGTAACATATAAAGGTAAAGCTATCAGAATTACACATGACTTCTTTATGGAAACCATGAAAACCAGAAGTTCCTCAATAGATGTGCTGCAGACACTAAAAGACCATGGATTCAAGCCCAAACTACTATAACTAGCAAAGCTTACAATCAGCATTGATGGAGAAAGCAAGATATTTCAGGACAAAAACAGATTTAAGCAATACATATCCACAAACCATGCTCTATAGGAAGCACTAGAAGGAAAACCCCAACCCAAGGAAACTAACTGCACCCACAAAAACACAGGCATCTGAGAAGCCCCTACCAACATAACCCAAATAATGGAAACACACAAACATTAGTACTGAAAAATAAGCAGAATTAACAACCACTGGTCATTAATATTGCTTAGTATCAACGGACTCAATTTACCTATAAAAAGACACAGGCCAAGAGAATGGATAAAAAACAGGATCCAGTCTTCTGCTATATATAAGAAACACACCTCAACCTCAAAAACAGACACAAACTCAGAGTAAAAGATTGGAATAAGGTTTTCCAATCAAAAGCAACTAAGAAACAAATGGGTGTAGCTATCCTAATATCTAATAAAATAGACTTCAAACTAAAATCAGTCAGAAGAGATAGAGAATGACAGTATATACCCATAACAAGAACAATCAATCAAGATGAAGTCTCAATCCTGAACATCTATGCTCCTAATACAAGAGCACCCACATATGTAATAGAAACAGTATTAAAACTTAAATCACAAACCAAACCCCACACACTAATAAAAGCAGACTTCAACATTCCACTTTCACCAATGGACAGGTTAACCAAACAGAAACTTACCAGAGAAATAAGAAAACTAACAGATGTTATGAATCAAACGGTCTTAACAGACATCTATAGAACATTCCACCCGAACAAAAAAGAATATACCTTCTTTCAGCACTGCATAGAATTGTCTCAAAATTGATCATATACTCGGTAACAAAGAAAACTTCCACAGATACAAATAATTTGGAGTAACTCCCTATGTCTTATTGGATCATCATGGATTAAGGTTAGAATTTAACAAAATAGTACTCCTAGAAAGCCTAAAAACTCCTGGAAATTGAATAGTCAACTAGTGAACCACCCCAGGGTCAAAGGAAGAAATAAAGAAAGAAATTAAAGTCATTCTTGAATTCAACGAAAATGAAGGCACAACATATCCAAACCTATGGGACACTATGAAATCAGTGTTAAGAGGAAAGTTCATAGCAGTAAGTTCACACATAAAGAAAATGGAGAAAGTTCACATTAGTGACTTACCGGGACACCTGAAAACTCTAGAACAAACAGAAGCAGACTCACCCAGGAAAAATAGAAGACAGGAAATAATCAAATTGAAAGGGGAAATCAACAAAATAAAAACAAAGACAACAACACAAAGAATCAATGAAACAAAAAGCTGGTTTTTTTGAGAAAATCAACAAGATAGACAAACACGTATCGAATCTAATCAAAAGGCAGAGGGAGAACATCTAAATTAACAAAATCAGAAATGAGAAAGGGGACATAACAACAGACACCGAGGAAATTCAGTAAGTCATTATGTCTTACTGCAAAAACCACAAAATTGGAAAATGTAAAAGAAATTGACAATTTTTAGATAGATACCATGTACCAAATTTAAATCAAGACCAGGTGAACAATTTAAATATACCTATAAACCACAAGGAAATAAAAGCTTTCATCAAAAGCCTTCCAAACCAAAAAAGCCCAGGGTGAGATGGATTTAGTGAAAAATTCTACCAGAACTTCCAAGAAGAGCTAATACCTATACTCTTCAAAATGTTTCATATAATAGAAACAGAAGGGACATTGCCAAACTCTTCTTATGAGGCTACAATTACCCTGATACTGAAACCACACAAAACTAAACTAAGAAAGAGAATTACAGACCAATTTCACTCATGAACATGGATGCAAACATTCTCAATCAAATACTGGCAAATTAAATGCAAGAATACTTCAAAAAAAATTCATGCACCATGTTCAAATCGGCTTCATCCCAAAGATGCAGGGCTGGTTCAACATATGTAAATCTATCAATATGATCCATCATATAAATAAACTAAGAGAATAAAACCACATGATCATTTCATTAGATGCTAAAAACAACACTTGACAAAGTCCAACATCCCATCATGATAAAGATCTTGGAGAGATGAGGGATACAAAGAACATATCTAAGTATAATAAAAGCAATATATAGCAAGGCGACAGCCAACATCTAATTGAATGGAGAGAAACTCAAATCAGTCCCACTAAAATGAGGTCAAAGACAAGGCTGTCCACTGTCTCTATATCTCTTCAATATAGATCTTGAAGTTCAACAAGTGGATTTTCATTGGGAAGGAAGAAGTTAAACTTTTGTTATTTGCAAATGATATGATAGTATGTATAAGTGACCCCAAAAACCCTACCAGAGAATTCCTACAGCTGACAAATACCTTCAGTGATGTGCAGGATACAAGATCAACTGAAAATAATCAGTTGCCCCATATAATCAAATGATAAAGAAGCTGAGAGGGAAATCAGAGAAACACCACTTTTCACAATAGCTACAAATAATATAAAATATCTTGGGGGTAACACAAACCAAAGAAGTGAAAGACCCATTTGACAGAAATAATATGTCTCAGAAGAAATTGAAGAAGATACCAGAAAATGGAAAGATCTTCTATGGTCTTGGATAGGTAGGATCAACATATTAAAATAACAATCCTACCAAAATCAATCTATAGATTCAATGCAATCCCCATCAAAATGATGGGGATTCTCTGCCAGGCAATGATCTTTAAGAGGTAAGACCAAGTTAGGGAGTGACATTTTGGGTACCCAGGAAAAAAAGACTGCCTGTCCAGGGTTTGCTCACTCGGTGGTTCCCATGCTACACAACTGAGGTTGGACTTCTAATACTTATTTCATTAGATCACTCCTTAAAATAAGGAAGATACAATTGAACTATTTGTAGTTAGCCTGAGATTATTTGACTCACGTCATTCAACAATTGTATGCGCATTTCCATAAGCCAGTAAACCAGCAGAGCTCTCAGATGGATGTCATGACATATGTTTGCATTTCTTTTCTTTTTCTCTTTTTTCATTTTTTTAATTTCCTGTCTTTATATGAAAATATAAAACAGTCTCTGGAGGAATTGGACTTTGGCAACTTACAATATTCATCTATCACAAGGAAATCCTCAATGATGAACAGCATCATTTCATTCAGGATATATGTCAAGATAATAATGAGCGGACAAGAACAAAATGGAGGGAAGTCCATGCTGTGTAAACAATATACATTTAAAGACTCAATCATAACTCTCACAAGGAGTACAGCCAAGTAAATGTCAGCAGAGATAAACTTCTTAGGCAGGACTATGAGAACCAGAGAGGAAAAGATGTACAATATAGGTTTATAAATTATGTAATAGAAAATAGGCATAGCTGCTGAGCAGAGACAGAACTTACCGCAGAACCAGCCATCTCTTCTGAGCTTCTGTCTGAGGGAAAAACTAGTATCCCTTTAGATTCTGGAATCTCTCTTCAGGATTTACATTAAAAGTTTCACCAAACACCATTCATCTGCGAGTAACACACTCACTTCAGAGTTACAGAAATCAAGATAGTATTTACTACTGGCTTATTGCACAGATATTCATGGATATGGGAGAGATGAAAATTCTGTTTCTCCCTTGTTGAGTTCAAGTGATCTGATCAGCTGTCAAGTTATGCACTGAGAGCTTGGGCAATACTACCCTGTAATACTCAACCAAGGCAAAGCAGAAATGGGGAAACGAAAGCTGAAGTCAACTGTCAATCAACATCTTATGAAGCTGATCATGATATTCACCTGGTTTTTAATGGCAAAACTTAGAAAGATGTTGGGGTTGCTGCTTAGATTAATAGGTGGAAGTTGTGGAGTGAAGCAAACCTGAAAGTTGTTTCTTCATTTGGCATCGGATCCTAATTAACAGACTGGGCTGAGAAGTGTTTGGAAAACATTTTATTGTTCATAAGAAAATGCAGTTATTTATGACTTTGACATTTAAAGAAAATTACAAAAATTTGTGCTTTCTCTTAATAGAAACAGTAGAGTTCAAACTGCAGCAACACAAGATTTTGTTCATTAAGCATGTAGTATTATCACAGTATGTTATACTTTCATTTTGACTCATATTCTGATTCATATCAAAAGAAGATATTGTGTAGTTCCAGGATAGGAACCAAAAAGCTACGGAGAAACCCTGTCTAGAAAATCCAAAAAAACAAAGAAAGAAATAGAAAAAAAAGAAGATACTGTGCTTAGCATAATTCCCATACAATTTCTAATATTAGAAATCATCTTTATTTTAAACATAAGTGTCAAAAAAGAGGTTTATAAAAAATGTGGGTATAGGTGAAAAAGGACATCAAGTAACCAAGAATGCATTTTAATGTGTTTTCAGGTGGTTTACACAATATTTGATCAAGCTTGAAAGATAGAGGTTATTTCTGTCTGTTAGTTAGTAACCAGTTCAGGGCAGCAGCATGCATGAAGTTAACTGTTATCAGTAGTTACTTTTATGTACTTTTTTATATTTCCACATATACATATATTCACACATTTCTATCCATATATATGCATGTGTGTGTGCGATATCCATACCATAATGACAATTTCATAATATTCACTCCCACTCTTAGGCTCCTACTTTCTTGTCAAAATCTCTTCTATGAAGTTAAAATTTCTTTATTACAAATATTTAATGAATTTGAGATTTCTCACATAGGACACTAAAATGTGTTAGATTAAAAACATTAATACTTTACTCAGAATCAGCTATAATGCATTGGTGCATTACAGACCAAAATCAAGAAATCACGTCACCTTTTTGTCCTTTGGCCAGTAGCAACCCCAAATTTAAATTGTCTAATTCACTCACCTGGTGTCATCCATTTTACGCTATCTGCCTTTTATATGAATCTGAATCTATGCCTTCCTGAAGAATGATATTGTCATTGGGCCAGTGTATGTATAAGTCCCTAACAAGGGCTTTATTCTGTTTCTCTTACTGAACAGCACAAGGAGCATAAGAAGAAAAAGGGTTAAGGGATAATGTCCAGAAATTTTTTTTTTTACAATTTTTTTTAACTGAGAGAAAAACAAATTTCCGCTTCCTCCCAGCCTCCCACTCCTCCCCCTTCCCCCCACTCCTCTCCCTGTCCCCCCACTCCTCGCCCCCTCCCCCCACTCCTCTCCCCCTCCCTCTCAAGTCTGAAGAGCAGTCAGGGTTCCCTGCCCTGTGGGAAGTCCAAAGTCCTCCCCCCTCCATCCTGGTCTAGGAAGGTGAACATTCAAACTGGCTAGGCTCCCACAAAGCCAGAACATGAAGTACAATCAAAACCCAGTGGCATTGTCCTTGGCTTCTCATCAGCCCTCATTGTCCACCATATTCAGAGTCCGGTTTTATCCCCTGCTTTTTCAGTCACAGTCCAGCTAGCCTTGGTGAGCTCCCAATAGATCAGCCCCACCATCTGAGTGGGTGGGTGCACCCCTCTTGGTCCTGACTTCCTTGCTCATCTTCTCTCTCCTTCTGTTCCTCATTGGGACTTTGGGAGCTCAGTCCAGTGCTCCAGTGTGGGTCTCTGTCTCTATCTCCACAATGGTTAGTCATTGATCCCACTTGACCCCGCATATCAATAACAGACAGTACTACAATCACCATTGCATGTCATTGTACATTTCTATACTGTAATTAGCATTTATTTTGGAGGAAGGTAACTTGAAGTTTCAGCTATGCATTAGCTTAAGTTACAAATGATGATTGGATTGTGTGGAAAATACTAAGAAAGCAAGGTTAGATTGTACAGTGTTCTCTTATAAAGACAGAATAAACAAACAGTTCACAGTAGGGAAAGAAGAAGATCCATAGCATTTAATACCAAGTAATGATAAATGTGACATCATAAAACACATGTCATCCATACATAGGAGACTAATAACTTCTGAAAAAAGACAAAGTGATAATATTAGAAAAAAACATTACCAGCTAAACATCTGAAAGTGATTCTAGAATATACATAGAAGAATGATCAAAAGTTAGAAAGGATCACCAACTACCATTATTCTGCTACATGTTATAGTTTTAAAATTATTACTAGTGTCTTACTGTTTTATTCAACAGTTATTGCATCTGAAGCCCCTAATACAAAAATTTCCTGTATAACTTTACAGCAAAAGAGAGAGACACCTGTGCTCACATTTCAGATACTAAACAATGTTCAGTTGTAAGTGTTATGTCAATATCATCCCCTCTGGGCAATGCTCAGGGATGGTTCAGAACAGAATGATGAAAGATGCTAAGGGTCAAAGGCGCTGGATGACTATAAGGAAGCAGTATTTTCAACACAGTGGGAAATTCACACATATGAACTCACATGACTGTGATAGCATGTATATCACCTGAGCAAGTGCAAGTCAGATCAAAATCCCAAGATGAAAGTGGAGGAACATGGAGTCACAACACTAGCTGAGGTGCTCTTAACATCTGAAAGCTGATTGGAAAAGGAGAACCAGCTTTGTTTTAAGAATGAACCCTCTGGTAATTTGACCATACTTCAGGAAATGTCTAAGCATAGAGTACTTGGGCAACTAAAATTGAATGAAATGGATGCAAAAACAGAAAAAAATAGTGTGGGGTTTGATGTATTCTTTGAGTTCTAGTAATGTTTCTTTTACATATGTGGGTTCTTTTATATTAGGGGCATATATATTCAGGATTGAGACTTCTTCCTGATAAATTGTTACTGTTATGAGTATAAAGTGTCCTTCTCCATCTCTTCTGATTCATTTTAGTTTGAAATCAATTTTGATAGAAATTAGTATAGACACACCCACTCATTTCTTAGGTCCATTTGACTGAAAAGATATGAGAGTTAGCCAAGAAGAGGCTAGAACTAGTGGGCCAAGCAGTGTTTAAATTAATACAATTTGTGTGTTGTTATTTCGAGGCATAAGCTAGCCAGGCGACCAGGAGCTGGGTGGCAGGAACACAGCCCACAGCTCCTTCTACAAATTAGGATTATATTCACTCCTGACGTGGTTACAAAGATACTCATGCAAACAGGAGAGATTAAAAGTTTCTCCCTTGCTGAGTATAAGGGCTCTAGTCAGCAGTAATGATATGCAGGGAGAGCTTGGGCTATACTGGCCTGTTCTGTCCAAGACTGCAAAACAGAAATGGGAAAATGAGAACAGAACTCAACTGCAGATCAAAATTCTATAAAGCTGATCACAATATGCACCTTGTTTTTAGTGGCAAAGTTCACAAAGATGTTGTGGTTGCTACTTAGAATAATAAATAGCAGCTGTCGAATGAAGCACAAGTGAAAGTAATTTCAACAGTTGGCATTGGGTTCCTAATTAACAGTCTGCACTGAAAGTGTTTGGGAAACATTAACTCTCACATTGTTAAATGTGCCTAAATCATTTATTACTCATGTTTAAATGCAGTTATTTCTGACTTTCAGATTTAAAGAGAACTAACTACAAAAAATTTTGGCTTCTTTTGATAGAAGCAGTAGAATACAAAACACATCAACACTAGTTTTTGTTTGTTATGTTTCTTGCATATTATCCCTATATGTTATGATACATTCATATGGACACATATATTCTGATATGTATCAAAAGTAAATATTGTGCATACCATAATCCCCATGAGGATTTTATTGTTAGGAAACATCTTTTTATTTAAACATAAGTGACAAAGAAAAGCTATATATGAAAGACATTGAGAAAGGTTAAGAAGGACACCAAGCAACTAAGAACAATTATTTTTAATTTTTTTATTGAGAAAAAGAGAAAAAAGGTTACCGCCTCCTCCCAGCCTCCCATTTCCCTCCCCCTCCTCCCATCCTTCTCCCTCTCCCCCCACTCCTCTCCACCTCCCTCTCCAGTCCTAAGAGCAGTCAGGGTTCCCTGCCCTGTGGAAAGTCCAAGGTCCTCCCCCTCCGTCCATGTCTAGGAAGGTGAACATCCAAACTGGCTAGGCTCCCACAAAGCCAGAACATGAAGTAAAATCAAAACCCCATGCCATTGTCCTTGGCTTCTCAGCAGCCCTCATTGTTCGCCATGTTCAGAGAGTCCGGTTTTATCCCTTGCTTTTTCAGTCACAGTCCAGCTGGCCTTGGTGAGCTCCCATTAGATCAGCCCCACCATCTGAGTGGGTGGGTGCACCCCTCGTGGTCCTGACTTCCTTGTTCATGTTCTCCCTCCTTCTGCTCCTCATTGGGACCTTGGGAGCTCAGTCCAGTGCTCCAGTGTGGGTCTCTGTCTCTATCTCCATCCATCACCAGATGAAGGTTCTATGGTGATATGCAAGATATTCGTCAGTAATGCTATAGGATAGGGTCATTTCAGGTTCCCTATCCTCAGCTGCCCAAGGAACTAACTGGGGACATCACCTTGGGCTCCTGGGAGCCACTCTAGGTTCAAGTCTCTTGCCAACCCTAAGGTGGCTCCCTTAACTAAGATTTGTGTTTCCCTGCACCCTTATCCAAACTTTCTTTATCCCAATCCTCCTTTTTCCCCAAGTTCCCCCCATCCTCCCCTTCTCATTTTTCTCTCCCCATCTCCCCTTACCCCCATCCCACCCCACCCCACCCCCAAGATCCCAATTTTTTCCCAGGCAATTTTGTCTACTTCCCATAGCCAGGAGGATAACTATATGTTTTTCTTTGGGTTCACCTTCTTATTTAGCTTCTTTAGGGTCACCAATTATAGACTCCGTGACCTTTATTTATGGCTAGAATCTAATTATGAGTGAGTAATCCCTTGTTCGTCTTTTTGGGTCTGGGTTACCTCACTCAGGATAGTGTTTTCTATTTCCATCCATTTGCATGCAAAATTCGAGAAATTTTTAATGTGGTTTCAGATGTCTTGCACAATATCTATAGAAGCTTGAAATATACAAGTGATTTTTATGTTTAAGTCATTGCTAGTGATCAATCCAGGGCAGTAGCATGTATGAGACTAATGGTTGTCTGTAGTTTCTTTTATGTATTGTTCATCATTTCACACTAATACACATAATTACATATATATACATATCTATATACATATTTACAGCCACATGTGAAAGTATGTGTGTGTATCCATGTCATATCTTAAAGAAGATTTCATAATATTCACGCCCACATTCTGGCTCATATTTTCTTGCCAAACTCTCCTCTATGAAGATGCTTTTTCTTTATTACAAATATTTAATGAATTTGAGATTCCTCACATACGACATGCAAAGTTGTCAGTTTAAATATATTAATACTATACTCAGAATCACCTATAATGCATTGGTGTCTTATAGAACAAAATCAGGAAATCACTTCTCCTTTTTGTCCTTTGGCCAGTAGCAACCACAGATTTAAATTGTCTAATTCATTCACCAGGATTAATTTACTTTATTCTATGAGTCTGAATCTGTGCTTTCCTGAAGAATGTCTTATGAATTTGTTGTTGGGTCTGGGTATGCACCTAACCCTAACAAGCTTTTTATTCTGTCCTTTTATTGAACAGAACAAGGAGCATCAGAAAAGAAAGGTTTGGAGGATACTGCCCTTAAGTCTTTAAATAATTTTACAAGGATTTGTCAGTGACACCTTGACACCACCTGATACCAATAATAGACAGTACTACAAACACCATTGTATATCCAGTTATATCTCTCTACTGTATTTAGCAGCTATTTTCAAAGAGGTTAATTTACGGTTTCATGTATGCCTTAGCATAGGTTACAAAAATAATTAACTAATGGGAAAATTTAAGAAAAGAAAGGTTGGTTTTTACAATGTTCTCTTACAATGACAGAATAATGAAACAGATTACAGTAGGCAAAGGAAAAGTCTTTCTGGCAAAGATCCCTAGACCATAGCACTTAAGACTCCGTAGTGACAATTGAGACTTCAAATCTAACTGCCATTAATAGATAGCTGACGACTAACTTTTTAAAGAAGAGACAGTGTTAAAATTAGGAAAATAACAATACAAGCCAAACAACTGAAAGTGATTCTAGAACATACCTAGAACTAAAAAGCTATACACCAAAAAAAGAGAGAGAGAAACAAATAAGCAAACAAAAATAAAATTGCCTTTGGCATTAAAACTAGGACATAAACCTAAACAGAAATCTCAAAGGATATATAAATGTCTGAGAAGTATTTTATAATGTTCAACATGCTTAACAATCAGTGAAATGCAAATTAACTATCCTTTGCAATTTCTTTCCCATATCAGAATGACTAAGAAAAATAACATTAAGAAAGGATAACAAATACTGCTGTATGGCTGGAGAAAAGGTAATAATTTATTCACAATTTTTGAGAGGTCACAGTGGTGAAGCGAATGAAATCAATGTGGAATTGCTTCAAAATGCTAAAAGATATTATATCAGTCACATTTAGTGAATTTTATTCGACTTAGATATCAAGGTATCATGAGTGTCCTCATGAAAAAATATCACACTGTTCCTTCTTCTAGTTTATACAATAATTTGAGAAGAATTAATGTTTGTTCTAGAAGAATTACCAAAAGTTAAAAAGTGCCACCTGCCACCATTACTCTGCTACAAGTTTGGGGTTTAAAATAATTGCTGATGTCTCATCTTTTACCACCAACTACTGCATCTCTAAGCCTCCATCACAGAAATTTCACTCATATATTTACTGCTAAAAGAGAGACTCACCTGCAGTCATAGTTCAGACAATAAGAAAATGTTCTGCTTTAAGTGTCCTTTCAATATCATGTTGTTTTCATTGGTTAATAAAGGAAGTGCTTTGGGCCTATAGTAAATACAGCAATATCATCCCCTCCAGGCAATTGTCAGGGATGGTTCAGCACAAACTGATAAAAGATGGTAAGAGCTAAAAGAGATGAATGACTATAAGGAAGCAGGGTTTTGAACACAGTGGGAGATTTGTAATTACAAACTCAAGTGATTCATAACAGCTGAACAAGGGCAAGTCAGATCAAAACTCCCAGGCCACTTTCCAACTAACTCTTATTACTTTAATTAAGCCATAAAGTTTTGTTCTACGTTCTGCCACATAACACACATCCAGCTTCCTCCATCTAGTGGCAATTTGCTTTATTTCCTTCTCCTACTTCCACTATCTCCCTGGCAGTCCCGCCTATACCTCCTACCTAGGTTTGTCCATTTACTTCCTCTTACTTCAATCACTGCAATACACGTTCACACAGTGTATACATGCCCAGGTCAAATCTACTTCTTTGTTATGACATATTTCTGTTGTTGCTATTCATCCACAGAACTGCTGACATTAATGTTATCCTGACATTAAAGAATAGACTATCAGAACAAAGAAATGCAAAACAATGGCTAAAATATTTAACATTTTTATTGCAAAGAAGGAAAACACTTGAAGTTCAAAATAATCAATTATTTATCTGAAATCACAAGTAACTACAGGAAAATAATGTTTATATAGAATATAATCACATTACCTAAAGAAACATATGCCAATCTAAAATATGCATCAAAATCTGGAATAGTTTGATTTTGGATGGTTTCTTAGCACATAATCTTGACATACAGTCAAGAAATGTTATTGTTTAATTCATCCTACTAGAGATATTTTCTTATTGATAATAATTGATACTTAAATGGTTATGTACCCAATAATGATGCATAAATAATTTATTTCACAATGAATGTTTCATGATTATAAAATTCAAACCTGGACACAATATTTCTAAATTCATTAGGACTCTAGCACCATATAAGTATTAACTAAGCTTGGAAAGTATTTGAAGCATATGAGTCTGTGAAATAGCTTGTTCAGTGTATGAAGAGTGGTAAATTGAACTGGTATGAGTTAAACTAAGAAGTTTTTAAAAGTGTACCCATTACATGAATTTTCTGATGCCTTCTAAGACTTGTGCACATAGTAAAGGACTTGCAACATTTTTTACATTTGTAAGGTTTTTCACCAGTATGAATTCTGTGATGAGTTTGAAGATTTGCATGACGGGTAAAGGACTTGCCACATTCTTTACACCTGTAAGGTTTTTCACCAGTATGGATTCTGTGATGAGTTTGAAGATTTGCATGACGGGTAAAGGACTTGCCACATTCTTGACACGTATAAGGTTTGTCACCAGTATGCATTCTGTGATGTCTGTAAAGTGTTGAGACCTGGCTAAAGGACTTGCCACATTCTTGACATCTGTGAGGTCTCTCTCCAGTATGGATTTTGTGATGTCTGTAAAGTGTTGAGGCCTGGGTAAAGTACCTGTCACATTCTTGACATCTGTAAGGTTTCTTGCCAGTATGGATTCTGCAATGTTTGTGAAGATTTGACACCTGGTTAAAGGTCTTGCCACATTCTTGACATCTGTAAGGTTTGTCACCAGTATGGATATTGTGATGAGCTTGAAGATTTGCATGATGGCTAAAGGACTTGCCACATTCTTGACATTTGTAAAGTTTGTCAGCAGAATGGATTCTTTGGTGAGCTTGAAGACTTGCATGATGGCAAAATGATTTATCACAATCTTGACATTTTTGTCCCCTCTCTTTGGAAATAATCATCTTATGACTAATGGGGCATGAACATCTGTTGAAGCTCTTTCCATATTCCTTATAGTCATATTGTGTCTCTTCATTTATATTGTTTATATAATGCTTCTCTTGTTTCTGTTCATGTAGGAGGGAAAAAAGATGTGTGTTATAAGCAAATATCTCTATACACTTCGCAGGAAAAAACAGACTCCTACTATATATTTAAATACCGAGTAAACATGTATTGTAGTGCACTTTTGGGTCATTTGTTTCTTCAACTGATAGTTGTGGCAACTATACTTCCTAGAGTTCTTGGGAAAGAATTTATTAGCATCACTTTATATGTAAGACTTTTCCCCACTAGAAATGCTATGCTACATTTTTAGTCTCATTTTATTGAGAAAAACCTTTCATTGTGGATCTAAATTGATTAGTTTGTCACAAATATAATTAAAAGTTGTGGGAATTCTAATGAATTCTTAATAAAAGAATTCATATTTATCATTCACTTTTCAGACTTTTTCAACTTTCTTTGCAGATAAAAACATGTTTTAAAACTTTAAGTGCATTTTTTTTAGAAAAGGAACATCTTCTGTAAATATATGAGTTCTAGTGTGATGTTATTCACAATAAGGTAGAAATTCTTGACCTTTTTTGGCAAATTTATCTAGGGAGGCTTGTGAGTAAAGATTATTTTAAGTATGACACAACCCTTTCTTTTTGCTCTCATCACCAAATTTTTAAAATATCCTCAAGTGAAAGGTTTCTAGGTCAAAACTTACAGATATTCCAGATACCAACTTCAGGATTGGATCTTGTATATTTCCCTGTGCAAGTTGTTCTTGTGTTTGATGGGAATATAGAACCGGAAAATAGAAAGCAGTTAATTATCTGAATTAGTACACTAAGTTGAAAATTTTTCAGATATATAAGGCACACCATTTTATAAGTATGGAAACTTTATGTTATGTGGCATAAAAAAACTTATGATCATTTTTTTCTAATGAAACAATCTTCTCATTTCCATTAAAGATCTTTTCAAACCCCAGTGCAAGAACAAAATTCTCCAAGTCTTAAAATTCCCACAAGTGTCAATGCTTCATTCTAACTTACCTTGTTCATTGCCTTCTTTCTCTCCAGTGTTCACATTCCAGGGCTCTTTGCTTTGTTCAAGAGAACTGATCAGGTTTGGTTTTGACACTGAAATACCTGCATGTTGAAACAGACATATGGTCTTACCATGGGTTAACAGTAAAACACATGGGGTTCTAATACATCTCCATAGTGATTATATAAGAACACATACAATATAAAATTCAAGATATAATTTCCTAATTGCTACCATCTTTTTTATTATTTTATTTTATTGATTTTTATTGAGCTCTACATTTTTTTCTGCTTCCTTGCCTGCCTCTCCCCTCCCCTTCAGCCCTCTCCCAAAGTCCCCATCTCCCAATTTACTGAGGAGATCTTGTCTTTTCATACATAGATCTACTCTACATGGGAAGTAGAAAAAGTAGTAGAAAAAGCAGTATCTTCTAATATTTTAAAATATTCAAAATAATTTATGATAATATTTTATACCTAGAGTTATTTTGGAAATTTTTAATGAATCTAAATTAAAATATATTATAAATCATTAAGTTGCAAATCTATATAAACTATGATGTTTCTGAAAGTAAAACATATTATAAAAGTTTGAATGATCAGTGTCATCTCCAGGAGTCAGAAATTTATTGACAAATTAGAGTTACAAGAAATATTATGTTCTACATGATGAACGTCACAATCTTTATTAAATTAGCGTGTCAATATCAGGGAGACAATTTAGGCATAGTTATTAAATATACTTATATAAAACAATTATGAATAAGTCTCACCGACAGAGAGCATATTACTGTAGGTCTCCAACATGACATCCCTGTACAAAGCCCTCTGAGCAAAGTCCAGGCAATCCCACTCATCTTGAGAGAAGTCTATTGACACATCTTCGAATGTCAAGATTTTCTGTCATGAAAGAAAATGGTTTATCAAGTGCCCAGGTACAAAGTTCTTTTTGTATTCTAAGATTACATAAAATCATCATAAAACTTGATTTGTTCTTGATTAGCATTATTCTAAAAGACATACTCTAAATTACGGTCTATATAAAAACCCATGTGATGGAAATATGACAGATCAAGTGAACTAAGACAAATTCAAGATGTAAATCCACAGGCTGAAATAAGGTATATTAGTGGGAGGCAGGGAGAAATTTTTATGTGGACAATATCAGTGTGAATCACCAGTCAAGGGCCTCTACCCTCAAGGGAAATCGTTACTGTACAAGCCACTAGCTTGAGAAACATGAGCTGTAAAGATGACACCAGGCATGGCTACACTGCTGTCAGCCAAAAATTTGTACAATGTCAGGTGTATAGTAAGAGGTAGAACTGCTATATCCAAGAATGATGCAAGATTCTTACGGCAAATGGTCTAATTACATCAGTGGGAACAACCTTGGAAGGGTTGACAACTGTGTGTGTTGAGCTGGAAAGAGACTGATTTCTAAGACCTGTTAAAGTTCTGAGAGCACTGTGGGCAAATTGATAAAGGACAAGAGAAGGCAATGGATTGGATAGCTGATTCATGGCTTAGATCAGCTTTCATCCAAAACTTACACACCCCTAAAAGTACAGGGTACTTTTCAAGATCCCAAGAAGAGTATTAGGACTGTATCACAATAAGTTACTCAGGGTTAATATGGTCTTATAAAATGAAATTTCAGTGTTCCTTCTATTTGTGTTGTGAGGAACAATTTGAGGAGTGTATCGTCTTCTTTGAAAAATCTCAGAATTCTGTCCTAGTCATTCTAATGGATACATAGTGATATTTCATTGTACTTTTGAGTTCATTTCTCCAAGATAAGTAACACAGGGCAGCTTTTTCCATATTTACTAGTCATTTGTATACTTTTGAATAAACATTTATCCAAGTCTTTTGCTCATTTTAACTTATCTTTTTGTTAGTTCATTGGAAAAGTTTTTTAATGTGCTCTAGACATTTACTCTTGTGATATACAGTTTGTAAATATTTTTTCTAATCTAGAAACAGTTTTTTCACTCTATCACATCCTTTGATGCATGAGAGTAAAGCTTTATCTGTTTTTATTATTTTCATTTTATTTGTATTAGTGGTTAGCCTGCATTTGTGTCTATGAACCATACGCTCGTGGTACCCAGCAAAACCATAAGATGGTAGTGGATCACCTAGAACTACAGTCACAGATGGTGATGGGCAGCCATGTGGATGCTGGGACTTAAATCTAGGTCTGTTGCAAGAGTAGTTGCTCTTAATTGTTGAGCCATCTCTTCAGCCCCCTGTACTGTTTTTTTAATATATTTTAACAGTGATGTCTTAAAGTTAAAAAAAAAGAAAGAAAAGAAAACTGAAGTTCCTAGAAAAAAACTAAGTTATCATCCTATAGGATGTGGATCTAGTAATAAGCTTTCAAATAGGACCCTGTTTTTTCAAGAACTAATAAAAAAACAAAGGTGGGTCTTGATATATCTAAAAAAAATCTAAATATCTAACAAAAACAGAATTTCATAGAATGGAAGAAATCTTTATCTTTTCACTCACATTATTGATTTAAACATAAAGCACTAAAAGATAGATAAAACTGACAATAAATAGCTCAAGCATGTCCATACCCTCTTCCAATTAGGGATTTGCATATGTAACAACCTGGAAATTTTATTGTACCCCAGTCAGAAAGGCATAGGACTTACAACAAATGTGGAGGAGTGAGAAGAAAATAGAACCATAACTGTATTTTGTTAAGATTGAAAAATGGTGAAGCCATTGTGGACAGCAATATGAAGAATTCTCAAAAAGGTTTGGATGTAAAGAACCATAACCAAACAAAATTCAGGGTTAGGGAGTTCAATCTCAATGGCTACCATTACAAATTATTCCTCACAGAAGTATCATAAACACTGCATATTTAAGGCTGAAAATTATAAAATAATATATTTTATATCCCTCATGTATATAACATTTTGTAATGGATAGGTAAAACAGTTCCATGATGATATAAAATGATTATTCATTATGATAACACCTCCTTCATCCAGCCATACAGCAATATACAAGGTTCACCATTCTCAAACCAATGTAGGTGATACTCCACATCTATGGATATAAAGAGAGATTTCACATGATTCTTTCAAAAGGTATAAGAAGTGTGTTTAACCAATTAAATATCCCTTATTAATGCAAGTCCTGAAGAACAATGCTCAACATACTTCATACTTAGTATAATAAACATTTCAGGCTGTATGATGATCAGAATGATGGAGTATTCCAAGGAATTTCTAATAAAAGGAATAACACAAATATAATGCTGTAGAATTAACCAAAGCATAAAAATTAAAAAGAAATAAAGCAAAAGGTCATAAATTAGGAAATGAAGGAGTCAATCTGCCCTGCGTTGGAGAAAATGTGATCCACACTTAGGCCAGAACTCTCCACCTGAAAAAACAAACCTAAAGCTCACAAAATAACCAAAGGGCTAGAGGTGATAAGATAATAAAATGTCTTAAGCTCTTGAATACATCAAGTTTATAGACAAAGACACTATATAAATATTTTTATGTAGTGCTAGTTCTTCTATACTGACTGCATTATGGTGCCTCGTTTAAATTTTTTTCATGCTGATTCTTTGAATGCAGCTTTTTCTGCGTACAGAATTACAGTGCGATACTTTATCAAAGCTGTCTTATATTAATCAAATTTGTAGTGGTTTGGGGGAATTTAAGTTCTTAGATGAGAATTTTTTCTAGAAAATAAGTATCTCTGTGAGAATCTTTTATAGAAAGTAAGCACTTAATGAGTATTTTATTCTAGTTCATAAACCATTGTTTTGATACATTCTCCTAACAAAGTACATATTCTTGGAGGTATTTAATAGAGAATTCTCATGAAAGACTTAATAAATTTTATCACCTTTATTGGGGTTTCCATGTATATTATACCAAGATTTCATTGATTTACAAAATGCCTTTTTATACTGACTTTAATTGCAGAACTTTTCACAAATTTGTATGAAGTAATAAATTTTGTGCCAAGCATACTACACTACTGACATGGAGAATGGTTTACTGTACTTTTTACTGTCTTCCCTCTGAAATGTTTAAAGGACTGTTTAAAGCTACAATGAATACAAAATATGGGAAAGAACTGCATGACTTTCAGTGCATATCACTTTATAGGATTTTATCCTCTTTTTAGATTAAACCTATGTTTCAAATTTGATGAGAATATTTTTATAACAAAATCAATGGATTCTCAAACAGTAACTGGCATGAATTGAGGTCTATTGAGAGAAAATGAAAATTTCATGATAAAGAAGAAATATAGTTCTTATCCCTTAATATGTACAACCAAATGTATGGATATAATTAAATTATACATTGTGACTCAATTAGATATATCTGTTAAGCACTCTGGTCATGCCAGATTTTGTGTACAAATGTAATACCTTTGAAAGTAAACAAAAGCATTACAGAAGGGAGCATTTCTGGATGAAATTAAGCTGAAAGCATTTTAGTTTTCTCTGAGTGACCAACAATAACAAATTCAATGTGTTTCTTGTAAATGAGTATGCAATTCTGAGTTTTTGCAAGTTTTAATATATAACAAATTTATGACATAATTATTTGAATCTATTCTGTTTACATACACAAGGTTTAAAAATATCCAGTAAGCTATTTAAAAGATAAATAATTTACCTGCACTACTGCACGGGACAACATACAGAGATAATAAATGAAAACAAAGTTCAAACAGGTTTCCTTACTGAACAAGAATGAATAGGAGAGAATAGCACAAAAAGGGGGAATAAGTTTTGTTTGCATATAACCCATTGTATATAAAACTGATGACTGTGGACTCAAGGCAGTGATGGACTACAACAGTTGTCCATAACTAAAAGAGTAAATCATTGCAAAATACTTATAGAGCTATTCATTTTTTTTCAAACTTGCCAGAAAATATCCATGATTCAAATGAAAATATGACTTAATATTTTGGAATTTTTTCTTTTAAATATCTGTTTCATAGATTTCTTTCCTTGTATTGTGTCATAAATATTTAGTCTATGAAGACATGTTACTATGGGAACAGTTTAAATTTTTTTAAATGAAAAAAATACTATCGATCATGCTGTGTGTGTGTAGATTATAAATATAAACAGCACAACACACAAGATAATGTCTACATAAACCACTGAACAGAGAGAAATAAAGCTGGTATCTATGTAGCACCTTTACCACTTTCTGAATCTATAGTGCAGGATGGTAGTCTACATACTACCGAGGAGAAATATAAACATCAAGCCAGTCACAAACTTTTTGATCTACATTGCTATTCTGTCCATAAGGTATGTTAGCATAATGGTGTAACAAGGCTTGCGGGAGTAACAAGCCAAAATTTGATTGAATTTAAGAATAACTCCAGGGCCGGGCAGTGGTGGTGCACACCTTTAATCCCAGCACTCAGGAGGCAGAGGCAGGCGGATCTCTGTGAGTTCGAGGCCAGCCTGGTCGACAAGAGCTAGTTCCAGGACAGGAACCAAAAAGCTACGGAGAAACCCTGTCTCGAAAATTAAAAATAATAATAATAATTCCAGGAGATGAAATCATACTTCACAATGTTTGGGTGACAAGAAACCGATCTAAAGTTTAAAAAAAAGAAATAAAATTGCCCCTAAATGACCTTTTAGTACACTGTAGATACTCCTGGACCAAAGCTTTGTTAAGTCCTGAGAAGAGAATAGTCCTCCTGGAAAAGTTGGAAAAAACAAATAGAGAGTCTCACAGCGAGACAATATTCAAAGAAGGATAAACATTGGAACACCACTGAATGGGAGGTCTCAATCAATACCTTCAGAGCCCTCTAGAAGAGGAGAAAGATAGTGTATAAGAGTCAAAGGGAGGAAGCCTATGTGTTTGTCTTTGGATTCACATTCTTATTTAGCTTCTCTAGGAACATGAATTATAAGCTCAATGTCCTTGATTTATGGCTAGAAACCAAATATGAGTGAGTACATTCCATGTTCCTCTTTTTGGGCCTGGCTTACCTCACTACAAGAACAATCGCAGTGGGTTTTTGATCCTACTGCACGTACTGCCTTTGGGGGAGCCTAGGCAGTTTGGATGCTCACCTTATGAGACCTGGATAGAGGTGGGCGGTCCTTGGGCTTCCCACAGGTCAGGGAACCCTGATTGCTCTTTGAGCAGATGAGGGAGAGTGACTTGATCAGGGGAGGGGGAGGGAAATGGGTGGCGGTGGCTGGGAGGAGTCAGAAATCCTTAATAAATAAATAAATTAAGAAAAAGAGTCAAAGGGGTTGGAGAATACAAATACCCACAATGCCCTCCTGCCATAAACAGACATCCATCTACCTCAACTGGATTGAAGCACATATGAACTAGAGGAAACTGAGGCAGCATACACAGGGTGTACAATTTCTGCACCAGATTGGGTCCTAGAACTGAAATAAAAAATCTACACATGCAGATAGATATGGGTCTATTTTCATTCTTCTACAGGTTGACATCCAGTTGTGCCAGCACCATTTGTTGAAGATGCTTTCTTTCTTCCATTGTATACTTTTAGCTCCTTTATCGAAAATGAGGTGTTCATAGGTTTGTGGGTTAAAATCCGGGTCTTCTATACGATTCCATTGGTCGACTTCTCTGTTTTTATGCCAATACCACACCGTTTTCATTACTGTGGCTCTGTAATAGAGTTTGAAGTCAGGGATGGTAATGCCTCCAGAAGTTCCTTTATTATATAAGACTGTTTTGGCTATCCTGGGTTTTTTGTTTTTGTAATAGCCAGAACCTGGAAACAACCTAGATGTCCTTCAATGGAAGAATGGATGAAGAAAGTATGGAATATATACACATTAGAGTACTACTCAGCGGTAAAAAAACAATGACTTCTCAAATTTTGCATGCAAATGAACGGAAATAGAAAATACTATCCTGAGTGAGGTATCCCAGACCCAAAAAGATGAACAAAGGATGTACTCACTCATAATTGTGTTCTAGCCATAAATAAAGGTCAGTGAGTCTATAATTTGTTATCCTAAAGAAGCTAGATAAGAAGAAGGTGAACCCAAAGAAAAACATATAGCTGTCCTCCTGGGTATGGGAAGTAGACAAGATTGCCGGGCAAAATATCGGGATCTTGGGGGGTGGGGTGGGAGGGGGTAAGGGGAGATGGGGAGAGAAAAGTGAGAAGGGTAGGATGGGGAGAACTTGGGGAAACGGGATGATTGGGATAAAGGAAGGTTGGATAGGGGAGCAGGGAAGCACATATCTTAATTAAGGGAGCCATCTTAGGGTTGGCAAGAGACTTGGACCTAGAGGGGCTCCCAGGTGCCCAAGCTGAGGTCCCCAGTTAGTTCCTGGGGCAGCTGAGGATAGGGAACCTGAAATGATCCTATCCTATAGCCATACTGATGAATATCTTGCATATCACCATAGAACCTTCATCTGGCGATGGATGGAGATAGAGACAGAGACCCACACTGGAGCACTGGACTGAGCTCCCAAGGTCCCAATGAGGAGCAGAAGGAGGGAGAACATGAGCAAAGAAGTCAGGACCACAAGGGGTGCACCCACCCACTGAGACAGTGGAGCTGATCTACTGGGAGCTCACCAAGGCCAGCTGGACTGTGACTGAAAAAGCAGGGGATAAAACCGGACTCTCTGAATATGGCGGACAATGAGGGCTGATGAGAAGCCAAAGACAATGGCACTGGGTTTTGATCCTACTTCATGTTCTGGCTTTGTGAGAGCCTAGCCAGTTTGGATGCTCACCTTCCTAGACCAGGATGGAGTGGGGAGGACCTTGGACTTTCCACAGGGCAGGGAACCCTGACTGCTCTTCAGACTGGAGAGGGAGGGGGAGAGGAGTGGGGGGAGGGGAGAGAAGTAGGGAGAGGGGGAGAGGAGTGGGGGGAGGGGGAGAGGAGTAGGAGGCTGGGAGAAGGCAGAAATTTTTTTTTCAATAAAAAAATTTTTTTAAAAAAAGAAATCTACACATGCAGATATCCCTTACCCAGAAACAATCACCAATTGATAATCACTTGCAAATAAAAATTTTATTTTCTTCAAGGATAAGATAAGAAACTACTCTCAGAGGTAGGCAGGCTGAATGCCAACCCTCAGTAAACTCAACAGCATCTTTGGAGGTTCCTTGTCTCATAATGTCATCTCTGAACTTTCCTTTTTCTTCCTTATGCTTTTGTTTATATTTTTCTTATCTCTTTGTAAACTACAGTTCCATTTTTATATATATTAGAGTTCCCAGTTTAGTGTTTTTTAGGATTCATGCCTGCATCTATATGTTTCTTGTGATTTAACTTTGGTATTTCATCTAATTTTTTGTTTTGTTCTATTATTCTTTGTTAGTTTTTCTTTTATTTAATTATATCATAATATACTTTATGTTATTATTCCCTCTTAGAAAGCAATCTGTTTTCTAATGAGAAAGAGAGAAAGAGACTGCATCTGGATGTGAAAAGTTTTGGGGACTTTGTGTGAGTAGTGGAGACTATATCCAGGATATATTATCTGAAGTAATATAGCTGTTTTCATAAAAGGAAAAGTAAATAAATATAAATGTATAAATACACATCATTTTTTCTGTATTATTCACATGAAAAAAATGTGTTTATGGGAGAAAAAGTTGGGAGATATCATGCAAGGTAGTCTCCAATTTTAGGATACACATTACGATGATTAGAGAAAACTTCAGTTCCTGAGTAATATATTATGGTTTATATACATCACTCTCCTATGCTTCAAAACAATTATTGCTGAATCCAACATATCTTTTTGTTTGTTTATTTGTTGTTTGTTTGTTTGTTTGTTTGTTTTGGTTTTTCGAGACAGGGTTTCTCTGTAGATTTGGAGCCTGTCCTGGAACTAGCTCTTGTAGACCAGGCTGGTCTCAAACTCCCAGAGATATGCCTGGCTCTGCCTCCCAAGTGCTGGGATTAAAGGCATGCACCACCACAGCCTGGCAGAATTCAACATATCTTGGCTACAGAATAAAATACTGTATATGAATCCAGGAATATAAAAACCAAATAAATTGTCTCTGAAACAGTAGACATTGTCACAGAGAACCAAACACAGGTGAACGAAGTCAACATCAATACATTAAGATAAACTGATTACAGGTTTTCACAAACAGTCACATAATTATTGTTGTCATAGTCACTGCCCAAGAAATAAAGCAAGGAAACTATCAGTTTTATGCTAAGTACAAGCTAGATATATCTGCCACATTCTAGATTGTCATGTAGAATACTACATATGTAGTTTTAGTTTCTGTATATGCCATTTCTAATACTTCTTTTCATAAGTGAATGGGTTATTCTAGGTAAAGTATTCTATGTGATTGTATATTCATTTTCATAAGCCAGTGAACCACCAAAGCTTCCAGATGGAGGTCATGCCGTACATTTGCATTTCCTTTCTTTTTCTCTTTTTCATTTTTTCTTTTTTATTTCTTCTCTTTATGTGAAGATATGAAATTGTGTCTGGAGGTATTAGACATCAGCAAGTTAAAACATTCATCTATCACAAGGAACTTGTCAATGATGAGCATCAACATTTCATTCAGGATATATGCCATGATAAAAACTGACAGGCAAGAGCAAAATGGAGGGAAGTCCACACTGTGTAAACAATATACATTTAAAGACTCAATCATAACTCTCACAAGAAGCAAAAGCAAGTAAATTCATTAGAAGTAAACTTCCTATGGAAGTCTATGAGAATCAGAGAAGTAAAGATTTGCAAAATAAATGTACAAACTTTGTAATAAAAATTGTGCATAGCTACTGAGCAGAGAGACATACTTACTGCAGAACCAGCCATCTCTTCTGAGCGTCTGTCTGAGGGAAAAGCTTGTATCCCTGTACCTCCTGGAATCTCTCTTCAGGATTTGCATTAAAAGTATCATCAAACACCATTCACTTGCGAGAAGCACACTCACCACCTGCAGAGTCTCAGAAATCTAGAGAGTATTTACTCCTGGCTTGGTTACACAGATTATTCATGAATATGGGAGAGATGAAAATGCTGTTTCTCCCTTGTTGAGTTCAGTTGATCTCAGCTGTCAAGTTATGCCTTGAGAACTGGGGCTATACTGCCCTGGTCTACTCAAACAAGCAAAGCAGAATTGGGAAAATGAAAGCTGAACTCAACTACAGATCAAAATCCTATAAAGCTGATCATGATATTCACCTGGTTTTTAGTAGCAAAGTTCACAAAGATGTTGGGGTTGCTGCTTAGATTTACAAGTGGAAGTTGCGGAATGAAGCAAAACTGAAAGTAATTTCTTCACTTGGCATTGGATCCTAAGTAACAGTCTGGGCTGAGAAGTGTTTGCAAAACATTAACTCTCACATTGCTAAAACTATCTAAACCATTTATTGTTCGTATGAAAATGCAGTTATTTGTGACTTTGAGAATAAGAGAGAACTACAAAAATTTCTGGCTTCTTTCAATGGAAGTAGTAGAGTTTAAACCACATCAATACTAGGTTTCATTCATTAAGCATGTAGTATTATCACAGTATGTTATGATACATTCATATTGACTCATATATTCTGATTTGTATCAAAAGAAGGTACTGTGCTTACCATAATTCCCTTGAGGATTCTAATGTTAGGAACCATCTTTTTTCTTAAACATAAGTGTTAAAGAAGAGTTATATTAAATATGTGGGGGTAGGTAAAGAAAGACACCAAGTAACTAAGAATACATTTTAATGTGTTTTCAGGTGGTTTACACAATATCTGTTCAAGTTTGAAAGATACAGGTGATTTTTGTTTAACTGTTAACTAGTGATCAGTTCAGGGCAGTAGCATGCATAAGGTTAACTGTTATCAGTAGCTTTTTATGTATTTTTATATTTCCACAATTCATATATGCAAATATTTCTGTCCATATTTATGCATGTGTGTGCAATATCCATGGCATATCATGAGGAAAATGTCATAATATTTACCCCCACTCATAGGCTCATACTTTCTTGCCAAATTGTCTTCTATAAAGATATCATTCCTTTATTAAAAATATTTAATAAATTTAGATTTCTCACATAGAACACTAGAATGTGTCAGTTTAAACACATGAATACTATACTCAGAGTCACCTGTAATGCATTGGTGCATTACATACTGAAATCAGAAAATCACTTCTCCTTTTGTCCTTTGGCCAGGAGCAATCCCAGATTTAATTTTTCTGTTTCACTCATCTGGTGTCATCCATTTTCTGCTATCTGTTTCTTTTTTTATTATTAGATTTTTTTATAAATATTTATTAACCCAAATTCCCACTCCCTCCTCCTCCCATTCCCTCCAAACACTCTCCCAACCCATGCCTCGCTAATCCAAAGAGAGGTTAAGGCACTTTGTTTGTGAAGGTCCAAGGCCCTCCCTACTACATCTAGGCTGAACAAGGTACACATCCAAAGAGAATAGGATTCTAAAATGCCAGAAACTAGCCAGGAACTTCAGTCTAAACCAAAGCCATCATCTCCAACTGTAGGTTTCCCTATATCATAGCTATGAAGACCTGGTAAGTCTAAGTCTTTTACATACTGGATCTTTCTCTTCCATGACCTGGTATTTAACAATCTCCACTGGAGCAAGTCTGGTCTGTCTCAGGATGGCCATGAACCAACAAGCAGCTGCTCCTCTTACAGATATGCAAACACCTGTTAAACTTATGCAATTTGAATGAGTAACCTTTGCTGGCATGACCTGCCCAATAAAAAGAGTAAGGACATTTCCTAGCCGAAAGCCACAGTTCAACAACATGTGGGTGGAAGTTGTTTTTCTCAGTGAGCCAAACAGACTCAAGTGAAAGGAGAGAGTCAGTGGCTGGTTCTGTGCATGTAAGCTGGGCATTCATGGATGCAGAAGGTACATGGGAAAACCTTTGCTAAAGTTTTTACAGCCTGCTGCCCTGTGGAGATGACTGCCTCTCCTCCTGGGAGTTGACATCAGTTTGATGGTATGAGAGATAAAACAGAGTGATCCATTTTGTTGACAAGAATTGCTGTTCCCTTGACTTTGTAGGTACTGCCCCAAATGTAAAAAATCTGTCTCTCTTTAATGACTATTTTTATGTTTCTGGAAATGCATCTACAACTGATCTACAGACTTTTCTTAGTCTTATTAGCAGACTGGACATATCTCCAGAGGCTCAAACCAAAGTTAGGCTTCTTTCCCCTGATTCTGCTCTCAATCTTACTCTTCCTTCTAGCTCTACTCAGGCACCTGTCTTTTCTAACTTGAGAGGTGACTCAGACACACAATCCTCTGAATGTTTTCCTGCCTCCTACTCCTTCTCAGGATCCCTGGTAACTCCTATCTTGACATCCACACCAACTTAACACTAGTCCCCTCACCACGAGTGGGGGGGGGGTCAAATCTGTAGAACTTCCCTTGCTCCACAAAGCATCCTCAAAAGGAGAGTTAATGACCAGCTCAGACCACTGATTCTTCCTTCTCAGTATCACCTTACAAACAACTTACCATCCCAGTGCCTAAAGGAACAGAAGAGTCTTCAAGGAGTGAGACCAGGGAGTCAGGCACAGGGAGGGAAGCTGCAGTGATGATCCAGTAAAAAAACCTCATGGGTCAGCATGAATAACACGTGACAGTTCCTCTCCCAGAGCAAAACGGTGTCCCCTGAAGGGAACTGGTAGAGGAAGTACCCTCTGTGTTTTCACTCAGCAGTGGGAGAATTGCAAAACCTGCAGAGAAGTCCCCACATGGGGAAATACAGATTCTGAGTATTAGATTAGGTCTTTTATGGAGAATGAACACAATGTGGAATAACTTGTGAAGTCACAGAATCAACTCCCCATTTTCAGGAGGAAGCCTCCCCATTTGACAGCATAGGCCAGAAATACCAAGAGATGTTTCTGAATGTCAGTGGAGGTCAAAAGAAATTTAAAGAGTGTGAGTTCTTTTCTGAACAGCTCTTTGTAGAAGAATAAACAGAAAAACCCACTTGACTTGAGGAAGAAGATGGAAGCCATCCCCAGCAGCTGACATATGAAGTGTCTGCTGCTGCTGGAATTATGCCTGATGAAGATTCTCCAGAGTGTCCCCACACAGAAGGTACAGGGCAGGATCCTGGGACAACAGCAACCCAGGTCATCATTCCTTCCAACTCTGGAGGATTGTGGAGAATGATGGCCTTGAAAGTTCAGGAGGGGTGCAGGCTCTCTAGGGTTTCTCTGTCAGTATTGCCACCTTGCTGTCCCTGTGTTGCTAACCAGTCAGGGATCTCTATGATATGAACAGTATGTGATTCAAACTAAATAAGAGTTTTTAATTTAAGCATATTTTCAGTATCAAGCACATTAAAACCAATTCAAACTGTTCAAGCTAGCCCCACAGCTACAACTGTGACACCTACTGGCTGGTAACCATTATTGCACCTAATCCAACTTAACTACAGTTAAATTTATAAGGTCAAATTTATAATTTAAAAGGTCGAGATTGCAGATAATTTAATGATACACGAGTTCAACTGCTTTTTTACTTATACCATGGATGGTATTATACAAGGCTTATGTGATTTACCTTCTACATCACTATATTTGATTCTAGGGATTAGCTTTGCTTTCCATATTTTCTCCTTTAAAAATGTTTGATAATAGAGCAAAAAATATGAGGCACTTTTTAAAATGATAGTCTTTACAGACTAATAAAGTCCAACTAAAAGGGAAAATCAGCACTCTGGAAAATGATACAACCAATTTGGTGGATAAAATCCAGCCAATGACAGATGGTACTGTTGATGAGGTTTCTGTCCTGCCCAGTTTCCCACAATTGTTAAGTCACAAAGAAATCAGACAGAGGCCTACCTTAGTTATAAACTGATTGGCCCAGTATCTCAGGCTTCTTATTAACTCTTACAACTTATATTAGTTAGCTCATTATTCTTGTCTATGTTAGCCACATGGCTCAGTACCTTTTTAGGCGAGGCAGTCAGATCTTCTCCCTCTGTGGCTGGGGTCACAACTGCCCAATAGGACTTCCTTCTTCCCAGGATTCTCCTGTTCTCTTTGACCCACCTCTGCTTCCTGTCTGGTTGTCTCACCTATACTTTCTGCCTGGCCAATCAGTGTTTATTTAAAATATAATTGACAAAATATAGACTATTGTCCCATACCACTTCCCCCTCTTTAAAAAAACAAAAGAACAAAAACAAAAACTCTGAATATAATATCCTTTGTTTAGCTTTTCTCCTGACCATTAGCAATAACAACTTGTAACCAACATTCTAAACAAAGGAAAATATCTATAGTCCATTTTGTGGGAAATGTGGGCATAGTTTTACAGGCTAATTCCTGCTGGTTGGGGGTGCTGATAATCATATGGGAACCTAAATAATATTTAGAATTATGATCAAGTCCTGACTGGAGTATCCCGTGAGGCTTTATAATCTCAGGCAGCAGTCTTGAATTTGTTCTGGATGTAGAACTCAGACATCTAGGCCATCTGTTCCTACCAGAGATTTCTCAGGTGGTCTTCCTTGATTAAACCTGATTTTTCTTAACTCATAATAAATCCATAACCTCTCATTTTTTATGGAAACAAAAGCATAACCTCTTCTCCAAAGTAACATATCTTTTGACTTCAATTTTGAAGTCAAGGTATTTTCAAAATACCTATCTTAGATTAGTTCAGCAGCATTTGTAAGCAAATATCTTTTAGCAGCTGTTGCTCCTTCCTCAGCCTTAAAACAATTCAAAGAGAGCATAATAACATACAGTATCCAGATTCTTTGTGTATTTTCCATATTTCCATGGCTTTATTTTAAACTCTTTCTTTTATTTTTATTTTTAAGTTTTTGGCTTTTTGAGACACGTTCTCTGTCTATCTTTGGCTGTCCTGGAACTCCCTCTGTACTGTAGACAAGGCTGTCCATGAACTCACAGAGATCTGCCTGTCTCTGCCTTCCAAGTACTGAGATTAAATGTGTGTACCATCATACCTTGAATTAACAGTGATCTGTATGCCTCTTCCTCCCAAGTGTTGGGATTAAAAGTGTGTGCCACCAGGCCTTGAACTCACAAATATCTGCCTACCTCTCTCTTCCAAGTGTTAGGATTAAAGGTGTGTGCTACCACACACAACTACTCTCTCTTTTTTTTTCTTTTTTTTATTAATTTATTTATTTATTAAAGATTTCTGTCTCTTCCCCGCCACCGCCTCCCATTTCCCTCCCCCTCCCCCAATTAAGTCTCCCCCCAGCCCGAAAAGCAATCAGGGTTCCCTGTCCTGTGGGAAGTCCAAGGAACCCCCACCTCCATCCAGGTCTAGTAAGTTGAGCATCCAAACTGCCTAGGCTCCCACAAAGCCAGTGCGTGCAGTAGGATCAGAAACCCATTGCCATTGTTCTTGAGTTCTCAGTAGTCCTCATTGTCCGCTATGTTCAGAGAGTCCGGTTTTATCCCAGGCTTTTCCAGACCCAGGCCAGCTGGCCTTGGTGAGTTCCCAATAGAACATCACCATTGTCTCAGTGTGTGGGTGCACCCCTCGCGGTCCTGAGTTCATGCAAGCGATGAAAGGAGACAGAGACAGAGACCCAAATTGGAGCACAGGACTGAAATCTCAAGGTCCAAATCAGGAGCAGAAGGAGAGAGAGCACGGGCATGTAACTCAGGACCACGAGGGGTGCACTCTCTCTTTTTTTTTATTATTTTTTTTATTGATAAAAGAATAAAGGGAAAAAAAACAAATTTCCACCTCCTCCCACTCTTCTCCCCCTCCTCCCACCCCTCTCCCCTTCCCCCCACTCCTCTCCCCCTCCCTCTCCAGTCCAAAGAGCAGTCAGGGTTCCCTGCCCTGTGGTAAGTCCTAGGTCCTCCCCCCTCCGTCCATATCTAGGAAGGTGAACATCCAAACTGGCTAGGCTCCCACCAAGCCAGCAGATTGCGTAGGATCAAAACTGCATGCCATTGTCCTTGGCGTCTCATCAGCCCTCATTGTTCGTCATGATCAGAGAGTTCAGTTTTATCTCATGCTTTTTTTGGTAATAGTTCAGCTGGCCTTGGTGAGCTCCCAGTAGATCAGCTCCACTGTCTCAGTGGGTGGGTGCACCCCTCGTGGTCCCGACTTCTTTGCTCATGTTCTCCCTCCTTCTGCTCCTCATTGGGACCTTGGGAGCTCAGTCCAGTGCTCCAGTGTGGGTCTCTGTCTCTAACTCCATCCATCACCAGATGAAAGTTCTAAGATGATATGCAAGATATTCGTCAGTATTGCGCTAGGATGGGGTCATTTCAGGTTCCCTATCCTCAGCTGCCCAAGGAACTAACTGGGGACCTCAGCTTGGGCACCTGGGAGCCCCTCTAGGGTCAATTCTCCTGCCCACCCTAAAGTGGGTCCCTTAACTAAGAATTGTGGTTCCGTGCACTCTCTCTTTTTTTTAAAAAAAAAAAGTTAATCTTTAGCCTGCATATATTTTTAACACACTGTAAACCATTTAGAGATTTTTTTATCTTTGACTCTGTCTTTACTCTCTTTTTCTGACCACATGAGCCTTTAACTTGCTAAGCCATATGGTTAAGGTTAAAGCCGTGGCTTTGGCGGTTGGATCCAGCCCACTTCTTAGCTTTTTGAGATTCCAGCCTCATGGCAAAGGTACTGGCTATAGCCATGTTTATTTCCACAATTCTATGCATTTTAAAGTCACTGCCAGCAATCAAGCTGCAGCAGTCTAATTACAAACCACAGTCAAATACTCTGTAGCCAGATCTCCTGCCTGAAAGAGAGTTTGCACAGGCAGGATGGCCCAGAAAGACGGCATTTAAAAATGGAGTAGCTTTTTTTCCTGCTCCGACTGAAAACCAAAAAGCATGTGGTCAGCTTTTCATTAATACCACTTAAGTATTTTGTGGCTGGACTTCTTAAAAGAGCTGCAAGGTTGTGCAGCTAAAGCTGAGTCAGGAAGCCTCTCTTAAATGAGAGTGCTTGCTTGCCTCTAGCAAGCAGAGTAGAACCTATAAATTGCTGCTACCAAGAAGCCATGCATAATACTGTTATTTTGTGTCTAGAATTACTTTCCAAGCTCTATCAGGCTTTATGTGGATGGAGCTGTCAACACGTTGGGTATCATTCTGTTGACTGAGTAATTCTGTCCTGCCTGGTTCCTGCAGTTGTTAAGTCCCAAAGAAATCACACAGAGGACTACATTAGTTATAAACTGATTAGCACATTAGCTCAGGCTTCTTATTAACTCACATAATTTATATTAGCCCATTATTCTTGTCTATGTTAGTCATGTAGCTCAGTACCTTATTTGGTGGGGCAGTCACATCTTGATTCTTCTGTGGCTGGGACAGGACTGCATGTCTAGAACTTCCTTCTTCCCAAAATTCTCCAGTTCTCATTGACCCCCGCCCCCGTACTTCTTATCTGGCTACTGACCAATCAGTGTTTGTTTAAAATGTAATTGACAGAATACAGACCATTGTCTCACTCCAGTGTATTGAAAGAGCATATGATCTTTTTTTAAAGTCTCATAGAATTCTGTCTTAAAATCATATTACCCTGGCTTTTTTTTAATTGGGGGATTTTTTTTCTAATGATGGGTCCTATTTTCTTAGGTGTTACAACTCTATTTAAGTTGTTTATATGACTCTGATTTAACTTTGGTTAGGAGTATCTATTAAAAATTATTCATTACTTTTATATTTTCTTATTTTGTGGAATACAGGTTTTGAGAATCTCTTTACAATTTGCTCTTGTCCAATTTTCATTTCTTATTTTGTTAATTTGGATAACCTTTCTGTCTTTTAGCTGTCATGGACAATGGCTTTTCTATCTTGTTATATTTCTGAAATAAGCCTTTGAAATAATCTAATCCCCCTTCATGATAAATGTCTTGGAAAGAATATTGATAGGGACATACATAAAGAAAACAAAAGAAATTTACAGTAAGCCTGTAGCCAAGACGAAATTAAATAAAAACTCATAAAAATTCCACTAAAACTAGGAAGAAGACAAGGTTGTCTAATATCTTTATGCCGAGCCAATACAATACTTAAAATTTTAGCTAGATTAATAGGACAATGGGAGAAGATTAAGGGAATACAAATTGGAATATAAGCCAAAGTTTAATTATTTGTATGCAATATGATTGTATACCTAAGTGATCACAAAACTCTACCAGGTAGTCCTATCTATAACTAATAAACATCTTCAGCAATGTGACTGTATAGAAGATTAACTAAAAAATTCAGTAGCCCTTCTAAATACTAATAACAAATGAACTAAGAAATAAGTCAGGGGAAGACACCCTTTAAGATAGCCACAATAATATACAATATCACGGAGTACCCTAACCAAGCAAGTGAAAGACTTCTTTGACCAAATTTTCTTTATTTTTTTTAAAAAGAAATTTAAAAAGTTATCAGAAGATGGAAAGGGAGATAATGTGAGATTTCCTTCTGTATATGTATTGCTCTTATTGGTTAATGAATAATGCTGTTTTAACCAATGGCTCAGCAGAATAAAATCAGATAGGAAATCTGAACAGAGATATACAGAGAGTAGATAGATCAGAGAGATGCCATGTAACCACCTAAGTAGAAAACTGCCAGAATATTACCTATAAGTCAATCTAATGGCAATGCATAGATTGTTAGAAATGAGTTAATTTAAGATGCAAGAACTAGCTAGGAATATGCCTAAGTCATTGGCCAGCATTTTAATTAGTGTAGTTTCTGTGTGATTATTCAGGTCTGGTGGCTGGGAAACAATAGTACAGTCTGTGGTTGCAGTCTCCCATGCTTCTGGATCTGTAGAATTAACATAGCAAAAATGGAATTCCTAGCAAAAGTAATATACAAATTCAACTCAATGCCCATCAAAATACCAACTCAATTCTTTACATAACTTGAAAGGACAATATTCATTACCATATAGAAAAACAATAAACCCAGGATATCTATAACAATCCTGAACAATAAAAGCATTTCTGATATCATGATCCCAGATTGCAAGCTGTACTACAGAGGCATAGTAATCAACACTACTTGGTATTGGCATGAAAAAAAGAGAAGTTGATAAATGGAATTGAATTCAAGTGCCAGGAATATAGCCACACACATATGGACACCTGATTTTTGATAAAGAATCCATAAATACACAGTGAAAAACAAAACATCTTTAACAAATGGTGCTGATTTAATCAGATGTCAGCATGTCAGTTATGATTAAGCAAATAAGTCCATCTTTATCACCTGGCATAATCTCAAGTCCAATTGAGCAAAGACCTCAGCATAGAACAAGATACACTGAACCTGTTAGAAAAGAAATTAGAGAATAGCGTTTAAAACATTGGCACTTAAGACAGATTACTAAACAGAATGCCATTAGCACAGTCACTTAGATAATTAATAAATGGAATTCATGAAACTGAAAAGCTTCTGTATAGCTGGCCAGCCCCAAGTCATTATAGGATATAGGAGAAAATCCACAAATGCCTCTATAGCTTAAAAGAAAAGTTCTTTTCTATCTAATAGTTAGAGCTTTTTTAACTGAGGGAGAAAAATAAAGAAATACCAATGCTTTCTGATGGCAACTTTACCTTTATTTCATCTTGAAAAAAGTCCTCTCTGAAAAATCTCTCTAATTAACTCTACATCCTTCTTTTTCTTCTCTCTTCTCTCTGCCCTGCCACAGCTTCTCTGCTCTGTTCACTCCGCTCTCTAACCTGCTTCCTCTCTCTGCTCTCCATTCTCTGCTCCCCAAAGACAAACCTTGAACAATTATAAATGACATTCTTAGGGCCAAGACCCTTCTCAAAATCCAAGATGAGTCGTGTAGTTTCTCTCTAGCTAAAAATGTCTCAGTAACTTGCCAGTGAGCAACCATGTACTTGCACAAAGCTCAGAGTTGCTGAGAGTTTCTAGACAATAAGTAAACAGCGGGCTAAACCTTGAGTCTGAGACTGGGATTATGTGCAAAAAGTCAATTACTGAAAAAGTTATGTTTAAATAAATTGCTTCTATTCTGATCTTTAATTCAGCAGCAAACAACACCTGGGAAAATGGCCTCATGTATTTGTCTCTAGGGACAACCAGATATTGATTTTGGTTGAATTTGTTGATGGCTAAAGTTAGGTTGTCTGTGTAAAAGGCTGTCTTTGTAATGTTCTGAGAATTCTATGTCAGTCTGAGAAATATACACATAGGCACAAATCATCTCCCTGACAATCAACAGTTATGTGTGCACAGTAGATGGAATATTTTCATGAGATAAACACTCAAGCAATGGGAATGCCCCCAAGGTATTATTAATGAAGAAATAAAGGCTTTAAGGAAGAAACAAAGTGACTCATTCATATAGGAGGTCCTTCTGTCTTTGTGTTGCTTTTATTGGTTAATAAAGAAACTGCTTTTGGACTGTTGATAGGGCAAAACTTAGGTAGGTGGGGAAAACTAAATGACATGCTGGGAGAAAGAAGGCAAGTCAGAGAGAGAGAGAGAGAGAGAGAGAGAGAGAGAGAGAGAGAGAGAGAGATGCCATGGATCTGCCAGAGACAGACACTGGTAATTTTACCTGGTAAGCCATGGCCACATGGCAATACACAGATAAATAGAAATAGGTTAAATTAAGATGTAAGAATTAACCAATAAAAACTAGAATTAATGGGCAAATCAGTGATTTAATTAAAATGGTTTCTGTGTGGTTAATTTGGGTGTAAGCTAGCTGGGCAGCTGAGAAGAATAAGCGACCACCTAGTTACAACTAATGAGAGAAATTACTGAGAGAACAAACTGGTTTCCATAGTCAGTGAACCCACTGCCTTGCCAGGTGAGGCTATGCACCAGGGAATCATGCATCTGATGAGTTGACCTGCTGAACACTGACTGTCACCTTCTGTGTGTTCCCACAGCAGTTCTCAGCACTTCTGTTAGGCAAAGAACGCTGCCAATAGTGCTTCTGTGAGGGCCAGGCTTCAGAATCTCAGAAATTGAGGGGGTGCCAACGAGATGATAAACTAATCACTCAATTTGGCTTTTGTATCTGAATGACTAAAGATTAGGTCTCTAAGGCTGGTAAGTGGTATCAATCTTAACTCTCCAGGGTCAATGAAAAATGGAAAACACATACAGCCTTTCCAACACCTTTGTCTCATCTCTGGATTTATTTTCTTAACCTCTATCCAGATATATCCCTTCTATATAACTCTTGATGTCTTCTTTCTAACTAACTTTAATTTCATTTGCTAGGAACCCCTTGAAATGTTTCATACATTCCATAGATGATGTGGGATGTGCGACCATGAAGGCAACAATCAGAGCTATTCTTAATAACAGCATGAGGTCCTCATAACTCATAGTTTGTAGGACTTGATTCTCAAAGATTCATTCAGGCATGACTTTGCGAACTGCTCAACCACTTTCCATGAGTTCAAATGCTGCCTGTTTTTCCACTGGCATGTCCCATACTCAATATGACAAAACAATAGCTTTCACAATAGCTTTGCCAACTCCATATATGATAGAGAATTAATATCCAAAAAATCCAAAGAAAAGATTTAAGAAAGTAGAGATCTAAAAACAGTCCATTAAACCATGAGTTCTCATTAGAAAAATCTGAGATGGCTGAGAAACACATAAAGAAAAGTTGAACATCCCTAGCAATCAGGGAAATGAGAATCAAAACTGCTTTGAGATTCCATTTTATACCTGTCATAATGGTTCAGATTAATAACACAAGTGACAGCAAATGTCAAGCAAGGTGAACACTCTTCCATTGATTCTAGGAGTGAAAACACATACATCCAATATGGAAATGAATATGGTAGCTCCACAGGAAATTGAAAATCAACCTGCCTCAAGATCTACTCTTGGACATGATTCCAAAGACATCCCAAACAAGAATATTTACTCAACAATGTTCATAGAAAATTTATTCATGATAATCAGAAACTGGAAACAACCTAGATGTCTCTCAACCAAAGAATGAATAAAGAAAATATGGTATATTTACACAATGCTGTATTACACAGATGTTTAAAAAAAGCATCATGAAATTTCAAGGTCATGCCATACATTTTCATTGCTCTCTTTTTTCTTTTTTATTTTTTTAAAAGAAAACAAACTATATTTCTTCATTTCTTCCCTCCTTCTATTTTCTTCACTTGCCCCAATACACCCGACATCCACTCCTCAGAAAGGGTAAGGCACTTGGCTTTGGGAAAGGTCCAAGGCCCTACTTCCTATATCTAGGCTGAGCAAGGTATCCATCCAAAGAGAATAGGTTCTCCAAAAGCCAGTACAAGCAGTAGGGATAAATCCTGGTGGCACTGTCAGTGGACACTCAGTCTTCCACTGTCTTGCCACTGCCAACCACATTCAGAGGAACTAGTTTGGACCTATGCTTGTTCTATCCCAGTCTGACTTGTGTTGGTGAGCTCCCATTAGCTCAAGTAGACTGTTTCAGTGGGTGTAACCATCATGGTATTGATCTCTTTGCTCATATTCTCATTTCTCCCACTCTTCAACTGGACTTTGGCAGATCAGTCCACTGCTGCAGGTCTCTCCCTCTGTCATTATCAGTTGCTGGATGAAGGTTATATGGTGATATTTAAGACATTCATTAGTGTGACTACAGGGCAAGGGCAGCTTGGGCACTCTCTCCTCTATTGCTTAGAGTCTTAACTGGGTTCATCCCTTTGGATGCCTGGGAACTTATCTAGAGCCAGGTTTTTTGATAACATCATAATGGCTCCCACAATCAAGATATCTTTCTTTTTTTTTGCTCTCATCTCTGTCCTTCCTTCATCTTGACTATCTCATTACCTAAAGCCCACCTCACCCTTTTGTGTCTCCCCTATTCTTCCCTTTCTACCCTCCCTACCTCCATACCTCCATGTTCCCAATTTTGTCAAGTGATCTTTTCTATTTCAACTTTCAAGGTGAAACTATATGTGTTTTTCTTAGAATTCACCTTGTTATTTCTTTATCATTTGTATATCAGGGGGCTACTGATTTTTTTAGGTGATATTGTATCTTGCCACATTACTGAAGCTATTTATCAGCTGTAGTAGTTTTCTGGTAGAGTTTTTGGAGTCACTTATATATGCTATCATATCGCCTACAAATAACAAAATTTTGACTACTTTCTTTCCCATTTGAATCCCTTTGATCTCCCTTTGTTGACTTATTGCTATAGCCAGAACTTCAAGAACTATGTTGAATAGATATGGAGAAAGTGGACAACCTTGTCTTGTTCCTGATTTTAGTATATTTGCTTTGAGTTTATTTCCATTTAATTTGATGTTGGCTGTTAGCTTGCTGTATATTGCTTTTATTATGTCTAGATATGTTCCTTGTATCCCTTATCTCTCCAATACCTTTATCATAAAGGAGTGTTGGATATTGTTGAATTCTTTTTCAGAATCTAATGAGATAATATGTTTTTTCTTTCAGTTGTTTATATGATGTATTTCATTGATATATTTTTATACATTGAACCATCCCTGTATCTCTGGGATGAAGCTGACTTGATCATGGTGGATGATTTTTTAATATGTTCTTGGATTTAGTTCTTCAGTATTTATTATTTTTCGATGTATGTTCATGTGTGAGATTGGTCTGTAATTCTCTTTCTTTGTTGAGTCTTTGTCTGGTTTTAGTATCAGGGTAAATGTAGCTTCATAAAAAGATTTGGCAATGTTTCTTCCATTTCTATTATGTGGATCACTTTGAGGAGTATAAGTATCAGCTATTTTTGGAAGATATGGTAGAATTTTGTGCTGAAATCATCCAGCCCTGGGGTTTTTTTTGGTTGGGAGGCTTTTAATGACAGCTTCTATTTCCTTAGAGTTTATGTGTGTTTAAATTGTTTACCTGGCCTTAATTTAATTTTGGTATATGTTATCTATCCAGAAATATTGACAAATTCTTTTATGAAGTACAGGTTTTTGTAGTATGATCTACAGGTCCCAGGAAATCTGGGACACCATGAAAAGAACAAACCTAAGAATAATAGGAATAGAAGGAGGAGAAGAACTCCAGCTCAAAGGCACAAATAATATATATTCAACAAAATCACAGAAGAAAACTTTCCCAACCTAAAGAAGAATATCCCTATAATGGTACAAAAAGTTTACAAAACACTAAACAGACTGAACCAAAAAAGTCCTCTCACCATATAAAAATTCAATTTATTGTTGAATATCTAGAAGTGCATTTGATTCACATACATTGGCGAATTAAACAGAATAAAGAAAGAATATTAAGAGCTGCAAAGGAAAAAGGTCAAGTAAAATATAAAGGTAGACCTATCAGACTATTACATCTGATTTCTCAATGGAAATCATGAAAGCCGAAAGGTCCTGGGCAGATGTGCTACAGTCACTAAGAGACGACGTATACAAACCCAGACTACTATACCAGCAAAGCTCTCAATCACCATCGATGGAGAAAACATCATATTCCATGGCAAAACCAGATATTCATAATATGTATCCACAAACCTAGCTGTACAAAAATTGGTAGAAGGAAAACCCCAAGCCAAAGAAGCTAACTGCACCCACAAAAAGACAGGGAAAATATAACCTCCCACCAGCAAAACCCAAAAAAACGGAAACACAGAACCACTAACACCGAAAAAAATAGGAACTACCAACCACTGGTCAATAACATCTTTTAATATGATTGGACTCAATTCACCTGTAAAAGGGCACAGACTAAGAGAATGTATACAAACAGGATCCAGCCTTCTGCTATATACAAGAAACAAACCTCAACCTCAAAGGCAGACATTACCTCTGAGTAAAGGGTTAGGAAAAGTCTTTCCAATCAAATGCACATAAGAAACAAGTGGTTATAATTATGCTAATAGCCAACAATATATATTTCAAACTAAAATCAATCAGAAGAAATGGAGAATGACACTTTATACTCATAACAGGAACAATCCATCAAAATGAAGTCTATATCCTGAACATGTATGCCCCATAATACAAGAGCACCCACATATGTAAAACAATCATTAGTAAATCTTAAATTGCACATCAAACCACACACACTGTTAGTAGGAGACTTCAACACTCTACTCTCACCAATGGACAGGTCAACCAGACAGAAATTTAACAGAAAAATAAGAAAACTAATAGATGCTATGACTCAAATGGACCTAACAGACATCTATAGAACATTTCATCCACACACACACAAAAATATGCCTTCTTCTCAGCACCTCATGGAGCCTTCTCTAAAACTGACCACATACTTGGTAACAAAGCAAACATCCACAGATACAAAAAAAATTGAAGTAACTCTTTTATCATTTTTATTTTTATATTTTCTCTCTTTACATGAGGTATGAAATGGTCTCTGGAGGAACTCTACATCATCAATTCACAATATTCATCTATCACAAGGGAATCCTCAAAGATAAACATCATCGTTTCATTGAGAATATATGTTAAGATAAAAATGAGAAGGAAAGAACAAAGTAGAGGAGAGCCCACACTGTGTGAATAATATACATATAAAGTTTCGATCATAACTCTCTTAAGAAACACAGACAAGCTAATTACATTACAAATGAACTTTTTTGGCAAGAGTATGAGATCCTGAGAAGTATGGATGTACAAAATAAATATATAAACTTTGTAGAAGAAATTGTGCACAGCTGCTGAGCAGAGACATACTTACTGCAGAACCATCCATCTCTTCTGAGCTTCTGAGGGAAAACCAAGCGCCCTTGTAGTTCCAAGCATCTCTCTTCTGAATTTGTATTAAAACTTTCACCAAACATCATTAGCCTGCTACAAGAAAACTCACCATCTGCAGAATTTTAAAAATCAGAAGAATATTTACTCCTGTATTGGTTATAAAGATACTCATGCAAAGAGGAGGATTAATAGTTTCTCCCTTGCTGAGTTGAAAAGATCTGCTCAGCAGTCACGATACTTAGTGAGAGCTTGGTCTATACTGGCCTGTTCTACTCATGAGGTGTTATGAAAGTTTAACTGAACTTAAGATCAGAATCCTATAAAGTTTATCACAATATGCTCCTTGTTTTTAGTAGCAAAGTTCACAAAGATGTTGCGGTTGCTTATTAGAATAATAAATAGAAGCTGAGGAATGAAGCACAACTGAAAGTAATTTCAACAGTTGGCATCGGGTTCCTAATTAACAGTCTGCACTGAGAAGGGTTTGGGAAACATTAACTCCCACATTGTAAAATGTATCTAAGCCACTTATTATCCATGCTATAATGCAGTTATTTATGACTTTGAGATTTAAAAAGAACTACAGAATTTTTGGCTTCTTTTTAATGGAAGCAATAGAGTACAAAATGCATCATCAATAGATCGTGTTCATTATGTTTGTTGCATATTATCACTGTATGTTATAATACATTCATATTGACTCTTACATTCTGATAGGTATCAAAAGAACATATTGTGCATACCATAATTCCCTTGAAGATTCTATTGTTAGGAACCATCTTTTTACTTTAACATAAGTGACAGAAAAGCTATATGTGAGAGATGTTGGGACAGGTAACAAAGGAACCAAAGTAACTATGAATGCATTTTTAATGTGTTTTTATTTGGCTTGCACAATATCTGTACAAGCTTGAAAGATACAGGTGACTTTTATAATAAACTGTTAGCTAATGATCAATTCAGGGCAGTAGTAAGTATGACACTAATGATTGTAGTTTCTTTTATGTATTTTTCGTAATTCCATGTATGAATATACATAATTACATATATACATATTTACAGTCACATGTGCAAGTGTGTGTGTGTATGTGTGTCAAATCTTAAAGATATAGAAAGGAGCTGCTTGTTTGTTCTTGTCTTCTCAGCCCCAAAATTATCACACAGAAACTCTATTAATTAAATCATTGCTTGGCTCATTAGCTCTAGCTTCTTATTGGCTAACTCTTATATTAATTTAACTAATGTTTATTAAACTGTATATCATCATGTGACTGTGGCTTTCCAGGTAAAATTCCTAGCAACTGTCTCCTGTGGCTCCATGGTTACTCTCTGAATCTGCCCTCTCTTTCCCAGCATATAGTCTAGCCTTTCTTGCCCTGCCATAGGTTCAAAGCAGTTCTTTATTCATTAACCAATAACAGCAAAACATAGACAGAAGGACCTCCCACACCAAAAAGATTTTATAATGTTCACCACCACATTCTGGCTCATACTTTCTTGTCAAACTCTCTTCTATGAAGATACCATTTCTTTATTAGAAATAGTTAATGAAATTGAGATTCCTCACATAGGACACCAAAATATTCCAGTTTAAGCATCCTAATACTATACTCAGTCTCACCTGTAATGCAAGGTATCTTATAAACCAAAATCAGGAAATCACCTCTCCTTTTTGTCCTTAGACCAGTAGCAACCTCAGATTTAAATTGTCTAATTCACTCATCCGGAGCCATCCAATTTTACTCTATGTCATTTATGCATCTGAATCTAGGCCTTCCTGAAGGTTGTCTTATGAAATTGTCATTGTGTTTGTGGATGTATCTGACCCTAACAAGAACTTCTGTCATTTTATTGAACAGAACAAGGAGCATCAGAAGGGAAAGGTTTGGGGGATACTGTCCTGAAGTCTTCAAATAATTTCACAAGGATTTGTCAGTGAACCCCTTTGACATCACCTGATACCAATAACAGACAGTACTACAAACACCATTGCATATCATGTTATATCTCTCTTTTGTATTTAGCATTTATAATGGAAGAGGTTAATTTAAGGTTTCATGTATGCATTAGCTTAGGTTACAAAAATAATTTAATTATATAGAAAATCTGAAGAAAGTAAGGTTGGTTTTTACAGTGTTCACTTATAAAGACAGAGTAAACAAACAGTTCACAGTAGACAAAGAAGACTTTCTGGCAAAGATCCCTAGACCATAGCATTTAATACCAAGTAGTAACTAATAAGACTTCATAAAATTAACTGCCATTCATAGATGGCAGACTACTAACTTTCAAAAGAAGAGACTGTGTTAAGATTAGGAAAATAGCATTACTTGCTAAACATCTGAAAGTGATTCTAGAACATACCTAGAACTCTATGGTTATACACCAAAAAAGAGAGAGAAACAAATAAGCAAACAAAAACAAAAATGCCGCTAGCATTAAAACTAGACATAAACCTAAACAGAAATCTCAAAAAAATTATAAATCTGTTTGAGAGGTATTTTCTAAAGTTCAACATGCGTAGCAATCAGAGAAATGCAAATTAACTATCCTTTGAAATCTCTTCCCCATATCAGATGACTAAGAACAGTAACATTAATAAATAATAACAAATACTGCTCTATGGCTGAAGAAAAGCTAATAAATTTATTCACATTTTTGAGAGTTCACACTGGAGAAGCAGCATGAAATCAATATGCAATTATCTAAAAATATTATATTAATCAATTTTGGTGGATTTTACGCAGCTTAGGTATCAACCAGAAGTCATAGTTCAGACAATAAGAAAACGTTCAGCTGTAAGTGTCCTTTCAATATCATCCCCTTTGGGCAATTCAAAGGCTCATTAGGACAGAACTGTAAGAGATGGTAAAGGTCAAAGGTGATGGATGACTATAAAGAAGCACTGTTTTCATCACACACTGGGAGATGTGAAATTAGGAACTCAAGTGATTCATAAGAGCTGAATAAGGGCAAACCAGATCAAAATCCTAGGCTTCTTTTTAACTAGCTCTCATAACTTAATTAGCCATATATTTTTACTTTATCTTCTGCCACATACCACACATCCAGCTTCCACCATCTCTGTTGGCAACTTGCCTGACTCAATTCCTCCTCCTCTTTCCACTATCTTCCTGGAAGTCCTCTCAATACCTCCTTAGCTTTTGTCCATTTACTCCCTATTACATCAATCACAGCAGTACATGAAACACAGCATATACATTTCCCAGAAAAAAATCTACTTCTTTGTTATGACATATTTATGTTGTTGCTATTATCCACAGGGTAACATTAATGATACCGTCATTAAAAATAGATAATAAAAACAAAGAAATGCAAAAGATTGGCTAAAATATATAACATTTTTATTGCAAAGAAGGAAAATACTTGAAGTTCAAAATAAGCAGTTATTTATATGAAATCACAAATAATTACAGGAAAATAATATTTATGTACAATATAATCACATTACTTAAAACAACCATATGCCAAGATCTAAAATAGTTATTGAAATCTGGAATAGTCTGATTTTGGCTGGTTCTTTAATACATTATTGTCACATACAGTCAAGAAATGATATTTCTTAATTCTTTCCTACTAGAGATATTTACTTACTAATAGTATTTGATATTTGAATTGTTATGCCCCAAACAATGGTGCATATTAATTTATTTTACAATGAATATTTCATGACTATAGTGCTCAAATCTGGACACAATGTTTCCAAATTTATTAGGACTGTAGTGCTGGATAACTACTGACTAAGCTTAAAAAGTAATTGAAGCATATGCGTCTGTGAAATCATTCATTCTGTTCATGAAGACTGTTAAATTGAATTGGTATGAGTTAAACTAAGAAGTTTTATGAAGTGTATACATTACATGAATTTTCTGATGACTTCTAAGACTTGAGCATGTAGTAAAACACTTGCAACATTCTTGACATTTGTAAGGTTTCTCGCCAGTATGGATCCTGTAGTGATCTTGAAGTGCTGAGGCAGTGGTAAAACACTTTCCACATTCTTGACATCTGTAAGGTTTCTCACCAGTATGGATTCTGTGATGTCTGTTAAGTGTTGAGACATAGTTAAAAGATTTGCCACATTCTTGACATCTGTAAGGTCTTTCACCAGTATGGATTCTGCAATGAGTTTGTAGCGTTGAGGCAGTGATAAAACACTTTCCACATTCTTGACATCTGTAAGGTCTCTCACCAGTATGGATTCTGTGATGAGTTTGAAGTGTTGAAGCAGTGATAAAACACTTTCCACATTCTTGACATCTGTGAGGTCTCTCGCCAGTATGGATTTTGTGGTGAGCTTGAAGTGTTGAGGCAGTGGTAAAACACTTTCCACATTCTTGACATCTGTAAGGTCTCTCGCCAGTATGAATTCTGTGGTGATCTTGAAGATTTGCATGACGAGTAAAGGACTTGCCACATTCTTGACATCTGTAAGGTTTCTCACCAGTATGGATCCTGTTGTGAACTTGAAGATTTCCATGATGATTAAAGGACTTTCCACATTCTAGACATCTGTGAGGTTTCTCACCAGTGTGGATTCTGTGATGTCTCTTAAGTGTTGAGACATAGTTAAAAGATTTGCCACATTCTTGACATCTGTAAGGTCTTTCACCAGTATGGATTCTGCAATGAGTTTGAAGCCTTGAAGCAGTGATAAAACACTTTCCACATTCTTGACATCTGTAAGGTCTCTCACCAGTATGGATTCTGTGATGAGTTTGAAGTGTTGAGGCAGTGATAAAACACTTTCCACATTCTTGACATCTGTAAGGTCTCTCACCAGTATGGATTCTGTGATGAGTTTGAAGTGTTGAGGCAGTGGTAAAACACTTTCCACATTCTTGACATCTGTAAGGTCTCTCGCCAGTATGAATTCTGTGGTGAGCTTGAAGATTTGCATGACAAGTAAAGGACTTGCCACATTCTTGACATCTGTAAGGTTTCTCACCAGTATGGATTCTGTGATGTCGTTTCAGTGTTGAGACATGGGTAAAGCACTTTCCACATTCTTGACATGTGTAAGATTTCTCACCAGTATGGAGTTTCTGATGTCTGTGGAGGGTTGAGACACAGGTAAAGCACTTTCCACATTCTTGACATCCATATGGTTTCTCACCAGTATGTATTCTGTGATGAATGTGAAGGTGTGAGATTTTGGCAAAGAACTTGCTACATTCTTGACACCTGTAAGGTTTCTCACCAGTATGGATTCTTTGGCGAGTTTGAAGATGTGCATGACAAGGAAATGATTTATCACAGTTTTTACATTTATACATCTTCTCTTTGGAATTAATTCTCTTATTACTAGGGAGGCATAAATGTCTGTTGGAGCTCTTTCCACATTCCTTATAGTTGTTTTGTCTCTCTTCATTTTGATTTTTTATATAATGCTTCTCTTGTTTCTGGTCATACTGGAACAAAAAAAAACGGTATGTGTTAGAATCAAAAGTTTCCTTAGACACTTCTCAGGAAAAACAGCCCACTACTGTGTATTTAAATACCTAGTAAACATGGACTGTGATGCAGTGTTTCAGGCATTGTTTCCTTCAACTGATGGTTCTGGTACTATTCTTCCTAGACCTCTTAGGGAAGGGTTTAATAATGTCATTATTTGTGTAAGAATTTTCCCAACTAGAAATACTATGAAATATTTTCAGTCTCCTTTTATTGAGAAAAATCTTCCCATGTGGATCTAAATTGCTTAGTTTGTCACAAATGTAATTAATATTTGGGGGAACTCTAGTGAATGCTTGATAGAATATGTATCATTCAGTTTTCAGATTTTTCAAATTTCTTTGCAGATGAAAATATGATTTAAAACTTAATTGCATTTGTTTATAAAAGAAACTTTTGTAAATGTATGAGATCTCGTGTGACACCATTCACGATAAGGTAGAGATTCTTAACCGTTTTTTGGCAAATTTATCCAGGGTAGCTGGTGAGTAAAAATTATTTAGTATAACATCAACATTTCTTTTTGCTCTCATCCCCAAATTTTTTAAAATATCCTTAAATACAAGGTTTGTAAGTTAAAACTTACAGATATTCCAGATACCAACTTCAGAATTGAATCTTGTATATTCTCCTGTGCAAATAGATCATGCGTTTGATGGGAATATTGAACTGGAAAATAGGAAATATTTAATTATCTGAATTAGTACCCTCAGGAGAAAAGTTTTCCAATATAGAATGTGTACCATTTTGTAAGTATGGGAACTGTATGCTATGTGGCATTAGAAAAAATACTCATGATCATTTGTTCTAATAAAACGTTCTTCTCAAGGCAAATGGATAGAACATCTTTCATAACATACACTAAAAAAATATGAAAATAACAGGATTGAAGTTATATTACCTTGGTTTGAATGAAATGACTACATATATTCAAATATCTGGATACATGGCCTGAAGATGGTGTATATTTATGGGTGGGATTAAGGGGTATCAACTTACTGGAAGGTCTACATCCCTAAACAAACTTTGAGAACTCTAAAGCCTTCTGCTACCACTAGTAAATTCTCTACTTCATATTGTAATTCTATCTTGAATCTCTCGCTGCTGTTCCATTTCCCTGTAAAATACTCCCTCTGATTCATCATCAATGACCTTTCTTCTGTATATTGTCTTTATCATGGTGATTTATTACAGGAATTGAAAAGTAACTATTACAAACACTATTACCCAGGTATAAAGATTATATTTGTTATGAAATTATATTATAGTAGAAAAATCTCATCTCTTCAAAAACTTGAAATAACCAAACTGGCCGGGTGATGGTGGAGCACGCCTTTAATTCCAGCACTTGGGAGGCAGAGGCAGGTGGATCTCTGTGAGTTCGAGACCAGCCTGGTCTACAGAGCTAGTTCCAGGACAGGCTCCAAAGCCACAGAGAAACCCTGTCTCAAAAAACCAAAAATAAATAAATGAATAAATAAAAATATAAAAAAATAAAAAAAGAAATAACCAAACTGAATAATATTAATAAAGCAGACAGAATATTAATTAATTAAGAAAGAAGGAATGACGAGCAGGAAACAGTTATTACTAACTGGTCCTCAGACATTCATGTACAACCACATTGAAGGTGTTCATGAATTTTCAGACATCAGTGAAATTCTTTAGGACTGATTATATCATAGTAAACACATTTTTCTCTTTTCTTACACAGAAAATAGACGCTTCTCATAAAATATATTCTTATAATGACTTTCATCCCACAAATGACCTATAATTCCCCCCATTTTCATTTAGGTCTGAATTTAACCACTTTATGTCACTTCTTAGAAAACAAATAGGCATGTAAAGAATAATAAAATAATATAGTCAAAATCAAAGAAATAAGATAGGACAACAGAAGAAAGGAGATGAAGCAAAAGAACAGCAAACATATTTAGCTAGAAAGACAAACATTTGCACACACAAAAATGTCATGAAACAGAGCAGAAGAAAAACAAAACTTTGGGAATTATATTTACCTTGGTCTACTGAAGCAAGAAATTTACTGGTGGTATTTTACCCTGAAGATAGCACAGAATGTAATCCTGAGAGCCAAAATGGCTCCTTTCAGGCAATTAATATCTGGAGAAATTCCCAACAAGAACCAAATACCACATACTTTCTTTGTGTATTTATCTAAATTTCCTAGTTACCAGATACTACCTCCACTTCCTGGAGAAAAGTTGCACTCAGAAAAGAAGATGATTCTTGCCTAGCCCCTGATTTTCCCTGATTGTAATCTTTAGCATATTTATCTATTTAGATTTAAGATAACTGTTAAAGCATCCATGTTCCCTTCTTAAGTTTCTCAATTACCTTAATATCTTTTTCTCCTTTAATTAACTTCCTTTTTTTTCAAGAAGTTCCTAGAGGATTCAACAACCCCAAACTTGAACCATTAGAGAAAGACTGAGAGTTAGTGCTTCATGTAAAACTTTTATCTTTTTTTATAACCCTGAAATACTCTGACCTGGTGAGGGTTGAAAATTGCTGATTGTATGTATATATAGTTGGAAATTTTTTGCAGCACAACATAACCATAAAGAACACATGAAATAATAGGGCATTAACCCGTTTATAGGAAATTTATAGAAATACTTTGTATCCCCTTCACTCCTGAGTAGCATCTCATCTTTGGGAACCTGGATAGGGCTGGAGCTGGTCTTGCATTGATTATTTAACTGTTGTGTAATTTAATATTGTGCATGGTAATATACCCTATAATGTATAGTTTTATTTTCCATGATTGTTTAAGCTATTGTGAGATTATTGTTTGTTTGCATTCATGCAATGCTTAAGACTGTCTTTTCAAGATCTATGAAGAATTGTGTTATAATTTTGATGGAGTTTTCACTGAATCAGAACGTTACTTTAGGTAGGAGGGCCATTTTTACTACATAAATTGACAAAACCTTGAGCGTGTGAAATTTCTCCATCTTCTGTTACCTTTTCCAATTCATTTATTCAATGCCGTATACTTTTTAGAAGGCTCTCCTTCTTGTTAGTTTGAATTACCCAAAATTGATTTCTGAATGCATTATGAAAACATTATTTCACTGATTTTTAACTTCTTTTCCATTAGTATATAAGAGGGCTACTGATTTTTGTTATTTTATTTTACACCACTTCAATTTTATTGGTAGTGTTTCTCTCTTGTAGAATATTCCTGGTGGAATTATGACTTTTTTATCTATAAAATCACAGCATATGCATATAAAGTTCATTTGATTTCATTCTTTCTTATTCATCACTTTTTGATCTTCTTCATTTGTATTTAGTACCAATGAAGAGTTCAAATATTTTATTGGAATATATATGAAAAACATGAATATCCTTTATTGTTCCCTATTTTACTGGAAAGGTTTGAATTCTCATGATTTGTTTTATTTAGTTCATTGCATTGATATAAATTGCATCTTTTATTTTGAAGTTTGTCCCATTTCAGTAGTCTCTCCAGGACTTTTACTAAGAAGGGTTATTGCCGGTGGTGGCGCATGCCTTTAATCCCAGCACTCGGGAGGCAGAGGCAGGCGGATCTCTGGGAGTTGGAGGCCAACCTGGTCTACAAGAGCTAGTGCCAGGACAGGCTCCAAAGCTATAGAGAAACCCTGTCTCGAAAAACTAAAAAAAAAAAAGTGTTATTTCTCAAAGGCTTTTCTACATCTAATGAGATGAACATCTGAAATTTGATTTCCAGTTTGTTTATCTGGTAGATTACATTCATGGGTTCTCATTTGTTGATTCATCCCTATATGCTTTGATTAAAGCCTATGGTAGAGGATATTTTGATGAGTTCTTGGATTCAGTTTGCAAATATTTTATTGAGCATTTTTGTACATATGCTCGGGAGAAAATTGTCATATCATTCATGTACTTTTTGAGCCTATAAGTGGTTTAGGTAACTGTCCTCATGAAAAGAATTTCACAGCAATATGCTGCTTATATTTTGTAAAATGATATGAGTAGTATTCATACTAATTGAAGATGAATTACTAAAAGATAGAAAGTAATACCAACTACCGTAATACTGATGCTTGAATATAGTATCAAAATTATACCCGATATCTAATTATTTTTACACAGACTCTTGCATCTCTAAGCCTTCATTCCTACAGCTTCACATAGAACTTGACATCTAAAAGGTGACCCACAAGTTGTCATGGTGCAGAAAATAAGAGAATATTCAAATCTAAATAGGATGTGTATATCAAACTCATTCCGTAGAATGTGCAGAGTTCATTCAGAAAAGAGCAATAATAAATGTTAAGAACCAAAAGTGATAAATTACAACAAGAAGTTCATGCTTTCTTCATACAACATGACAGCTGTACATATGAGTTTAAGAGATTAGGATAGAATGTATCAGACCTGAAAAAAAGCTCTAGCTAGATAAAACTCTTATGAAGAAAGGGTGAGGGGACATGGAGACCCACCCCTTGGTGAGATGCTCCTATCATCTGAAAGATGCTGAGAGAAAGGAAACAAAGTTTGTATTAGAAATGTTCACCTCCTGACAGCTTGATCATATTGTAGGCCAGGCTCAAAGCCCTCTGAGTGTAAAAGAATAAGAGAAAAAACAGCAAAGACGTCTGTAGAAAGTGGAATGTAAGAGTTGTTTGAGAGTTGTATATGATCAAATGACCTTGTAAGGATATTCTTAAATAATTCTCACAAATGTTTAAAATAACATATTATCTATACACAAATTTGCTTCTCCACAGAAAATGAATTGCAGACATACATCACAAATGAAAACAAAAGAATACACAAGCTTTATATGGAAATTAACACATTATAAATTTTGATATTCACAGATTGGTAGTTGATTTTAAAATAGACAAATAATATATATATGTCTCTAAAAAATTCTTAATTTCTAATGAATACTTTTACAGACATAGATAAAGATACCTTTTAAATAATGTAAAATTTAAGGAAAGAAAGAATGTTACCATCTTCCAAAATGAGTATCACTATAAAAGTTACATTTTTTGATTGCATGTGATACTACACAACAGTGAAAACCATGTAGTACTACCATGAGAGCAGATAAGATGATGTGAACTGGTAGAGAGAAATACTCTTTCATACACTGTGAAAGTTTTATTTTTATTTTGCTATTTTTCCTTTCAGTATTGTTCATTTCAGAGCCTGCTGACAGTCAATAATATGGCAACAAATCATCTTTCTTTCTCTTTGTACTATAATTTAACTATTCAAAGTGAATTTTTAGTTTTATTTATGTGAACTATAAAATATTTTGTGATAAGTATTCGATGTAAATTTTTATATAATTTTTATTAGTATCTTTGCAACCCATACTGCAATGGTGAATTTCTCCAAGTCCCACAAGTCCCAATGCTTCATTCTAGTTTACCTTGTTCATTGCATTCTTTTTGTCCAATGTTCACATTACAGGGCTCTTCGCATTGTTCAAGAGAACTGATAAGGTTTGGTTTTGATGCTAAAATACCTGCATGTTATAACAGATAAATGACCTTATCATAGGATAATAGTAAAACACATGGGTTTCTAATACACCATCATAGTGATAAATTGGAAAACAAATAATATAAAATTCATAAATAATTTCCTAAATTCTACCTTCTAGTATTTTAAAATATTCAAATCATTTTGTTAATATTCTATACCCAGATTTAGTTTTGAAAGTTCTAACGAATCTAAATTCAAATATTTTATGAATCATTATAAAATCTATGATGTGTCTAAAAGTAAAACATATTGTAAAAGTTTGAATGATCAATGTTGCGTACTGGGGTCAGAAATATATTGACAAAATAATGTTATAGAAAATATTGTGCTCAACATGATGACTGATATGGGAAGGTCATTTGTTTATCTGTTGCTTTCATTGCTTAATTAATAAAGAAACTGCTTGGCCTGATAGGTTAGAACATAGGTGGGTGGATTAAACAGAACAGAATGCTGGGAAGAGGGAAGTGAGGCAATCACCATGCCTCTCCTCTCTGGGGCAGACGCCAAGGAGCCAGCCACCAGGTTAGACATGATGAATCTTTCCTGGTAAGCTACCACCTCGTGGTGCTACACAGATTATTAGAAATGGGTTAATGAAGATGTGAGAGTTAGCCAATAAGAGGCTGAAACTAATGGGCCAGGCAGCTTTTAAATGAATACAATTTGTGTGTTGCTATTTCGGGGCATAAGCTAGCCATACAGGAACCAGGCAGGATGAAAAGCAGGCCTGCCCGCGGCTCCCACTACAGATGACCTTCAAATTTTATTAAATTAGCATGTCAAAATCAGGGAGACAATTTGGCATAGTTTTAATACATACTTATATGAAACAATTATGAATAAAAAGGATTATAAAATAAAAGTCTCACCGATAGAGACCATATTACTGTAGGTCTCCAACATGACATCCCTGTACAAAGCCCTCTCATCAAAGTCCAGGTAATTCCACTCATCTTGAGAGAATTCTATTGACACATCCTCGAATGTCAAGATTTCCTGTTATGAAAAAAAAATGGTTTATCAAGTTCCCAGGTGCAAGGTTCTTTACTTATTCTAAGAATACTTATTATCATCATAAAACTTGGTTTGTCTTTATTAACATTATTCTATAAGACATACTCTAAATTGCAATCTATACTAAAAATTTGTTTGCTGGAAATTTATGACAGACCAAGTGAATGAGGACAAATGTAAGCTGTAAATCCACAGGCTGAAATAAGGTATATGAGTGGGAGGCAGATATTTCATGGGCAGTTCCAGACAATGACAGTGTGAATCATCAGTCAAGGTCCTCTACCCTCATGGCAAATCATTACTCTACAAGCCAGTGGCTATAGAATCATGAGCTATAAAGATGACACCAGGCATGGCTACAATGCTGTCAATGGAGTATTTGTTCAGTGTCAGATGTATACAAGAGGTAGAACTACTATATATAAAAAGGATGCAGAGATTCTTATGGCAAATGGGTCCAATTACATCAGTGGAAAAGACCATGGAACATCTAACAACTGTGTGTGATGAGCTGGATAGAGACTGACTTCTAAGATCTGAAAATGTTCTTTAAACACTGTGTGCAAATTAATAAAGGACAAGTGAAGGCAGTAGAATGGGTTGCTCATCCATGGCTTAGATCAGCTTTCATCCAAAACTTACTCACCCCTAAAGGTACAGGGTTCCATTACTGCTTTAACCACACAAATAAAAGTATGAAGATTACATCACAATAAGTTACTTAGGGTTAATATTGTCTATTCAACTCCATAAGGAGTTTGTTTGATGCCCATTTTCCTCTTGAAGTAACTGGTGCTGCCAGGATTAGAGGCATCTCACTGTTAAGAAAAGTCTTAGGTTCCTAAATATTTTAAATGCCATATTCTGAAGGTCTCTAAAAGATTTTAAGAATACCTGTCTAGCTGAAATATAGCTCTATACATCTAGAAATCTAACTAACATGACTATAAGCTTGACTATTATAGAAAAGTATCTATTAACCTATATTTCTTAATTATACATTATATTTTAAAAATGAACTACACAATCACAACACCTTAATCTAGAGCATAAATATACACATATAACAAGATTATCCTTAAATTTGTATCAATAAACCAAGATTTATACTAATGTACATTATTCATGTCTATATCATATCCCTCTTTAAATGTAAACAAACATTTATAGACAGTATTTGGGAATATGGGCATATTTTCTCCAAAATGCTTCCTGCTGTTTATTGGGCCAAGTATTTTCTTTGTGAGGCTGTTTACAGTGACTTTCAGGGGTCTTGTTTCATCAAACCACACCAGTATGGAAGATATCCACAGGTTATCATCTTTGGAAACAAGAGAAGAGCCCTTTTTCCAAAACAACATATCCATAAGAGCCAAATTTGGAAGTCATGAAATCTTTATAATATACATGCTGGTATAGCTTAGCAGCCCATACAATGAAATGTCTCTCCATACTTAGTTCATTCACAGTCAAAAAAATTCAATGGTAACACAATAATTAATATATATAATCCCAACTCTCTGTGAATTGTCCATTTTTACGTGGCTTGTTTATACTCTATTACTTTTTGATATGCATCTTATTATCTTTATTCATTTAGTCTATGACTCTCTGTACTGTCTCTTTAAAGACTTTACCCTTCTTTTAAATCATTTACATTTTTTCCAACTCTACAACCTCTTTTTTTCTCTCTCTTCCAAGCCTATATACATTTATCTAAAACTGTGACCCATTTAGAGGTCTGAATTTTGTACTCCTATGTATCTGTAAAACTTTGCTGTCCAGGAGCACTTCTTACAATGCTAAGTGCTTCTTAAAAACTTAAGCTGCATCATTTCTAGGGGAAATATGGCATTTCCTGCTTACACACCCAGTCCAGCATGGCAGAGACACTTTCTGCCTCTCAGAGTGACCATTCACAATGCCCCACTTCCAGGCACACAGCTGGTCCATGTTGCCACCAATCAAGCCTTAGCATATTGCTCATAAACCTCATCCAAATGTCCCATCTCCCAAAAGATTCGGAGGTCACACTGGCAGCTCTTCCCAGAAAACCAGCATCTTAAAACAGTATGGCTTTTTTTTCTTTTTTCTGCTACAGCTGAGTCAAGAAAACCTTTCTTAAAGGAGATGTGGCACGCTGCCAGCAAACAGCAAGAAGCTGTGTTAAACTCTGTATTTTTGTGTCTAGAATTAAGCACTTTAAGGTTTATAAGTGGATTTCAGTTTTCCACGTTGGTACCAATTTGTTGGAGGAGAGTACCACTCTGGCTATGGCTCCTTGAGGTCTCTCTGACTCCAGCTTCTTTCTCCCAGCATTCAGCCTAGCTTTCCCTGCCTACCAAATTTCTTCCTTGTTATAGATCCAAAGAAGTTTCTTTATTCATTAATGGTAATCACAGCACACAGAGGGAACCATAGCAGACAATGAGGAATACTGAGAACTCAAGAACAATCGCAGTGGGTTTTTGATCCTACTGCACGTACTGGCTTTGGGTGAGCCTAGGCAGTTTGGATGCTCACCTTACTAGACCTGGATAGAGGTGGGCGATCCTTGGGCTTCCCACAGGTCAGGGAACCCTGATTGCTCTTCGAGCAGATGACGGAGGGGGACTTGATCGGGGGAGAGGGAGGGAAATGGGAGGCGGTGGCGGGGAGGAGGCAGAAATCCTCAATAAATAAATAAATTTTAAAAAATGGGGTACTGAACTAAACAGAGAATTCTCAAATGGCCAAAAGATACATAAGGACATGTTCAACTTCCTTAGCTCTCAGGAAAATGCAAATCAAAACAACTTTGAGATACCATACAACACCTGTCAGAATGGCTAAAATCAAAAACACCAATGATAGCTTATGCTGAAGAAGATGTGGAATAAGAGGAAGACTCATCCATTGCTGGTGAGAATGCAAACTTTTACAACCATTTTTGAAATCAGTATGGCGGTTTCTCAAAAAATTGTGAATCAACCTACCTCGGTATCCAGCAAAACCACTCTGGGGGCATATACAAAAAAGATGCTCAATCATACTACAAAAGCAATTTGTTCAATTTGCTATGTACATAGCAGCATTATTTGTAATAGCCAGAACCTGGAAACAACCTAGATGCCCACAATTAAAAAATAGATAAATAAAATATGGCACACTTACACATTAGAGTACTACTCAGTAGTAAAAAACAATGACATCTTGAATTTTGTATGCAAATGGATGGAATTAGAAAACACTATCCTGAGTGAGGTAACCCAGACCCAAAAAGATGAATATGGTGTGTACTCACTCATAAGTGGATACTAGCTATAAATAAAGGACATTGAGCCTATAGTTCATGATCCTAGAGAAGCTAAGGAATAAGGTGAACCTAAAGAAAAACATATAAATCCACCTGGAAATTGAAAACAGACAAGACCACCTGATAAAATTGGGAGCATGGGGGAGAGGGAACAAGAAAGAGTAGGAGGGAAAGAGGAGGGGAGAAGGAGAGGCTTGAGGAAAACTTGAGGGAGTGATATAGTCAGCCTAGAAGAAGGACAGAAGTAAGAGCAAGAAAAGAGATATCTTGATTGAGGGAGCCATTATAGGGTTAGCAGAAACCTGGATCTAGAGAAATTCCCAGGAATCCACAAGGATGTCCCCAGCTAAGACTCTATCTAAGCAATAGAGGAAAGTGGGCCTGATCTTGACTTGCACTGTAGTCAGACTGATAAATATCTTAAATATCACCATAGAACCTTCATCCAGCAACTGATGGAAACAGCAGCAGAGACCCACATTGGAGCACTGGACTGAGTGGCCAAAAACCAGTTGGAAAGAGAAAGGAATGACAATATGAGCAAAGAGGTCAAGACCATGATGGGTTCAACTATTGACACAGTTTACCTGAGCTAAAAGGAGCTCGCCAACTCTAGCCAGACTGGGAAGGAACAAGCAGAGGACCTAACTAGTCACTCTGAATGTGGTTGACAGTTGAATTGCTGGGACAGACTGAGGGGACACTGGTGGTGGCATCAGGATTTATGCCTGCTGCATGCACTGGCTTTCTGGGATCCTATTCTCTTTGGATGTATACCTTATTCAGCCTAGATATAGTAGGGAGAGCCATGGAACTTCCACAAAGCAATATGCCTTAACCTCTCTTGGATGGGGGTGGGATGGGAGGTTGTGTTATGGGAATGGGAGGAGGGGAGGGTGTGGGGCTTGAATTGGTATTTTTTTTAAATATCTAATAAATTAAAAAAGAAATTTAAGAAGAGCTTTTGACCAATTAACTATTCCTTGTTAATAAAAGTAATGAAGGACAAGGCTCAACATACTTCATACTGAGTATAATAAAATTATAGGTTATATGATAATCATAATGATGGAGAATTCCAAAGAATTTCCAACAAAATAAGGAATAATACAATGTTTTCACAACAACCTATAGACATATCAAATACAATGCTGTAGTATTAACCAGAGCATAAAATTAAAAAGAAGAAAAGAAAAATGTCATAAATTAGAAAATGAAGGAGTCAATTTACCCTGTGTCAGAAAAATTATGATCCACACTAAGATCAGTGCTCTCCACCAGAAAAAACAAACCTAAAGCTCACAAAGTAATCAATGGCTAGAGGTGATATGATAATAAAATGTCATAAGCTTTAGAATACATCAAGTTTATAGACAAAGATACTATAGAAATAGTTTGCTTTTCTGTGGTACTAGTTCTTCTCTACTGTCTGCATTATGAGGCCTCATTTCAAATTTGTTCATGGTGATTATTTGAATGCAGGTTTTTCCGGGTACATAATAACAGTGTGATACTTTATCAAAGTCATCTTTCATTTATCAAATTTATAGTAGTTCTTGGGAAAATAAGCACTTACATGAGAATTTTTATAGAAAATAAGTACTTACATGAGAATTTTATTGCAGTTCATAAACCATTGTTTTGATACATTTTCCAAACAGAGTACATATTCTGGGTAGTATTTAATAGAGAATTCTCATGAAAGACGTAATTAATTTCATTACTTTGATTGGGGTTTCCACATATATTTAAACCTAGATTTCAATGATTTACAAAATGTCTTTTTATATTAACCTTAGTTACAGAACTTTTCAAAAGATTGTTATTAAGTGAAAAATTTTGTGCCAAGCAATATCACACTACTGACATGGAGAATGGTTTACTGTACTTTTTACTGTCTTCCCTCTGAAATGTTTGAAGGACTGTTTAAAACTACATTGCACACAAACTATGGGAAAGAACTGCATGCTTTTCAGTGCATATCACCTTACAGGGTTTTATCCTCTCTCAAGATTAAACCTATGTTTAAATTTGATGAGAACATTTTATAACAAAAGCATGGGATTCTCAAACAGCAACTGGCATGAATTGAGGTCTATTTGGAGAAAGTGAAATTTCATGATGAAGAAAAAATACAGTTCTTATCCCTTAATATTTACAACCAACTGTAAGGTGTGGCTAAAATACACATTGTGATTCAATTAGATATATCTGTTAAGCACACTGACTATGCCTGGTCTTATGTATAAATGTAATACCCTTGAAAGTAAACAAAAGCATTACAGGAGGGAACATTCCTGGATAAAATTAAGCTGAAATCACTTTAGTTTTCTACGGGTGACCAACAATAACAAATTCAATGCATTTCATGTAAATAAGTACGTACTTCTGAGATTATGGAAGCTTTACACAACAAATCTATGACATAATTATTTGAGTCTATTCTGTTTATATGCACCAGGCATAAAAATATTCATTAAGCTATTTGCATGACAAATAACTTACCTACACTACCACACAGGACAGCATACAGAGATAACAAAATAAAAAACAAATGAACAAAGTTCAAATAGGTTTCCTTACTGAACAAGAATGAATAGGAGTGAACAGCATGAAAAGGGAAAGACGTTTTTATTTACATATAACCCACTATACATAAAAGTGGTGACTGTGGACTCAAGGCAGCGATGGACAAAAACAGTTGTCTATAACTAAAAGAGTAATTCATTGCAAAATAAAAAAGCATTCATTTTTTCCAAAACTTGCCAGAGAACATGCATAATTCAAATGAAAATATGAGTTAATATTTTGGAATCTTTATTTTAAAAGGTTTCTTTCATAGATTTCTTTCCTCAATTTTAAGTATTTAGTCTATGAAAACATGTTACTATGGGAACAATTTTTTATTAAAAATATTATTGACCACACTGGGTGGATATGAAATGGTCTCTGGAGGAATTGGATATAAGCAAGTTACAATATTCATCTATCACAAGAAAATTCTCAGTGATGAACATCATTTCATTCAGGATATATGTCAAGATAATAACAAGCACGCAAGAACAAAATGCAGGGAATTTCACATTGTGTAAGTAATTTACATTTAAATAATCAATCATAACTCTCAAAAGAAGCACAGAGAAATACATTTAATTAAAAATAATCTTCTTAGGCAAGACTATGAGAACCAAAGAAGTAAAGATGTGCAAAATAAATTTATAAACTTTGTAGTAGAAATTGTGCATAGCTGCTGATCAGAGACATAACTTACAGCAGAACCAGCCATCTCTTCTGAGCTTCTGTCTGAGGGAAAAGATTGCATCCCTTTAGCTCCTGGAATCTCTCTTCAGGATTTGCATTAAAAGTATCATCAAACACCATTCACCTGTAACGAGCATACTCACCGTCTGCAGAGACTCAGAAATCAAGAGAGTATTTACTCCTAGTTTGGTTACACAGACATTTATTAATATGGGAGAGATGAAAATGCTGTTTCTCCCTTGTTGAGTTCACATGATCTACTCAGCTCTCAAGTTACGCACTGAGAGCTTGAACTATACTAGCTTGTACTACTCAACCAACAAAAAGCAGAAAAGGGCAAATGAAAGATGAACTCAACTCCAGATCAAAATCCTGTAAAGCTGATCATGGTATTCACCTGATTTTTAGTGGCAAAGTTCACAAAGATGTTGGGGTTGCTGCTTAGATTAACAGGTGGGTGTTGTGGAGTGAAGAGCAAGGAAAAGGTCCTAATTAACAGACTGGGCTGAGAAGCATTTCTAAAACATTAACTCTTGCATTGCTAAAACTATCTAAACCTTTTATTGTTCATATGAAAATGCAGTTATTTGTGACTTTAAGATTTAAAGAGAACTATAAAATTTTTTGGCTTCTTTTAATAGATGTAGTAGAGTTCAAAACGCATCAACACTAGATTTTGTTCATTATGCATGCAGTATTATCACAGTATGTTATGATACACTCATATTGACTTACATATTCTGATTCATATCAAAAGAAGATATTGTGCTTACCATAATTTCCATGATTATTCTAATGGTGGTTCATGCCTTTAATCCCAGCACTTGGGAGGCAGAAGCAGGCAGATCTCTGTGAGTTCGAGACCAGCCTGGTCTACAGAGCTAGTTCCAGGACAGGCTCCAAAGCCACAGAGAAGCCCTGTCTCAAAAAACCAAATGTGTGTGTGTGTGTGTGTGTGTGTGTGTGTGTGTGTGTGTGTGTGTTGATTTAGCTTAGCAGTCCCCAAAATCAAATGTCTCTCTGCAGTCACAAAATTAAAAAAAACACGATAATATGCATAATCCAGACTCTCTGTGTAGTTTCCATTTTTACATGGCTATTTGTTTAATATTATTTTTACTGTCTCTTTAAAGATTTTGTTTAATTTTGTAAAAGCTATTTCATGTTATAATAGTCTATACTCTTTTTCCTCTCCCTCCTAAGCCTATGCACATTTTTAAAACACACCATGCCTCATTTAGGAGTCTTTTATTTCTGAATCTATCTATGTTCAGCTCTTGCATCATTTTGGAGCTCTTTTTTGTGAAACCTTGAGTAGTGAAATGGTATTAATACGTGATTTGTGGTACATTATTTGGTGGTTTTGTGATGATTTGTGTTATTATTTTGTTTTTGAGAGAGTGTGTGTGCACTTATGTATGTGTGTAAGTGAGCATCTGCCATGGCTTACATGTGGAGATCAGAAGACAACTGATAGAAACTTGTTCTTTCTACCATGTGAGTCGAGAGGCTCAAATTCAGGTTGTCAAGTTTGGTGGCAAGTGCCTTAAAACCAATTGGAGTGTCTCCCAGCTCAGAAAGAGAATGAGTCTGGGAAAAGGTCAAAATTAGTACTAACAAAGTTTAGAAATATTTTTATCTCATTTTGCAAATGAAATTATTTACATTATTGCTGTTATTAAGACAGGATCCCAAAGCTCAGGCTGGTTTTGACACACTTCTCTAAAGCTAAAGTTAACCAGGAATGTCTGGTCTTTGTCACTCCATCTCCCAAGTGCTGGATTACAGGCCTGCACCACAAGACCCAGCTATTGGAGAATAAAAAAATTGGCGTGAGAGCTTGTTTGAGTTTCACAAGGTTTGTCACAATAGCTAGAGGTTTCCTTCTGGGAATATCATCAAAGGTGGGCCTTGCTGATTTAAGAGACGGTGACACCTTATGGCCACAATTTATTACTGCAAGGACTTGTTTTGACTTTTTAAAGGACATTGACACTTTATACTTGTCATATAATTTTTTAACATATTACCAGAAATTCTTAAAAAGATTTAGAAACTGCAGACATGAAATACTGCAAACATTGTAAATAGCTTATGTCTGTGGAAGTCCTAGGTCAGAAGAGGTGAATGTACTTGTGCTATTAATATGTATGGATTTTTGATGGGGACCAGATTACTATACTTATGTGTTTTAGTCCATCATCCAGGAAGTTAGGGTATGAACTCAAGGCAGAAAGTGATAGTTTTAACTTTTTCTGAGTATAGTAATCTGGTCTGGCATCTGTGGTCTCTTATAGTCTGTAGCAAGTGTTCAGGTCCTTCTAGTTTGTTGAGTCTTCATTAACAGGCTTAGTGTTTTGATTATTATTGTGTGCTGAAGGACCTCTTTTCTGATGCAGTCTATTTGGTGTTTGCATACTTCTTTTACTCTCATAGTTATCTACCCCTTTAGGTTACAGAAATATTCTTCTATGATTTTTCTAAAAGTATTTTATGTGCTTGGAGCTGTGTTTCTCATTCTTCCTCTAATCTTAATACCTATAGATTTGGTTTTTTCAAAGTCTCCAAGATTTCCTGGATGTTTTCTTCTGGAATATTTTTTTGTATTTGATATTTTCTTTGACTGCGGTATCCATTTCTTCTATTGTGTCTTTAACAAATAAGTTTCTTTCTTCCATCTCCTATATTCTGTCAGTGAGGTTTGGCTAAACTTGAGATTCATGAAAGACCAGTTCCACAATTTTGAGCCAAATTTGAAGCAAACTTTAGTAATACTGGTCAGTACAATGGACTCTGGCTGGGTCCACTTTAGATTTCCCAAGAAATGGCCACAAGTCATGTTTTACAGAGGCTTAAAAAGACAGAACCACAGATTCACCATATTTCCCTCAGGCCCAATCAGGGGCAAGTGTATATCCTGTATATTTCCTGCCTATGCACCTCCAGCCTGCATCCAATCAAGCACATCCAGTGTGGTTGGGTCAAATGACCTGGTTTAGGGGAGGACAAACATAAACAATACCAGTAGCCTCCAGCTTTCAATGTTGGTTATCACAGCTTGTATCTGAGGTTCCTAAATTTTTCATTTCCAGATTTCTCTCAGTTTGTATTTTTTTATTGATTATTCCACTTTCAGGTCTTTATTTATTTCCTTCCACTGTGTTTTCATGCATGTCTTTAAGGGATTTATTCATTTCCTCTTTAAAGCTCTCTATCACATTCATAAAGGCTGTTTGAATATCTTTTTCTTGTGCTTCAGCTATGATGGAATACTCAGGGCCTGCTGGGCTCTAGAAGAGACATATTTTCCTAGCATTTTGCTTGTGTTTTTATACTAGTGGCTAGGCATCTAGGATTGTGAAGATTGTAATTCCAGGTGTGGATATCTGGTTGTGTCTTTATTGGTTGGGTGGTTTGTTCCATGGCTTTGGTTGGCCCCTCTGGTTCTTAGGGGAGTGTTGTGGCAGTGTGTTGTCTGGTAGGAGACTCTTCTGGGATCCTGATAGGTGTGGTCACTGGGGGTTCCAGGTAAAACTGTGTTTCTTAGTATTGGTGGATAGCAATATAAAAACAGAAATGGTTCAAAGGGCAGAGGGAGTTGCAGGAGGGAGGAAAGCATGGTTTCCCACCAGTATCTGCTTAGTCCCCTGGAATAAGGGCAGAGAATGAGGAGAGGAGAGAACACCGCAGAGGGTCTGCTACAGAGCTGATGTTGAGCCTGGAGACTGAACTTGGAGGGACTGAGGGAGAGGTCAAGATCTGCACTTAGCTTACTGGCTTCCCTGTTAAGAATATTCTGTGTGTTACCAAGGAGTGCCCCCTGGAGTTAGAGGTTGGAATAAAACAAGGAGTGGATGGAGGGGGGTTAGGAACGGAAGATCTGTATGATCCACTGAAGATGGGATAGGGGGAAGGGAGTCTGTAGGATGTTCTCTGCTGCAGGGCTGGGGATGAGAGTGGATGGATGGATTTAGAGGAACAGAGTGAAACATAAAAATCTGCAGTTAGCCTACCTGGTTCTGTGGGCAGACTGTCCTATGGGTTCTTGAAGTTGCAGGCTTGGCTAAAACAACAAGGGGTGAAGAAAGGTTGGAGGGGAAGATATGTGTGACCTGCTGGAGATCAGGGCACAGAAGGAAGATAGCCACAACTGATAACCTGCTTAAAACCTGGTGATGAGACAGGGGCATTGAATTTGAAGGAGCAAAGGAAGAGGTGTAGCTCTTCTACTACTTCTGTGAACAGAGGCATCCACTCCCCTTGGTTTTTCCCTGCCAACTCACCTCTTGAGTGAGGTTTGTTGTGTGGTGTGACTTTGTGATATTCCTTGGATCTCTACTGTCAGGACACTTTTGCTCTCAGAACTATAAAACTTATATTGGTTATGAGACTTAGATAGGCTCTCCTGGGACCTGTGATCCCCTTCAGGGATCTAAGCTCTCTTGGTAATCTATCCCTCATCTTTGTCCACTGGCAACAGACTTACCACATCCACCAGCAGCGATTAGGTAAATTTCCCCTTTTGTTGCTATTTCCATGAGTTCAAGAAATGACCCTGAGTTTCTGGCCTGCCTGTGGTCCTCGTGGACGTGTAAACAAACATACTGTAGCCCTTAGTCTTTTTTTCTCAGAGCTGTTTATATCCCATTTCCAAAATTCTGAGGCATATCAGCAAAAGCTTCCAGACCAAAAGCCAATGAACCTCTTTATCTTCCTACCTTAAAAGAACTCTAAGGAGTTCTCTTATCTTCTGCTATCATTCTGTATGGGAGCAAAGGAGTCTTCTAAAGTTTAAGTATTCTAAAACCAAAAACCTCAAAAATTCCTGTCACTGAACTCTCTTTTTTCATGCTGCTTCTGAAAACAGATGCTAAAAAAGAAATCCCACACTAGCTCAGAATTGAGTATAATAAAGGATTATTTATTTAGGGGTAGACTCACAGATCACAGTCCTCTGCTTGAATGGGAAACACCAAGCAAATCCCGCAGCCAGAAGAGAGGAAGAACACATGCTTTACATCAGCATATATAGTATAACCACACCCAAGTGAGCAAAAAACTTAAAGGCTACTGGGTGTAGGAATTTCTAGAGCATGCTTACACACTAGATGCCCTATGCTGTGCCCTAGTTCTATGGCAACCAGATCCTATAGTGATGCCTCACCAACATAGTTTAAACACTCCCTTCATACCCCTATGTCAATATTATAATAAGCTGAATCTACTAGTCCTCATATTGTCATTATAAGCCGCCTGCTATCCCTATAATGTCAGGGTAGTGACCTCCAGGATTGAGTCTTTCAAAATGTAGATAAATCTGACAGAATGGCTATGGAAAAGCCATGTTCCTTAATGAACATGCTCAGGCACTTACAGAGTTATGTCCATGCAGGTGTAGAGTTGTGCACATGCAAATGCACATGAGTGCTCATGCAAGAATGTGTGCTAGTTGCTACCGGTGTGAGCAGAAGTGGCGACTATCCTGCTTGAGCATGACTTCATCAAAATGTGCAGCCTGTGCTCAGTACGCACTCACAGAGTAAAAACTGTCCACTCTGCTTCACAGCTATGAAAATATAGTGCATGCACAGAACTCTTGAAATGAGGGTGAATGTAAGAATGTGGAAGCATTGAGATTTCAGTCCTGTGCTCCAATTTGGGTCTCTGTCTCTGTCTCCTTTCATCGCTTGCTGAAGGTTAATATTCAGGAGGATGCCTATATGTTTTTCTTTGGGTTCTCCTTATTTAGCTTCTCTAGGATCACTAATTATAAGCTCAATGTCCTTGGTTTATGGCTAGAAACCAAATATGAGTGAGTACATCCCATGTTCCTCTTTTTGGGTCTGGCTTACCTCACTCAGGATAGTGTTTTCTATTTCCATCACTTAATTGGGGGAGGGGGAGGGAAATGGGAGGCAGTGGCGGGGAAGAGACAGAAATCTTTAATAAATAAATAAATTTAAAAAAAAAAGAATGTGGAAGCATAGTCTATAAGAAAACAAAAAAAACTCTATATAGCTCTGTGATGTGGGAGTGTCATATATCAATCTGTTGATTTCATTGGTTAATTAATAAAGAAACTGCTTGGCCTGATAGGTTAGAACATAGGTGGGTGGAGTAAACAGAACAGAATGCTGGGAAGAAGGGAAGTTAGGCAGGCGCCATGCCTTTCCTCTCTGAGCCAGACGCCGTGCCGCTCCTCTCCAGGGCAGAAACGATAAAGCTCCAGCCCAAGATGGACGTACGCTAGAATCTTCCTGGTGGGTCACCACCTTGTGGTGTTACGCACATTAATGGAGATGGGTTGATAAGGATGTGAGAGTTGGCCAGTAGGAGGCTGTAGCTAATGGGCCAAGCAGTGTAGATATGAATACAGTTTGTGTGTTGTTATTTTGGGGCATAAGCTAGCCAGGCAGCCGGGAGCTGGGCGGCAGGAACGCTGCAACTCCCACTACAGCTCTGTTTATTTCCCTTCCTCATCTCTGGAACCACGGTGACTCTCCCTGAAAATTTACCAGTTGAAGTAGAAGCATCCTTTCTGTGATTTCAGTGTTAGCCAATGTCAGGCATCAGTACAACCTTCTGAATTGAAGTCAGTGTACATTATTTGCACGTACCTTAGGTACATGTTCTTACTTGCATTTTAATTAAATTTACATTTTTAAGATTTATTTGTATGTATTGTGTTTACATATTTCTTCTTCCATCCTCCAAGTCCTCCTATGTCTCTCGCACCCTCCAAATTTTATGCCCTCTTTATCTTTATTATTATTACACACATATAGATATATACACATACACATATACCACTGGCTGGGGGGCCAGCCTCCAGAAGAACAGGGCTTTGAGAGGAATCCATGAAGTTGGCATAAGCAAGACTTTTCTATCTGATAGGGTTTAGGGGAAAAGGCATGCACTCTCTTGCTGGCCTCCTTCTTTATTCTTCTCCTTCTCTAATGGTATTTCTATGTTCTTTCTCTGTTGTATACTTTTTTCTACAGCTTATATATTCCAACAAAGGTTTTTGGACAATATAGAAATTCCAATGTGATTACATTCTATTTTTTAAGTGAATGACCATAATGAATGCATGTATAAACATGTTCTTCATCTCCCTTACTTGATTACACATTTTACATATTACATTCATACCTAAGCAATTTGTTACAGATTAACTGTGGACAAGTAAGGCATTACTTTCAGTTAGGTCTTTTACTAGTAGGCTACATTTTGTAGTTACAAAAAAGGGACAAATTACTTTATTACTTACCTTGAAAGGTAATCTTATAAGGAATCTTTTTTTTTCTCTTTTCCAATTTTTATTTAGAAAACCAAATCCAGGTTCTGGTGCCCCCCCATTCCCTCCCCCACCCCAGCCATAATTTAAATAACTTAGAGACAGAGTGGGAGGGGATCGAACAGAAAGAAGAAAGGAGAAGAGCCCACTACAGTAGTCTTAGTGCCCGCTTCTTATCCAACTTTTTCTTGGCTGCCAACTTCTTATCTCGCTCGCCTGCGTGTTTCTTGGCCATGGGACCCTCAGCTCCTCCCAGGACTCCTAGGGCCATAGGGTCAGTGGAGGCTGTAGCCCCACTTCCCACGCCCCGGGGTAGCCTCAGCCCTCCCACTGCTGGTGCCACCTGCACCCCCATGGATCTCTGTGAGCAGTCGAGCCCGAGCAGCATACTCTTCATAGTTCTCCAAGAGCAGGCGGCCAGCCTCCTCGTTGAGTGCAGACTCTGGGTTAGGGTGGATCAGCAGGCACTTGATGGTCAGCAACACATGTCGGATACCCAACTCAGCCGTCCAGTCCCTCTTGAGCACATTGACACAGATCTCACCATTGGCCTCCACATTTGGGTGGAAGATCTTGGTCAGGAAGTAGCCCTTGGGTGGAGAGGCAGGGAAATCCTTGCCCAGTAGGAGCTTCATACGGAATAGACCTCCAGCATAGGGGGTGCCCTCAGGGCCCTCGATGGTAACCTGCAGGTCCGTGAGATCTTCCTCATTGGGGAAGACTTTAATGCCATCAGGTGGGTCGGCCGTCAGTGTTGTCACCTCCTTGTACACTAGGTGGATGATGTGCTGAGGCAGATTCTCTACGTTCGAGTTCATGACTTCGGCCGTCCGGGGGCGGGTCCCCCCGGCCCCCTTCCTGCACTCCTTGGACCGCCGGCTGGGGCGGGGGGCCCAACTGCCGGCCGCTGTGGCCCTAGCAAGGCCCCCCGAGGCCCCGCTCCGCTACACGCTAACTCTCTTATAAGGAATCTTAAAGAAATCACAAACTTAAACTTTTATATATGAAAAGGAATCATTCAGTCCTACTTTAAATCTTTAGGGTACATATCCACTCATTAATAGCTTTTTACATCAGGATATTGAGGGCAAAATGTGTATAAGAAATTAATCATCGGCTTTGGTCATCAACCAAAGCTAACAACAATTGGAATACATCATATTTTCGATCCTAGCCTAATTAGCCAGAGAGCTCTGCTATGTATCCTTGTGAACTTTAGCCTGTTTTCTGAGGTTATTTATCTTAAAACAATTATTAGCAGGGCATCTGATCTAACCAGAAAGTTATTCTGAAGCTTTGTTTTAACTGACTGTGTGTGACTGCCTTTTTCTAGCATTAAGAGAATTAAAGTCAGCCTGACTCCAGGACTCAGGTATTTTCTTTTAATTATTAACCTTAGCAGCTCCTAAAGAGGAGCTCGTAGGCCTTTTCTGTGAAGCATATCCTTGTATTTATATTTATTCATCAAAACTCTGTACAGACTATCATCATTATTATCAAATTAGACAGTGCAGATTAGGGAGGGGTTATCTCGACAATCCACATGTAAGAATGCCCAGTAGAATGAGATGTTTCCATCAAACAAAAAGGTACTTGAGATCTCCCACATACACCCACACTATGCTAGATATTAGAGCGAGCTGCAGCAAACATGTAAAGGCACAGCCAAAGCAATAGACGTCCTGGGTCTTCAGTACTATGGCTTTGCCTAAACAAGACTAGTCCATCAGAGAGTTTCCTCTTGGTGGGCTGGCACCTGGAACCTCAATTGCCTCCTGCCACTCCTCTGACATGGCCATTAACACACACACACACACACACACACACACACACCACATATTTATATTGCCTACTGAGACCATTTAGTTTGGCTTATATGTACATGATCTATGTCAGAAGACTTGGTATTAGATAATAAGGGTCTCATCTTTATGGAAAACTAATTGTCCCCCTCTCAGTAGTCATTAGTTGCATGTAGTTCTTGATCTGGATGTGGTGTTTAGACAGTCATATTGTTTAGGTTCCCTAAATTAGGGTTCCATGTCATACAAAGAAGACACCATCTTGATGTAGATGCACTTTCCCTCTGGCTCTTACAATCTTCCCACCCACCTTCCTCTGTAACATTCCGTGAGCCTGCCAATAGCAGGCTCCTTCTGCTGATGCCCTTCCCCTTTTCATTCTTCCTCCTCATCCTCTTCCTCTCTTGGCTTCTTAGTCTCATCCTCCCACACCTGCTAGGATTTTGGCAACCAAGTTTCCCACATCCTAGCTCTCATGAAAACCTTTGACAAGTACATCATCCTATTTCTACTTTCTGTTCTCAGCATAGCTGACCTCTCTGGCCTACCCCCTCACCCTCCACACCCAACCCCAGCTACCAGCCATGTCTCTGATTCCCATTCAGATGGGAAATGCCTTTACTCTTTTCTATTTCAACCTTATTTGTTCTGAGTGAGACTGACTCAAGGGAGTCCTGCAGCAGCACTACAGCAGGACTAGAAAAATGAACAAGGCCACCTGGAGTATTCAGTGTTTAACTTCTCACTACCTAGTAGAAACTCAGTAATTAAAAATTACCGAACTTCATGGCCTCAAACTACAGTGCATATATTTCTATATTTTATATCTGAACAGATTTTAGAAAAGGGGATTTCTAGAATCTTTTGTCTGGATGGATTATTAAGTCCTATCACATATTCCTTAAGGATGGTGGGTAAGCATTTTTGACATAAGCTTAAATGAAATAGAAAAGTTAAAACATTTTTTGGTGGTACTTTTTCAAGACAGTCAAACTAGAAGCAAACTTTCTTTTATAGGCTGTTTGGTTCAATATGTGTCTATATTCTCTTAAGTGATGATGTATAAATAATTGACTGACCATGAGGGAAACTGTGCATTTCATCTTATTATAGTTGCTTTTGATAGTCGAAACCATTATTCTTCCTTCCTTCTTCCTCCCTCCCTTCCTTATGTCCTTTCTTCCTCTCTTTTGCTCTCTCTTTGTTTTTCAAAAATCAATGTCTGCTGCAGGATCTCCTTTAGCCAATAGCCTTTATGATACCAGTTTACTTGGGTGTGGTCCCTTATACTATAAATGGAGCTGTAAAGCAAGCACTCACTCTCTTGCTTCTGGTTCTCACTTCCAGCAACTAGATTCAGTTCCAGATCCCCATTCATGCCGAGGACTGTAATCTAAGACAGTGATCTGTGAGTCTCCCCTAAATAAATAACCTTTATTATATGTAATTCTGAACTATTGTGGGATTATTTTATATCTTCCACCATCATCTGGTACCCAAACATAGGGACCAGTCCACAATTTTTGGGATCAGTCCACCAGTTGCATGGAGCACTGGGGACTGACTCTCCCACCCATGGCTCTAGCCAGCCCTAAGAAGCAGCAGGCTGCTGCTCAGCACTCCCCAGCTTGTGACCCACAGGCTGCCTCTCTGCATTACATGCCCGCCCACACAATGCTGCCTGCCATCGCTGCAATGCACACAGTCCGCAACTCACACTGACAGAAAACTTTGAGTTTTCTCTTTATCCTGGGCCCCAACTCTCAGAATCATTTAATCGCCATAATAACTGCTCTTAATTTGTTAAACAAAGCGTATTTTTCAGTATCAAAGTAAGCAACACATGCTGTTCGCTGCTGCTAGTGTCTCTCGGCCACATGGCTGCAACTGAGACACCTGCTGGCTGACAATGATTATTACACCTATTCCAATTCATTGTAACTGCCTTACAACAGGTAAGATCTAAAAAAACTACAAAAATGACTGATAACATCCAGGAGCTCAAAAATTATTTTGCTTATACTATAGAAGGTAGTCTGCAAGCTTTATGCAATTTTTCTTCTACATTCCTTCATTTGATTCTAGGAATTAGTTTTGTTTTCAATATTATCTCATTAAAAAAATGATTCAATACTATGGAAAGGGATAGCATAAATTTGAAAAATTATCTAAAAGAATTCATGCTGTTGAATTTAACAATCAGAATCTGTTGAAAAGTTATGCTAGATTAATGGATAAGATATCTCTCCAGGAAGGTAATATGGATACAATCAAAATTATGTCCAAGGATGAAACATTATCTTTACTGGAACAGTTTCATACCTTGGAATCCCCAGTGAGGGAATTAAAACAGAATACTGAATCAGGAAATTCAGACTTCACAAAAGGCAATAGTAAAAAGATTTGAAAAGATTGAGTAATTTATTAAAATTGATGAGCAGGGACAGAAGGTAAAAGGACAGAATTTAGCCTCATCAGTACGTGCCAGACCATGAGATGATTTACACAGAGGTTTTTTTTGTTTGTTTTGTTTTGTTTTTCGAGACAGGGTTTCTCTGTAGCTTTGGTGCCTATCCCGGAACTAGCTCTTGTAGACCAGGATGGCCTCAAACTCCCAGAGATCTGCCTGCCTCTGCCTTCAGAGTGCTGGGATTAAAGGCTTGCACCACCACCACTCAGCTTACATGGAGTTTTAACTGCAAATCTGGTAATGTCCACAGAAAGACAATCTGGCACAAAGTACCCAAAGATAGTCAAAGAATATGAATGGGAACCAATATGTATGAGTGATCTAAAAGAAAAAAAATCTAAACTTCTGCTGTACTGCCTTTGGGGGAGCCTAGGCAGTTTGGATGCTCACCTTACGAGACCTGGATAGAGGTGGGCAGTCCTTGGGCTTCCCACAGGTCAGGGAACCCTGATTGCTCTTCGAGCAGATGAGGGAGGGGGACTTGATCGGGGGAGGGGGAAGGAAATGGGAGGCGGTTGCGGGGAGGAGGCAGAAATCCTTAATAAATAAATAAATTAAAAAAAATCTAGCAAGAGTTTCTTATGGGATACATTCACCATTTGTCAGGGAAATGGTGAAAATGTGGACTTCAAGCTGTAAGGCTACCCCACACGATTGGCTTTAATCAATCTCAGTGGACCTAGAAGATGGACCTCAGCTGCTTTGGAAGTGTTATTTAGGAGAAGAAGCAAAAAATTTTGGAAAGAGGAATGAATCACATCCATGGTTAAACAGGGCCAAAGAAAGGCTTCCAAAGATTGACAAATGCTGTACAAGTAGGAGTAACAGACCCTGAAGCTAGACCTGTACTTATTGAACTTCTGACTTTTGAAAATTCTAACTTAGAATGTAAGAAGATCCTTGGGCCTTTAAAGGTCAGATCAGCACCCATAGATGAATGGATTTGCATACAATGAATATTGAGACATTTGACTATAGTACTGAGGCTTGGATAGGAGAAGCAATTTTCAATTATATGAGGAGACACCAAAGTGTCAAATGTTTAATTGTGGTAGAACAGGATATCTAAGAAGGAACCATAGGCAAGGAATTCCTAGGAATAATGTCTCCTCTAGAATTGGTAAGAATAGGAGGACTCAGTCTTCTGGTTTATGTAGGAGGTGTGGCAAAGGCCAACATTGAACTAATGAATGTAGGTCAACAAGAGAAAACCAAGGCAACCCAATACCACTGGAAAACTCCTTGGGGGACCTCTCACAGGCCCCAATGTCAAACAACGTCCAGTCATTCCTAGTCAGTGTGAATAACATGTCTCACTAGGAATATTAAAAATTCCAGTGCCTACTGTAAAAAACCATATTGTTCTGGATGATGGAATAAATATGAAGGATGACTTTAAAAAATTCCAGTAGGAAATATGAAACATATATTTTGGCAGACTTCTATCAATGATCAAAGACCAAAGCTAAGAGTGCATATAAATGGCATTGTAACTGAGGGATTACTAGACACAGGTGCAGATGTGACTATCATTACTCCAGAATCTTGGCATCCAGATTGGTCTCTTCAAGAGGCAGGTATCCAATTACTAGGAATTGGAACCCTATCTCAAGTGAAACAAAGCATGAGGCAGGTTTTGTGCATACAGCCAGAAGGAGAGAAAGGAAGGCTGGGGGCATATGTAGCTAATATTGCAGTGAATTTAAGGGTTTGTGACCTGTTGCAGCAATGGAATACTCAGGTTAACATTCCTGCAGTCCCAGAGATTTGTGTTTCTGGTAAGGATATTATAAAGCATTATAAACAAAGAGTTTTCTATTACATGGCAACAAACAAAGAAGATTATAAAGAAATGTCCAACTTGCTATTTCTATAACCAAATACCATTATCTGTAAAGAGTAACCCAAAGGGTACTCAAAGGAATAAGATCTAGCAGATGGATATGTTCTACTTTACAGAATTTGGAAAATTAAAATATGTACACCACACCATTGACACTTATTTATGTTTTCAATGGGCAACTGCTTTGAGCTCAGAAAAGGCTGATTCAGTAATGACACACTTATTAGAAGTATGGCCATCATGGAAACACATGCACAAATAAAGACAGACAATGGTCCATCATATGTATCTAAGAAACTGAAACAGTTTTTTGCTTAATGTAATACAAAGCATATTACAGATATACAGATATTAATTTTATCTTTTAACAGCTGAATAATTCCATTGTTTGAATGCATCATTTAGGCAATGACAAATATCCATAACTTATTAAAAAGCTAAAAACCATATACCCCATCTCTTGGGAATGAGGGTGTCATATTCTTAAAATTACTGTTTTCTTGGGGTGATGGCATCTTTAGGAAATCCTGAAAAGAAAACTGTTAAGTCCAGAATAAGATATCTTTTATCATTTGTTGATCAGTTTCTGTGTCTTGGGAAAGTACAGGGCTTGACTCGAGTTCTGGCAAGAGTAGTTTGTGAGGCTGGATCATCTCAGCTAGTCACCTTGAAATTGTTTGTAGTCCAAAAATCGATCTTTAGGTGGTGTCTTTCAGCTTAGGGTTGTTATCATAGTCCTGGATGAGTCATTCTTGTGGGACCCATCCTCCTTTTGGAGACTTTAAAAGTTGCTCATAGGCATGCTCATAGTTTATTGCAGAAAATTGATAAGAGACTCAAACATGAAACCATATACAGGGAGGTATATGAAACCTTTTTCTAGAATTAATTAGTATTCTATGTGACCACCAATATTATGACAAAAACTTTCATATATGTATATACATATACATATATTTGTATACCTTAAGAAAAGCTGGTAGCCTTTAATCCCAGCACTCAGAAGGCAGAGGCAGGCGGATCTCTGTGAGTTCGAGACCAGCCTGGTCTACAGAGCGAGTTCCAGGACAGGCTCCAAAGCTACAGAGAAACCCTGCCTTGAAAAACCAAAAAAAGAAAAAAGAAAGAAAGAAAGAAAAGCTGGTAAAGGGTCAATATAAAATAAAAGGATTAAGAGATTACTGGCAATAAAGTAGCCCTTAAATATTTGATTTTCTTCTTCCCATATCAGGTGGTTCATCTGACATGGGTCAGAAATTTTGGATTTTACTTTAATAAGCTTGCTTGGGTTTAGAGGAGAGAGCTACATACACTCTACCCCCAAAGCCAGCATTAACCTTTAAATGGATTGGGACTACAATTTACATTATATGTCTGTAGAAAATAGCAGAAACAAACATTTGGGAAGATTCATGAAATTTTATCCTATTGGAAATGTGCCATACTAATAGGCCCATTTACTGTTTTCCTTGAAACATTTTGTCTGGATAATTTTTTTCTTTTTCTTTAGATGTCTCATTTGTTCGGTGGTCTTTAGATTTCTTAGCTGGATACCTTTACTTTCATGAAAATACAAAAAGAAAACCCTTCCCAACACTAATTTTGGGGAGAATTCCTTTTGGCTAGTTATATCTGATCAAATAAAGAGCATATATAGGTTAGTTTAGATTAAACAGCCATTATGCTTGATGAACTACCATCTCTTCTAATTAAAAGGTGTTTCTCGTTAAAATTGGATCTTTATCAACTTTTCTGTTATACGTAGTTTTTATTCTGCAGAAACAAAGGCAAAACACTTCCCCAATATAACACATGTCCTGGTTTTCATTCTGAGGTTAGTACAACTTTAAAGTATACCAATTGATTTAATTCCATACTTTTTTACTATCCAATGTCTCTTCACAGATGTTGTTCCTTTCTCAATAGCATTTAGAAAATTTAAAGTTAATAAGGCATTGTGCAATTTATTTCTAGGGGTCTTTATTATCTCTTTCTGTTTATTTAAAATATCCTTTAGACTTTAATTTCATCTTTCTATAACTGACTTCCCCATAAGCTTGTATGACATACTTTTAATATGGTTTGTATTAAAATAAGCAAAAACCCATTTCATTTTGTTCAAGACATGTGCTGCAGCATTGTCTGTATTTATTTGTACAGGTATACCCATATTAGCCATAACTTCTAGCAAATGTGTGATTACCAAATCAGCCATTTCCAAAATCAAAGCAATTGTCTATTGAAAACCTGATAGGTGTGCTGTGGTTATGTTAGTTTTCAAAATTCTACAAAATGGAACACATCAATCTGCCAGATTTTATTTCCTTGAGTACCCTTTGGATTACTTTCTACAGGTAGTGGTGTTTGGTTATATAAAGAATAGGTAGGAGCCGGGCGGTGGTGGCGCACGCCTTTAATCCCAGCACTTGGGAGGCAGAGGCAGGAGGATCTCTGTGAGTTCGAGACCAGCCTGGTCTACAAGAGCTAGCTCCAGGACAGGGAAACCCTGTCTCGGAAAACCAAAAAAAAAAAAAAAAATAGGTAGGACATTTCCTTATAATTTCTTTGCCTTGTTACCACATGATGAAAAAGTCTTTTTTTTTACCTTTTGCTATTGACATGATGTTTTTATGAAACTCTGAGGCCTTCAAACACATTTCCAATCAATAATTTATTGATTTCTTTATTACCTTGTGCTAGAGGACCTGGAAGACCTGTATGGAATAAAATGTGTGTTATGTATATGGGATGATTCCTATTCCAGATTGTATCTTGCAACTGAATAAATAATAAAGTCAATTCTGTATTGTCTAGTATAAATTCAGTTGTTTCAATATGCAAAACAACTCTCTCTGCATATTGTAAATTGGAACTATGTTGAGAGGTTCTTTAAAAATCCCTTAGTACAATGAAAATAGCATATAATTCTGACTTTTGGACAGAATTGTGTTGGTGGAGAAGCAACGGGGCTGTGTTCCTGCCACCCGGCTAGCTTTACCTGAAATAATTACACGGAAACTGTATTCATTTAAACACTGCTTGGCCCATTAGTTCTAGCCTCTTATTGACTAGCTCTTACATATTGATCTAACCTATTTCTAATATTCTGTGTAGCCCACGAGCTGGCTTACCAGGGAAGATCTTAACCTGCATCTGTCTGGAGTGGGAGAATCATGGTGACTCACTGACTTGGCTTCTTTCTTCCAGCATTCTGTTCTGTTTATTCCACCTACCTAATTTTCTGTCCTATTGAAGGGCCAGGGCAGTCTCTTTATTTAACCAATGAAATTAACACAAAACAGAAGACTCTCCTCCATCATTTCCCCTTTTTCTGTTTAAACAAAAAAGAAAGGCTTTCATTTTAACATAGTAAGATTACATATAACAAAACAGTTATCAAGTAAGAATTACAGTTACAATAATTTTATCTATTTTATCTTTTGTCATAACTAAGAAAAACTATAACTAACCATTCTTCAACTCCATCAAAGACTCCAGAAGAATACAATATTACCTAAGCAAACAAGAAATCCAAAGCTCTAGAAACGACAGAGACATCTTGCTGCCTGGACAGTCACCCAAAGTTCCTCTGTACCATTGGGGCATCCATCTTCAGCCTACAGGCCCATAGTTTCCAGCAGACATTTTCATGAAGCAGGAAATTTCAAAGACAGTTCAGTCACTATCTGCTGTGTCCTGCAGAATGTCTCATAGACTCTTTCATGAATCAGGAACCCTGAAAGACCATCTCACCTTTAGGCAAGTTCAGCAGTCCTCTCTCTGTGGGTTCTTTGAGTCTAGTTCATGCATCAGTCCAGGCAAGAGCAGTTTCTTGCCCAAATGGCTATCAAACTCCCTACGGATCCTCTTCGATGCCCATCTTCCTCTTGAAGTAGCTGGTGCTGCCAGGAGCAGATGTGTCTCATTGTCATGAAAAGCCCTAAGTTATTAAAACATTTAAAATGCCATATTCTGCAGTCTTTGAAAGATATGAAGAATGCCTATCTAACTGAAATATATCTCTCTATATATATCTAGAAAATCTAACATGACTACAAGCTTTACTATTATTGATGATTATCAATTAACCTATATTTCTTAAGTATACATTACATTTTTACATGAACTACAAAATCATAATACCTTAATCAAGATTAGAAATACATATAACAAAATTAACCTTAAAGTCAATACCAATGCAAATTATTCATACCTATATCATATCCCCTTTAAATGTAAACGAACATTTATAAACAATATTTGGGAATATGGGCTCAGTTATTTCTCTCCAAACTGCTTCCTGCTGAATGGGGGCATTGTTAATTAGAATTTTCATGGTATAACCTTTGTGCTAGTTTCATCTCATTTGGCAGTTAAGCAAAATAATTTTTTGAGGGTATTCACAGCAACCTTTCAGGAGGGTGTGGTCTATCATACCATATTGGGATAGAAGAAATCCACAGGGTCCCTTAAATTCTTTGAAGATGGGTATTTTCCTGTGGAGATAAGAAAAGAACCCTGTCCCCAACCTATTTGTATTTCTTACCATCAGTATGCTTGCCATCCTTGTGAATGAATTGTTATTTATCTTTTCCAAGTGGCTTCTCTTCTTCAAACTGAACCTTTATTAATTTTGACAGTATCCACAGAATTGTAATAGCTATGATTCACTTTACTTAAATTTTCTGATATGTTACCCATCTTTCCTGGTTTATTTGCATCAGTATGGAATGGAGGACTCTAGTTATGGGTGTTTCCTGTACAACACAAGGAAGGATCCAGCTAGTTCTTGTATAAGTTGAATTCTCTTGCTTTTGAAACATTTGTTCTTAATTTCTCCCAAAAATTTACTGAAATATCTTTGCCAAAGTTCACTTTCTTCCCATAATTTGTCAATTTCGTCATTTTAAAAGGTACGATAATTTCTGTTGGATCTGTTCCTGCTAATTGACAAAGTCTCAATATTCCTTTTAAAATTAACTCAGAGAACTTTTTGATATAAGTTTTTAATTATTTATCTTGGTCTATGTGGTTACAAAAGATCCATTCTAAGACAATATAATTCTTCGGCATTAAAATTTCTGTAGGGGAATATTTGGAGGGTAATATGATCAGAATGCAGTTAAGATTTGGATCCACATGATCCACATGCACCTTCTTTAACTTCTTTTTTATCAAAGCCAATTCTCACTCAGTTAAAAGCAATAATTCTATAGGACTATTTAAGTCCTTGTCACCATCTAAGGTTTCCTTTAAATTAAACAGTTTTTATCCCAGTAGTGGGCTGTATGTTTGAAATATTTCCTAGAAATCTTTGAAAGTGATTAAGAGTCTGTTGATTTTTCCTAATTTGCACATTTTGGGATTTAATTTTTGTAAACCTATTTTAGAACCTAAATAATTACTAGAATTTTCTTTTTGTATTTTTCAGAAGCAATTTGTAATCTGCAACAAGGCAAAATTTTCTTATTCAAAAATACATTTTAAAGTATCTAAATTTGAATCAGATAGTAAGATGTCATTCATGTAATGGTAAATTATAGATTGAGGCAATTGCTTGCATATCACTTCCAAGAACTGGCATACAAAATACTGGCAAAGGGTAGGGCTATTTAACATTCCCTGTGAGAGAATCTTCCATTAATACCTCTTAGCAGGCTACGAATTATTATAAGTAGGTACTGTGAAGGCAAAGTTTTCTCTGTCTTTTTCATGTAAAGGTAAAATGAAGAAAAAATTTTTTTAAATCAATAACTATAATAAGCCATCCTTTAGAGAATAGAGAAGGCAAAGAAATTCCAAACTGTAGGGAGCCCTTTGGCTGAATCACCTCATTAGCAGTTCTTAGATTTTTACCATTCTCCTTTTTTCAGGTTTCTTTTTTTTTTGTTTTTTTTTTATGTTTTAAAGCATTTCTTTTATTTATTGAAAAAAAAATTCCGCCTCCTCCCAGCTTCCCATTTCTCTCTCTCTCCTCCCACTCCTCTCTCCCTCCCTCTCCAGTCTGAAAAGCAGTCAGGGTTCCCTGCCCTGTGGAAAGCCCAAAGTCCTCCCCCCTCCATCCTGGTCTAGGAAGGTAAACATCCAAACTGGCTAGGCTCCCACAAAGCCAGAACATTAAGTAGGATCAAAACCCAGTGCCAATGTCCTTGGCTTCTCAGCAGCCCTCATTGTCCGCCATATTCAGAGAGTCCGGTTTTATCCCTTGCTTTTTCAGTCAGTCCAGCTGGCCTTGGTGAGCTCCCAATAGATCAGCCCCACTGTCTCAGTGGGTGGGTGCACCCCTTGTGGTCCTGACTTCTTTGCTCATGTTCTTCCTCCCTCTGCTCCTCATTGGGACATTGGGAGCTCAGTCTGGTACTCCAGTGTGGGTCTCTGTCTCTATCTCCATCCATCGCCAGATGAAGGTTCTATGGTGATATGCAAGATATTCATCAGCAAACTTGTGCAACCACTTTGGAAAGCAGTGTGGCAGTTTCTCAGGAAATTCGGGATCAACCTACCCCTGGACCCAGCAATGCCACTCTTGGGAATATACCCAAGAGATGCCCAATCATATGACAAAGGCATTTGTTCAACTATGTTCATAGCAGCATTATTTGTAATAGCCAGAACCTGGAAACAACCTATATGTCCTTCAATGGAAGAATGGATGAAGAAAGTGTGGAGTATATACACATTAGAGTACTACTCAGTGGTAAAACAAAAAACAATGACTTCTCGAATTTTGCATACAAATGGATGGAAATAGAAAACACTATCCTGAGTGAGGTGACCCAGACCCAAAAAGATGAACATGAGATGTACTCACTCATAATTGGTTTCTAGCCATAAATAAAGGTCATTGTGTCTATAATTTGATATCCTAAAGAAGCTAAATAAGAAGGTGAACCCAAAGAAATCCATATAGCTATCCTCCTGGTTATGGGAAGTAGACAAGATTGCTGGATCTTGGGGGTGGAGTGGGAGGGGGGTAAAGGGAGATGGGGAGAGAAAAGTGAGAAGGGGGGATGGGGGAACTTGGGGAAACGGGATGATTGGGATAAAGGAAGTTTGGATAGGGGAGCAGGGAAGCACATATCTTAATTAAGGGAGCCATCTTAGGGTTGGCAAGAGACTTGGACCTAGAGGGGCTCCCAGGTGCCCAGGGCGATGTCCCCAGTTAGTTCCTGGGGCAGCTGAGGATAGGGAACCTGAAATGACCCTATCCTATAGCCATACTGATGAATATCTTTCTTTCTTTCTTTTTTCTCTTTTTTTGGTTTTTCGAGACAGGGTTTCTCTGTGGTTTTGGAACCTGTCCTGGAATTAGCTCTTGTAGACCAGGCTGGTCTTGAACTCACAGAGATCCGCCTACCTCTGCCTCCCGAGTGCTGGGATTAAAGGCGTAAGCCACCACTGCCCAGCAAGTTTTGTTTTCTTAAACCCTAAGAAACTTTATTTTATTTTATTTTGGTTTTTTGAGACAGGGTTTCTTTTTAACAACAAGTACAGGAGGATTTCAAGTACTGGTTTATTCTTCAATATGCTGAGCATTTAGTTGCTCCTGCATCAGCTTTTCTAAAATCTGCTGCCTCTCTCTTATTAAAGGCCATTGTGCAACCCATACATGTTTGTCTACCAACCATTTTAAGGTAGGGCTGTGGGTGCTTTTGAAAGATCAGCAGTTGTTGTGCCCTGTTCTTGTATAGCCTGAATGGTAAGTGACTACTATTTGTAATATCTTGTAAAATTTTTCCCAGAAATATATGTTAATTCATGGTTTGTTTCTATGATTTGGGGGAATGTTAATCTGAGTAGTCCATTGCTTTAACAAATCATGTCCCCACAAATTCATTGCTATGTTAGTTACATACATTTTTAATTTTTCTCTGTGTCCTTTCAGCCTTATATATTAAAGCTATCTCATGCTCTGTTCTGTTTTACCTTAGATAATGTTTCATGCCCTAAAAGTGAAACTCCTGAAAAGGCCAATTTGGATGCCAAGATTCTGGTGAAATTAGTTATATCTACACCTGTGTCTACCAGACCTTCAGTGGCAATTTTGCTTATTCATATTGTCATTTTTGGTCTTTATTCTCTTACATAAATTTAACAGAATACCCACTTTATGGTTTCTCCTGGATGTTTTGTTCTCTCTTCTATAGCTGTTCTATTATCCAGAGCTGTATGGTTTCTAACAATAGAAATTAGGTTCTTTAATTGTTCTGGGAAGGAGTTTCCCTTACAATGACAGGAAATGAATAAACTAGATTTGACATAAAGGCCTGTGAGAGGGTACTCAAGAGTTATCCTGATGGCAAAGAATTACCATGAACATACCTGTTGACTGTCACCTTCATTCATTAGTCTGTCTTTGCCACATTTTCTGCATAATCCAGAATTGATGGGCATTCTGAATAGATTAAATGTAGAAAAAACATTGTTTCTAGGGATGTTCTTTTTACAATCTCTTTCAAGATGACCTTGTTTGCCACAATTATAACACTTGACATTTCAGTTTTTCTTCAAACCTCTGGTAATCACCTCTCCTATCCATGCATCATCATGCTCAGGAGATTCAATAGTAATTGCATCGCAGATCTATTCCTCCAAAGGTTCTGGCCATGACTTTAATGGCCCAATTATCCTTTTGCATGGAGAATTAGCATTTTCAAAAGCCAGAGATTTGATTATTATTAGTCTAGCTTCTGAATTTGGTATCATTCCATTTACTGATAATAGCAAACTTTGTAAGAAATCTGTGAAGGTTTCTTTTGGGCTCTGCATGACTTTCATATATGATTCAATCTTCTTTTTTACTTTTCAGTTCTTTCCCAAGCACTAAAAGTTGTTTCATGGCATAAAGTCAGGACGTGTTCATCATATAGAGATTGTCTTTCTATAGTAGCATAATCTTCTCCAAGAAGTTGATCTTGGGAGATTTCCAATCCTCTAACTTTACTCCATTGTTCTATAGTCTTAGCCTCTTCTCTGAACCAGGTACTCAACTATAATTCTGAAACAGACTACAAAACAACTTTAAACAATTCTATTCAGTCTTTAGAGCTAATTCTATTACAAACTGACCACATTTTAACATTTGCTTAACAAAAATGTAAATGCATGCCATATGAGATTATTAATTCCTTAAATCTCTTTAAATCTAACACTGGCACAAGAGTCCATTCAGCTCTTACAGAGCCTCTACCATTTCCTTTGTGGTTAGTGAGTATATTAAAGTTGGTTGCTTGAAAATCTTAGGCTGTTCCTCTCTAACCTATAATGAAATGCTGAAATAGATTCTCTATTAAATTCTTCTGTCTGGTTTAAACATCTCTATGATGTTTTATTAAATTTTTCTAAAACTTGTATCTTAGCACTCAAATTAACCAACTTCTTAGTGATAAAACTAAAATGATGAATGTAAATTACTTATCTTTAATTTAATTTTCCCATTTTCAAACTATACAGCATATTATCAGACAGATACCCAAATACATTCATTGTAATAGTACTTCCTATATTTTAATGTGGAATAAAGCTCTCTTTTAACTAATTCTTCACTTAAAGAATTCCCAATTTTCTCATTAAATCTGCCACCCATGATGATGAAGATGTGAGGCTTATTGCTGTTTCTTAGATCAATAAAAGCCTGACTGGATTTCATAGGAGCTACCTAGTTTGGCAACAGTCTAAAAAGGGACTTCAGGAAGAGCCAACCAGGAGAGAAGAGAGAAAAACTTAGCTGGTATCAAAGAATAATCTTCAGGTAATCTTCAGTTGCCATTGTAAAAATGAGATATTGTACTCACTGGATTTTTTGTAGTGAAAAAATGTTCTTTGAAAAATCATTATGACCAAGGTTCATATGACAAACAGACTAGAGTTCAAATTGTTGTTGAATATGCAATCTGTGTTGCTGTGTAATGCTTGTAAGACTAAAAAGTTTCCTTAATTAAATTATCTTGTAAATGACTCTCCCCAAGAACTTTGTAAATACAGTATAAAGGCTGTGTTTGTTTGCACATGTGTGTGTGTTTGTGTGTATGTGTGAGAGAGAGAGAGAGAGACGGAGACAGACAGACAGACAGACAGACACACACACACACACACACAGAGAGAGAGAGAGAGAGAGAGAGAGAGAGAGAGAGAGAGAGAGAGAATACCACATTATATTGAGAATAGAGCTTTTCCCAGTAAATTTGTAACTGTTTCTTTACTTTGAAGTATGTGACTTTTCATTCAGTCACTTTTGAGGTATTTGTATAAGGTCTAAATAATGCATATATGTATATATAATGTTTTGAAAAACAAGTATTTATATTACATAGCTATCGTTGTCAGATACATGATGAACATATATCAAGAGTTTTAAGGAAAAATTTTAACATTATAGTATAGCTTTTAGAAAACTGATTTTCTTCTTGTATAAGTCAGGGAATCATGACCAGACTCTAGGTGAATACAATATTTCAGCAAGAAAATTCCTCCTGTCTCCTTCTGTGATTTCAAAATACTCTCCTGCACCTGATCATTTCCATTTTCTGTATGAAGAATTGAAATGGTCTCTTTGAAAACTCGCCAAACTGAACACTGTATATAGAATAAATGAATAAATCTTTTGGGGGAGGGGGAGGGATATGGGAGGCGGTGGAGGGGAGGAGGCAGAAATCTTAAATAAATAAATAAATAAATAAATAAATAAATAAATAAATAAATAAGAAAACTCGCCAAACTTCATTGTTACAATCTATGGACTTTTATTGTGATTCAAATTGTAAAAATTTCACTTTGTATAATCTTATTTTTAATCAAAATTAATTTTTATTTATGCACATGTGTGTGTATGTCCACGGAAGCCAGAAGATGTCATTCAGTACCCTGAATTTGGAATTACTGCCTGTTGTGAGCTATCCAAAGTGCCAGTATGTAACCTACGGATAGCCCATTTTGTGTGTGGCCAGGAGTTAACTGTCCACTGAAGCCTGTTGTGTTAACCAATGGTAAACAACTAAAGACAATGACCTCCCTCCATCAGAACAGTCTATAGCCAGGCGTTCAGAAAGGGGGACTAAGAGCACCATGAGCTTCTGCCTGATTTCTGAATGGTTGGCAACTGACCCAGCCATGGACAGGACCACACTGCAGACTGAGGTCATGTTTGGAATGGCTGTCAAGTTCTGCAAACACTATTTTACAGCCATTCTCCCTATCTTCTGACTTAAAAATATATCTACATACTTTTTCTAATGTTTCCTAAGCCTTATATGTATGATAAAAATGTCCAATTTAGGGTTGTGCATTTAACTGCCACTTATTGTACAAACCTTGAGCAGCCATGATTCTCTGTAGAAATCACCACTCACAGGAAAGAAAATATTATCCGCTAAGAATAATGCCGGGTGGTGGTGGCTCACCCACCCAGCATTTAATCCCAGCTCTTGGGAGGCAGAGGCAGGTGGATCTTTGTGAGTTTGAGGCCAGCCTGGTCTACAAGAGCTAGTTCCAGGACAGGCTCCAAAGCTACAGAGAAACCCTGTCTCGAAAAGCAAAAACAAACAAACAAAAAAAAAGAGTAAGAATTATTTCTACCTATGGGTATAAATATAAATTAGTTTTGTGCCATGGCAGTTTAGCTAAACTGTAGTGAGTCCTTTCTTAATACCTGTGGCTACACTGGTTTCTGAGTGGGTTTGCATTAATATGCAAGTATTATTTCAGTTTCAATTCAAAAAGAATGGTTTATTACCATAACACGTTAGTTTGCTATTGCACTCATGGTTATATCCTACTTGACCGGATAGAAAAAGGTCATGGGATGCACAGCTGGGTAAACTCTTGATTCATTCTCCTCCCCAGCAGCCTTATAGTACCTTAAGCATCATGAGCAGCAGCCAGTATAGAGTAAGGTTCCATCTATTTTCAAGTTTGAATATTCTGAATATCTTCAGAATTAAGTGTGTTAAACTTGGGAATTCTGAACACACATTTTGCACTATATTGTAAAATTGGTTTTCTCTATTGAATCCTTTAAAATAAATAACAGGAAAAGAGGGGCCTATATTAACAAGCTGAATGTATTCACAGAAATAAAGAGCTGACTTCTTCAATGTGAGCAAACATGGCCCACAGTACAGTGAAGCTTCTTCATAAACAGCTCCTCTCCTGACTTACAACTCTAGAGAAGTAGACTGTCTCAGAACAGTCAAAAAGCTCATCTGAACAACAGGTCTCTGATGAATACCAAGGCTGGAGCTGTGTACATGTGTCACCAGTATTATCACATACATGCCCCCAGTAAATTCCATGCACAGACACAGCCCTGCCAAATACCCTCACAGATAGGTCACCTACCATGATTACAAGCACTGTGAATATTAGCACAGGGATTAGAAGAAGTTTAGAACATGACTTAGGCAGCTTCATTGCAGACATTCTCTGATCAAAGGCAGTGGAAAAACAAAGCCAGGCCATCCATTGCAAACAAACATGGTGCAGAGTCCACACAGGAGTCAGAAACCTGGAGGCCACCAGGGATTGGCAGACCTTCAGTCTTGCTTGTCTCAGACTTCCAACCCTTTCATTCAGATGATCTCAGGTCATTCAATAAACGTGGCCAGTTCAGTCTTGCAGGACCAATAAAGTTTTCAGCACATTTCTGAGCTCGGGCTTTCTCTCAGTGACTGTGGGATATTGTTGTGTCCTTAGGACAAGTTGTAGATATCTCTGTTCTTACAAACCTATCACATTTAATATCTCTATTTAAGATGCTAAAGTCAAAATATATAAAGGGTGTGTCGTGTTTTGATGAGGCCCAGGCCAAAAATGGATGGCACTTGGAAATTGTAGTAACACAATAATTATTCTTCATAAAAGCCTGGAGAGAACATCACAGTACCCATCAGTTTTCTGGCTTCATCATGTTTTTTGCTCTGGTTTCCCATTGTTTTCACAGCAATTAATCAATTTGTTAAGAACTATCTGAGTCATTGCTACAAAATCACCTGACCTTTTTAAAAGATTTATTATTCATCTATTTATTTTATATCCAGGCTGCTGCTTCTCCCCATCTTCCCCTCCCAGTTCCTCTCCTCCAGTTCCCCCTTATACTTCCTAATCCTGTCCTCCTCTTCCATCACCCAGCACAGTGCAGGTCTCCCATGAGTGTCAATAAAACATGGCATATAAAGTTGCAATAATACTAAGCACCTCCCTATGTATTAAAACTTGGCAAGGCAACACAGTATGAGGAATACCATCCCAAATGTTAGTAAAAGTATTGGAGACAGACCAGACGGTGGTGGCACACACCTTTAATCCCAGCACTCGGGCGGCAAATACAGGCAGATCTCCGTGAGTTTGAGGCCAGCCTGATCTACAAAAGCTAGTTCCAGGACAGACACCAAAAGCTACAGAAAAACCCTGTTTTGAAAAACCAAAAATAAATAAATAAGAATCGAAGACAGCCCCCTGTTCCCATTGTTAGGAGTCCCACAAAGGACCAAGCTATACAACTACAACATATATGAATACCTAGATCAGTCTCAGGCAGACTCCCTTGCTGTCAGTTCAATCTCTGTGAGCCTCTATTAGCCAAGATTGTATCATGAATAAGAAAAACTGGGGGCATTTGGCAGGTGATGTGGAAACATAGTACAGCAGAAACTTCCTGTAAATTTTGAAGGTGATCATAATGAGGACTCCTGGTAATGGGGCTAGAGTCTCATCTGGCCATTTCTTGTAGCCAGGCAAGGTTTCCAGTGGTAGGGTTGAGTTGCATTCAATTGAGTTACTGACCAATTAGATCCCGTGGAAATCCCCAAACAATCCAGGCTGTTGTTAACCCAAAGAATTGCTTTCCAAAAACTGACAATGGAGGCATCATTGCTGAGGACAACACCAACACACCTCATCGAACATGGAGAATTCATTCTAAACTCTTTGGTAGAGGAAGGTACATTGCAGGCTACTGAAAGAGAAAGGTGAACACCATCCCAGCCACAAAACTTTTGACCTACAATCTGCTCTGCCTGTAAAATATGCTAGGGAAATGTTGGCACAGAACTTGCGGGAGTAACCAACCAATGTCTAATTTGAGTGAAAGCCAATTCCCTGAGAAGGTACCTATACATGCCACTGCTTAGGCAACCAAGAACCTGAGATTAGAGAGCCTAAAGAAATAATAATAATAATAAACCAAAATGATTTCTAATGATATTCTGTTACACTTATAAATCAGTGCGTTCTTCAGTCATCATCAGAGAGGCTTTCTCTAGCAGCAGATGGGATCAGATGCAGAGACCAACAGTCAGACATTATTCAGAAAAAGTCTAATTAGAGTCTACAACAGATATTTCATTGGCATTTTTTCACAAGTGAGCTTTTTTCTACCCTAAGTCTCTGGGTTCTGGCACTCCAGGCAGTGACAGAGGTGGGCTCACTCTTGTGGTATATGTCTAAGGCTGGACCAGTCACTGGTTGGCCACTCCCACAATCTTCAAACCACCCTTACCCTCCATCCCCACCCCACGTCTCATAGGCAAGATTGTAGGTCAAAAGGTAGTGTGGTTAGACCCGAGTCTCAGTTCTTGCACTGAAAGTCCCCCCTTGGGCATTCCTTGTTACCTAGCCTCTCTGGGTCTATTAACTATAACATGGTTATCCTTTACTTTACAACTAATATCCACTTGTAAGTGAGTATATTTCATGCTTGTCTTTCTGGGTCTGAGGTAAGTAGTCTGTACCAGAGAACTCCTATAGCTGATAAACACCTTTAGTGATGTGCCTTAACACAAGATTAACTGAAAAAGATAAATGAGCTGAGAAAGAAATAAGAGAAGCAACATCCTTCACAACAGCCACAAATAAAATACTCTAACCAAGCAAGTGAAAGACCTGTATGACAAGGACTTCCAAGTCTTTGAAGAAACGAATTGGAGAAGACATCAGAAGATGGAAGGATGTCCCATGCTCATGATTCAGTAGGATTAACATAGCAATAATGGCCATCTTACCAAAAGTATTCTTGGAGCTCTTTTCCTCCGGTTGGGTTTCCCTGTTCAACTTCAATATGCTAGGTTTTGGTTCATCTTATTATATTTTGTTGTTTGATTGTTATCTCTTAGAAGCCTGAGGGGAAGTATATCTCGAGGCCAGGGGAGGTGGAGAGGAAGTAGGAGTAGAGGGAGGGTAAACTATAAACAAGATATATTGTATGAGAAAAAAAACTAATTTCAATACAAAAAAATAATTCTATAACTATGTAAATAATACCTTTGAAAAAAGTAGTGATTAATCTATATAGCTACTTAATTATACATTTGTTTTAAAGATAGCAGTCAGAACAAACTAGAATTTTAAGTTGCTTGTGGAAATTAACAAAACTCAAGGTTGACTCTTATTTGTGTAATGACTTTCATGTTCTACCTTCTTCTTCATTGTATTCATTGTAAGATGGCCTTTGTTGAACTCATTCATCTTTTAGTTATTTACAGAGCTTTAGAAGATCTCAGGTTTATTTTAATCTTTTGGAATTCTTAGATGTATATTAGACACTGAGTAGATATGTGAAACAATGACATCAAAATCTCCTTTCTAGTATGTATCTGAATAATTTCATAACTGCAAAGTTCAGGATTCACTATCTTAGTGGTAGGGATATTTTATATATTGCTAAATCTTAATTTATTTTATATTCTATGTATAACTAGTGTAAACATCTTAGTTTTTAATTCCAAGTGCAGAGCAGAATTCCAAGTCTAAAATACTTAAAAAGTGACTTAAATACATCATTGAAGGAGAATTAAAAAGTATTTCTTCAATACCATGACTCAGTCTGGTTAGAAGTTTGTAGGAAATACACTGAAGAATAGTGAGATTTTTCTGTAGAATTAAATGAATAATAAAATAATTCTGATTCAAGGGACTGAACATATTATCAAAGATGCATCTCAAGTAAAAATGCAGGGTTACCAAAAAAAAGAAAAAAAATGCAGTTTTTTTTTTTAATGAGACTCCTTAGTAAATGATCTATATTTCTGGGGGGGGGGGGGGGAATCACAGGTTTCTTTGTAAGAATGCCAGTCCAAAAATGGAAAGTCACAGTTCTTATCTACTTCACCTTCTCAAAACATAAATCCCCACAAGATTAAACTCTATCCGTGACTAGCTGAGAGCATGCGGGTGTGTCAAACAGGCACTCAGGAGATACTTATTGGCCCAGCCCACTTTTTACCTCTTATACACATGACACATGCAGACATTTTCTAATTTATTTCATCAATCAAACAAAAAAACAATAGTCTTCCCTGCATGGATAAACTCTCCCAGAATCCCTATGTTATTGAGTGGAAGAACTAGTGCCGGGAATGGGCAACTTTCCTTTGAGTTGTCGCCAGGGAGGCCTGAGTCCTGCAAAGCACCACAGGAAACTGTCGTTGCTGTTGCTTAACTATCACAAATATACTGAATGGCTCTATAGTTAAAGACACAAGACATAGAGAAATTCTGTTAGAACATTTCTGCTGGCTAGCTTTCATAGTACTGGAAGATACTATACAGAATTGTGAGGCCCTACCTGCAACACTACTGGTGCAACAGTGACAAGTGTGTTATGGAAGCAACCAATTGCTTTTTGGTTGGTCTTGAGGTACACACCACAGAAGGGAACCGACCCCTGGTAATGTAAACCTAGCCAAAGGTTCACAGTTGGGTAGGGCATAGGTCCAGGTAAGGAAGCTCTGCTCTTCTTTTGCTAAAAGGTGACCATTTTATTTCTAAATTGCTATGCTAATATGTGCACTATCACTGCTGATGCCGGTTTAGGTTAAAGAACCTTCTTTTTGCAATGGACAGTGGTTATTGCAGAGACTCATTAACAGGTCAAAGTGCTGAGAATAAACGGCTGTTGTATGCTCAGTCATAAAAGGGACATCATGTCCTCCAGGGTTTAGGGAATATCACAAAAGAGGAGTGTTAGTCCCATCCACTGGGTGATAAAAGAAAGAAAAGAAACCCTCCAAGTTCTTGTAAGACTTTTGTATAGACTCAGTTTAAATACTGCTTGGGGTAAGTTTATTATTTACTTTCAAAGCAATTAAGAGTAGAATGGGTAGGGAGGATTCAGGGCTTTTACCATCTCAGGTTAAATACAGCCACTAATGCCTACTGTGATTTTACAAGAGAGAAGAGGATCTACTGAGCAAGTGGAGTGGCTCGGGTTTGCCGTACCAGCACTTAGGCGGCTGCAGAGCCTAAGATACAAATAAGTTCCAGACCCGCTGCAGCCACCGTTGGAGACCACTGTCCTGTCTCAAAATCAACAAAACCGTGCCATTCACTCTTAAAAGTAACGCTTTTACGATACTGTTTTGTGAGGAAGAAGAAAGTTGTGCTACCACGGCAGCCCACATCTTAGTTCAGGATTCTCCACTTCCCGGTTCTCAGAAGTCGGGGCGCGCGCTGAATCGCCTACGCATGCGCAGAAGTGGCTTAGCCCTAGTGGGGCAGACCTCGGAGGGCGGAGCGCAGGCCACGTGGGCTTCGTGACGTCATCTCCCGGCGCCGAGGGCCCCTGGACTTGCGGTGGGCTCCGGGCGCTGTGGGTCGGGTGCGCTTTGGTTCGGAGGGCGGAAGTGCACGCGGGGCTCGCTCTGACCCCGGTGGCGGCGCTCTGTGCGGCTGCGCAGCCTTGGGAGTTCTGCTTTTGAGGCTCTGCAGAACAGAGTGAGTCAGGCAGGCAGAGCCCGACTGAGCGTCTTCCCCGCGGTGGGAAGCCGGAGCAGAGCGGGCACTTCGGGTAGGGCTCCTGTGTGTCCGGGGCGCGGAAGTGAGTGGCAGAGGGTGGCCGGGCGAGGGCTGCGGGCAAGCGGCCGGCGGGGGCACACCCGGGGAGATGGCGGGGGAGGAGGTGGCGATGGGCGGAGGCGCGGTTGGCTAGACACTGCCCCAGAGCCCTTGGACCACCCTAGCTGTCCCTTTGAGAAGTATGTCAGTTCCTTACTAAGGTAGGAATTGTAGCATGGAGTCGGAAACTCAAGTTAAGAACTTGGATTTCTCGTGAGAGGAGGTATTTAAGTCGCAGTTACTTTGGTGCATATCAGTTCTATTCAGACGTAGTATTCACTCCAAGCTATTTATCTTCGGTGCCATTCTTTTAGTCTCAGTTTAATAATAGTCCTTAATGCTAACAAAGGCATTCTCTGTTAGTGGAACACTTTTATTTATTAGTTAGTTTCTTTGGCTTTTTCTCAAAGCCTACTCAGATATGAGGAACCTAAGAAGCTGGGAGACTTAGAGATTTTTTTTCTCCCGAAGCATGTAACTTTTTTAAGGAAACATAGCATGTTTTCACTAATCAGAACTCGGGATTTATCAAACAGCAGATGCCTAGTCAAAGCCATATAGAATTCACTTGATAAGTCTCTTGCGTCCTTGATACCAAATATTTGGTCTGGTAGAAATATTCTGACTTCATTAGACCTATTGTTTGAATTGAATTTGATAGCACCAATATGAGAATGTTAGACTAAGTTTAAATGTACTTTGAGCCCAGTGTTGTGGCTCATACCTTCAATTCTAGTATTGGGGAGGTGGAGGCAGGAGAATCAGAAGTTAAGCCCAGCCCTGGCTACTCAGTGAGGTTGATGCCATTCCGGAGGTATTAGGACTCTCAAACACACAGACGCCACCCCTCCAAAGCTCCAAACAACCTACCATGCACAAAGTCCTGCCTTCTATCCTGAGCAGCACGACACCAAACTAACTGGGAAACAGAGCAAAACAAGTGTGGTGGTTCAAGCTTGTTATCCTTATTTTTGGGAAGCTGAGGTAGAAAGGTTACCTTAAGATGGAGGTCAGCCTTGGCTACAGAGGATCCCTCTGTCTAAAAAAAAAAAAAAAAAAAGAAAGAAAAAGAAAACACACACACACAATGTATCTTTAATCCCAGTTCTCAGAATGCTAATCTGGTCTACATAGTGAGTTCAGACCAGCCAGGGTGATAAAATGTGCACTTGTCTAGGGGAAGAAAAAGTATATGCTAAGTGATGAAAGGTTCTAGTGGAGCTAAAAGTCACGAAGGTGCCACATGGAAAGGCCATTGGAGAAGAATGAGCAGGGGGTAAGGGGAGAAGAGGGGTACTCAGATGAGATGAGGCAAGGTCCTGTGTGACTTTATAAAAAGCTTTAGGTTTTTTTAAAAAATGTATTTGGGTGTTTTGCCTCCATAAATGTATGTCCATCATATTTATGCCTAGTGCCCACCAAGGAATCTATAGGACAGGAATTGGCAAAAGTTGTAAACCACCATGTGGGACTAGGACCCAAACCTAGGTCTCTCCTAAAGCAGCCAGTGCTCTTTACCACTAATCCGTCTCTCCAAAACCCTACTTTTTCTTTTCTTTTCTTTTCTTTCTTTCTTCTTCTTCTTCATCTTTTTTTTGCAGCAGTTAAGTTTTCTTTTAAATCTTTCTTCCTCCTCCTCCTCTTCCTCCTTCTCCTCCTTCTTCTTCTTCTTTTTTTTAGACAGGTCCTATTTGTAGCTCTGACTGGCCTGGAAGTCTCCTTGTAGATCAGGCTTGACTTGAACTCACAGAGATCCATGTGTCACTACTTTCTGAAGGATGGAGTTAAACATAATTCCCTCCCTTCCTCTTTTCTTCCTTCCTGTACAGAGTTTCTCTGTGTATCCCTGTCTGTCCTGAGACTTGCTCTATAGAACAGGCTAGCTTTGTAGTCAGTGATTCACTTCTGCCTCCCAAGCTCTGGGATTAGAGGTATTTGCCAACATCACCTAGCTCTAATTTTTACTTTTTATGAGATAAGCTTGAATCAGGGGCAAATTGATCCTGGTTGAGCTTTGAGATGATCCGACTGCCATGTTGACTGTAGAAATAAAGGTCAGAGTGGCTTGGGTCGGGTGTGGTTGGAATGAGTAGATTATAGATTTGCTTCTAAGCTGGAGTCAATAGAATGGTTAGGAATGATTGTAAACTGTGGGTGGGGCAACAGAAGTTTGGATTCGCTGGAGACTGTGTTGGGGAGAAGGAAGGTCTGAGGTCATTTTCAATTGTGCACATGTCAGTGCCAGTGTGTGGTAAAATACTTGTGAAACAAGCTCAGAAGTCTGAGCTGGAAGTTGTAAGAAGTATGCGTGGTGTTTAAAGTCCTTTGAAAGATGTCCTGGGGGCCTTTTCCTTTAGGACAGAGAAAGGTGTAGACAAGAGAAAAGATAGGATCTCTTCTGACTTCTTACACCAGGGTGGTACAGTTCAGTAAATCTAAATCCCCTGCTTGGAATGACTGAACCCTATAGTTTAAAGGGGAAACTAGAAATCATGGTCGTGAGCTGAGGAAAAGGAAAGAGATTGGGAAATTTGAAGATATGATTGAGTGATATAGAAAAGTGTAGGGATAAGGGAAGATAAGGGCAAGTGAGACAGGAAAGTGGATTGGAGGAATTTAGGGCACTAGACATTGCCTTAGACTCATTTGAAGCTGTTTGTAAATTTCAGGAGAGACTAGCCACTGTCTGTAATAATCTTTCTCTTAAGCCTTGGTAATGGAACTGAAGTCCTTTTATGTCTTCCCCAAGTAAGTGCTCCTGTGGCATATTCACTCGAGAAGATTGCTTAGACATTGGTTTAAGCCAATAGAAACTCTTCATTACCCAGCTGGTGACTCCATTGAGTGTTCAGGATCCCTGAAAAGCCTGAGCCTTTCTTAGGGTGAGCATTTAATCACAAAAACCATGTTCTGAGTTGACATACTTCAGTTAACAAGGACAGTTAGCTAGAAGGAGAACAATGGAAGCCAGAAAGCAAGGTTAGTATATTTATAGACTTTCCCAGGACTATGGACTTTGATGGTTTAGGCCCATGTTTTAGTTTTGCAGGTGGTGTTGTGTATGTACTGAATTTATTGCCTCAGTAGTACTTACATCATCAGTCAGTTGTGCTAAATATTGGGTCTGTGGCCCAGTTACACTCTACCACTAAAATATATCCCTAGCCTTCTTAATTTTTATATTGAGATAGGTCCCAATCAAGTTGCTCAGGCCTTGAATTCACCTTATAGCCTAGGCAGGCTTTGAACTTGTGATCTTCCTGCAATGCTTGGGATTATAGACCTGCTTTGCTAGACCTCAACAGCATATATTATTTTTCATTTTTCACAAATATATTCTAGTGCCGGGCGGTGGTGGCGCACACCTTTAATCCCAGCACTCGGGAGGCAGAGGCAGGTGGATCTCTGTGAGTTCGAGACCAGCCTGGTCTACAGAGCTAGTTCCAGGACAGGCTCCAAAGCCACAGAGAAACCCTGTCTCGAAAAAACCAAAAAAAAAAAAAACAAAACAAAACAAAAAAAACCCAAATATATTCTAGTAAGTATTATGTATTTTAAATAATTCCTAAGTAGTTGAGACTTTGTCAACAAAAATAGCCCCAAGTAATAGTGGGTTAGCCCTTCCTTGTAGATTATGTTAAAGGAACTATTGATTGTTTATCTTGCAGTGTATTTGCTAAGTGACTTTAGAGAAGCACATGGTTAGCTTGTTGATTGGGAACTGTGTGTAAAGCACTGAACTCTAGAAATAGAATAGTCAAAAGCTACTGTCCTTCGGAATATGTACAGGGCTGGAGAGATGGCGCATAAGAACACTTGCTCATATCATTAAAGACCAGCGTTCTATTCCCGGCACCCATACAATAACAAATGCCTATAACTCAAATTGAGGGATCTGATGACCTCTTCTGGCTTCCACTTATTGTGTGGATGCTCTTTTATATATGTGTTTCTGTATGGGTTCACACATTCACATGGCAGTGTTCGGGAGTGAGTTTTCTCCTCTTGCCATAAAGAGTCTAAGGAATTGAACTCAAAGTATCAGACTTGGCTGAAAGTACGTCTGTCTACCTGATGAGCAATCTTGATAGCCCATAAAGTAAAATCTTTTGAAAAAAGAAAGAAATCTAAAAAAAGAAAGGAAAAGGATTACTTCTATTAGTTTTCATCATATTTTGGACTTTCTGTATCTTCAAAATTGAATTAATGGTGACTTAGCATAGCATATGCATGCCTTTAATCCCAGCAAGTTTTCTTACAGAAACCCTGTTTTCAAAAGCCAAGAATGGATGGATGGACAGACGGATGGATAGATTGATTGATTGATTGATTTAGAGAGGCAGTTAGGTGGAAGAGTTTCTTTTTTTTTTTCTTGTTTTGGTTTTATTGAGACTGTTACACTTTGTAGCCCTGGCTGACCCCTAACACACAGGTCTGCCTGCCTCTGCCTCTTGAGCACTGGTACTAAAGGCGTGCACCACCACAACCTGCTGGAAGAGCTTATTAAGTAGCTAGGTCAGTGTGATCATTCTCTCTTCATTTAGCAAAATTTGCAAATTTTGAGATGTGCTAATTGGGGATAAGAAGGTAGACATGATTTAATTTTTGTCTTCTCTGTCAAGGAACTCCCAGTTTATTGTGGAGAGAGGCGAGATACATAACTGAAAATTGGAATGCCTCCTAGTGTCAGATACTGAAACAATTAGGCTGGAAGTTGCTTTAGGGGAATACTTCCTAAAGCATAGATATTAAGCTAACTCTTAAAAGGAGTAGGAGTTGTTTTAGAGAGAACTCTTGGCCTAAAGAGGGTGTGTTCATTAGATTGTCCATAGGAGCATGAAGAGAGTACATACCAGATACGTAGACTGGTCATTGAGCTGCTAAACATGTGAAACACCTGTGCCTGTATTTGTGCCCTCTGAGTACTGCAGTTGCTTTCATTTTACAGATGGAAGATTCAAAGAGGAGGGTGTTTGTTTAACCCTACAGCTAATGGGTGAAGTCTGCTGTTTAAAATCACGTGTGTGATCTGTACCTACCCGTATTGCCTGCTGTCCAGATTTAAATGTTCCCTTATTTTTTTTTTTATTCCTCAGTCATTTTTTCCAGTTATTCTTCCTTGGGAGTGTGTGTGTGTGTGTGTGTGTGTGTGTGTGTCTCCGATCAGCCTACTACAAACATTGTAGGTCCAGCACTCATGCATGTATTATGCTTCAGTTGCTAAATTGCCTCCCAGTTAACCTCTTTACCTCCAGGCTTGCCCTCCATGCCCATCTCTGAGATTCTTGTCCCATTTCACCTTTCTCAGAACTCAGAGTCTCTAGGGCTGCTGGATGGAATTGATCCCCCCACTGCTTTTCATGTGACGTGTTTGTTGAGCTTGCACAGATTAGACAATAAAGGGCATGCTTGCATTTTCTAGCATTTGCCACGTGTCTATTACTGTATCAAATACCTTCTATGTTTATTCCCTCTGGAACAACTTTGTGACTCAAGTATTGGGACTTTTGAAGTAGCTGAGATTGAGACATCTGTGATACTGAAGCCCTTCCAGGATTAATTCTCACAGAATTTTCCTAGGCCGAAGATTACTAAAATGTTACACCTGTTGTTTCTGCATTCTCATCTTTACTGATGCGGTGTCTTCTGCTGGAATATATATAGTCCCTAATGTGCGCTCAGTAGAGGCAGTTTCAGCTTTGTGATAATTTTGCGATAAGCAGAAGCAAGGCACAGTTAGGAACTATCTGAAATGTTTTTTTGTCGTTTTGAAATAGAGCCTTGCCATGTAGTCCAGGCTGGTCTAATACTCTTGTATGCAGGGCGTCTTCAGCTCCATCCTATTGCTGTGATAAAACACCATGACTAGAAGCAGCTTAGGGAGGAAAGGGGTTATTTCAGCCATGTGTCCTGGAATCGCAGTCTTTCTTGAAGGGGAGTCATGGCAGGAACCTGGAGTCAGGAATTGAAGCAGAGGCCTTGGAAGAGTGGTGCTTCCTGATTTACTACTTTGCTTGCTCAGCCTTTCTTATATCACTCAGACACATCTGCCCAGTTGTGTGACATTGCCTGCCCTAAGTGGAATGGGCCATTCCACATCAATCATTAATCAAGAAAATGTCCTGTAGACGTTCCTATAGGCTAGTCTTTATGGAGACATTCTCTACACTAAAATTCCTTCTTTCCAAATAGGTCTAGGCTTGTGTCAAGTTGAGAAAAACCAACCAGCACAATAGCGTGGGTTGACCTCAAACTTGGAATTTTTCTGCCTCAACCTCCAAAGAAGTGGAGTGTGGCTTCTGGTATGGACTTGGTTCTTTTTAGACACAGGATTTTAGAAAATAATTCTACCTTTTCATCTTAGTTTTATCATGTATATTATAAATGAGAACTTATACACTTGTATATAGCCAGGGTGAGGTGGTATAAAATATATAGTATTTCTAGAGTTTTAAAACTTGTCTCAGGCTGAGCAATGCATGTTTGTAATTCCAGCACTTGGGAGAAAAGCAGGAATATCAGAAATTCAAGTCACGCCTATGCTGTATAGTGAGTTTGAGTAGTCTGGGAGACTACAAAGATTCTGTTGCAGCCTGCCTTCCCCCATACTATCATTGATGTTTATCCAATCTGATTCTTTCACATTATTTTGTGGGCTCGTGTACTCTTTCAAAAATAACTGAAAAGATCCAGACAATATCTCTGGGTACCTATTATGTTCCAGACACTATTTCAAATGTCAGAAGTAAATTGATATTTGAAATTCAATCCATTTCCTCAAGGAAATGCATTACTATCTACTGAAGGCGAGGGGTACAGATGAACACCTTTAACCCCAAGCTTGTCAGGTCTGTAGTAGAGGAGAAGTAAAGGTGCATCCATGGAGGAAAAGGGATGATCTCGAGTCATGCCTAGGAGAAAGATCTTTAAAACTGGGTACTGAATGATGTTCCAAGTTGGAAGGCAAAGTCAGAGTGCTGCTTTACCCTGAGGGGCACACCAGCATATGCAAAGGCATGGAAATGGCATTAAAGTGCGTGGCACATTCAGTAGATCTGGAAACAGTGACTAATGGTTTGTTTTGTTTTCCTTTTTCTTTTGATAATACACTATCTCTCTATGTAACCTTGGCTCTCCTAGAACACACTCTGTAGATTACACTGGCCTGGAACTCAAGAGATCTGCCTGCTTTCCCCTCCCAGTTGCTGGAGTTAAAGGCTTCTGCCACTCTGTCCTGCCAATGACTAAGGTTTTAACAGTTGTTTTTGTATTCACCTAGTACATACCACATAGCTTGATCTATCAAAGGATCAGATTTATTGACTATATTTAAAGTTTTCATTCAACATTTTATTATGTTTAGTGATATGTATGTGTGTGTGAATACTTGTGCCCAAGGCCAGAGGTGTCAGATCACTGGAACTGGAGTTACAGGCAGTTGTCATATGCCTAAGGTTGGTGCTGGGAAATGAACTTAGCATGTGCTCCTAACTGCTGAGCCATCTCTTTAGCTTGATTATATAGAAAAGTGTTTTAGCAGAGTTTTTAGAAGTTATTTTTCTTTATTGTTATAATTCCTGATTGTTTCTATGGTTTTGATTATTCTTAGATCTTCAAGCAGTGTGTATGTGTGGAAACTTGGACCCAGAACCTCATGAATACTAATCTTATGTTCACTACTCCGTCACATTCCTAGTCCGCTTTGCCTCCTTGCTTTTTTTTTTTTTTTTTTTTTTTTTTTTTTTTGGTTTTTCGAGACAGGGTTTCTCTGTGGCTTTGGAGCCTGTCCTGGAACTAGCTATGTAGACCAGGCTGGTCTCGAACTCACAGAGATCTGCCTGCCTCTGCCTCCCGAGTGCTGGGATTAAGCGTGCACCACCACCGCCCGTCCCCTTGCTTTTGAGTTATAGTTTTTCAGTGTAGCTCAGGCTCACTTGAAACTTGTCCTCCTCCCTGTTTCCCATGTGCTGAAATTACAGGTGTATGCTGTATATCTTTATTAATTTGTTCATGGTTTATGTGGTAGTGCTGTTTTCTGTTGTTGAATATTATTTTAAGATGTGTTATATTAGTTTGTGCTATGGAAGATTTGTTTTAATGATGCAAAGATGAGTTGCATCCTTTTATGTTGCATTTGTTTAACTCTGAAGTTTTTACGTTGCCTGTCTAAACTACCTGATTGGTCTAATAAAGAACTAAACGTCCAATAGCTTGGCAGGAAAGGATGGGCAGGGCTGTCAGGCAGAGAGAATAAATAGGAGGAGAAATCTGGGCTGAACAAGGAGTAAGAAAAGAAGGAGAGGAGGATACCAGGGGCCAGCCACAGAATAAGAAATAAAGGAAAAAGCCCGGAGGCAAAAGATGGACGGGATAATTTAAGTAAAGAAAAGCTGGCTAGAAACAAGCCATGCTAAGTCTGGGCATTTATAAGAAAGAATAAGCCTCCGTGTTATTTATTTGGGAGCCGGGAATCAGACCCCCAAAAGAGCCAAGTAATAAAGAAATAATAGTTTTCCATTTTACAAGTGAGAAAAGTTAGGATCAATAGAAATGGAATCACCAGTTTTCCTTGTATATTTTAAGTATATTTATTAGACCAGAGACATAAAATTTATTATAGGTTAACTTTGACCTTTCTACTACTACTAATACTACTACTGTTAATAGTTATTTGTAGTCTGCATGTGGGTATGTGTACCTCTGTTCCAGTGTCTGTGCAAGTCAGATGTCAGATCTCTTGGAGCTGGAGTTGCTTATAATTGTGATCTGCCTGATGTGGATGCTGGGAATTGAACTTGGTTCCTCTGGAAGAACAGTCAGCACTCTTAACTAGATGAACATGTATTAGTGTTGAATGTATATTTTGAAGTAGAAAGTGGCCTTGCTTACAGTTCACTAATCTTTTAGGCACTTTGGTTTACAAAATGTATGTTTACATTGCTGTGCTCTGCTTACTTGATCTGCCTTGGCTCAGTTGGCTTCTTCCCCTGAAGTCCAAATACAAGTATATATTGAACAGTGGCCAAAAGTGACCAGCAATGGGGAGGCTTCGGGGAGATTAAGAATTGGAGTTACATCTGGGCTACTGTTTGAAACCCTGTCTCAAGAACTAATAACCAAGATGAAGAATTGCAAAGAGGATATGAACGTCTGATTTAGCTATTGTTTTATGTACCTACTATAGAATGTTCATAAACATGGCTGGATTACAGGGTGTTGAAGCCCCTGCCTCTCTGGCCATGGTGATGTCTGCCTTTAATCCTTGCCTTCTGGGGCCAGAGGTAGGTGGATCTCTGAGCTCAAGGCGAGCCTGGTTTACATCATACTGAATCCCAGTACAGCCAAGGCTATCTCCTTTAATACACAAAGGATATATCCTTTCATAAACATAAACAAGTAACAAAAACAAAACAAATCCAAAAGAAGAAAAAAATCTGCGTCCGTAGTTGAGTTTGGAGGTGGTTTCCATTCCTCCAAGTCTATCTTTATATCTCTTTTGAGCAGAGACTCAGACATTAAGAGGACAGTGTTGGCCATTTCTTTATTCTGATCCAGGAAGAAGAGCAGAAGAGAATGACATGGAAAGAGCAAGGTGGTCACGTGTTCTAACAGCCCAGATAGGTAGAGAAGACAAATCCAGGCATGATACTTTGGTTTATGGTGATCATTTGTCTAGAATAGTGTTTTGGGCTCTACTAGTCAAGGCCATCTTAAGTTTCATTTGTTGTCAGTTATTTCCTACCTGTGTTTTCAGAGATGAGTGTGTAGTACTTTATATTTTTCACTTTTCGATGTGCCTATTAGTGTGTCTTAGTTAGGTTTTTATTGTGCTAAAACAAGAAACAGAAGCAACTTGGGGAAGAAAGTATTTGCTATATCTTACATTTCCAGGTAAAAGTTGATCAGCTAGAGGAAGTCAGGGCAGGAACCTGAAGGGAGGAACATGAAGCAGAGACCATGGAAGAGTGCTGTTTACTGGCTTATTCCTGGCTTTCTCAGTTGCCTTTTTTCTTTGGTTTTTCAAAACAAGGTTTCTCTGTGTACCCACGGCTGTCCTAGAACTCGCTCTGTAGACCAGGCTGGCCTCAGACTCTACCTGTCTCTGTCTCCTAAGTGCTGGGAAGAAAGGTGTATGTCCCCACCACCTAGCCTCACTTTACTTTCTTATATGCCCTAGGACCACCTGCCCAGGGACAATACTGCCCACAGTGGGCTGGACCCTTCCATATCATAAATCAAGAAAATGCCCTACAGACTTGAACACAGGCCAATCTTGTGGAGACAGTTTTTCAGTTGAAGTTCTATCTTTCTAATGACTCTAGCTTGTGTCAAGTTGATGAACAGAATACATAACAACAATAATCACAAACATTAAAATCTACAAGGAGGTAGGTGCACACCTTTAATCCCAGCAGATATATGCTGATCTCTGTGAGTTCCAGGTCAACCTGGTCTGCATATTGAGCCTTTGTCTCAAAAGAAATTGATCCCAATCAGGAAATAATCATAACCTGATTATTTCTTATTTTTTAAAAATTAAAATTTATTTTAAATTTGATTATATTTTTGAAAGTTACAAATAAAAGAAATTTCCCAAAGACTATGCAATTCAATGAGCTTCTATACTTTTAATGTAAAGTAGCCATTTGAAATGGAATCATTGCAACTTTATGTTGAGTTTTATATTTTCACTATTTTATGTGCTTAATGCACAGCCAAAACCAAAAAACTTGAACTAGGAAGCAGATAACTTTATATCCTCTTTGTGAATGTGTGTTCATTGCATTCATTCCTTCTTCATCCCTTAGTGTCAGCCTTTCTTTTTCTCTTTATATGTTACTGCACCTACATGTAAGTATACTTATACACACACACACACACACACACACACAGAGGCTAGATTTTACATATGATGGAGGACATGTGTTTTTGTTTTTTCTTTCTAAGATTGTGTGACCTCACTTAATGTTATATTCTAAGTCCATCTATCTTCCTGAAAATTTTTTTATTTCCTTTTTTTTTTTTTGGAGCTGAACAATACTCCCTTTTATATATACCAGATTTTCATTTTCCGTTCACGTGTTTGTGGACAATAAGGTTGATTTCCATTTCTTGCTCTAGTGAATAAAGCATAAATAAAAATGAGGGTACAGATACTTTTACAGTAGGGTATGCCCAGAAATGAAATAGGAAGATCATATGCTATTTCTGTTTAAAGTTTTTTTGGGGGGAAGTCTCCAAACTGATTTCCGCAATAGCTGTGTTAATTTGCACCCCTACCAGCAGTGAACAAGGCTTCTGTTCTCTATATAGTCTCTGCAGCATTTGTTGGCACATTTATTGATGATAGCCATTCTGTTGGGTGAGGTGGTATGTAACTTGAATTTGCAGTTCCCTGATTCTTAGAGCTGTTGAACACTTTAAAATAATTATTAGCTGCTTGCATTTCTTTTTTATTAAAAAAAATTAAGTTTATTAAGCTCATATACCCATTTATTAATTGTAAGTTTTATATCCTTGGTATTTAATTCCTGCAGTTCTTTGTAAATTCTGGATATTAGCCACTGGTCTGCAGTACAACCAACCGGTAAAACTTTTCTCCCTGACTGTGGGCTGCCTCTTAATTCTGCTGATTATTTCTTTTGCTGTACAGAATCTTCTTATTTACTTGTAGTCCCACCTGTTAATACTTGAGGTTGGCTCCTGTGCTGTTGGTGTCTGTTCAGAAAGTCCTTGCCTGCCCCAATAGTTTGAAAAGCATCCCTTACGTTTTCTTCCAGAAGTGGAAGTGTTTCGGGTATTAAATTAAAGTCCTTGATCCATTTTGTATTGATTTTTTTATACAAGGTGAAAGATAAGAATTTAATTTCATTCTTCTGCAGGTACAAATGCAATTTGTTGAGCACCATTTGCTGGATACGCTATCTTTTTTCCTAATGTATGTTTCTGCCTCTTTATCTCAAAAACTAAGGGTACATAGCATTGCCATTCTATTTTTGGGTCCTCTGTTCTGTTCCATTGGTCTTCGTGTCTTTTTGGTTTTTCTGTGTAACAGCTCTAGCTGTTCTTGAACTGACTCTTGTAGACCAGGCTGACTTCGAACTCACAGAGATCCACCTACGTCTCCCTCCCAAGTACTGGGAGTAAAGGCACAAGCCCGACCATTCCTGTCTATTTTCATGCCTGTACCAGGTTGTCTGTAGCCCTGTGGTATAATTTGAGGTCCAGTGCTGTGTTGTGACTCCTTAGGGTTGCTTTGGCTATTTGCAATCTTTTGTGTTGCCGTATGAGTTTTTCATTGTTTCTTGTGAAGTGTGATTGAAATTTTGACAAATAAATCTGTGAACTAATTTTAGTAGTATAAATATTTTTTTACAGTATTATTTCTAATAAACCAGGAGCATGGGATGTCTTCCATAATCCGTGATTTTCTTTTTCAGTGTCTTGAATTTTTCATTGAGGTCTTTTACTTTTCTTGTTAGGTGTATTCCTAAACACAACTTTTTGGGAGTTACTTTGAATGGAATATTTTTTCTAATTTCTCTCTGTTGTGTTTAAATTTCTTTAATATTCATTTAGAGTGTGTAGGTGTGCATGTGTGCACATATATGCCATGTATGCATGTGGGAGTCAGGACAGTCTGTAGACTCAGTTCTCTGCTTCCACATGTAGCTGCTGGTAATCTAATTCAAGTTGGTAAGTTTGGCAGCAAGTGACTTTACCCACTGAGCCAGCTAACTAGTCCATAACCATGTAAACTTCTAATTTTATTTACTTAAAATTTTATTTTGCTTTTTTTTTTTTCTCGAGACAGGGTTTTGCTGAAGTTTTGGAGCCTGTCCTGGAACTAGCTCTCGTAGAGCAGGCCAGCCTCAAATTCGCAGAGATCCACCTACCTCTGCCTCCCAAGTGCTGGGATTAAAGACATGCGCCACCACCACCTGGCTTAGTTTGCTTTTTAACGTTTATTTCATTTAGGATTAGCATTTGTATGTTTCGGTGTGTGCCTGTGTGAATTTATGACTCACATTTGCAGGTGCCAGAAGAGACCAGAACAGGGGATTGGATCGCTGGAACTGGACTTACAGGTATTTTTGAGGAATCCAGGCTGGGTGCTGGGAAGTGAGCTCAGGTCTGTTGGGAGAACAGTAGGCACTCTGAACTGCCGAGCAATCTCTCCAGTTGTTGCCCTAGTCAAGAAGTGCTGAGGACCTTCCTATTTTCAGCAAATCATTTGAGTGATCTGTACATTCAGAGATTTTTCTTATGAGTGTAGAATTTAAGCATGTTTGGACTTGAAGTCTCACTGTGGTGCTGATGAAATTGGCAAATGTATGTTGCTTGCCTAAAACACTTGTTTATATTTAATAAAAATTAAGGCACTGCTAAGTACCAGAGTCCTTATTCTGAACTGACTACTGCCAATAGTTTGACATTGGGCAGATCTTTCCCCACCTCTTGCAGTATGCAATGTGAGGATGACTTGCATTTGACTGACCTTTAACTTTTTGATTAATTGATGATAATTCCAATTGGGCACTGAGGGGGGAAGAAAAGGATGAGAACAAGCGTCTTGATGTACCTCAGTGTTAATAGTTGATGTCAGGGCTGAAAGGACATCTCAGTGATAGGAACACTTGTTCCTTTTGCAGAGGACCTGGGTTGAAAACCTAGCACTCACATTGTGGCTCACAAACCATTTGTATCTCCAGTTTCAGGGTATCTGGCATCTTCTTCTAGACTCTTAAGGGCACTCAGAATGCATGTGATCCACACATACATATAGACAAAGCATTCATAAATATAGTAAATATAAGAAGAATTTTAAATTGATATGTGGTGATATTTTGTTTATGCTGTAACAAATAAAGCTTGCCTGAAGGTCAGAGTGTAGCACTAAGCCAGTAGTTAGTCAAAGAGGCCAGGCAGTGGTGGCACACACCCTTAATCCTAGCATTCAGGAGACAGAGGCAGGTGGATCAGTCTGAGTTCAAGGCCACCCTGGGCTACACAAAACTGATCTTTTCTAATAGAGAAACAGAACGCACACAAAGGTGATCTCAGGACTTCGGATCACATGGTTTAAATGCCAGCACTAGGGAGGTAGAGACAAGAGTGATATGACTGGGCAGGCCGGAAGAGACAGGAGCTCAGGGCAGTCTGAGGATTTGTAGGGATGGATACAGTCTAAGGATTTGTAAGGACAGGATTGCGCCTTTGGTCTGAGCATTGGTAAAGGTAAGAACTCTAGTGATTGGCCGCTCTGCTTCTCTGAGCCTTCAGTTTTCACACCCTAATAGGTGACTTTATGTTTTTATTATTAAGACCAGTTAGAATTTGTACTACATTGATATTGGCCTGGACCCATAATTTTGGGGGAATCATGTATTTATTTAGGATTTTTCATTATATATCCTAATAAGTTAAAAATTAACTGACCATGAAGATTGGTATTTTGGTAATATTTTGAGCCTTAATATCCAGATAGCCCTTCTTTGGGTTACATTAGTAATTATCAGCAGTATGTACGTCAGCATGTATGCATGTAGTATTGATATAGGATACTCCTTTTTTTATGCTGTGAATGTATTTTCCCATTGGATAATAAAGTAGCTGATTTGACCTATAGCTAGGCAGGGTGGAGCCAGATAGGAAAGCCAAACTAAAAATACAGGGAAAGAGAAGGGCAGACACTGGGGAGAAGCCAGTGAGCCACTGGAGCAGCAAGATGTGTTAGAACACAGGTAAAAACACAAGCCACGTGGCAATACATAGATTAGTAGAAGGGTTAATTTAAGTTGTAAGAGCTAGTTAATAATAAGCCTGAACTATAAGCCAAACAATTTATAATTAATATAAGTTTCTGTGTGATTGTTTTGGGACTGGACATCCAGGAAACAAAAGAGCTGCCTCAGTTTACAAATGGTGCCCCACGTTGGATGCTAGGTAAGAGGGAGTAAACTTTGTGATCAAGTCAGATTTATTAACGGGTGCCAATCAATAAAGTACACTCACGATACAGACTGAAGCCGCTGCCATTGTGGATATACCCTTACTTTTTGTTCCACTGCTACCACTGCTCATTCCAAAAGGGTATGAGAACCAAGCAGCCAGCCACGTGTGTTCCTGTGGCTTGTTGCCACTTGGCTATACCCAAGAAAGCATCCTTTGCCCCGCCTGTTGACTGAGTTTTTCTGTCTTGCCAGGTCCTGCAGGCGTCAAGTCCCAAAGAAATTACACAGAGGTCTACATTAGTTATAAACTGATTAGCCCATTAGCTCAGACTTCTTATTCACTAATTCTTATAACATATATTAACCCATTATTCTTGTCTGTGTTAGCCACGTGGCTCTGTACCTTATTCGGCAAGGTGGTCACATCTTGCTTCTTCTGTGACTGGCTCACAACTGCAGACTTCGTGCTCTTCCCAGGATTCTCCTGTTCTCATTGCCCCGCCTCCACTTCCTGCTTGACTACCAATCAGCATTTATTAAAATACAATTGGCAGGGTATAGACTATTGTCCCACAGCACTTCCCCCTTTTTTTAAAAAAAAAGAAAAAAACAAGAACTCTGAATTTAAGATCCTTTGTTTAGCTTTCCTCCTGATCATTATCCATAACAACTTGTAACCAACATTCTAAACAAAGGAAAATATCCATAGTCCATTTTTTGGGAATGTAGGTATAGTATTCCAAGCTATTTCCTGCTGATTGGGAGTGCTTATAATCTTATGGGAACCTGAAGAAAATTTAGAATTATGATCAAGTCCTGACTGGAGTATCCTGTTAGGCTTTATCATCTCAGTCAGCAGTCTTTAATCTGTTCTGGATGTAGAACTCAGACATCTAGGTCATCCACTCCTATCAGAGATTTCTCAGGGGGTCTTCCTTGATCAAACCTGATTTTTCTTACCCTGGAATGAATCCACAGCCTCCTATTTCCTGTGGGAATAAAAACAAAACCTCTTCTCCAAAGTAACATATCTTTTGATGTCAATTTTGAAGTCAAGGCATTACAAAATATTTATGTTTTATTAATCCAGCAGCATTATATTTAAATGTTTTTTAGCAGCTGTTGCTCCTTCCTCAGCATTCAAACAATTCAAAGAAAATATAATAACATATAGTATCCAGACTGTGTATTTTTTATCTTTATGTGGCTTTATTTTAACCTCTATTACTTTTATTTTTATTTTTTAATTTTTGGCATTTTGAGACAGGGTTTCTCTGTGTATCTGTGTCCTGGAACTCACAGAGATCTGCCTGCCTCTACTCTTTCTTTTTTTATTTTAAGGACTTTAACCTTTTTCTTTTCTCTCCTAAGCCTGCATATATTTTTAACACACTGTAAACCATTTAGAGGTTTTCTTCTGCTTTGAATCTCTCTTTACTGTATATCTCTTTTTCTGACTACATGAGTCTTTAATTTGCTAAGCAATATGACTAGAATTAAAGCTGTGGCTTTGATGGCTGGATCCAGCCCATTCCATAGCTTTCTGAGATACTAGCCTCATGGCAGAGATACCAGCTGGAGTCATGTTTATTGCCACACTCTGGTGTTTCAAGGTCCATGCCGCCATCAAGAAGCATGCTATAGGCTATTCATAAACACCATTTAAGTGTTTTGTGGCAGAGCCTCTTAAAAGGGCTACAAAGTTTTTGCAGCTAAAAGCTGAGTCAGGAAGCTTCTCTTAAATGAGACACATTTGCCTCTAGCAAATAGAGCCCACCTGAGAAAATGCTGCTATCAATGAGCTGTGCTTAACTCTATTCGCAAGCTCTCTCAATCAGCTTTCTGTTGATGCAGGTGTCCACACGTTGGGCACCATTTGTTGACCGAGTTTATCTGCCCCGCCCAGTCCTGCAGCTGTTAAGTCCCAAAGAAATCACACAGAGGTCTATATTAGTTATAAACTGATTGGTCCATTAGCTCAGACTTCTTATTTGCTAGTTCTTATAACTACATTAGGCCATTATTCTTGTCTGTGCTAGCCAAGAATGGTTCTGTACCTTATTCAGCGAGTCAGTCACATCTTGCTTCTTCTGTGGCTGGCTCACAACTGCAGACTTTGTGCTCTTCCTAGGATTCTCCTGTTCTCATTGCCCCGCCTCTACTTCCTGCCTGGCTACTGGCCAATCAGCATATATTAAAATACAATTGACAGGGTATAGACCATTGTCCCTTAGCACCCGCCCTCATCTTATATTTGGGTATTTGGGTCTTGTACCCTCAGAGAAGACCATGCCCATTAGTCCAAACCATCTAATACAATTGGCTGTTGGATCGAATTCCTACAACATATCATGGAGTTTGAGCAATGGAAGACCCTGGGATATCTCAGAGGTCATGGGAATTTTCCTTCCCTGATAAACTGAAACTTTTCTCATGTGCAGGGTTAGTGCTAGCTGTAGAGGAGTATTTCACTGGGACAGAGGACGGCTAGTTTACAGAGTGGGTGAGAGTTGAAGAAAAAACAGCCTGCTAGACTGGGGGAGCGCGAGCACAACAGCTAGATGTTCGAGGTTATGAAAGGGAATATAATTATAACTGGAAGTATTGGGGTCAAATTATGGATCTGATGAAATTTAGAAAGGGGAATCACTAGGCAGTTTGGATGCTCACCTTACTAAACCTGGATGGAGGTGGGCAGTCCTTGGACTTCCCACAGGTCAGGGAACCCTGATTGCTCTTCGAGCAATGAGGGAGGGGGACTTGATTGGGGGAGGGGGAGGGAAATGGGAGGCGGTGGCGGGGAGGAGGCAGAAATCCTTAATAAATAAATAAATTTTAAAAAAAAGGGGGAATCAGCTTCCTGAAGGTTTTTCTCGTGTGCACAAACATTCTTGTTTTCCAGTCAGGGGCTAGTGTGTCCCAGACAGGCCTCCTGAGGCTCACAGGCATGCACGACCACCTGCAGTTCTTGATTAGTACACACCACCAACTGAGCTCACTTGTAGTCCCAAACAAATGTTTGAGTTTTCTTTCCAGGAGGAATAATATTATGAAGGGTAGGAGAAGTCAAATATATTGGATTGGGAAGTGTAATTGTGTTAATGATCTTTTGAAATTGGATTAAGATCATAGGACAGAGGTACAGGGCTCTCTTTTAGGTGAGTGAGCAGACTCTTCTGGGCTTGAAAGGGTAATAGAAGTATAGTTTCTACTTAAATGTGTAATATTACACACATATATACTTTCAGAGTGTGTCTTACTGAATAGCTCATTTGCTTGAAACTCTTCTGCCTCAGCCTCTCTAGTGTAGAAATTAGAGGCATATACTATCACTCCTGATATCTTTTTTTTTTTCTTTCTGTCCTGGAGACCAGGCTGACCTCATATGTACAAAATCTGCCTCTCTCAGCCTCCTGAATGCTAGAATTAAAGGTATACCACACCACCTCCACGCTCATCTTTTCTTTAGGTGAAGATTTTTGGAGTTCATTTTCTGTCTATGAAATCTTTTCATTAATTCTTGTAAGAACCTAACTAATGCTGTTTATTCTGTTTACAGTTTAACTTTGGTTGAAGAAAGAACTTAGCGTATATGTACTGCTCCACTCATTGGAAGAATGACAGATGACAAAGATGTGCTTCGAGATGTGTGGTTTGGACGAATTCCAACTTGCTTTACGTTGTATCAGGATGAGATAACTGAAAGGGAAGCAGAACCGTATTATGTAAGTATATTGGTGGTTGCAAATGAGATCTTTAACTTGTCTGTTGTAAATAAGGTTGTTAGAACCCGAAGGCTGTCACTCAGCATTTTATATGCAACTGGATGCTATGGGAAAGTTAAAAAGAAGACAGGTGATCACAGATGGTAAAGTGCTTAGCAGGTAAGTGAGGCTTGAGTCTGCCTCTTCAGGACCCACATAGAAGCTAGTGTGTGCCTGTAATGTCAACTCTGGGAAGGCAGAGACAGGAAGATTCCTAGGGCTTGTTGGCCAGCCAGGCTAGCCAAGCCAGTGATCCCCAGATCGCAGTGTTTCAGTAAGGTGGAGCGTAGCTGGAACAATGACTTGGTGCTTTAGAACATTTGCTGCTCTTGCCAAGGGCCCTGGTTCAGTTCTTAACACCCACATGACAGGTGACAGTCATCTGCAACTTGGTTCCAGGGGCTCTGACACCCTCCTCTGACATTGGGCACCAGATTCTTATGCGGCATGTACATACATGCAGGCACAGCACTCATGCACATAAAATAAATCTTAAAGAAAAACAAGTTGAAGAGTGATGGAAGACGACCCCTGACATGTGCGTGTATGTGCACATGTACCAGAAACATCTGAATAAATAAATGAAATAAATAGGGGCTACACGGGACTCTTGCGGAGGACTCCCATTGGCAGCTGACAACCTCCTGTAATTCTAGCTCCCGAAGGAACTGATGGCTCTGTCCTTTAGAGGCACCTGCACGAACACATAGACACATGGACATAATTAAAAATAACAAATCTTTAAATAGATTCCCACCAGTCATGCTACCCACAGTACAGACACACACACACACAGTCACTGTAGACAGACGGACACACGTTCTTTTTTGTGTGCATGTATTCATCTATATTATATTAGAGTGGAGTCAGTCTAGGACTATATCAATGATGGAGTACAGGCTTAGGATGTCAGTACCTAAATCACACACACACACTTTACACAAACACATATGGTAGTGGAATCATAAGTTATGTGCTGTGTTTGAGTTGGAAGCTATTTTTTAATCATAGGTTCAGATTGGGTCTTTTTTAAAAAAAGTTTTATATGTATGGGTGTTTTCCTTCAAGTAAGTATACCACATGATTGCAATGCCTGAGGAAGCCAGAAGAGGGCATTCTAATCTTCTGGAACTGGAATTAAAGATAGTTGTGATCTGTCATGTTAGTGTTGGGAACTGAACCCTCTGCAAGAGAAGCCAGTACTCTCAGCTCCATATTGGATTTTTAAAGTATTTAGATGGTTCCAAGCAACTAATCAGTCAAAATATGTATATTGTTGAATGAACTTATAAATGCATGTGCACAAATGAAAGTCTACATATGTTCATTTATCTAATGCTATATATGACTTAATGACCTAATATATTGTCATAACATGTTATGACCAAGCATTTTTAATGAAATGTTGGGGCTTAGAGTGTAGCAGAGTAGTAGAATATCTTCTTAGCATTTAGAAGAGCAGCCCTGAATTTGATCCCAGCTTCCAAATACCCAAGTGGGGAAAAATACACACACACACACACACACACACACACACACACACACACACACACATATATACATAAACACATACTATCTACCTCAGTCTCCTGAATTCTAGGATTAAAAGCATGTGCTTCCACATCCACCCTGCATTTTTTGCTTTAAAAACAAATTTCAAGTCTCTTCTGATTTTACTATGCTTTTCTTTATCCACATTTATGTGTCTGTCAATCAGATTAGGTATTCTTCCTGTTTATTGAGTAGCACCCAAAGGCAAAGTGGCTGTTTTATAGCTGTTTCTAGTAAAGTTGACAGTGGCAAAAACTTTGTGACTACACACACATACATCACAAACCCTCCTCCACAGACAGATACACCACTACACACACTACAGACACACATGCATGCCCCCACACACATACACACACAAATCAGTCAGTCAACAAGTCAGTGTGTCAGTAAGATGGGTCAGCAGTTAAGAGTGCTTGCTGTTCTTCCAGAGGACCTCACTTCATTTCTGCATTTCTAGCACACATGTCAAATGTGTCACAACCACCTGTGACTCCATCTTACTGGGATCCTACACCCTCTTCTAGCCTCTAGACACCTGTACATAAATAACAATCATATCACATACATGTAAACACAAATAAAATAGAGCTTAGTTAGTGACTGTGTGAAGAATTATATACAGGTTCTAAGTTTGTAATGTTTTGTTTTGGTCTCACTAGTCCTAGGAATAAAGATGTATATATTCTTCACCACTAGGCCCAGTGCTGAAATTCTTTTTCGAATTTTTTTTTTCATTTTATTGTGTGTGCCTGAGTGCACCAAAATATATGTGGACCACTTGTGTGCAAGAGGCCTTGGAGGTCAGGAAATGGTGTCCTACACTCTTAAACTGGAATTACAGGGAATTGTCAGCCACCATGTGGGTCTTGGGAGCCAAACCCAGGTACTCTGCAAGAGCAATAAAGCACTCTTAACCACTGGGTCATTCTCTGCTCCTTGGGGAAACAATCCTTTAAAAGATACAAGGTCTCATGTAACCTAGTTAGCCTAGAACATGGTGTGTAGCAGACGGTGATGATTCCACACGGCCTTCTGATTCCTTTTCTTTCACCCCTAAGTGGTAGGCCTGAGCCCCCATACCAGATGCTTTTTTTCTTTCCTTTCTCTTTCTCCTCTTTCCCTTTCCTCTTTCTTCCTTTGGAGATAAGGCCTCACTCTAAAGCTTCAGGCTGGCTTTGAACTCAAAGAGATCCTCCTACCTCTGCCTCCTGAAAGACGGAATTAAAGTGGGTACTACCATGCCTGGCTCAATTGCAAATTCTTGAGCCAGTTTGAGCCTTAGACGGTAGTGTGTGCCCTTTAGAATTAGCAGCTGAGACCCTTGCCCTCTAGTTTCGGTCTGTCTTCTTACCAACTCTGTAGGTTGATAATTGTTTCCTGCAGAATAAACTATTACTGTGTAATAGTTGAATAGTCATTTTAAATTGAAATTCTCTCTCTCTCTGTCTCTTTTGAGACAGAGTTTCTCTGTGTAGTCCTAGCTGTCCTGGTTCTTGCTGAGTAGACTGGCCTCTGTCTCCTGAATGCTAGGACAGTTGGTGTGCGCTGCCAACGCCTGGCTGAAATTCTAATTTTATTTTGGTGAAATAAAATACTCTGACAAAATAAAGAGTTTGTCTTGTAATTAATAATTATACAGTCCATTATTGTTGGGAAGTCAAGGCTTCAGAAGTTAAAGCATCTAGTTACATATAGTCAAGAGCAGACAGAAATGAATGCATGCGTACTTACTAATTTCACCGTCTCTACTCTTAAACAGTCCAGAACCTAAACCCAGAGAACAGTGTCTCCCACAGTGAGTTGGGTTGTCCCACAGTGGTTCACACAGTGAAGGCAAAAATCAGCCATAACTTTAGCCACAGGCCAACTGTATGCAGACAATTGCACATTGAGGCTCTCCTGCCAAATGGTTCTAGATTGTGTTGAGTTGACAATTAAAGCCAAGCATCACACAAATGTACTTTATTATATGGTTAGTTAACTATACCTTTTTGATTTCTGATACCCTTCAGTGTACCACCTATATTGACTCTATAATTTTTGAAAAAGTCTAGTTTATCTTTGTCATTTATTATCTATGTTATTAAAGTATTATAAATATGGTATTTTAATATATTAAACATTAAGTTCTTTATAAAAGGTGATAAAACCTATGTGAATCATTTAATATTTAAGACAAATTTGATAGAAGTACTTAATATCTTAATTAGTATGACATGTAATTATGTAAAGTGGTAAAGAAAAGTTGGAGATGTGTGTCAGTTATAAGCATTTATGCCCTAAGCTCTACTTAAAAGTTATAACCTAGTTAGAAACATTCACTGTTTTAAACTCTAGGTTTTCATCTTCTATACAAAGCAGATGGCTTGGGATTGAAGTAGTTCAAAATAATGCAAAGAACACAACTGTTTTCCTTAAAATTAACAAACTTACTTAATATGTCTTAGTTTTGGAACAATAATGAGTAAGTAAATATGGCTTTACAAATTTTCATTTCAGTTGCTTTTGCCAAGAGTCAGTTATCTGACGTTGGTAACTGATAAAGTGAAAAAGCACTTTCAAAAGGCTATGAGACAAGAAGATGTCAGTGAGATATGGTTTGAATATGAAGGCACACCCCTGAAATGGTGAGTGAATTTTTCTTCATTATTAAACAGTAAGTATATGCTAGCTTTAAGAAGATATAGTGCCCCGGAACAGTTGTAAAGAGTTCTACAAAGAAAGAAATGAAGCCAAGGATGATAAGGACACCTGTGATCACTGCATTCAAGAGACTGAAGCAGGAGATTACAATTTGAGGCTGCCCAGGTGATTATATCAAGAACCAGGAAAGCCAAGGACATATAGCAAGGCCCTCTCTCAAACAAAACAGAAAAGAAATTACTAGTCTAGCTGAGAAGTGAAGGTTAAACCATTATATAGTATTTTATAGGCAATATTTTGCCTTGTCTGTCATGTTCCAAACCCTGAATTTAGTCTCTAACACTTCAGAAACCAGGCATGGTGAGGCACACCTGTACTCCCAGCACTCATAGGTAGAGGCTAGAGGGTCAGAAGTTTATCATCTGTGGCTACATGATGAGTTTGATCTAATCTACATGAGACCTTATCCATGTCCCAACCCACCTCCATCCCCAAGGGAAAACAAAAACAAAGAAAAAAAATTCTTTCTTTCTCCAGTATTCAAATACTGAGGTCTGTGTGACATTTCTCATATAAACCATCATAGAAAGCAAAAAAAAATTCTACCTTCTGTTTATATCAATGGGTGATTGGGTGACAGATTAACGTATTTTCTCTTGCTAAAAAAAAAAGGAGATTTTTGTTTCTAATTATGTGTGTGAACGTATGTTTGTGGGCATGCACATATGAGTGTAGGTGCCCATGGAAGACAGTGAGGGCATGAGATACCCTGAAACAGTAGTTACAGGTTGTGAGCTACCCCCTACAGGTGCTGGGACCTGATCTTGGTCCTCTTCAAGATCAGTTTTGTTTTGTTAATTTTTAAAGGTGCATTTTATTTATGTGTATGAGTATTTTACCTACATGTATTTGTGTGCCATGTGCATGCCTGATATCTACAGAGTGAACAGGGCATTGAATCCCATGGAACTAAAGTTACAGATGGTTATGTGAGTGCTGGGAATCAAACCTGGGTCCTGTGCAAGACAGGTGCTTTATACTGCTGTGCCATCTTTCCAACCCCTAGTGTATGTTATTAACTGCTGAGCTAGCTCTCTAGCTCCACACCCTGGCTATTATATTTTTAAGATTCTTGTGAACAGTCCTAAATTTCAGCTTATCCATGTGCAGATGAGGTTTTGACATTTTCCTTTATTAAGAGTTTTATTTATTGTGCTTCCAAAGTATTTAAAATAGAGATGTTATGAGCCAAAGGCTATGGAGTGGGTCAAGATAACCTGGGTCCTATATTCCAATACTCCTATGAGTATGCAGTTGATTGCAGAAAGATGCTGACTAAGATGACTTAAATGGAGTATGAACAATACAAATAGGTTAAAATACTTGCTCTCACTCTAGGAATATTAAAATGAAGAGGCATTGAAAGAGACTTAGAAGGCTGGGAAAATGGCTCAGGGGTTAAGAGCACTGACTGATATTCCAGCAGTCTTGAGTTAATTTCCTAGCAACCACATGGTAACTCAAAACTATCTATAGTGGGATCTGATGCCCTCTTCTGGCATTAAGTTGTACGTGCAAATAGAGCGTTCATATGCAATAAATAAATAAATTTTTAAAGAGTAAGATTTAGGAAATAAAAGGGAATTATTTAGGTATAAATAACCTTATTGTGCACCTGTCTTAAATCTGAGAACAACTTAACTTGGAAGGAGCAAACTCCTGGGATTTAGCTTATATTTTTTTAAGGTTGATATATGTTAATAAGATGTTTCTACTAGATTATGACATCAATAATGTTTAATGTTTGGACCAATTTCTTCTTTACTGCAGAAGAGTGGTGTGTCTTAAATATACCATCTTCCTCCATTTGGTATTTATCCCTTGAAAAGCTCTCACCACCATGCACTTGCGCGCACACACACACACATCATTGAGGGCTGAACATTCTAGTCTTGGGTTTTCTCTGCAATTGCTCTTCCACTAGGCTTCATTCTTACCCCTCTGGAAAGTCCTTTCCCCCCTTTTCTGCAATCAGGGTCTTTCTCTGTTTCCCAGGACAGTAGGAGGTTCACTCTGTATTCCAGGCTGTGTCAATTTATTGGTGTTTTAGGCTGGAGAGATGGCTCAACAGTTAAGAGCACTGACTGCTCTTCCAGAGGACCCAGATTCAATTCCCAGTACTCACATGGAAGCTCATAAGTGATTGTAAATCCAGTTCCAGGGCAATCTGACACCTTCACACCATTGCATATAAAATAAAGTTAAATGCATCATAATTTTTTTTTTTAAATCATGGCTGTTTCTTCCCGTGGCCTTGAAGCTACTGGGGTGAGAGCTTTAGTTCACTGCCTTTTGTGCCATAACTGTTGACATTCTACTTAATATTTTCTCCTATTTTATTCTTTAATTTCCCAGTTGCTTATTTTAATTTGCCCAAATTATAATAAAAAGCTATTGAATAAAAGTGTTAGATGCACTGAATGCCCAATAAGTTAAAAACGATACAAGCCCAGCACAATTTTGCATACCTTTAATCCCAGCACTCAAGAGGCAGATGAAGATGAATCTCTGAGTTTGAGGGCATCTTGGTCTACATAGTGAGTTTTATTTTAGGACAGCTAGAGCTCTGCAGAGAGACCATCTCAAAAAGAAAAAATATTATCAATGCACAGATAGCTTCTAAGACACAGTTTCTCATAGGCTACAAATTCATTATCCTGGGGCCCATTGCCAGCCCTAGTGCATTGTATTGCTGATAACTCTTAAAACTTATCTAAGAAACAGATGTACTGATCCATCTGAAAATCCTATCGACTCTTTGGAATGATCTGATTAGACAGCAGAGGGAGCTCTAACACTGCATTTTAAGGAGTGAAGTTTCTTACTACTATACCTTAAATGGTCATCATTTATATATGATGCTTTCATACTGTGGCAGTTCTAGATTCTCTAAAGACTGCTTTGGCGGAATAAGCAAATGATTACTTGTGGAGGTTTGAGGATGACTTTTGGGGAGTCTGTTCTTCTCAATTTAGGATCAGGAGATCCTAACTTAAAGTTGAATTTAGGCAAGTTTGTTTGAACCATCTCTCCAGCCTTTTCTTTCTTTTTATTTATAATAGTATTATTATTATCATTTTATACATACTGGTTTCACATAGCCCAGGCTGTTGTCAAACTTGCTGTGTTGCTGAGGTTGACCGTTGAATTCTGGATTCTGCCTCTACTTCCTAAATGTTGGAATTATAGACATGTGCAACCATGCCTAGAATGTTTGATGCTTCTTGTAAAGGATATTCTGAACCTGTTTTGCTATGACTTCATAGTTAAAAGGCTAGATATTTACATACATATGTAATGTTAAGAGAAGCAATCATAAACCAGGGGATTTACATGCTCTTTAGGTGAGTGACTTTAAATTTAGGAATTTCTAAATTTTGAAAATAAAAAGCAGGGACTAGAGAGATGGCTTATTGGTTAAGAGCACTGGCTGCTCTTCTAGAGCACTCAGGTTTGAGTCCCTGCATCTACACAGTGGCTCACTACTGTCAATAATCCAGTCCCATGGCCTGTTCTGGCCTGTTAAAGACAGCACATGCATATGGTTCACAAATATACTTGTTCTGGCCTGTTAAAGACAGCACATGCATATGGTTCACAAATATACTTGAAGATAAAACTCCCACACAGCATAAAAATTTATTTAGTTTAGTTTAGTTTTTTTTTTTTTGTTTTTTGTTTTTTTGTTTTTTTTTTAGAAACTGGCTTTAACAACACAGCTCTTGAGGCACTTGAACCAGGAGTTCAAAGCCAACCTGGGCTACATGAGATACTATCTCAAAAAACAGACAGAACAGTTGCTGTAAAAAGCCAGATGTGATTTGCACATCAGTAATCCCAGCATTTAGGAAGTAGAGGTAGAAGGATTAATTTTGCCTTGTAGTTAGGCCAGTCTGGTTAAGATTGTTGCAGGCCAACCACAGGCACATAGTGGGGTCCTCTCTCAAAAATAAATAAGATATTTTAGTGCTTAAATAAACTTACAAAAAATAGTTTCCTCTTAAAAGTACCTGAGTGATAATTAACACTACACTATAGCAGCTGATGAGAATCCCCTTGGGTCTATTGAGACTCCTGTGGGAAATGAAAAGTTTAGAAGGAAAACCCTGGCAGCTGGATGGAGCCCATGTATTAACCCAGGCATGCAGCTGTGTAAAGTTACTTTTAGTGAGTAATCTGTAAAGCCTATGACAGTAGGTGATAGAGTGTTGGAAATTTGTTTGGGAATTTAGTTATAAATTTATATTTTTTTCTCTCTTTAAGATATACCTTTCGTTTTTAGGCATTATCCAATTGGTTTACTATTTGATCTTCTTGCATCAAGTTCAGCTCTTCCTTGGAACATCACAGTACATTTCAAGGTATAGTTTAAATGGCAATTCCTATTTGTTTCATTTGTGGTTCTTAATAGAATAGAATTTTTTTTTCAAGTAAGTTATTTATTGTTTCTCCTATTTTGTTTGTTTTTAAGACATGGGCTCAGTCTGTATCTCATGTGGACAAGGACCTTACTGTGTGGTCTAGGTTAGAATCAAACTCAGAATTTCTCCTGCTTAGCCAGCTTAGTGCTGAGAATGCAGGTGTGTGCTTCCACGTCTGACTGCTCACTCACTCCCTAGCTTTCCACTCCTATTCTCTTTGCCTTAAGATGTTCTTCAACTCCAAATTTTTGGCAAAACATTTAATCTATAAACATCTTCTCTTTTTAAGAGCTGAGTAAACCATGTTTTAGGTTTCCAACGGTCATAGAACTTGTTCTATATATAACCTATATATAATATATAGAGTTATATTTCTAAACTAACATAAAATAAAAATAAAATCCCCAGGTGTAGATGTGGGCATGAGAGTAGAGATTAGAATAACCTAGTACTGTTGAGAATTTCTGTATCTGCTTTGACAGGACTCCAAAGATTTAGTGAGCCTCTATTTTGAGACGTTTTGATTCCTGTTCCTTTTAAAGCCAGGCAAATTTAATGTTGCCTGTTGTTGTCCTAATAAGCTGTAAAATACTGGTCACAGATGAGCATGGTGATACTCAGAGTGACTCTGGTGCTCAGGAGGTAGAAATAGAAAGGTTTTGAGTTCACACTCAGCTAGGGCTTGGGCTACACAATAAGTTTGAGTCCAACCTTGACTACATCATTAAACCCATCTTAAGGAACAAAAATAAAAAATAACGTAATAATCTCCTCCCTCTTTACTATGTAGTGCCCTCCTACTTTCCCATTCATGGACAACATGGAGTTCTGGAGAACATCTTGAGTTATCACTCTCAAGAGGCTCTCAGATGGCAGGGAGAAGCATAAAGAGCATGAGAAAGTCGTCATTTCACTCAGCTCCTGAAGACCACTCTCCATTCTTTGTATTCATGTGGGATTCCCCTCTGTATGCTGTGAATACATTTTATTACCATTGGTTAATAAAGAAGCTGCTTTGGCCTATCACAGGGCAGAATAAAGCCAGGTAGGATATCCAAACAGATATATATATATATATAGAGAGAGAGAGTAAGCAGAGACAAAGAGATGCCATGTAACTGACAAAAGAGATAGACACTAGAACCTTACTGGTAGGCCACAACCTGGTCGTGATACATAGATGAACAGAAATGAGTTAATTTAAGATGTAAGAGCTAGCTAGGAATACGCCTAAGCTATTGGTCAAACAGTGTTGTAATTAATACAGTTTCTGTGTTATTATTCAGGTCTGGGTGGGCACCCGGAAAATGAACAAGCAGCCTCCTCTTGCATCCTATGATGCTTTTTCTTCATACTTTAATTGGCTGACCATTTATTATTTCCCTGTGCATCTACAGTAAGGTGCTTTGCAAAATAATGTGTTACTGTGGTTGCTTTCAATTTAAGCAAACTCACCTGGGTTGTTCAATATGATGTAACCATTTGGCAGACATAGCACCTGTTGCGGGGAGCCTCTTGTTGGTTCCAGGTTGTCTGGCAGCTTAGACCCAAAATAATCACACAAGAACTGTATTAATTAAATCACTGCTTGGTCCATTATCTCTAGCTTCTTATTGGCTAACTCTTACATATAAATTTGATGGAGGAAGGTCATCTGTCTATGTGTTACATTCATTGATTAATAAAGAAACTACCTTGGCCCTTTGATAGGACAGAAAATTAGGTAGGTGGAGTAGACAGAACAGAATGCTGGGAAGAAGGCAGTGAGTCAGACGCTATAGCTCTCCTCTCCAAGATGGACGCAGCTTAAGATCTTTCCGGTAAGCCACCACCTCATGGTGCTACACACATTAATAGAAATGGGTTAATCAAGATATGAGAGTTAGCCAATAAGAGGCTGAAACTAATAGGCCAGGCAGTGTTTAAAAAAAATACAATTTGTGTGTGGTTATTTCAGGGCATAAGCTAGCCAGGCAGCCGGGAGCCGGGTGGCGGAATGCAGCCCACAGCTCCTTCTACAAATGGCGCCCAGACGTGGATAACTGCATCCACAGAAAGCCTGAGAAAGCTTGGGAAAGAATAGAGTAAAGCATGTTTTCTTGATAGCAGCAATTTCTCGGGTCTGCTCTGCTTGCTAGAGGCAAGCAAGAGCTCTCTTCTAAGAGAGGCTTCCTGACTCAGCTTTAGCTGCAATACCCTGCAGCTCTTTTAAGAGGTCCTGCCACGAAACACTTAAATATTGTTGATGACAAGCTGAATGCATGCTTTTCGGCTTTCAGCCATAGCAGGAAAAAATGCTGTGCCGTTTTAAAATGTTGGCTTTCTGGGCTGTCCTGCCAGAGCAAACTCTGACTCTTTCAGGCAGGCGGTCTAACTGACTGTGTCTGTGAGCAGAATGCTGCAGCTTGCTTGCTGGCAAGGAACTTGAAACGCCATAGAGTTGTGGCAATAAAAATGGCTACAACCGGTACCTATGTCCATCTTGGGCTGGAGCTTCATCATTTTTGTTTAAACAGAAAAAGGGGAAATGATGGAGGAGGGTCATGTGTCTATGTGTTACTTTCATTGGTTAATAAAGAAACTGCCTTGGCCCTTTGATAGGACAGAAAATTAGATAGGCGGAGTAAAAAGAACAGGATGCTGGGTAGAAGGCAGTGAGGTCAGATGACATGGAGCCAGCCGCCAGGTCAGACATGCTGAATCTTTCCCGGTAAGCCACCACTTTGTGGTGCTACATACATTAATAGAAATGGGTTAATCAAGATGTGAGAGTTAGCCAATAAGAGGCTAGAGCTAATGGGCCAGGCAGTGTTTAAAAGAATACAATTTGTGTGTTATTTCCGGGGCTAAGCTAGCCATGCAGGAGCCAGGCAGGATGAAAAGCAGGCCTGCTCGCCTCCTCACTACAAAATGGCGCCCCTTTTACATAAATTTAACCTATTTCTATTAATCTGTGTATCTCCATGTGGCTGTGGCTTACCGGCTAAAGTTCCAGTGTCCTGCCAGGTGGTGGTGGTGCACGCCTTTAATCCCAGCACTCTGTGAGTTCCAGGCCAGCCTGGTCTACAAGAGATAGTTCCAGGACAGGCACTAGAGCTACAGAAAAACCTTGTCCAAAAGAAAGAAAGGAAGGAAGGAAGGAAGGAAGGAAGGGAGGGAGGGAGGGAGGGAGGGAGGGAGGGAGGGAGGGAGGGAGGGAGGAAGGAAGGGAGGAAGGGAGGGAGGGAAAGAGAAAGAAAGAAAGTTCCAGTGTCCTTCTCCAGCAGGCTTGGTGGTGTCTCTCTGACTCCACTCTTTCTTTCTCCTCCCAGCATACAGCCTAGCTTTCCCTGCCTGTTCTTCCTTGCCATAGACTCAAAGCAGTTCTTTATTCATTAACCAATAAAAGCAACATATAGACAGAAGGACCTCCCACAACAAGCACCAGCTTTCACAGCCTTTATAGATTTTTGTTGTTATTGTTATTTGTTTCCTTTCCATCCATTATGTTCCAATAAGTTTTATGTTAGCTCCATCCACCTCAGAAGTTCTTATCAGCTTCGCAGTCACTGCAGCCATGTCCCTACATATCTCTACAGTCCCTGCTGTAGAGACCTCTGCCTTCTGTTTTCCCTCCACCACCATCTGCCTGCTTCCATGACTTGTTAGTAACTGAAAGAAAGCTTTAGTGATGTCACCAAGGTTGTTTAATTGTGTGTGTGACTATATGTGTAAATATACTCCAAAATATTTTGAATTCTAGGTTAAAATATAACTACTAATTCAGTAAACACAGATCCTGCTGTATCCTAGCGCAACACAGTTCTCACAGTTTGGAACATATGATTGAAGGACACAAAGACACGCAAGCACTAAAGACATTTCCCAACATGTTTTAGAAACTGAATAACTGACCCCAATACTATTAAAGTAATTAAAAGTAAATTGCAGATTAATATCTTTTATGGACATGGATATAAAAATCTTCGATAAAAATTTAGCAAACTGAACCCAGAAGTACCTAGAAAAGCCACAATGCAAACTATGCTGGGTTTATCTCACGAATACAACATTGATTCAATTCTGAGTTATCAATCTGTATAATTCATTACATTGGCAAAATAAAGTAGAAAGTCACAGAGCAAAATCAGTAGACACAGAAAAAAAGAATATGAACAGAGTTCAGTAACCAGTGCCATTGAAACCTTTAGCAAGCTTAGGAATAAAAGAGAATTTACTCAGTTTGATCAAGGCCATAGCAAAAATCATCCTAACTGATATTTTAAAAATGATTAGATTTATTTTATTTTATGTGAATATTTTGCCTGAATGAATGTATGTATACCGTATGTGTGCTTGTTACTTGTGGAGGCTAGAAAAGGTGTCATATCTTTTGGTACTAGGCTTGTAGGTGACTGTGAGCGGCCATGTGGGTGCTGGGAACCTAACCTGGGTCCTCTGCAAGAGCAGGAAGTGCTCTTAACCACTGAACCATCTCACCAGACCCTTAATGATGATTTGAGTCAGGAAGAAGACAAGGATGTGTGATACTTCCATTTATAATTTATAGAAGCAGTCCTTCTGTAATCCAGCATGTTCTCCTTACCAAAACAACAGACACAAAAACACAGCTTTTTAAGATTGTGTAGTTAAAAACTGCAAGACTTGTAGGGAAAGTTTACAACCTTTGATAACATAAAAAGACAGGAATGCAGTAATCCACAGCACAGTTTTACAGGGGGAAATGTAGCTGAGAGGTATGTAAATACTGTAGCAAGGGTGGCGTTTAAGGTTGAGTAAGACTAAACGTTTGCTTGTGGAGATAGGTGACACATGCCAGCTGTGAAGCTGTGGGAAGCTTATTTGGAATCAGAAGTTGTAGTGGCTGGTGTTTGTGAGTGTGGCTGCTAACATCAAATATTTCTAATGTGGGGGCTGCATTTCTGCTCAGATCTGTCTAGCTGGTACAGAATTCAGTGTGCACCTGCTGCTTCTCATGGGCAATATTTGTGTAAGTACACACAGAATTCGCATTATGCTCAGCCTCTTACCTCATTTGTCAGTTGCTTTGGAACAAATGCAAAAGATTTGAACAGAAAGTTTGCAGAGCATATGAAATTACCAATAAATACATGAAAAGGTGCCTACCATGTTTAGTCATCAGGGAAATGTAAATGAAAACCAGAGAGAGAGATTACTTTACACTCACTAGAATGACTAAAATGAAAAAGACTGGTAAAGTTTGACATTGAGTACCCAGAACTGTAAATGTTGCTGAGGAGAGTCTAAAATTGTATTGTCACTTCAAGAAAATAACTCACCCCTTTTTGAATGGCATTAATTGCTGTTTGTAGCTATGTATTTAGAAAATTGAAAAGATATCTGCTAGGACACTTGCATGTTCATAGTGACTTTATTAACCAGGTAAAGGTCGTACTAGCAACAGGTTTTCAGGGCTAAACACATGACATTCATTCACTGACAACTGAGTAACAGAGGAGTCGGTTACTGATCTGTGCAATCGTGAGAGTGAATCTGAAGAGTGTACTATGTCAGTGGCACATTTTCATATATGATTTTATTTTTGAGCATTTATTATGAACAAAACTGCTGCAGCATACCATCTTAGTGATTGCTGGAGGTACAGAAAGGGGTGTCTGTGGCTCAGTACACAAAATAACTTGTGGTAAACTAACTTTGGGGGGACAATGAGGGAGGTGGTAGCCATCGTATTTGTGGTAAACTTGGTGGAGAATAAGGGTGGTGGTAGCCACTGTGGTTAACTTTTGGTGAGGAATGAGGGGATGTGGTTGTTCCTGTGTTGTAATGTTCTCTATCTCATTTGGTTGATAGTTATTTAAAGTCAATTCCTCTAAAACTTCCTATGTTTCATTGTGTGTGAACCACACCTCAGTAATTTGGCTTATTTAAGAAAGATTTACTGAGAGAGTTGAGGTCATTACCCTTTGCTTTATGGACTTTCAGAGCACTGTTTCCTGTAAATATGTTAACGACCAGAATCCATTGTAGGCACAGCCTGAGGTTAACCTTGACTTGGGAGAAAGTGTAAGTTTCTAGACAGTGTGCCATAGAAGCTGAACCTGAAGCTGAGGAATCTTTGGCCAGATGTATAAGTGAATAGGCAAGGAGAAAGAATGTTCTAAGAGTGCTCTAACAGTTGATGTGAAGGCAGAGATGAGTGTTGCTGGAAGAACTCAAAGAGTGCTGACGATGAGAGCCACTCGGTACTTAAAGCAGGGAGTGTGTGCAGGGAAGGGCGGGGCAGGGGGTGGAGGCTGGCAGACCCTGAGGTAATTTAGAATTTTGATGGCTTTGATTATGTTCTAAAAGAAGAAAAAGTTGAGAGAGGTTAGGTCTTAGTGTTCGGGAGGTCACTGTGACTCCAAGTACAAAACCATCAAGGGTGTAAAATTGTGGGCATGTGCCCTTGTTAGCTAAAACTATAAATTTGACACAGACTAGAGTCACCTGAGAGTCTCAATTGAAAAGATTGCCCAGATCAGAATAGACTGTGTACAGGTGTGTTGCAAATAACGTTGGAGGTTTCAGCCTCATGTAGTGGCACCATAGCTTGGGCAGGCAGTCCTGGACCGTGTAAGAAAACTGATTGAGGATCTGTCTCCTAGTTAGTGAGCTAGCAAGCATCATTCCTCCATGGTTTCAGCTTCAAGTTCTTGCTAGAATTTCTGCTCTGACTTTCCTCATTGATGGATTGTTACCTGGTGGTGTGAGCAGATAAGTCCTTTCCTCCTAATTTTAAGTGTCTTTTTGTCAAGTGTTTTATCACAGTAACAGAACATGTTTCACGGGTGCTGTTGCAAGGTTTTTCAGACTGGTGAGTGATGAAAGCTGGGAAATTCCAGATCTGTTTAGAATACAGAATAGCCAGACTAGGTTTGCTATGGAATATGTGGAGGGGGTGGTGGTGGCATTAGTTTATCTTTGGGTTTGTTGAGTTGCTTGTACTTCTGGGACATTTAACTAGACTTGTGTGGGTCTGGAGGTTCTAAGAAGGATCCTGGCAGGAAACAATATTAATAATCTACAGTTCATATATGGTATGGAAGTATGTGATACTATTATTCAAGGTAAGGATATGGAATGAATAAAAAGGGTGCTAGGTTGCATACTTTAAACAGAAACCACACCAATATTTAAGAATAGTTTTGGAAAAGCAAACAAGCCAGAAAATGGGAAGTGCTGATAACAGAAACTTGTGTGTGACTGTAGAAAAGTCACATGTGTTAGACTTTTGGTAAATGCTTAAAACAGCTGGTTGAAAGGTGTTTCTCTGACTAGTCAGGCTGGCTAACTGTGGCAATGAATTGATAAGAACTAAAAGGCTTGGGGGTGATAGATCTTGGTTGAAGCCAAAAAGAAGCAGAGGTTGAGGCTTGTGTTTGCTTTTGGATAGGTGTTTTAAGTGTGTAAATGTATGTAAACCAGTACTTAGAGGGGAAAATGAGCAAAGCTACTCTAAGATTCAACAAATAGGACCTAGGAGCCATGATGAGAAATAAATACCCATAGATTGTAGCAAGGAGTGATGATTGGTTCTAGCTAAGCTTGTAGGTTACACCTTGGTAGAAATAGAATTTTAAGAAAATTGAGAAATATTAACATTGTTTGGTGTCTGGTGCATTTATTTTTTTTGCATTGGTTTGTTTAACTCTTTCTTTTCTTTTGTATTTTAAGATAGAGTTTTATAGCTTTGGCTGGTTCCTGCACTGTACATGACTTTGAATTCATGTCTTCAAATACTGAAAATTTGGGCACCTGCTGTCATGTTTGGCATTTAACTTCTGCCGATTTTGAGATTGTGGGTAGAGAGGGCACAGAAGGAGGTGGGCTGTGAGTCTTCATAACCAACTGTCCTCAGATTTGTGTTCCTCTTGCCTCCACCAACTGAATCTGGGATTATAACAGGCATGGGATTGTTTTTCCCAGTATGTTCTTTCTTTTCGTGAAAAGTAATCCATTCCAGGACAGGCTCCAAAACCACAGAGAAACCCTGTCTCGAAAAACCAAAAAAAAAAAGAAAAGTTATCCATTAGAAAAAATTTTATGCCGGGTGGTGGTGGCACACGCCTTTAATCTTAGCACTCGGGAGGCAGGCGGATCTCTGTGAGTTCGAGACCATCCTGGTCTACAAGAGCTAGTTCCAGGATAGGCTCCAAAACCACAGAGAAACCCTGTCTCGAAAAAAACCAAAAAGAAAAAAAAAGAAAAAATTAGCTGTGTGTTCACCAAAGTAATGTTAAGAATTTTTTTAGGATTTTTATTAAAGTGAATTTATAAACTATGACTTTATATTTTTCCTTCTAAAGCTCAATCTAGTACTAGTGGTGAGTTGCTAATAAAAGAGTGAGAGCTTATGTTTCATCAGATATTTGATTCTTTATATATGACATGGAAATATGTTTTGGGTAATGTATATTTTGAATTTGCTTAATTGTTCTAATAAAGTACCATCAGTTTTGTGCCGTTGCTAATAGACTGAGTTTGTTTCACTGGCTCTTAAGTAGTGTTTTGGTGTAATGCTATTAAGTTACTTCTAATACATATAGATACATTACAGACAGTCCATGATATTCTAATTAAATAACACAGTTATAATATCTAGTGGAAGGTCTGAGGATTTTGTTCAGTGGTAAAATACCAAAAGCCCTGGTTTTGGTGTGTGTGCAAAACGATAAAAAGGAAAAAAAAAGACACTCCCCCAAGCAAACTGATATATAAAGGGAACTTTTCAGAGTACTACTATAAAAGTGAAATTAAGTTTAGTTTGTCATGCTTCTAATTTGGAAGATAAATGATAGATTAGACATTGCATCACACTCTTTATCTTTGAGAATTTGTTTAGATCAGAAAAATAAGCAAGTATACACAATGATTAATGCATTTTAGGAAGGATTCGAAATGTAATGAATCAAAGATCTTTTGTAATTTCGTTGCGAGATTTGAAAAAAACTCATTTACTTTCACTTGGGTAGATGTGAAAAGGGTACGTTCACAAGTGGGAGCCAGGGTTGTGACGGCATTTGTCAGTCTTTGCAGTACTTCACTCAGCTGCTTTAACTGCACAGACTCTCTGCTTTGCATTACTGCCTCCCCCCTTCTGTTTTTTTCTGAGTTCCTATCATGGAGGATTTCAGAGCCTCCCTGGATTGAGGTAGACCTCCTTTTTTTTTTATTTTTTTTTAATTCAATTGCTTTGCTTGCAAGTGTTCCTGGCAAAGAGTCCTTGATCTAGTTTGAGGTCTCTGGGTTCTGCTAAACTATCAATGCTGAGCCCTCACTGGGAGTCCTTGGATATCCTGTTGTTTCCCTGTGTCGTGGAGATCCTGCAGCTTTGGGTCTGCAGGACCAGTACCTTCACATGCTCCAGCAGATCACAGATGGGGTAGACGTTGAGCTGGGCCAAGTCATAACCCTGGGTCTGGTCCTGGGCAGCTATAGCGTTGGTCGATCTGCCGGTTCTCCCCTGTCCTCACCACCAGGGTGAGCTCTCCTGCATTGCCCTGGCTACTTTACCCCTTGCAGCAATGAGCAAGGGGTGGGGCCAGTTCTAGTGCTTTTATAGCCTCAGGGTCAGTTTTCCCACACCTACACTTCAGGGCCAGCTGTGCTGTGTTGACCATGCATGGAGTAGGGGCCACTCTTCCAAGCACTGCAACCAAACAGCTCCCCAGCATTTATGACATCAAGGCCAACTTTGTCACCTACCTCAGGCGTTAATTGGGGGAGGGCAATTTCACCCCTGCCCCTGCTACTACACAACAGATGACTAATGGGGACAGCTCTCCCATGCTCACAGCTTTGGGGCTGGCTCAGCCACATCACCAATGGGATTGGCTCTATTGTGCTGCCCAGGTGAGGTAGAGGGCCTGGCTCTCCCAAGTGTTGCAACTGGTGGGGGGCAGGAGCAGCTCTCCCTCTCCCATGACCTCAGGGCCAGCTCTCCTACCCAGACGTTGATGCTGACAGGACATCTTTCTCCAGCCCGTGCCACCATATGGCAGATGAGGGGTGGGGCCAGGTCTCCCACACCTAACTTCCCTGACTGGCTCCAGGTGAACTTTCTTTTGAAAGCAGGTGGTAGAGGAATGTCAGTACTCTCCTGTAAATCGTTCTCTGGCTGAAATGGCCACTCATTTGTGATTATTGCTGTCACTTACACGTGCTACACATGTGCTATGCTTAGGAACCTGCAAAAGATAACCTCACAGCTAAGAATTATTTGGGAAGAGTACAGATTGTGTCAAATTAGTAATTTTTGTTGTTTTTGGTTTTTCGAGACAGGGTTTCTCTGTGGTTTTGGAGCCTGTCCTGGAACTAGCTCTTGTAGACCAGGCTGGTCTTGAACTCACAGAGATCTGCCTGCCTCTGCCTCCCAAGTGCTGGGATTAAAGGCGTGCGCCACCACCGCCCAGCAGTAATGTTTTTTTAAGTTAATTTCTAAGAATTATTTGTAGTTATTGTGATAATAAAATGTGGTGGGCTGGGAACATCGGCAAATAAGGAATGTTCTCTTTAAAAGCTAATATGCATCTGTATACTTGTTCTGTGTGTTTCCATTGATAGAGTTTTCCAGAAAAGGACCTTCTCCACTGTCCATCCAAGGATGCAGTCGAAGCTCATTTTATGTCTTGTATGAAAGAAGCTGATGCTTTAAAACATAAAAGTCAAGTCATCAATGAAATGCAGAAAAAAGACCACAAGCAGCTCTGGATGGGACTGCAGAATGGTAACTACCCAGACTGACTTCTAAGTACCGTGTCAGGTAGCACAGAACCATAAACCTGTGTGCAGTTTGTGCATTAGTGATGTAAACTAGCACTGGCCTCCAGGCCCAGATCTACAGAGTAGCTGCTGTTAGTCATCTCTTCCATTTCAGTTTGCCAATATTGTTCTTTTCCTGGGTCGCCTGACAGGCCAATCACTTAGCTCGTGATTTAAGATAGCATAAACCTTTTTGTTCCACTTCTGAAGAAAGAGTCTGGTCCTCATTCCTTAGGCATGACCCTTCTGATCATATTTGGGAACTGCATACATGCTTCAGGATGTGTCCGCAGTCCAGCCTCTTCTTTCTCCCAGAAGTAGGTTTGCTTATGTGCACAGGTGCTCTCTCGCCTTGCCGGGATATAAAGACTCCTCCTAAGGATCTAGCTTTGTTGTTAGAGTACTTGCCTAGTACTCAGATTTATCCTCATAACTGGCAGGCGTGCTGGTGCATGTACGTAGGAGGTAAAGGCAAGGGGATCAGAAGTTGGGGGTCATCAGCAGCACAGCAAGTTCTAAGCCAGTATAGGATGCATGGGGGAGGGAGCGGGGAGGAAAAGAAAGAGGGCCAATGAGCCAGTGGAAAGAGAGCAAATATTCCTGATGGAAATGAGTTCCTGTGCATTCCTGTCTCGTAGAGATCTGTGGCTTTTTACTCTTGCTTGCATTGATTGCCTTCTAATGCACATAAGAAAGTTGATTTTAAAATCCTGGCTTCTTGTGGTCCAGTGTGCATGGCTAAGTAATACCCATTCCTTAAGTAAATTGCTCAAATTGTAGCTACTGTAGCATATTAACCATAAGTAATTATATAAATTATATAAAAAGTGGTGTACATGTGTGTGAACATGCCATATTTGCACATGAATTCACATGTCCCATGGGTGTTTGTGGAGGTCAAAGAAGGGTGTCCAATCTCTGGAACTGAAATTATCAGCAATTGTGAACTTCTGGTAACTGAGTTGAGGGTGCTGGAGATGAGCTTGGGTCCTGTGGAAGAATTTTCAATCACTGGACATCTCTCCAGCCTCTGTTGCTAACATTTTAGTGTGGACAGCATTACATCGTGTGTCTGTTGATTAATCACTATGCATTTGCCATTCTCAACACAAACAGCAAGGCATGTGGTGCTGTAGTTTCCTTATGTACTTTTAGTTGCTTGAGTCCACTTAACATGGATGGGGATAAAATGGAATGGTCCAGAAACTGAAAGTGAAAATGAAGACAATGAGGACTATAGACATGCAGCAGGAGGAACCATGTACAGATGAACTCATTAGCATAAGTGGAGATAGCAGGCAATGTCCCAGGTTAAGTGAGGCTGTTGGTGTTCATAGTAAAACAACTCTCAGAGGTAATCTGGAAAAAAAATGCAAATATGGAATATTTATGCTGATTAACACAAGTATTTTGGTCAGGTAGGTATAGCAAAGATGGTTTCTCATTACTTTGCTGTTTTACAAAGGAGTTAAATTTTGTTAGGGTGTGTATGTGGCAGGTGGCAGGTGGCTGCTTGCCTGTGCATGTTTCTGCAGAGGCCAAAGGTTGACTTTGGGTATGGTTCTCTATTGCTTTTCACCTCACTTGCTCGCATAGAGTTTCACTGAATTTAGAGCTCTCCAATTTAACACACTGGCTGACTGGCAAGCCCTGGGATCTACCTGTCTTTGTGTCACTAGCAATGGAATTACAGGCACATGTGACCACTCCTGGCTTTTATGTGGGTGCTAGGATCAGAACTCAGGTCTTCATTCTTGCATAGCAAGTATTGTACTAGAGAGCCATCTCCTTAGCAATTTTTGTTTTGTTTTCTTTCAACCTACCTTCCTTCCTTCCTTTCTTGAGACAGATTCTCACTGTCCTAAAAGTTTGCATTTTGTGCTTTAAATTCCTTATAGTCAACCTTTTAATTTTGCTACATATGAAATAGTAACAAATAGAATTTTCTAATGTTTTGATGAAAAAGTTACACAAATCAAGGAATAATGCCATCATGTCCCACCCCCATCCAAGACTGACTTTCACTATATTGCGAAGGTCAGCCTTAAGCTCATGGCCCTCTTTCTTCTACTTCCTAAATGCCCAGGTTACAGGTGCAGGCGCCATGTCAGCCTTCCCTGTTACTAAGATTACATGTTTTGAGCCGCATTTTCCAATGCACATGGGCTGTTAGGACAGTCACATGTCTTGTATCTTTGTGTTTACCCTTGGCCAAGAAGACATCCAGTGTAAGTTCTTTCTCAGTGACACTGCACTGTTGCCCAGAGTGTGGGTGGCTGTTTGGTAATGCAGACTCAGGGTGTTGTGACTTCAGTGACCTCAGCATATAAGACACATATTTTGGGATGTATGTGATAATCACATTTCTCATTATGTTAGATTTTCATTTATCTGGGTGACATGGAATTGTTCCAAAGTGTCATATTTATACATCTAGAATTTTTCAAAACTTGGCAACCATCACATTTTTTCCCTTCAAAGGTTGTTACCAAGTTATTAAAATTACCTTTAACCTGAAGAAAGTACACTGCCTCCTCAGTTGTGGTAGCACTTCAGGTAAACGCAGCACTCAGAAGTGGAGGCCAGCAACAAGAGACACTGTCACAAACAAAGAAACTAGAGATTTAAGAAAGGGTGGATACGGGAGGACCAGGGATTCAAGGCCGTCCTAACTATGTAGCCAAGCTGGGTTGGACTATGAGGTCTTGTTTCAATACCACTATCACTACCTACTCCCTTACACACACACAACACACACACACACTCGAAATAAATTGTAGAGTAAAGCAGTAGAACTAGCCAGGTGCTCGGCTTGCCAACAAGCCTGACAGCCAGAACTCAGTCCTTAGCACCCATGTAGAGGAAGGAGAGAACCAGCTGCTGTAATTATCCTCTGCCTTTCACGTGAATGTCATGGTGCACACACAAATAGATGTAAATTGTGCAATAAAGTGCTGAAAGTTCCACTTCAGAATGTTTTGAAGATGGGTGCTTCCTTGTCCTCTCTGCCTGGAATACTGTTTCTCTTTTTCTGACTGTTTAGCTGCTCATGTCTTCATTCTTTATCGTCACCTTTTGTATGAAGTCTTCTATTCGTAGAGTTAACAATGAGCATCTAACTTACACTGACACTATGTCAGAAGGTGTGATCCTCAAGCATCTGGGGACACAGATGACCAGACAGGGTTATGGCACTGCATGTTCTGGGACGCTGCCATTTAAATGCGTTTTTGTTCTTTAGTATTGCTGCATTGATACATTTTCCATATTGTGCTACATGATACCTGTGGTTGGTGTATTTCTTATGTATTTCATCTCCAAAACATAGTGTGATCTTAGTAAAATTATTAAGTTTTGATTTACTCTTTTTCTTTCTCACATAATCAGGAAGTACTATTAAGGTATTTCATAAATAGTATAATAGTCTTTAATCTTATTTATGAAAATAGATTTTTATATTTAAGAGTTTTGTTGTTGTTTAACCCAAATGTAAGGTCTGATTACTTGTGAGGTCATAGAGTTGTCACCTTTCTGTTAATGTGGTTGTAAATTGTTAAATTCAGACAAAGCAAGTGGTCTGTTTGTTCCATTCAGAGCTGCACCTGGAGAGCACCAAAGCTAAGCACAAGTTTCAACGATTTTTGAATACTTTCAAATGCTAATTTTAATTTTGAAGCTCTCTGAAGGAGAAATAAGAAAAGCTTATGAAACCAAGAAAACTCATTTAAGGCATAATGTGCCTTTCAGTTTTTTTGTAGGCTTTCATTTTAGATGCAAGAATTTGCCACCTCTCTGAAACAGAGTTAATAGTCACAAACAGGAAGGAAAGTAGCATTTTTATTTTTGAAGCAATTGCTAATCCATGTGAAGGTTTTCTGTTCAATGTCACATTATATGTTACCAAAAGATAACAGGACTAATACAAGGCTCAGCTTTTAGCGAAATGGGGTTACAGTGTGATCTGGCTTCACCTTAGGGTTCTCCTGCCTCAGTCTCCTGAATGCTGGGGTTATATCCATATACCAATACACTCAGCCCCAGTTTGCCATTTTTAACATAAAACAGGTTTTAAGAGGAAATAGTCAGGCTGGAGAGATGACTCAGCAAGCAGTTAAGATTACTGGTTGTTCTTCAGAGGACCCAGGTTCAATTCCCAGCACCCACATGGCAGCTCACCATTTGTAACTTCAGCTACAAAGGATCTGACACCCTCACACAGACATATACACAGGAAGAATACCAATGCACATGAAATAAAAGCAAATTGTGTGTGGCGTATTAAAGGATGATGATAAAGATGATATAGGGGTGTATATTAGAGGCTTACATACTCAAGGCAGATGTTTTATGTTTTCATCTTGCTGTTTTTATTGGTCTACAATCTGAACTTACTCTGTTCCTTTCCTGTTACGTAGTTCTCTCTTTTATCTGTAAGTCAGATCACTTTTCTCTTTGGAGTTCCCTTAATAAATAGAAAAGCAGGATTCTAGTGACTGGTTTTGTTGATTGTTTGTTTTTTCTTTCCCCCATTGATTTGAGGATTGCCTGGATGAAGCAGAGAAAGGCATTTTTAAATGAATAAGATATGAAGTTGCTAAAACCAAGATGGTTGTAATGGAATTAGAATTATAAAGGCTAAGTTCTGGACATCAGAGAAACTATTGAGTACACGTACCTGTACATTCTTCCAGTACACAAGTTACAAGAGTCAACTCCTTAATACCTTAGTGAAAAGGAGCATAAATTACTTTTACTACATTGTTTTCTAGTAATTACTTTACTTTTTAAGTGGCTTTGCTGGAGAGGGAATACAGGCCTGTCAGACAATAAAATGAGCTCAGTTTTCAGACAGATGGTTATGAGTGACCCAGTGTGCTTGCCGGAACCAAGGAACTCATGTCCTCTTAACCACTCAGCCATCACGCCAGTCCATGTTTGAGGGTTTGTTTGTTTTTTTTTTTTGTTTTTTTTTGTTTTTTTTTTTTTTGTTTTTTTCAAGACAGGGTTTCTCTGTGGTTTTGGAGCCTGTCCTGGAACTAGCTCTTGTAGACCAGGCTGGCCTCAAACTCACAGAGATCCGCCTGCCTCTGCCTCCCGAGTGCTGGGATTAAAGGCGTGCGCCACCACCGCCCGGCTGTTTTTTTGTTTTGTTTTGTTTTTTTAAGATTTATTTTGCTTTGCTTAGTGTATGGATGAGTGTGTGTGTAATATATATATATATATATATATATATATATATATATATATATATATATATATATATATATATATACACCTTAGTAGGGATGCCTGTTAAATCCAGAGGAGGGCCTCGGATGGCCTGGAGCTGGAATTACAAGCATCTGTGGGTACCAGAAATTGAACACTCTGGTTCTCCAAAAGAGTAGTGAACAATCTGAAATGCTGAGCCATCCCTCCATCTTCATCTTTTAATAGGTTTTATTGCCTTAAAAGTGTACTTTCGATTTTAATGAAGTTTCTGTGTTTGACTGGAGAAGAATATGTGCGTACATGGGAATGTTGTTACTCTTGGAGGCCAGAAGTGCTGGATAACCTGGGGATGAGAGTTACAGATGTGAGCCACCCTTTGTAGGTGCTAGGAACCAAACTTGGATCCTCAGGCAGAGCAGCAATAACTCCTAATTCCTGAGCCATTTCTCCAGCTCTTCTATTAGTGTTCATTTTTGGGGGGGTATTTATTATTACATTGTGTGTGCATGTGAGTGTCTGTATGGTGGGCAGTACAAGTGCCACAGTGTACATGTAGACGTCAGAGGATAACTTTTACGAGTTCTTTCTTCTACTATAGGATACAGGAATTACACTCAGGTTATCAGATTGCATGGCAAGTGACTTTATCTACAAGCTGTCTCACTGGCCCTCATTTAGTGTTTTAAATTTTAGTTTTTTGTTTCCTTTAATGAAATTCTTACTTATCTGAAGATTTACACAAATTTAAAACCACAAATTTACCAAGGAAGAGTGTATACCACTGTCTCTGACCTCAGTAAAGCCTTGTTTTCATTTTTTTTTTTTTTAGATAAAGAATTTTCTCCTTTTGTTTTCTTTTTGGTTTTTCAAGACAGGGTTTCACTGTGTAGCCCCGGCTGTCCTGGAACTTATTCTATAAATCAGGCTAATCTGGAACTCACAGAGATCCATATGCCTCTGCCGCCTGAGTACTGGGATAAAAGGCATCCCCGGCCCCTTTTCTTTTTTATGATGCTCTCCTGATGCATGATTAACAAAAGCTTAGAGACAGATATTGAGGTTCAACCTGAAGACCAGAAAAACAGAGCAGCCAGCCAGTGGCTTTTAACCTCGATCTCAGTTCGAAAATGGTGATCTTGCCTCCAGGAAACCTCAGAATGAGACTGTGTCTGGGAGCTGTCTCCTCCCATTTTATAATCCTCTCTAATTCTGGAATTAAGGTTATGCACTGCTACCGCCTGGTTTCTATGGCAAGTAAGTGTGAAAACTGGGATTAAAGGTGTGTATCATTGCTGCCTGATCTGTAAGGGTGGCCAGTGTGACTATTTTACTTTTCTGATCTTCAGGCAAGCTTTGTTTATGAAAATACAAATGAAATGCCACTACATTTCCCCTTTTTGTCTAACATAGAAAAGAAAGTTGTAACTAATATAATAAAAACTATATACAATAAATGTAATAGCTGTATACAATATATACAGACAATAAAGACATCAACAATATCTAGTCAATTTGCATTTGACAAATTCAGAGAAACTACTCTATATCTAACCCTTCTTAGTGAGTCCAAAGTCTTATACCTAATTTATTTTCTATTGTAACTTGCTTTCTACATCAGGTAAACAAGGAAAACTATTAACTGTCTAATTTTCAACTCCCTCAGAGAAACAAGAAGGAAATAATAGTAACTGAGTAAGCAGGAAGTGCAAGCAAGTAACTTCCGAAAACATGACTAATGACAGAAACAGCTGGCTTCCTGGACAGTCACCCAAAATTCCTCTGCAACATTGGTGCATCTCCATCTTCGGTCTACAGGCCTAGCATATCCAACAAACCTTTCTGTGAAGCAAGATGTCTTGAAGGACTGTCCCTCCTTGTCTTGACAATGTTTGACAGTCACTTTCTTTTGTGTCTGGCTTGTTCAATTAGGACAACATACTATCAGCAGTCAGGACAAGGGCATTTTCTTGTACAGCAGCTTACTTTTCCACAAAGAAAGTAAAATCCTTGTGGAGTTTCTTTGATGCCCATTATCGTCTCTGAAGTAGAGTGGTGCTGCCAGGAGCAGACATGTCTCATTGTCATAAAAAAAGAGGAACCTATGTTAGTAAAGCATTTTAAATGCCATATTCTGTAGGTCTTTGAAGTGTTTTAAGATGACCTGTCTATCTAAAATATATCTTTGTTTGACCTTGAAAACATAACTAATGTGACTACAAGTTCAGTTATAATAGATGACTAATATTACTAACCTGTATTTCCTTATTATCCCAAAAAGTTGTAATTAAATGAATTATATTGGTAAAATACCTTGAACAAGAGTAGAAATGTATGTACGGTATGTTCTAACAATTAATCTCAATACACAGAATTTGTATTCAATATACAAAAGTCCAATCCAATGTAAAACATTTAAACAGTTTCTTTCAAAGGTAGATTCAGTAATCTGTTTTTATCTTATCATATCTCTATCCTTTCTTTTTTCTTCAGAGTAGATTCAGTAATCTACCCTTTTATCCTGTCATGTCTATTTCCCCCTATTTTCTTTTCAAAACAAGAACCTTGAATCTAGTTTCCTTTGTTTAACTTTTTTCCTAATCATCCATAACAACTTGTAACCAACACATTAAACAAAAACAGACATCCATAATCCATTTTTTTGTGAATGTGGGTGTAGTTTTCTAGACTACTTTCTGCTGACTAGAGGTGCTGGTAATCTTATGGGACCCAAAGAAAAGATTATGGTGAAGTCCTTACTGGAGTATTCTGTGCAGCTGGATCATCTCAGCCAACAGTCTTGGGGCTGTTCTGCATATAGAACTCAGGTGAAACTGCAACAGAGATGCTCTGAAGTGTTGGATCATCTGGGCCATCTCCTATCAGATTTTTCAGGGGATCTTCCTTGATTAGACCTTATTTTTCTTAACCCAGAATGAATTCACAGCCTCTCACTTCCTGTAGAAACAAAAGCAAGACCTCTTCTCCAGAACAACATATCTTTTGATTTAAATTTTGAAGTCAAGGCATTTTCAAAATATATAGGTTGGATTAACTCAAGAGCATTTATAGTCAAATGCCTTTTAGCAGCTGTTCCTTCCTCAGCAGTCAAACAATTCAAAGACAACACAATAACATACAGTATCCAGATTCTTTGTGTATTTTCCAACTTTACATGGAAGCTAAACCAGGGTGGATGGGAGCTGGGAGTGTTAGTTTTTCTCCGATCCCAGGTGGCTAGCTTTGGGTCCAACTTTGGCCTGAGCCAGTGGCTAAAAAGTCTCAGACAAACAGTTTTTCTCATGAATTTATACCCCAAATGTTGAGTGCCAAACCAAGCACAATTAATAAAAGCTCAGAGATAGATAGTGGAGACTGGGAGCAGTAGTGATAGGAGAAAAAAGAGTACAGTGGAGATTTATTTTGATGGTAGAATTGACAAAACCCTATTATTAAATTGCGTGTAGTGAGGAAACACTTGTTTTGGGATCTGAGTTGAATCCTAGTGTATTCACTGTGAACTATGAAATAGAGAGAGCATATATATGGTATATGAGACAAGCTGACTTGAGAGATTTTTGTGGCTATAAGTTTGAGCTGTCTGGGTATCCATGTGGAAATAGACATTGCTAGAAATGTCTGTTGTGTGTGTGAGAGACAGTGGATAGAGTATAGTAGACTAAGATACAGTCTTGAATCATCCAAATTCATACACTGTTCAATTTCACAAGAAGTAGATATTTTATATTTATCTTTTGCCTATAATAGTTTTTTTTTCAGTCAGTGAAAAAGTATAGTCTAAAGCTATATGCATGTAACGTTAAAGAATCTATAACATGGTGAGAAAGTTTAAAGAAAATTTTAGCATGGTTTCATTACATAATAAATGAGCAGTTTATATATTTTTAAATTTTAAAATTAATTTTTAGGATGATTAAATTTCAAGTCAGGGTCTTAGAAAGAATTATTTAGCCCTGACTGTCCTGGAACAGTATGTAGATCAGGCTAGCCTCAAACTCACCCACCTCTCTGCCTCTACATATCTTTTTTTTTGAGAGGGTGGCAGGTGAGACAAAATACCTTTTGCTGTCCTGGAATTTGCTTTGTAGCCAGGGTAGCCTCAAACTCAGAGATCTACCTGCCTCTGCCTTCCATTGCTACCTTCATGTGTTAACACACCCAGCTTTATTTCTATGTATATTCTCTCTCTCTCTCTCTCTCTCTCTCTCTCTCTCTCTCTCTCTCTCTCTCTCTCTCTCTCTCTCTCTCAATACTGAGGAGGCCATAAAAGGGCTCTGGGACTGGAAATACAGATGATTGTTAACCATCGTGTAGGTGCTGGGAATAAAACCCTTGTCCTCCATCTTTCCAGCTTCCCAGTTCTGTATATCTGTCTTAACTCTTTCTTTCCTCTCAAATATTTGAGTTCAGTTTACTGACCTCTGTCCCTTCCATTTATGATCTCTGGGTCTATATGGTTGGATATGCATTTTTCTCCCTTCCATTTTCGATCTCTGGGTCTACATGGTTGGATATACATTTTTCTCCCTTCCATTTACAATCTCTGGCTCTACATGGTTGGATATACATTTTTCTCCCTTCCATTTATGATCTCTGGGGTCTACATGGTTGGATATACATTTTTGCTCAGTATTCAGCAGTTAATGCTATTTATTGTGTTACCTACTGTGGTTTGAAAGAAAATGGCCCCCACAGGGAGTGGCACTATTAGGAGGTGTGGTCTTGTTGGAGGAAGTGTGTCTCTGTAGGGGTGGACTTTGAGGTCTCTTTTATGTAAGCTTCCCTCAGTGTGACAGTCACTCGACTTCCTGTTGCCTGCAAGATGTAGGACTCTCAACTCCAGCACCACATCTGCCTGCATGCCGCCATGCTTCCCGCCATGATAATGGACTGAATCATAATTGGGACTAGTGGCCCCAATTAAATGTTTTCTTTTTAAGAGTTGCCAGGGGATTCAATGCCCTCTTTTGACTTCCATGGATACTTAAGCATGTGTGTGCTGTACATACATACTTGTCAAACAAAATTTTTACACATGAAATAAATAACTCTTTAAAAAAAGAATTTGCTGAATGAAGTGAGAGTGTGTGTGTGCGTGCATGCACACTTTCCTGTTTGTATGTGTGTCACATACATGCAGATGCCTCTGGAGACAGGGACATTGGACTCTGGAGTTACATGCACATAGCTGTGAGCCATCCACCTGATGTGCATGTCTCCAGCGCCCTTCTGATTTTCCACTCTGCTGCTACTTCGGTGTAACTGTTCAGTGCTGCTTTCCACCATCGAAACATCCAGTGTGTTGTTTTAGTTCAGGATCACTTGGCTGAGCCTTCTGTGCCATTGAGAAATAGGTTTGGGTGGGCAGAGAAGACTTTAACCACCAAGCACTACTAGTGCAAGCAGAAGGCCTGATCGGACATTTTAGAAATTGTAATTTCATGCTGGTGTGACTTCTCCAATTATGTATAAAGTGAAAGAGAAAGCCTATTGTGTACTTGTTTTATGTCCTGTAGTTTTTAATTTTGAGTAGGTGTATAATATTTTGAACAGCTCCACTTTCCACACTGCATTCTTGTGTAGTGATATTTCATTTGTATTTTAATAACGAAAGCTTGTCTGAAAAGCCGGAGAGTAAAACAGCCCCACTGGTCAGGCTTACAGTCCAGGCAGAGGTAACACACACCTTTAATAATCCCAGTAGCCATACTAGTTTGCCTAAAACACCGGGCAGTAGTGATGCATGCCTTAAATCCCAGCTCTAGAGAGGAATATAAAACGGGAGGAGGCAGATTTCAGACTGAGGTAGAGGTAAGGTAAATGAGAAATGTCTTTTAAAAGGGTATTTTTTCATATAGCCAAGGAACAAAAGAAGAGAACTTTCCTAGAAGTTATTGCCGTTAATAAAATTATATAATGTCTCAGGCCTGGATAATCCGTTATCTTGTGATTCCTTATAAGGATTAGATAAATGTTATCAACTTTGCAAATGAGGAAATGAATTTATGTACTAAAGAGATGGGACCAGGAATTTCAGCCTAGATAGCCTCGAATTCCAAAGTGAAGCATATTGCATCACATCTGGAGGTTGTTAACCCTGGCTACATATTGGAGTCATCTGGAGAGCTTTGAAAAAGTACTGGTGCCGGTAAGTTAGGCACTGTAATTGATATGGGAGGGTCCCCACGCTGGTACTTTCAAAGGCTTCCTAGGTAATCCAAATGAGGACATAACCCAAGGAGTGTTCCAGTTCATTCTGCATGTTCAGTGACCATTAGTGTATCTTTGCTTGGAAGCATTTGTCAACTGGCAATCATCAGTGTTTCCTAATTGAAACATGAGGAATTTTTATTAGCTAAAAAGAATTTTTTATTTACATATTTATTCATTTTTGGTTTTTTGAGACAAGGTTTTTCTGTAGTTTTGGAGCCTGTCCTGAAACTAGCTCTTGTAGACCAGACTGGCCTTGAACCCACAGAGATCCACCTGCTTCCCTAGTGCTGGGAATTAAAGACCTCCACCGCTTGGCTGATAAAAAGAAAATATTTTATATAATAAATATTGCAAAGATTTTACTAACCTCAGCTATAGAGATGGCTCAGAGATTAAGAGTAATGGTTGCTCTTCCAGAGAACCTTGGTTTGATTCCCAGCACCACATGGTGGTTCGAAACCACAGTAATTCCTATTCTAGGTGACCCTTCACTCTCTTCTGGTCTCTGCAGATACCAGGCATGCACATTCTTTTTAGCTAATAAAAATTCCTCATGTTTCAATTAGGAAACACTGATGATTGCCAGTTGACAAATGCTTCCAAGCAAAGACATACATGCAGGCAAATGTCTAGACACATAAAATGAAATAAAAACAATTTTAACAAGTTACAGTGACCATAGCATGGACTATTTTTGCCTTTAGTACTTATGAAACTTAGGGTAGATTTCTGGTTTTGTCTACTTAAGTTGCTTCGTGAGTGAAATAAAATGAGTTTGATTAATTATTTAGTTTCTTTCTGGCTCTCCGAATCTCAGACATGATGCACTGTCTAAGCGGAAGAACATTTTTTTAACACATGGTGAATCGGATTTTGAGACGCCATCTGTAGTTTTGAACAGAAATACGTTTAGATAATCAGTCTTGGCATACACTGTACTCCAGCTCTGTAAGTCTTTTTAAGACTTCCATTCTATTTATCTATTTATTTTGCTGGGCGTGATTGCCCGAGCCTTGAATGCCAGCACTCATGTACATACCCACAAGCATACACTTTGAAAAATCAATCAGCCAGGTGTGTTGGCCCATGCCCTTAAAACAGCACTTGGGAAGCAGAGGCAAGTGGAAATATGGTTATGTTTATGGGTATGTATGTGGATATGTACTAGTACTCGCGTGGAAAAGGGCATGAGAGTACTACTGCCCACTGTGGGCAGAAAGGGGGTTGGATCCCCAGGGCCTAGAGTTCAGGTGGTGAATTCTGGGAGTGGAATTCAGGTTCTCAGGAAGAGCAGTATGCACTTTTACCTCTGAGCCAGCTTTCCAGCCTGTTCAGTGGACTTAAATGCTGTCTTTTAGATTAAGGAAAGAAGTGAGTCTGGGTAAAGATATCCTTTCACATTTTTTAATGTGAGCACACAGGACAACAAAGTATGTTAGCTTTTGATGAAAATTTTAAAGTTTGAATCTTAGTTTTTCAATGCATCTGAAATAAGTACTTCTTAATAAGAATTCAGTAATTGCTTTCTTTAAAATATAATTATTTGGTTGGATTTGAGGAGTTCTTTAAAGATTTAATTTGCAGCTCTAGTTTATTGCCAGTGATATGAGCATTAAAATTTAGCCTGGAGACTGGAGAGATAATAAAGTAAGAGCACTTGACAAAAAGGGAATTAGTTCCCAGCACCCATATTATATGGCTCACCACTGCCTGTAACTCCAGCTCCAAGGGATCCAGCATCATCTTATGACTTCTGCAGGCAATGACATGTTCCCACACATAGAGAAAAACTTAATCACAGAAATAAAACCATAATTAAGCTGGGCAGTGGTAACGTGTTCCTTTAATCCCTGGGATTGGGTGGCAGAGGCAGACTTGATCTACGGAGTGACTTCTAGAGGAGCCAGGGCTACACAAATAAACCCTATCTCAAAAAATAAAAGAGAGAGAAAGAAAAGAACATAATTAAAATTGAGCATGATTTTATTTCAATGCTTAGTAAGTTTTTAAGTTTTAGCAGCAGTGTTAACTATTTATGAGGTTTTCATAGATAACTATCACTGACTGTATTTATGGATCTATGTTTTAATCAAGTATAATAATTGTAAAACCTTTCACTTTCTCAGATTAACTAGAAACGTTTCCTCTATCATGCTAGTTTTTTCCATATCTTGTATTTTTTATTATTTTGCAGTGTTGAACATTAATCTAGGTACTTGCATTTGCCAGGCAAGTTCTCTCTCACTAAGTTACACCCCACCCCTAGCTAGTCTTTCTACAAGTGGGGGGGGGGCAAACTTTAGACTTGTACACACAGGCAAGTGGTCTTCCAATATTGTAGTATGTTGAGAGAAGGAAGTTATGAAAAGCAGTGATTATTGGTGTTAGGCTTACAGTTCAGAGGTGTAGTCCTTTTTATCATGGCAGAAAACATGGTGACATGCAGGAAGACATGGTGCTGGAGAAGGAGCTGAGAGTTCTACATTTTAATCTGCTGACAGCGGGAAGTGAACAGTTTACCACACTGGGTATAGAGTGACCATATGAGACCTCAAAGCCCGCCCCCCATAGTGACACACTTTCTCCAACAAGAACACTTCCTAATAGTGCCTGTCGCTATAGGCCAAGCATTCAGACGCATGGGGGCCATACCTATTCAGACGACCAGTTTGTCCAAACTGGAGGCTCGTAAGATGTTGACATTTTGTATCATTATTCCTGTTCCTACTACTGTTTCTTGTTATAATTCATGGTAAAAGCAGTTTAATTGATAAAAAAGTTAATGGCAACAAAATTGTACCTCTTGGCTGAAAAGATAGAACCTGTAATTACTGAACAGGTTGGAGGGAATAGAATGGTGCATACAGGGCAATGTAAAATGATGCAGCAGGTTGTGATTGCTTATTCTCTTCATCAAGGCGAGCTGGCAAAGACTGCTGAATTGCAAAAGTATAGCAAGCAACATTTACATTGCATTTGATAATACTCTGTCCTTGAGCATGGTGAACACTCCAGGCAAGCCTGTGGTGACAGTATTTGAACAGAACTGCTTCTACATAGGATTCCCTATACTTCCTTAACCTTGTTACATAATCTGGAAGTGAAAGTAAACGTGATGTAGCACTTGGCATCTATTTGCTTCTTTTTCTTTCAGTATTATCATGAATATGTATTTCTACTTTCTCCACTTTGTAGGTGAAGAAATTGAAGCACAGTTTTAAAAACACCGTTATTGGGTCTGGGGAGATACTCAGTAGATAAGAACACCAAGGCTTGAGTTTAAATGCTAAGAGCCCACATAAAAAAACTGGTATGGACCTTGAGATTTCTGTCCAGTGCTCCAATGTGGGTCTCTGTCTCTGTCTCCTTTCATCGCCTGATGAAGGTTATATTCAGGAGGATGCCTATATGTTTGTCTTTGGATTCTGCTTCTTACTTAGCTTCTCTAGGATCGCGAATTATAAGCTCAAGGTCCAAATCAGGAGCAGAAGGAGAGGGAGCACGAGCAAGGGGTACTCCCACACACTGAGACAATGGGGATGTTCTATCGGGAACTCACCAAGGCCAGCTGGCCTGGGTCTGAAAAAGCATGGGATAAAACCGGACTTGCTGAACATAGCGGACAATGAGGACTACTGAGAACTCAAGAACAATGGCAGTGGGTTTTTGATCCTACTGCACGTACTGGCTTTGGGAGCCTAGGCAGTTTGGATGCTCACCTTACTAGACCTGGATGGAGGTGGGCGGTCCTTGAACTTCCCACAGGTCAGGGAACCCTGATTGCTCTTCGAGCCGATGAGGGAGGGGGACTTGGTTGGGGGAGGGAAATGGGAGGCGGTGGCAGGGAGGAGGCAGAAATCCTTAATAAATAAATACATTTAATAAAAAAAATCGAAAAAAAACTGGTATACCTGTAACCTCAGTGTTGGACAGAGAGAGGAGGCTTGCTACATCTTACTGGCCGCTAGTGTAGTTCCATGTTTAATAAGAGATCCTGTCTTAAAGGAATAAGGTGGAGAGTATTAGAGCAGGCACCCAATGTCCTTTTATTGCTTCAATATTTATACATGGGCATAGACACCTGAACACACACACACACACACACATCATTTGCACACATGGAAGTATACATGATGTCTTGCTAGATAGATCTCACATCTATTGGTGGCAAAAGTGAAAATGTAGTATTGTCTTTTTAGACCATCTGTCCTTTTTCACTAGCTATGGAACCTTTGAAATTTTCTTTCTGATGTTCTCTTTGCCTAGATAACTCATTTGTTTCATTGTTTAATTGTTATCAAATATTCATTGACTGTGTACTATGTGCCTTCCTAGAACTAAAGATATGGAAGACAGTCTTTGCCTTGTGGAACTTATTTTACCTAAAGTAGAAAGACAGTAAATAAATATTTAGACTCAAATAATAAGTTGTTGGAGAAAAGTAATAATGATAAAGGGAATGAATGGAAGAATGGGGCTACTGTTGCTTAGGAATATAGAAGTCAGAAATGGCATTTGTGTTGAGAGTTGAATGGTGAGAAGGAAGCAGCTATGTGAAAATGAGAGACGATACTGCAGCCTACTACAGAACACACACACATTTGACATTTTCTGGGGTGGGGGATACTGTGACTTGGAGTTTAGTAAGCAAGCAAGTTAGTGTGGATGAATGAATGCATGCATGCATGAGTGCATGAGTGAGGGGCTAGGTGATCTCTGGGGAATGTAGGAGCAGCAGAGCTTTACTAGGAGAGGAGATGGGTGAGATCTGGGGAAAGGTGCTTCATTACTAACTATAGATTCCTACTTATAGAACTGGGCAGGGACCCATCTACCCCAGTTGTAGACAAAGAGGTCTGTTTTTTTTTTTAACAGTGATTCTTGGGACTGTGTGGATAAGCTTCCTCAGCAAAATGCTTCTCCTGAGATCATAAGGTGTAGCGAGTCTTTTTCTGTCCCATCAGCTAGCTCCCAAATAAACAACATTGAGACTTCTTTTTAATTATGAAAGCTCAGGCAATAGCTTAGACTTGTTTCTGACTAGCTCTTATAACTTAACCTATTTCTATTACATACTCATTTCTGATAATTGCATAATGCCCCGTGCTTCATGGTTTGTTACCTTATCTCTTACATGTCATGCTTACTCGTTTCCAGCTGGCGACTCTTACCTTTTTCATCCCAGCATTCTCTCTCTAGCCCAAAAATCCTGCCTGGCTATTGATCATTAAGCTTTTAATTAAACCAGTCACGGTGACATACCTTCATACGGTGTAAAGGAATATTCTACAACATTTCCCCCTTTTATCTAAATAAAGAAGGTTTTAACTCTAACATAATAAAACTATAAACAATAAGAAGAATTATCAGGTCAGAATTACATTTACAATGTCCAGTTCATTTATATTTGGCAAATTTAGAGAAAATACTCCATTATCTATATTCTCTTGAACAGTCCAAACTTTTGTGCTTACTTTATCCTCTATCATAACTAAGGAAAACTGTAACTGACTAGCCTTCAATTTCTATCAAAGACCACAGAAGGATATATTATTACCCGAGTAAACAGAAAGTTCAGTGCAATTACTTCCAAAAATAAACAATAACAGAGACTTCTGGCTGCCTGTACTGTCACCCCAAGGGTCCTCGGCAGTGTTGGGGCATCCATCTTTGGCTTCCAGGCCTAGAATAGCTGACTGACTTTTCTATAAGCGGGAATTTTGAAGGATTGTCCCACCTTATCTTGGCAAAGTTCAACAGTTGTTGAAGGGAACTACGGGCTGCGTTCCTGCCACCTGGCTCCCGGCCGCCTGGCTAGCTTATGCCCTGAAATAACAACACACAAACTGTATTCTTTTGAACACTGCTTGGCCCACTAGCTCTTGCCTCTAACTGGCTAATTCTCATATTTTGACTAACCCATTTCTAATAATCTATGTAGCTCCAGTCTTACCGGGAAAGATTCAGCATGTCTGGCCTGGCAGCTTGCTTCATCGCATCTGCCCTGGAGAAGAGGGCCATTGCGTCTGAGCTCACTTCCTCTTCCTCCCAGCATTCTGTTCTGTTTACTCCACCCACCTAAAGGCTGGCCTATCAAATGGGCCAAGGCAGTTTCTTTATTAGCCAATGACCTTCCTCCATCAAACAGTCACTTTCCTGTTTATCCCACACAATGACAGACTTTTCTGTGTAGCAGGAATTTTGAAGCACTGCCCTGCCTTATTTTGTCAGAGTTCAGCAGTCTTTTTCCTTTGTGTCCTGCTTGTCCACTTTTGTACAGCATACTGTCAGCAGTCAAGAACAATTTCTTGCCCAAATGGTTAGTTTCACCACATTGAAAACAAACTCCATATGGAGTTTCTTCGGTGCCCATCATTTTTTTCTGAAGTAAATTGGTGCTGCAAAGAGCAGACATGTTTCACTGTCATGTGAAGCCCTAAGTTAAAAAAAAACAATTTAAATGCCATATCCTGTAGGTCATTAAAAACCATCTATTTATCTAAAATATATCTCTGTTTGTCCTTGGAAGCATACCTAGCATTACTACAAGTTTGATGTAATAGGTGACTAACTAATAATCTGCATTTTTTATTATCCTAAATCGTTTGTAATAATAACTGTCAAAGAATAGAAACTTTATATTACGTTGTTAAATGAGCTGCATAAGTACAGGAACTTAAACAAGAGTAGAAACATGTGTAATAAGTATGTTCTAACAAAAATAATCTTAAATTTGTATCAGTATACAAAATCCATATCATTTTAAAATATTTGAGGTCAGTATTTGCTTTTTTAGTTTGAAAGTAGATAGAATAATCTACTCTCTCATCCTTTCATTTCTGTATACTCATTTTTCTTTTCAGAACAAGATCCATGAATCTAATTTCCTTTGCTTATATCCTCCCTGACGATGACCAATAACAACTTGTGACTAGCCCCCCTAAACAATGCACCAAATGACTAAAAAACACTCATCTTATCTCTTGGGAATGTGGGTATTATGTTCTCTCTACTGCTTCCAGCTGTCTGAGGACCCTAGCATCTTTGTCAGACCCTGAGAAAATTAGACTAGTGGTCAAATACTAGAATAGTCTGTGAGTCTCAGCCAGCAACCTTGAAGCTGTTCTAGATGCAGAACTCTGAGGAAACTGCAACATGGGCACTCTGAGAGGCTTCATCACTATCTGAGTTACCATTTCCATTGGTGTCTGGTCCACTTGCTCTGAAAACACATAAGCTTTCTTCTCCTTCCCGTCCCCCCCACCACCACCACCACCAAAACAAGGTTTCTCTCTGTAGCTTTGAAGTCTGTCCTGGAACTAGCTCTTGTAAACCAGGCTGACCTCAAACTCACAGAGTGCTGGGATTAAAGGCATGTGCCAATACCAGCCAGCTTTTAAAAAAAAAATACATAAACTTTCCAAAATAACATATATATCTGCATTAACACAAGTATGGACTGTGCAGTGTACATAACCCAGCCAACGATGATTTTTTGTTTTACATTTGAACAGGTAAAATATGCATCACGTGTCTTGTAGTTTTTCTAGGTTTCTTTATTTATGTCTATAGCCAGGATTGTCAGGGGGATTTTCGCTGATCAAATATGATCTCTATCAATCTTTAACACCGCAGCCTTTCATTTCCTGGGGAAACAAAAGCATAGCCTTGTCCCCAAAGTAATATTTTTTTTTTTGAGTTCTATTTTAAAGTTAACACATTCTTAAAGTTTCTAGGTTGGTTTATTTCAGCAGTCCCTTTCACTATCCCATGTCTCCCAGCAGCTTTTCTTTGCTTATCAGCAATCAAAAACTTCAAAGACAACACAGTAACATACAGAATCCAGACTCCCTATGTATTCATCATCACTACATGGCATATTCTTTTTGTCTTCAGATTATTTTCTTATTCCTTATTAACTATTTTTTCTATGACTGTCTATACCATTGTCTTATTTTTGAAGCCTATGTACATTTTTTAAACACTGTAACCTGTTTAAATATTTTTTTCTTGTCTGGATCTGCTATACTATGTATTTGTAATCTTTTCTATCTGCATGAGCAAAACCTTAAAATGCCACACACTGTTGTTCATGCCACTCTGGTGGCTCAAGCAGCAGTGGGAGACACATCTGTGAACTGCAGCCCACATGAGACACTACAGGACTAGGAAGTCGTGCTTGACTCCACTTTTGTGTGTTTGGAAACTATTTAAGCTTTCTCTGGTCTTAAGTGGAAATATGTACCTAGAAGTAGGGTGCTATATGTAGTGAGTCTTTCTCTGTCCTGCCTGTCAGCTCCCAAATAACCACACAGAGACTTAATAGTTAGCTCTTATAAGTTCAAATAACTATTAATTTACATGCTGCTCATGACTTGTTACCTCATCTCCTACATGTTATGCTTCCTCCACATCCAGTGGTGACTCCCCTTCTTCTTCCCCACATTCTCTCTGCCCCGGAAATTATCCTTGGCTATTGGTCGTTTAGATTTTTATTAAACCAGTCACAGTTACGTATCTTCACACAGTGTAAAGGAATATGCCACAACAATGAGGACTTGAGTTTGATATCCAGAACCCATGTCAACTCTAGGCATGGTGATTTGTACTTAGGATTCCAGCACCAGACAGGCCTGACTCTGGTGGTAAGAGGCCTTGTCTCAAAACAAAATTGTTCTCTGGTTTCTACACACATATGCATAGCCCAAACATACATGCATAAACACAAACATGCACACACATATGCATACACAAAAAGAATGTTTTCAAAAGGATTCTTATACTTAATCATGTTATTAAAGTGTATCATTACATTTTTATAACCTGCTAGGAAAATATTTGAAAAATGGTTTATGTTTGCCAACAACACTGTGTGGTGTGTGTTACAGATATCTCGGGAGGTAGGAACTAATTAGGAGGCTGTTGAGTGGTAGAGGAGAGAAATGAAAGTGGTAATAGTAAGCACAAGTACAAAGTCAACTTCTTGTTTATTTTTTGTTTTCTTTGGAAGAGGATAGGACAAGTTTCTACTATCAGGTTCAGGTTGGGCTAGAACTCAGTACAGTCCTCCTCCTCAGCCTTGCACTAGCTAGAACTGTAGGCATGATCCGCCATGCAAGGTTTATAAGCTGATATGTTCTGGCTAAGCATTGTTTTTTTTAATTTTATTTTGATCTTTGACAAGTGTATATAAGAAACATTGTTACTCTAAGTTTAGTATGAAGATACCTGGTTACAGGTTCTCCTAACACTGGCATTTTTTGTTTTTATAAAGTTCTATTGTTAGGATTTTTGCAAACGAGGAGTACCTTGGCAGATTGATTGGGTCCAAGGAATGCCACAATGATCACACTACACAACAGATCTCACAAAAGAGTTTTGTTGGGAAGATAGGGCAAAAGACTGACTCTGAGTGGGGATGAAAGAGAGAGAGCACAGGGATGAGGGGTGCATGGTGGCAGGGACCTTTTAAAGGGGTATAATGCATTGCATAGGGAAAATATGCAACTCATGGAGACAGTGGATATGTGTCGCATTTGATGGCAGGTAATAGTGTGGCTGCCGAGGTAAAGGTGTGCCGGATCACCTGGTTTCTAACATTCCTCCCTTTCATTTGTTATAAAAGGTGAGGAAATAGGAAGGGGTGATGGTGAGGCAGGTATCATGGTGCTATGCTCTTTAGACTGCTTACTGTCGTCTGGGGATATCGACATTTTGGGGGACTGTTCTGGAAGATCAGGCTGTTTCACTGCTGTTGAAGCTGTGTGGGACCATCTGGGATTAGGGATGTGCAGGCAGTAATTGGAGCAAGTTTGTGAGGCTGGACCGCCTGGGGCTAGCCACTATGCAGCTCTCTGAGCTGCAGCTTTTGAGGGAACACCTGAAGCTGGCAGGTTACTAACACAGATGTATTATGGAAGAGGGTAAAGTTAAAGAGTTTAAGGGAAGGTTTTTTTTTTTCTTGGGTGTACATTTGAAACTTTTAGGCCCATGGTCGTGGTAGTTGTTAGAGGGAAGTCCTAAGACCAGGGAAAGGAGAGCGGGATAGATTCTTAGTCAGGAATAAGTAGAATAGGCAGGTGGGAAAACAGGCTTTAATTGACAATACATATCTAGAGTCCATTTGACCTGTGAGATCTGGATTTCCTGATGAGGCAAAAGTTTCAGATATGTTGCATTACCACTGTTTGTGATCTGTACTAAAATCCTTTCTGTAGAAAAGGGCTTTGAGTCATAGTAGAAGTTTGGAGACCCAAACTGATTTGGGGTTAAAAGCATGAACACTATTTCCTCCCTCCAGAAGATAGGATGGGGTGTACAGAGATTAGACAGATATGCTTAGCTCTTTTAAGTCTAGACTTAGAAGACAACCAGCAGAGATTTAAAATCTTGAGCTTGTGACCATGGTAATAGTAGTCAGTGATTACCAGAGATAGATTTGTAGCTTATCAGAACTCTGTTGATTAATGTTAGAACTCTGAATATAACAATAGCATAGACAGAGGAAGAGATCTGAAACATTTTTCATTTTTATATACTGTAAGTCACTTCCTTATACCTTTATAAATTGTATTTGCATACCTTCAAACACCTTCTTAGACCCTAAAACATTTTCTTAGCTCCTTACAACTTAAGCTTTTATATCCTCAGACCTTAAATAAACTTCATGCCTTTTTCTATCCAATCATTCACCGTGAGGCACAGATGATTGATTACTAAGAGCAGTCATTGTAAAGCGAGTTCCTTTTTAAAGGAATAGTAAAGTTACCTTGAAATTTGTTTTGTGAGTTTACCTCTTTTTAGCGTCTGGTAGCAAAGTAAATTGTGTCTAGACCTAGTAGTAGATCTTGGAAAGTGAGGTATGAGACCTAGTTTTTATATATGAAGAGACCTGAGAAGGCAGCTGAGATCTTGGTTGCTGCTGTTAAATTGACAGAGCTATCATTAGCCTAGCTGTAGACATTGTCGGAGATCTGAAGATAAATTTCACCGGAATAAGCAGGAAGTACAGACCAAGCAGCTTTGAACCTTATTAAAAATGACAGCGACCTGAACAATCACCTTAGATTCCTCTGTGGTCTGAGGGGCAAATGCTCTAGGGCATCAGTCTTCAGCTGCCAGGCCAGACGATCCAACAGACTTCCCTGTGAAATAGGAACTTGGGGGACCAGCCTACCTGTCTAAGCAAAGCGGGGCAATCAACTCCCCCGTGTCCTGCTTGTCTACAGCCTGAACAGGGTCCTGGTAGTGGGCAAGGTGAATTTTTTTAACCAGTGGCCTGCTTTGCCACATTTAAAGCAAACTCCAGGCAGAATTCTTCTTTAGGGCTACTGCCAGGAACTGGCACTTCTATCACAGGAAGCTTTTTTTTTACTACTATTATCAAACATTTTAAATGTCATATTCAGGCAATCTCTGAAGAGTTTGAGGACCATGTATTATAATATATTAAATATATCTAAACTAAACAAACTTTGCTTGTTTCTACTTGCTTGTTTTACACTTAACTTTGAAAACATACACAGGAGACTAAAGTAAGCGTGTTCCTGTAATTAATTACATTAGTGCTTACCATGACTACAAGTATAGTTCTGAACACATCTGATCATCTATAAGTTAACTGACCACTTGCATGTCTTAATTATTCTTAACACTTTACAAGCTAGTAGTTTTCATAAGACTAGGACTTGGCATTTGATCCCTGTTATATTTAGCCTTAAAAATAACAATTTTTGAATTGACATTCTCTTGTTATCAAAATAAAACTTTTAATCATAGATACAGTCCATATGGAAACTTTATTGATCTGTTATAGAACACTGCAGCTTTTTGTATGTTGTAGTTTTTATCCAAGTAGGAAAAGATTAAAGTGAACAAAAGACAAAGGTAGACAGATGTTTCTGTTAACCTGAGTAGACCTTAAGGATTTCTAAATCTTAATTATTGAATATACTTTATTTATCAGACATGTTGTTGCTTATCTAAATATTCTAGCAGCTTGGTGTTGAACAGTTAGCAAATTCGTAAGTAATTAGGCATACATCTAAACCAGCTTTTATTAATCTGAGTAGACCTTTATTACCTTAAACTTTTATCATCATATAGTAAATTCTTAACCAGAGTTGAATCACATGCATAGTATGTTGTAGCAAATAGAACCTTAAATTTTTGTCATCATACAGACACCCATACCAATCCACAATATTTAGGAGACTTATTGTTTCCTTGGTCTAAAAAGAGATACAGTGATAAACAGAGAGCTCATTAGGACTAAGAAGTTTTACACTTAATGTTCTGTGCCATGTGGTCATCTGAAGTTAAGTCACATGCTATGTATCCTTTAACCTTAGTAATGATGACTGCCAACCGCGTGACTGCTTACATCCTGATGAGGTCATCAGCCAAGATGGAGGAGAGCCACATGGTTGCTATTTAAAACCATCTGTTTTGCTAGTAGATCTATTTTTTTAAATGAGCTTTGAATCCAAGCTACACACTCACACACACACACACACACACACACACACTAAACAAGAGTTGAGTCATATATATATATATGTTTTCTATTGTAAACCTTTTGTTATAAGTTTAAAGCCTTTTGTTTTGTTTTGTTTTTTGAGAGCAAAGTGCAGAGAAACCTTAGAGACAAAAGATTTTAGAGTGGGAAGTAGAACCTTAGAAGAGACTTGGAAGTATAGAACAGAGTGAGTTTAGATAGAAGAGATTTGGGGAGCATTTGCTTATGCAGTTGTTATAATCTGTGAGAATTTGGAAGTCATGTGAGCTAACTTTTGGACATTGATCTGTATTGAGGCCAGGTTGCTGTAATCAAATATGAGTTCATAGAGGAAGGGAGAGTGGATCACAAAGCAAAAGACTGTGGGTGTGTTCCTATAAGCTCTACAGAGCTTAGAGCTGAAGCTGCAGGACTGCATGGAGCCAGAGATATCAAGGAGACTGAAGAGGAAAAGGGAGGGAGTAAATTCTTTAGTGAAGAGACCCATAGGTGTGCAAAAAAGGCCAGAGCCAAGAGAAAAGATTGCTCACATGGTAGGAGGCCCAAGGCCATAGAAGCTGTATCCAGGAGCCAGAGAGACAAGACATAGAATAAGGGGAGGAATGGCTAAGGGACAAGGAGGAACTACCAGGACTGAGAAGCAGGTAGGTACCTATGTGGAGGGAAGAGCAAGCAGAGAAAAGCAGCAGCTGAAGAAACAGAAGCTTGTAGGCTGGCTTTTTGTTTTGTTTTGTTTTTTTCTGTCTTTCCTGCCAGCTCCCAAATAACCACACAGACTGTTTTTTAATTATGGAAGTTCGGTCATAGCTTAGACTTGTTACTAACTAGCTTTTACCACTTAAATTAGCCCATTTTTATTAATCTACTTTTTGTATCATGGCTTTATTAACTTTACTCTGTACCGTCCTTCCTGGCAACCCCTCCCTTCTTCCCAGCATTCTCTCTGTCTGACTCTCCCACCTATACTTTCTGCCTAGCTAATGTCTGTTTAGCTTTTTTTATTTAAATCAATCAAAAGGCACCTTGGCAAAGACAGATCTTCACAGTGTACAAAACGATTATTCTACAACAGAAACTGAAAAATTGGACTCAAGAATTTAGAATGAAATTCACGAACAATCTGTACAGACCTATTAGATCAGCTGCTTGGGTCAGACCTGGTATTGTAGGAGAGGATGGGTGTGTGCACACTGTGGCTGTCTTGCCCTTTACTCTCCCCCGCAGCTAGGTCCAGCTCTGGCTTCCACTTTGCAACAAACTTACAAATTCATCAACCATAACTTAAAGACAGAACATTTACCTAGTGTGGCCCAGAAACCAACAGGACTTCCACCTTCCTGGTGAAAGGAAGAGTACCTTGGTGGATCAGAGCCAAGGTAAACTACTAAGTCACACCATGAAACGGACCTGATGAAAGTGATTTGCGGGGAGGGTTAGGGGAAGCAAAAGGTTGCCTTTGAGTGGGTATGAGAGAGAGAGTGAGAGAGAGATGGGGACCTTTTAAATGGGTATAATGCATGGACATGGGGAAAATACTCAACTCTTGGAGACAGTAGAAATGTGTCACACTTGGCAGCAGGTGATGATGTGGCTGTTTGGCGCTGAGTCGCTGAAGGCAGGCAGGAGGAACACCTGGTTTCTAACACTTACAAAGAGTCACTATCAGTTATGAGGAAACTATAATGCTACTTAGGGATGGGAGAGGAAAGACTTAATGTGGAGCCCTTTCCCGAGACTGGGATTCAACCTCAACTGGGAAGTCTAATTAACACCCTGAATTAAAGAAGCTTGCTCCTTGGACCAGGCCAGAGTGAATCTGTAATCCACATAGCCAGGATAATGTGGAGCACAGCTGATTAACAAGTGTCAGGGCACATGGGAGCCAGAAAGGACTCTTTGGGGCCTTCACTGTGTTTATAGGCAGGAAGCTTTCTGTGTTCTGACTTCTGTATTCCTAAGAAAAATGTACAGCTGGGCATATATGGCGGGAATGACATCCTACTTTGATGCCTCTTCCCCAATGACATTGACCCATCTTGGGAACTACAGAAGAGCCTTTTGCTTTGGAATCTCAGCACACTTTGCTGAGAAATCTCTAAGTAGTTGAAATTATGAAGACTTGGAAAGGATTTGAGCCCATATTGTAGTGCATATGCTGAAGGACGAATTGGAAGTGAGGGTGTGTGGTGCGATTTTCTCTTTGTTTATATATTTTATGCCTTGGAGGTCTTTCCAGAAACTTTGTACTCACCCTCTTTCAGTTTTCCTTCCATTGGCATTTTGGGTCAACATAGTTGTTTGGCAGAGCTGTCCTATGTATTGTATTGTGTAGCAATTTTCCTGGCTTCCATCCACTAATTGCTAGGCACTCAGACAAGTTTTGACAACCAATGATGTCTCCAGACAATTACCCAATCTCCCCCGTGGTCTTAAATCTTTCCTAGTTGAAAATTAGCCTGTTTTCTGTTTGGGTTTTTAACCCTTTACTCTTCTGGTGTAATCCATGTAAATCTATTTTAATAAAGGTTTGTTTGGGGGGATTTGTTTTGCATGTCTTGAAATGGGATCTTGGTATGATGTGCTGGCTGGCCTGGACATTGCTATATAGATTAGGATGTCCAGAAACCTTTACCTCCCAAGTGCTAGGATCACAGATATGTGACACCACACCCAGCTCTGCTGGAAGGCTTTTTGTTTATTTGTGATAGGATCTCAAGTAGCCTCAGATGTCCTCAAACACACTATGTAGCCAAGATTGGCCTTAAACTCTAAATCATCCTGCCTCCACCTCCCATGTGTTTTAATTATGAAAGTATATCATTATGCTTGAGTTTGATCCCTGGAACCCATGGGAAAAGGAGAGAACATAACCCCAAAAGTTGTCCTCTGACCTCCCATGTGCAGTGTGGCATGTGTGCATGTACACACACACACACACACATACACACACATCATACACAGTAATAAAAATAAAACAAATAAGAACTTTGGCCATTTATCCAGAGAAATCTCCAGATACAGAAATGGCCAGCAAGCACATGAAAAGAAACTCATTGTTAGTCATTAGAGAAATGCAAATAAAAATCACATTGAGTTACTGTCTCATACCAGCTGAGATGAATATATCAAAAAAACAAAAATGGCCAGGTGATGGTGGTACACACCTTTAATCTCAGCAATTGAGAGGCAGAGACAGGTGGGTCTCTATGAATTTGAGACCAGCTAAGGCTGCATATAAGACTGTCTCAAAAATAAATGAATGAATGAATGAATGAATGAATGAATGAATTTGAGACCAGCTAAGGCTGCATATAAGACTGTCTCAAAAATAAATAAATAAATAAATAAATAAATAAATAAATAAATTTGAGACCAACTAAGGCTGCATATAAGACTGTCTCAAAAATGAATGAATGAATGAATGAATGAATGAATGAATGAATGAATGAAATGATTAGTGCCGGCAGTGGCAAACATGGATTAGAACTTCTTGACATTATTGGTAGGAATGGACAATGGTTCAGTTACTTTGGAAAACAGTTTGTCATTTCCTCAAAACATTTACCATGTTAACAGTTAAGTAGCCTTGCCATAAAATGCAGGGATTTTATTTTTAGGTCCAACAAGAGAATTAAAAACATATTCATACAAAATGTGTACACTGATATTCTTAATAATGTGATTTATGATAGCTGAAAGTAGAAATGACTCAAATATTTGTAAGTTAGCAAAATCTTATAACTCTATATCATTGAATGCTTATTCGATCATAAACAAAACTTTTGTACATGGTACAGAATGAACTTTTAAAACTTCATATTGTGCACATGCACACATACAGAGCAAATGCAAAGGACCACATACTGTATGATTGCATTTACAATGAATGTTCTGACCTCTGAATGTATTTAGAGACTGTAGATTTTTATGATCTGCAAATTATTATAACTTAGTAATGTTGCAATTCAACCTGAAAAAAAATTTAAATCGTAATCAGTATAAAATTAAGGTGCAATTGACAATTTGCACATGCACTTCTATGTTTTATTTCCACCCAACCCTCTCCCATGTGCTGTGAATTGAGCCAAGAGCTTTGTACCTATTAGGCAAGCCAAGTCTACCAGGGGATTATATTCCTCCTCAACCTCTCTCTGTGTGTCTCTGTTTCTGTCTGTGTCTGTGTTTGTGTGTGTGTGTGTGTGTGTGTGCTTCTGTGCACACATGGAGACCCAAGGACACTCCCAGTGTCAGGAAAGCTTCTGCCTTACCTGGAGACAAAGTTCTTCATTTCCTGTATCCTGCCAATTAGGCTAGGTGCCTGACTGGGACTCAGTGTCTCTTTCTCTCCAGTGCTGGGTTGCAAGTAGGCACCACCATGCCTGACATATTTACGCAGGTTCTAGGAGTTTGAACTCAACTCTCATTGCTTTCAAGGCAAGGGCTATACAGACTTTGCCCCAGCACCAGGAACCACATTTCTTTCGGAAGCTCTTCTATATTGTTGTTTCTCCATAAGTGCTGGCTGCTATTTAAATTGTGCAGATTTGTTCTAATATAGATTATCAGCAGAAGCTAAATGAAGAGTCATGCTGTTATCACTGCTGGTCTCTGCCTTGGTAACACAAGTAATCACATCCCTGTATAGGGTTTCTCTTGAGAGAAAAACTGTTAGTAATTTCATACCTTGCTTTATGTTAACTTTAAGAGAAATAATTTGTAAACTATGCCCAATTGCTTTTCAGAAACTTCTGAGAGAATGTTTAGGACTTTCATGTCTTCTTATGAGCTAGTCTACTAATGACATTCATTCTTAATAACAGAATTTATATCCTTTCAGACAGATTTGACCAGTTTTGGGCCATCAACCGGAAACTCATGGAATATCCTCCAGAAGAAAATGGATTTCGTTATATCCCTTTTAGAATATATCAGGTAGGAAGTAACATTATGAAAAATACAACTTTTTGAAAGCTTTGGGCATCGTCTTAAAGCACAGTGTCTAAACTCTTATGTCTATGTGGAAACCTCGCATCTGGCTTTGCATCCAGGTTTTGCCAAACCCTCTTTTACTAATAGTGGAGTTGGAGATTGTGTTGAAATGTGTGGCTCTCATAGTTGCCACTGGTTATATCTAATGTACTTACTGATTCAGCCATTTGCTTCAATTTATTTGTAACCCCCTAAGTTAATATTGGTGCACATTTGAAGTCCTGTTGTCTTGCTGAGACAGAGTCTCAAGGAGCACAAACTGGCCTGGAACTTATCTAATGGAGGCAGACCTTGAACGTCTACGTCTACCTTCCAAGTACTAATACTGTAGCCACCATGTCTGGTTTTATACGGAAAGCCAGAACTTTGTGCATGTTAGACAAATACTCTATCAGCTGAACTGCACCCCAAGCTCCAAAGTCTTTTGAGACAGAGTCTCCCACAGCAGTCCAGATGGCCTTGAACTTGTTATGCCCCTACCATAGCCTCCTCAGTACTGGGATTATACGGGTGTGAATAGTGATAAAACTATTTGCCTGATATATATGCCCCTACATAAAATGAACAAAGCCACACCTACGACACTATAAGCAAACATAGCATCCTTTTCATAGTTGATTTAGTACTGCTGCTTTTCTTTCTTTTTTATTGATTTTTGCTGTGCAGTGTGCACTGTGCTGTCTCTGATAGAAGCATGCATAAAGCATGGTTTCTGTTGACTGGTGATAAACTGGTGAAGGCTCATAAACATCTCGTGCCTCCCCAGGAGGCAGTGGTCAGTGTTTGCTACTGCATCTGAAGAGAATCAGCCTAGATAGGGAGTCCTCAGTGTTGTAGACAATGTCTGTGGTCAGTCTCACAGCAAGTTTAAAAAGTCAAGATAAGATTCTGTAGAGTACTTTTTAAGAGTCCACTATGCTTGGCATATGGCAAATACTAACTGTACCTTAATGGCTTGCTGGTGTACTTGTAGGTCAGCACTACTGCAGTACTAGCATAGATGAGGCCTTGGATTCAGTCCCTGGCAGTGTAGAAGAAGTTGTGTCAATAGTACTTTTTTCTAGACAGGATTTCTCTGTAGCTTTGGAGACTGTCCTGGAACTAGCTCTTGTAGACCAGGCTAGTCTCGAACTCACAAAGATCCACCTGCCTCTCTGCCCCGAGTGCTGGGATTGAAGGTGTGCGCCACCACCGCCTGACAAAAGCAAGGTATTTACTGTAATGAAAAAATCATTTAATAGCAGAAATTGAAAGTGTGAGTACTCGGAGGTAGCATGGCAGGTGTTTTTCCCAAGGTTCATATTTTTCACAAAGTCAGTTTTAGTTTATTCTTTCAGTCTAGAAAAATGTCCTGAGTGTAAATTCTACTAACTCTTTATTTTCGTTTTCGAATTCAATGAGGTCCCTAGTAATATACTGCCGGGTACCCCACCCACAACCTCACAAAGTGCTTTACTGTATGGGATGTAATTGGATAACTACCCAACAGTCTCTGAGGCCATCACCATGAGAGAGTTTCCACAGCATCTTGAGCTTTGGGCCTCAGAGTGCTAATGTAAGTGGTTTGCTTCTAGCCTGTCTTTTGAACTATACTTCAGTTTCTTTATTGTGACTATTTGACATTCCCGTAGGGAAAGATGGTGCATAACATAAGGATTATAGTTGTCCCAGTAGTACAGGTGTATGAGAAGAGGCCTTCAATTCATTTCAGGGACAATTGTGAGATCAATTTATTATCTTGTGCCTAGTGTCACAATATGGAAGAATTCGGTGTGGAGAGGTGTGTGGAGAGAAGGGAGGAGGTTGTTGTTTTGGAGATAGGGTTTGCTTTGTAGACTAGACTAGACTGACCCCGAAAGCTCACAGGCTTCCATGTAGTGGCCTTTCAGGTGTGCATTACTGCCCGAGCTTGAGAGAAGGGGTTTTATAAATTCTGTCATCAGATAGAAAGTGGGAACTTAGAGAGTTCTCAGAACTGGCTCCACTAGACCTGGCTGCCAGATGGAGGCTGACAGCCCAGCTTCCTGCAGGCCCTTTCCTGTGTGGGGGCAGGGGAGGAGCAGGAGACCTAATGGTTTCTAAGTTGCTTTACAAGCTTTTCTTCCATTCCATTTTGGTTCTGATTTGAGTCTGAATAAAGTTTGTGTGGTACGTAAGTAAATACCAATGTTTTAGATTTATAGTTCTTGATAATTTATTGTCTTTGCTCTCCTCATTTCTCTCTTGCATTTTTAAGTCTCCTTTTATGCCCTAGCCAAAGGGAAATGAGGCTCCATTTCTTTTTCCTAATTATATTCTAGTAGTAGCATCAGATTTGGACTTCGAGTTTCTGATTGCCTGTGTGACTGTAATAGTCTGTTTATTAGGTGCAGCTGTTATGTATGCAACATTTTAGTTAACACTTAATCTAAATTTCACACATACACACACAAACATATACATACGAGACCTTACATTAGTAAGAATATTTAAGGAAAGCCCAGAAACCTGCGTTAAATAAACAAATGAAGAGTAATTTTTTACTAAAATTTTAGTTGACTCTGAAGGGACTCATGTCACTTCCATGGGATAGTACAAATGTAGAGTTAGCACCCAGACCTAGCTCTGCTATGTCAACAAATTATTTCCAAATTAAATTTATCCTACTTATATAACATAATTATCACAATGAATGAAATAATTTGAATGCAGCTTGTACAGGTGAGCCAACAGGAATCTAAAATTCTGTGACTGGTGATATTTCATATCCTCAACTACTGTAATGTTTATTTAGATGCTATTTCTTTTTCGTATGTGATGGCGTTCATCATGGACTCTGAATGAGTACAGTCAAGTGACAGAATTTTATGGTAAAGTCAGATTCATCCAGAATTCTCTAGCATTGTTACAGACTATGCTTCTGTCATTTACATAGTAGTCAGTGCGTGAGTTTCAGGTCTGTGTTCCTGAACTCCAGGTGCTTCAGTGTGAGGCAGTATTCTAGAAATGAGGTTAATGGCAAGAGGTGTTTCCGACATGTAACCAAAATGTTATCTCGAATTACACACATAAACAGATGGTGACTAATGAGGCTTCCCACCAAGAAGCTTTGTAAAATGGCCATGAAATCTATGGGTGTTGTTAAAACCTCTAGACATTCATGTTTATACTTTGCAGTTAGGCATGTTGTGAGGATACCATGTCTTCTCAGGAAGCCACAGTATATCTGTTTCTCTGCCAGTGGAGTTGAATAAGAAAACTCTTGATTTGCCTTATGTGGCATGTTCCATCCTGAGCTATGCACTGGAGAGATACTGGAGATAATACTGGAGGATAGTATTATATTATATTGAGCTGATGTTACACTACACTGTTTATAAAGCCTTTAATCAAAAGGTTAAAGGAAGCTAAAGAGCTAAGTGTGCAGACAGTAGAAAACTGCAGGTGTGAGCTCCATGAAGAGGAGCCCATCCTATCAGTAAGTCAGATGCCAGTGGGTAGGTTGGGTCTGTCTTCTGGGAGGGCAGAAAAGACCTCTGTAAGGAAGTGATGCATCCCAAAATTGAGCAGAGGAGGTAGGCTTGGGATATACAAAGAGACATGAGGACTTGTAGGCAAAAGAGACACAGATTTGGACAAAAGTTCTGTTTATCATGGACATCAAAAGTAATAATTAGGCAAGGAATAAGGCTGCAAAGGAAAGAAAGGGTTACTGCATTGAGGATTTTCTTTCTCAGATAAAGAATGGGGAGGGGAGTCTTAAGAGGTGGTTAAAGTCTGAATAGCTGTTAATCATGGTTCGGCATCCTTTAGTCACTTTGTTTGCAGCTTGCTTGAGACTCTTCTTAAGAATAATATGTTATTTTAAGTTTTAAACAATAAAGAGATATTGGTAAATAATGTCTGGTTTCTTGGGAAGCTTAAATGATTTCTGCTTGTCTTTATCAGATGTAAAAATAAAACAGAGTTTGAATATAGTTTTTCAGTGTTTCATAACCACCAGAACTCCCCTCCCCTCCCATTATTCCAGCATAAAGTCATTTTACTAATCACTAAAGCTTCAATAATGTTTTAATTTAATCGAGAGATTTGCTTTCCAGTTTTACTTAAGAAAATCTGCTTAACTTCTGTTGTAATGCACTGAAACCTTTAAGAAAGTAATAGCTAAGGGATCTCCGAGAACATGATTTTATTTGGAAAGTGAATTTCCTGGGACTAATTTGTTACCTCCTAAACTGAGGAGGGGCCGGATGTCAGACGCTGCTGTATTTTCTGAAGTTTCTAACAGAAAGGTGAGAGAGGCAATGGCAGTGCCTCTTAAGGTTCTTCTCCATGGTTACTGCATTGTGGTAAAAAAGTTATATTCCTGGTCTCTTACTGTCTTTTATTTTGGTTGGCATTTTGTCATTACCTCTAACCAAAAAGCTAGAGACAAAGAAGATGGACTTACTGATTAGTAAATTAACTTTAGTTTTAATTCATTTCCAAAGAATATATATTGTCATTTGTAATACATTTTGATTATGTTTGTGGGCTGTAATTTGTTTTCTCTTAGTACAAGCTAGCCTTTACCCACAAGTCTCTTCTACTTTATGTTAAAGTAATCCGACTACTAGAATATATTTCTGGATGCTCCATATACTTTTCTTCAGTATTCTGATTCATTTTTTATTTTTGCTTGCAATATTTTTTAATATTTGTTTTTATGTGTTTGTGTGTTTGCTTGCATGTATGTGTGTGCAGTGTGTTCATGCCTGTTGAGGACATAGAGATCTGGGTCTGGGGCTATAGGCAGTTATGAACACAGGTCCTCTGAAAAGAATAGCCATGCTCTTAGCTGCTGAGCCAACATTCCAGTACCATCCTCTCCTCCTCCTTCCCCCATTATTTTTATTTAATTTTAGCTTTCAATTTTTACTTAACTGTGGCTCAACTTACATTTTCATTTGCTTGGTAGGGTAAGGATAGTCTCACGTAGCCTAGGCTGGCCTTGAACTCACTGTGTACTATGTAGTTCAGGCTGTCCTTGAACTCATCTTCATAAGTGCTGTAATTATAGACCTGAGCCAGTATGCTTAGCTCTATTTCTTTAGCTTTGTAATTTCTGTTTACTAAAAATGTTTAACTACTTCCCTTTAATTATTTTTGTAGTGTTTTTTTAATCCCTTTATACAATGAATAGTTCTGTTTAAAGTTCTTATCTAGCATGTCTAGTTTCTATTTCCTTATTTTCTTTATGTGTTGTAATTTATGTGGTCATCTGACAATTTCAAAAGATTATTTAAGTTACTGTAATGAGTTCATCTCTGTGTGTGTGTGTGTTTGTATGTGTATGTTTTCCATGCCTAAAGTGTGCGAAAAAAAATGTACAAACTGGCTTTACTTTTTATATGAAGATATCTTCTAAACTAGCCTCAGGATGGGAATTTGGAGTCAGCACAGAGCTTCTTTTGTGAGTGCAGTTTTCTTCTGTCTTATTTGTTCTGGATTGCCATTGGCTGTTTGGGGCTTTCATACCCTTTCAATTTCTTGTTCCTAGATTTTCCTATTCAATTTTTTGGTTAACTTGCTATTAATGTTGTCTTCTAGTAGCTATGATGTTTTAAAATTGCTAGTGATTTTTCTTTAAATGTTTATGGATATAAAGTTGTTTTCACTGAGTGATCTCTCTGTCTGACCAGATAAACCGTAGACAGACAAGTCAAATGACAGTTTTCTGAAAAAGAACTCCAACCACATTCTAGCACTTCTTCAGTGACACAGCTGCAGCAATCCAGACTAAGGATGTGTGCAGTCTACTGGAAAGCTTTTGGCATGAGTAGAATCATAGAAAGCTAAAAAGTGATAAAGGTTTTTCTTGGAACAAAGGTTCCCCCTGAGTTGTTGCAAGCCATTGGCTCTTTTGTTTGTGTACTTTAAACCAGTTAATTTTACAACACATTGTCAGTGTTTTAGTTTCTTCTATTGTTATGTTAAGAACCCTGACAAAAGCATCTTCCAAGAAGGAGAATCAATCTCTCTCTCTCTCTCTCTCTCTCTCTCTCTCTCTCTCTCTCTCTCTCTCTCTCACACACACACACACACACACACAAACCCATCAGGAATAGAGAGCTGATGCTCCTGCCTCAGTCAGGGTGATCAACATAACCCTACACATTTGCCCAGAGGCCCACCTCCCTGGTGACAACCATCACAGTGTTTCTCCTTACTTTCTGAAGGAGAGCATTTGAAAGACTGGCCATTACTGAAGAGAACCTCTACTTTGTTGTTTGATTTGGGGGGAGGGAGGAGATGTTTTGTTTTGAGACAGGGTCTTATTGTGTCATCCTGACTGTCCCATAACTTGCTATGTACTGGCCTTGAGCTCACAGAGATCCACCTCCTCTATCTCCAGAGAGGTTAAAGGTGTGCATGCCTGATTGCCAGTGTTGTTATAACTATTTCTAAAATGCAGAAATATTAGCTGAGGATTCTACTTAAGAGTAAGAGCCTTGATTTGTTAAATGATCAATGATTGCTTTCTTTAAAATCTTTCATCATATATCTGATGATCCCCCACATAGAGAACTTTGGAAAATCTTAATGAATTAACTCTCTAGCATGTAGCCATACAGTGGTTAAAATGGAGATGTTTTAAGCCAGGCAGGGACAGTGATATATTACTGTAATCTCAGGCTTGGGACTGTGGCAAGAAAATGGCAAGTTCCAGGACATACTCGGCCACCTCCAAAGTGGAAAAGGGCTTCTGGTTTGGGCACTTTCAACTGTGCATCCAGGTAGGCATGCGGCTTGGTGCACTCCTGTCACATTCTGAATCTTCAATATCTATAAAGAGTGGATTAGTAATATTTTGTTACTGCAATGATTAAATGTGTCTAGTTCACAGTAATGCTTAAGAATCCTTAGTGTGGAAAGCGGGGTAAGGTGAAGATAGAAGGCCCTAGTTCAGGCCTGCTGTTTCACCAGTTGTACACTGGGCAAGTGCGTTTTCTGTTGAATTGTCTTAAATGATAATTTTGTTGCAAATTATTTTAATGTTTTGTCATGCTTTCTGTGTTTTATTTCATGGCCAGTGAAGTAGTCTTTGTTTATTCCTGTTTCTTTCCCCACACATCGCTAGACTCCATCCTTTGGACTAAGTTTTGCTCACTTTATGTGAATCGCTCATCCTGATGTCCCAGAATCACCTGCCAGTAGTCTCCATCTTTTCATTTGTACTCTTCTTCCTTCCTCCTCGTACAACCTGTGTTTCTCGTAAAATTTTCTGCCATGTTTCTTTCCTTGCAACCTAGAGGGCTATTTATTGTGGTGTTGTTTTGTTTTTGAGAGAGGTTCTTGCTCTGTTGCCAGGGTTGCCCTTGAACCCTGAGCCTCGTTAGTTCTGGGACTAAATACATGTGCCACCACACCCAGCCAGCACATTGCTGTTATTTTGATATTACGCATAGCTACCCAGTATCCAGATAACATCACATGGTGTTGTTTAAAACTTTGCTGTTTTATTTTCTTGCCCTGTGAACTTCTCAGTGAAATAGGCCTTCCTCTCACAGTGCCTATAACCTTACCTCAAATATCACATCTCTGTCAAATCTTCCTCAATCTTTTCACTTGCTGCTATCTGTAGGTTAATTCTTTGTTCTCTCTGTTCTTATCTTAGGCATTGCACCTTTTCCATGGCAGAAGCTAGGGTAATTATCTGACATCTTAACGCTGATTTTGAAGTCAAACAACTTGGCTAAAACTGGCTTGCCCAGTATATAATTGATGACCTGATAGCATCTCTGATCTTGAGCCTTCTGATCTTCAGTTTACCTTTTCCCATTTATTGTAGACAGAAGTGTATGTAGTGTTTCCGAATTCAGTAAACTGCTGGCTATCTTCCTTTGCATCTTGATAGCTGTTTCAGAAACTGCATCCTACCATTAAGAGTGGTGAATTATGATTTTGGTGTTGTTTTTAACATACGTGAATCCTATATTCTCTATGGCCCTTTTAAAATAAGTAGACAAATTGAGGCCTGCAGGGGGCAGTCCAACACAGCAAGTTTTTCAATGTACTTAGTAATCTCCGATGGTTTAGAATTAAACTACTTCCTATGGAAAGAAATTAATGAAAGCAAATTATATATGAATAACAGTAATTGCCAACGTTTATTTTGTATTTTTGAGAACCAGGTTGTTTTGACTATTCTGTATGTGTTTATTCCCTCATGTGCTCATGTATCTGGATGAGATCACTGAGAGATACTTTGGTCATTGACATCCACTGGGTTCTTCCACCTGGTGATTAGAAAACCTGGGGTTTGGGTGGAGACAGTGGAGCCTGTTCTCTTTCATAAGCTGTTGAGTTAATTTCTTTTGTTTTCTTAGACTTATCATTATTGCTTCTCATTTGTTCAGTTTGTACACACATATATTATTCCCCAGCTGTGTGACTTGCAGCTTTCAGTCCCTTTTCTTCCATAGAGAAAGATCACAGAAAATGTGAAGAAATTGAAACATAGCTAAAAGTGTGTGTGGCCTTTTCTTCCTTACAGAAAGTTCTTTGTTTACCACTTAGGCAATTGTTATTAATCACTTTAAGATCAGTTTTAGGAATATAATGAATGTTATTGCTTATAACTGTGTGAGATAATCAGAAGTTACCTTAAAGCCTCAGTCATTAATATCTCATCTTAAAAGACAGTGTGAATGAGATGATTTAAACAGTTTCACTAAGAATCTGCTGGTTGTAAGAAAAAGTGTTTGGGAACAGAGGAAGTGATTCATCTGGTTAAAGCACTTGCCATGTAAGTCTGCCAGCCAGAGTTTGATTCCCTAGGACACACGAGATGGAAGGAGGGAACAGACTCCTACGAGTTGTCCTCCGACCACCACACACATCATGCAGTCACAGCTCAACAATAATTAAGTTTTTAAAAGTAAGAGGGTTTTTATTACTTTAGTACAACACGGAGCACACACATATACACACCAGATATCAGTTACTCATATTTATTTCTTTCTCTTCCAACAATATGATAGTTTCACCTCTCCTTCCCAAGAATTTGAATAAATACAGTAAGAGCAAGTAAGTCTGGAATTGGTCAATTTTAAAATTTGATTGATGATACTTATGTTAAATGTAATATAGTTTAAAATGTTATAGTTGTTAAAAATAGAAGTATGTGGTGAGCTTGTCAGTAGTATTTAATATCACAAAATAGTAAGCTGTGTACATATCAGATCTGTAAGAATGTGTTTATTGCTGATGTTTCGGAGGTAGATTACCAGCACTGGTAGTAAATGCTGTTCTTACTGTTTCAGTGGTTAGGTTCAGTTCATCCGCATTCACGTACACCTTATGGGCTCCAGGTTCCTGATTTGCTACCACTCTAATATGATCTTGGCAGCAGCAACTCTGTCTTAGTCACTGTAGAAAATTTTCATTCCTTGACCTTAATATTCATAACCACCCCCACTGACCATTTGGTTTCTTGGTTTCTTTGTCACTGTTGGACTTCATCAGTCCCTTAAAATATACATAATGTCAACATCTGGAATGATGCTTCTCAGGCAGTCATCCAACCTGCTGGACAGCTCTGTGCAGTCAGAAATCTGCTTATTCACTTATTTGTTTCAATAGGGAAAACTACCTTCTAATTTTTTTCCTGTTCTTCTCATAAATGATTTTCATATAACATGCAGAGCACACACCTGTCCGTTGAGAACAGAATTACCAGGCTTTGATTCTTAGTAGTGGTTCCTTCTTTGAGGCAAATATGAGAGTTGCTTTTGGTAATTACTCAGACTTTAAAAATAACTACTTGCTAATACTTTCAAGAAGGTTCAATGTAAGGTAATCATTTAGGAATATGAGAAGGAAAATCAATTTTAAAAGAACAAGGCAAGGTAGATTAGTGATAGAGCATGTGCCTAGCATACCGAAGGTCCAAGTTAAGTCCCCAGCACCACCTACAAACACACTCTCAAGCACATAAGCAAAGCAAAACTAATTTCTACTCTTTTTGATTGGAGCCTGGACAATTTTCTTTGATCTGTGTGTGTGTGTGTGTGTGTGTGTGTGTGTGTGTGTGTGTGTGTGTGTGTGTGTGTATCTTACATCGTATATGACAGAGTTGTTGAGACCTACCTGTTTAAAGATATTTTTATTCTTGAACAATTTCATACATATATAGAGTGTACCTTAATCATATCCACCCAGTCTCTCCTCCATTCCACTGTCCTCACACACTCCCAACATGTGTCCCTCCCACCTTTGTGTCCTCCTCTTGTTTTCAAACCCACTGAGTCCGATTTGTGCTGCCAGCGTCAGCATGGGCAACCTACTGTCCGTCATACACCAAAGAAAAATGGCCCCCATCCCAGTTTACTTTGCTCTGTGGTCCATGCAGATTTTTTTATAATGCCTACTCATGTGCCAAATGCACTGATGTGCTCATAAATTATATTGATGGTGAATCGATTCATGGTATACATGAGCCAGTGCCTAGGCAGGTTGTTTGAGGTGTGTTAACACTTTAATCCTTAGTTAATAATATAGCCTGATACAAATATGCTATTGTATTATTTAAGTCTGGTGCCGTGGAACATTTTACAGAATATATTCTGCTTTGAACAGAGTAAATTTCTTAATGGTCTCCTTAGAAAGAGCATACCAGCCGAACATCAGTGCTGGTTCAAGAATCCACTAATAGAGAGTAGTGCCTTGACCTGTGGGTTAGAGAAATCTCTATCACTGAAAGCAAGAGTGATTATAATCCAACAAGCTTAGATACAAATTTTAGTAGACCGTATGTGTACCTTGATTGTGATACTTTCATTAAACTCACTTGCTGCAGAACCAAATGTATAAAACTAAGTCAAATTGAACAAGTTGTGAAATGGTGTTATTTTAGCATTTTGAGTTGCCTGTTGAGTTCACTGAAAGTTACATGTGTACTAGATGTCGGTAAGTAATGCTTGTGCATGAATGAAAAGGCATATTATTTATTGAACTTGATTTAACTATTCTTTATGCCATATAGGCATATCCTCATATCATTGTAAATAGAAAGTATATTACAAATGTAGAAAATTAATGTGTGTTAAATAGCATGCTTTCAAAGTTAAAGACCTAGAAAACAAGGTGTGGGTGGTACATACCTGTGTCTTGGAAGTAATGGCTAGATGATCAGACGGTCATATTCAGCTGTATATGAATATATACAGGAGGCCAGGCTGGACTATATTAGACCCTGCCTTGAAAGGGATAAAAAGCTAATGTGGATAACCAATGCAGTACTTATCCTTAACATTTTACCTAGAATTTTCAAAGCACAGATAAGAGAGTCATTGGTTATTTTGCATATACAAAAAGAAATAATTTATTCTACTTGTTTAAATACCACATTACTATTTTTCTCTTGGTACCTTTCTTCTTTCTCCTTTCTTTTTTTCCCTTTTTCTTTTTTTATACTTTCCCATTTTTCCTCCCTTGTGGAATCTTCTCCTCTGTTTCATAAATCTGAAGTATGTTTGCTACATAGTAAACCATTTCCTATTTTAATGAAAGTCTTGAAGTTTACTTTTTAGAGGAGTGTGTTGCTGAAGAAAACTACACCGAAGTGATGAAGGTAATTGCAGCTAATGTCTGACTGTGTGCATTTAAAGTAATGTCAGACTGGGGAGCAATGCTCTTCATTAGGTGCTCGTCGAAGCTGAGATGCCTCGTATAAAACAAGGCAGAGGACCTGCACATCAAAGTGTAATTTGAACTCTGGTTTTTATGTAGTTTGAGAATGCTTAATGGAAGAGAACTAAAAATTTACTTTCTTCCCAAATACACTGTTATTTTCAAGTTTTTATTTTTTTTCTTCC